>NC_091395.1:26121917-27322632 GCF_032191515.1 Phaenicophaeus curvirostris | reverse complement strand
AATAGTATTAAAAATTAGGAGCAGACCCCATTCTGGTAACATAACTTCAGATAGGTAACCAAAAGGACAGGGAATGGAGCAGAGTGCTGCATTTTATTACAGAATATAACAGGCCATTGAAGAAGATTTAAGGTGGCAATTTCTGTTTTGTGGTACTCAAAGGCTGTAAGCAGGCACCTTTGCTTAAGACAGGGCAAGGATAACATCTTAAAACATTCAAACCAATGGCTTCTGTAGACTCCTCCTGAGATCACTAAATTGCTGTTGTTAAATCCAATATACACTTGATAAATCCTTTGTACCTTAGCAATTGTAATTCGTAGGCATAGTTTACTCTTTTTTGCAGTCTAGATAACACACTGGGGCAGTTACACCTCATTATAGTTAGCAGTTGAACTGTATGTAATTCTGCCAGCACAGGAAGGAGAAACATCAAAAGCCTGGCCTATTTGTTGTTTGGTCTGAGGAGAAAGTCACTCTGAAGAAAAGGGATTCAGATCCAGGCAGGGAGACCTTGCGCAGCTGGATCTGGACATATCTGGGATGTAACCATTGCATTTGTACAACTGGTTCTGACCTTTTCCGATTCTCCCATGTAGAAAGATAATGTCTTTTGATTCAAGGGGAAAAGGTGATGCAGAAAGCAGCTTAACAGTAGACAGAGAGTGGCCAGTGTCATGTAAATGCTGAGGTTTGATAGTCTGAGAGAAGCAACTTTGTCTCTGCTTGAGTTACTGAAGCTCTCCTTTTGGGCTGTGATCTATTTTCTTGCCCAAACACCATCACAGGATTAGGTAGATTTGGAGTTTCCATGGCCTCCTCTCTTCTGGGCCTCTCTCATGGTATGAATTGCACCAGTGTTTTGAGAGTCGCCTTCTTCACAGCCGCTACCATCTGGAATAGCTTCACTGTGGCTCTCTGCCTCATTGACTCTCTTCTTAATTTCAAATCTCAGCTGACCATTTATCTTTTCTACCTTGCCAATTTCTTTTAATTTCCCTGTCCATCTGCTTGGTCTATTTAACTCTGTGGAACCTTTTGGATTACGTATTTTATAGTAGATGCATGGGAAAATGGTATCATATTATATATATGAACAACTTCTCAGCTTTAGCAAGCATTCTGTAGCATCAGCTGAAAAATCCTGCATTGACCTTATGTGCTCAGAGTTACACTTCACAAAGTTAGAGGAGGTTGCTGAGATTGCATTGACAGCCAAAAGAATATACTTACTTTTCTAGAGCAGCAGCAAGTAGAGCAGATGGTATTTTCCCCCACTCCACATCACTCTCTGTCCTTTCCTTCCTCATGCCCCATTGTTCATTTCTCACACCTCGCTGCTGGTTTGGTTCGGATTCAACACCTGCTGAAGTCAATGGAGAATCTCCCACTAACTTTATTTGGCTTTGTATTGTGCTTCCTTTGATCTCTCCTCCCTTCAGCTATGCCTGAACTCAAACTCCTTCTCTGACCTCTCAACAGTTTGGATCCTGTCTGTGCATTGTCTCTGTTCATTCTTCCTGCACTTTGCCAACAGCCTCAGCAGAGTAGTGATGGGGAAAGCTGCATGGAATAGACACTGCTTGAGTCAGTAACTGGAAAGAAAGTCTGTGAAAGATTTTCAGTTTGGATTACTCTGAAGCAACATTTTCTCTAGCTGTTTCTTCTCTGAACCAAAAAGAAAACAAGAACATGACATTGAGTTAAAAATTATGGGAATAAAAATGAAATGTTTTGTTTTACTTGCCTATTTATTTTTAATTAAAATTAAAAATCACATCAAAACAGAAATGAAAACCCTCTGTTTTGAAAATGCAATAGTAAAATATTTAGCCTTTCATGAAATAATGCAGTTTTCCATTAATTATTTTTCAATCAAATTCATCATTATTATTATTACCAAAACATGTATTTTTCATTGTGAATCAATTACTCAGTTGTTTGATGCTATATCTCCTCATGTCTTTTCTCTGTATTCCAAAGCACTAGCTACCCTCTTCCTTGCTGAGACCCTTACCAATCATTTGTTTCCTCTCTAGGCCTGGATAAGGAAAATTAAAAAAAAAAAGGAAAAAAATAGAAAAATAAAAAAACAGGCAAGGTTGCTGTGGCTCTACCACCGACTTTTGTTTTAATATTTAAGATGAATGATGATTCCTTTGATTTTTCATTCTAGCACAAGACTGGAATAATTGCTGTTGCATTCTCCAATTAATGCTGCCTGCAGCCCCATGGAGCTTGAGAACCCTACGTTGTGACCTTGTATATGTTGCCTCGCTTCAGTAATGGCTTTGACTGAAGTTTATATTATTTACTCCCATAACAAAGTCATCAACCTAATGCAGCCAAATGAAAATTTCCATCAGCTTCATGTAGAATGGCTCCTTGTGCATCTAACAACCTGTGTTACTTGGCACTTGAGTCACTCCAGAAACAAAAATTCTTCTTACACTAACAGTATGGTTGTCATAAGCGGTACTTCAAAAGGGACTCTCTGCACTTTACTAGACCTGTGAAATGTTTTGTGTTTTAATTGACATCCCAAAGAGTTGTGAATTTCTCAGCAACATGGAGGATTTAGCCCTAATAGTATTTACAGTAATTAAACACACTAATTAAATAACAAAACAACTAATGATGAAATGATTCAATGCCAAATAAAGGACTCAAATAAATGCTTAATTAAAGATGTTAATAAAATTCCCTTCAGCCCTATACAGTCCACTCCCTAGGGCTAAAGATGACTTTCTACCTCAGAAATCTTTATAGCCCTTTACAAGCCCAGTCTCTAGGGTTACTGCCTTGTTTAACCTCTGCATTAAATGCTTGTTAGCTAAGCACTGTAGAAACCCCTTTAAAATGCCATCAAAATAATTAAATTTGATCCAGAACCCTCTGTGTCCTCCAGATATGATGTGCCATGACATTCCCACCTGTATGCAGGTTCTCATTCACTAGGGTATGCAAGGTAGTGTCTAATTTTGAGCACCTGGGTAGGAGCACATGGGCATGTCTGACCATGAGAACTCTTTAATCTGGTGCCACAAATCATGTACTTAAATTTAGGCTAAGTACCATGATGAATTGAAGCCAAAGTGAGAAAGAGCATAGCCATAATCCAGTCCAGTTTAAGTGAAGCAAGACAGCTGTTTCGTAATTCATTATTGATTCTGTTAAGCTTTCTTATTTATCACCTAAATAGAACCTAGCAATAACAACAGGTTTTTTTTTTTAAGTAGATGAATTGGAGAATGAAGCTGACATAAACAACGATTGTTAAGCTGCACTTAAAAGGCAGATAGTTCTTTAAGTTACTATTCAACATTTATTTCACATTCCAGGAATCTCTCTCTCACCCTGGCAATAGTCTCATTAGATATTTCTCTCCTTATCTGTACATACAGCTTTTTTCATTTTGTGTCAATAATGATAAAATAAATGCTTATAAAAGTAGAAAATGAAGAGTAATTTCCCAGTATTTCGTGGAAGGTTTGCAGAAAATTTAAGCAGATAGACCTCTGTGATCACCAGGAACACAATATGTAGTGCATGGCATTCTTTTCCACTGTTATCTGTAATGTTGTTTTGTGTTGGGATTTTTTTCTTTGGTGCTGCCAGCAGATAGTCAGTCTCAAAGTTTTCCTTTCTCTCTCTGATGTGTTACATCAATTCACATTATCTCGTTTAATGAGCCAGTGTGATTTTGGATAACACTGTATGCATTTAACTTCAGAAGAATCTCTGAGCTCAGCTTGTGCATCTCTTACCAGCTTTGGTATTACCCAGCTCCAAATCTGGGGCAGATGGAAATAAATACTGTGTCAGGGAGAAGGAAAACAGTTCCTTACACTTGTATAAGCCATCTCTACATCTGTGATATTTGATTATAAAAAACAGCAAGTTTTGCAACCTGTGAGGAAATTATTGCACCTGAGTGATATAATTAGGATTCTATTGGAAATATTAACAACATGGATCCTATATGCTACCTTTAGTTGTAGAAAGGACAAGGAGTGGAAATGGAGACAGTGCTAATTCACATGAAGGTGCTTCTTTCAGGGTTCCAAATTACCTCTTGGATATCTGAGTACTGGCAAATATTGAGATAACTTGCACTTATCCATCTGGAAACTCAAGAGAGAAAGCTTACGTAGCTGGCAAGTTAAGAAGTATGAAAATAAATTAACATAAAGGAGGTTTAAGAAAAATCCCACAAAACCAACACAAAATCTCAAAATGTGTAAATAACAGAATTAGAATTAACCACCTTAATCAAAACAGGGTTACTCTAACCACAGATCTTTCTAAATTACACCACTCCACATCCTCCAATTACATCCACATGCTGCTTTCTATCAAGAATAAAGAAAAAAATCCAATCCTTCAGGCAATGGTGTTTCAAATGATTCGTCACATCATGAAACAATGTACTACAATGTCAAACCAGTCACATTCTGACCCATCAAAGATTCTTGTTTTTCCTTGTTTGTTCCTAGCCTTTAAAGTATCTTCAATACAAAGTAACTTTAATCAGCCCTTACTTAGTGTCATACTGGCATGTGTGTTTCCCACTGTTCCCCTTCCGCACATATTACAAGGTTTAGATGGGTTCTTTTAGTCACCATAACGTGTGTATACTTTCCAGACATTGTGAAGGGCCCAAAATCTTCTTCAGTATTTTTTTAAACTCTAGTGACTACTTGAAGAAAATATACAACTTATAATCTTTTGTATTCTATCCTTAGGCCATCATTACTACAGCAACAGGACTGTAGAGCATTTAAAAACCCTGTTGCTAATTTCAAATGCTATTTTAAGCCAGTGTGAAAGACCGAGAACAAAGATAGTTTCTGGGTCATGGCTTGTATTTAACTTAATTTCCCTCAAAATTCATAAAGCAAAAGAACAACAGCAGCATTCTCTGCCAGGAATTTGTTTTGCTGGAGAAGAAATATATGGGGATAATTGAAAAGCTTAAAACAGGGGATACTTCTGGACTGCTGTGTTCGTGTCTGTAGAAGTTTTATCCTCACTTGTTTGAAATACAGCTCTGCAAAGTGCAACAGGAGTTCCAAGCAAGACAGAGATAAAGCTGATGAAAACAAAGCATCTGCAAGCCCTCCTTAAGGGAATTCCTAGAATTTGTCTGTGCATCTCTGTGTCTTTTGTCATTGCTGTTGATGAAAATAGTGAGGTCTGTTGAGGTAAATCTATACAAGCAGCTTCACATCCCTGAAGTGAAAGGGGCTTCTATTCTTTACATAGCCTTGGGAGAAGTTGAAATACGATTCCAAATCCTAAGTCTTTGAGCAATTATTTGAATTGTTCTCAATATCATGCAGTATTTTCATGGCTAACTTGAAAAACTGTTCTATTATCACCACAGGAAGTAGCCTAGAAGGGAAATGATGCTCTATAATAAAAAAGACACTGTCTGACATGGCTGTACTAAGATGAAGAAAGAAAAACATCACCCTACAGTTCAGCAATACTTAAAAGAAGCAAAATTATTCCAGTCTGAGCAAAATGTCATGGTTGTTCCCAGAAGTGTCACAACATAGGAACATGGGAGTACAAGATAAAGCTGTGCTGAAAATAGTTATGTCTCTTGATAGATTTAGTCAGCTGTGGCAGCAAAAACAAAGGCATTTCTTGCTGGGCTGCAGAAATATATACTGGGCAGTAATAAAAGAATAAAATTAGGAAGTCACACTGACATAATAATGCAATGCCAATTTCATTTGCTTCAGTAGAAGTATAACAAATTCTTTCTATCCTGCAATAATTTCAATTGTTGTTTTAATGGCAGTAATTCAAGATTTTTCCATTGAAGAATAAATTGCAATAGTTTGTAAGGTGGAAATTGCATCATCATTGCATAAAAATATGAAGAATATTAAATTAAGTTTTGTCAATGAAAGAAGAAAAAAGAATGTCTTTAGCTTCAAAAAACTTGATTCCAATTAATGGCACAGAGCAGTTAAATATTTTACTGGAAAAAGGAGAAATAAGACATTTGGAAGGACATTTTCAACATGTATGGTGCTTGACTATTATTTTCACAACTGAAGTAATTTTGATTTCTGAAATTCATAACATATGTGAGATCTCATCTGTTTACAGTACAGCAGAACAGTTAAGACTTGGAAACTATTACTTAAAACAGAGGTAATACAGAGTAGTTCTGAAAATCTAAACTGAATAAATCCTCAAAGAAAAGGGTTAAAATGACAAGAAGTCATGCTGAAAGCAGCCAGAGGAAGTTTGATAGGAGGCCTTAGCTAGTCTGATTCCTCAAAGTCATATGGTGGAATTGTTCTGCTTTAATACTGGTATGTTAGTTGACACGTTATTTAGAATTAGCATTAGTGCCTTTGTGAGGTAAGGTAGTGTGGGGAATGCTGGTGACAGAGAGTTAAAGGTACCATCAATACAAAGCAGAAATTGGATATTTTTCAGAAAGACTGGGTGACCTGAGTGATCACAGTGATAAAAAATTAGGTGAAATATAATCTTGGAAGTCCAAGGATAAACAGTCATGTATAAGCAGGATTTATCCTATATCATGGGAAATCATTATTTAGAAATTAAGGATGAGAAGGATTTGCATTTACTAGTTGCTCATACAAGAGGAGCTCCTACTATGTTGCCATTAAAAAGGCAAACGTAATTCTATAATACTTTTGACAAGCTGTTTCCAGGAGAGCTAGTAATGCTAGCAGATATATCACCAGTTCATCTGGAACACTCTCTGCATCATTCTCATATAAAGAATATGAAGAATAAAAAAAAAACCCTCTCAGACTATTTTGGTCTAGCAAAACACTGAAAGAGAATTTCATTTGTTGGTGTGAATGAACTGAGAAACAAATATCAAAGAACATTTAAAGGTAAAAAATAAATTAAAAAATCAATACAAAACTATTACAAGAAAAACGGGTAAGTTAGTGGAATTAAGTAAAAATATGAAGTTTAAAAGTCATAATAGTGGGATTCTGGATTATTCTTCTAACAAAAGATGGAAAAGAAGCACAGTTAATATTTTTCAGTTGAAGGTCTATAAGTTTATGGAGGGGACAGAAGTGGTAGTAGGGTGCTTGACCTTAACGGAAATTGAGGGTTCAACTAACATTTTACTTAGAACCGGAAGTGCACTTCTGAAATGGGATCCCATGGAGATGTGCTTTGTTTTGCATTGGAGCAGTCTCACACCACAGAGTTTCCTTTCAGATGAAGCTAAAATCGAAGATGCAGTCCAGAATCCCACTTGGTGCTGCATCTGGTGATGGCTTCTCAGTTGGCAGGACCAGGCAAGAGCTACTAGGAACTATAAACCTAAGAAGTGCATTTGCTGTAGCTGCCAGACTCTTAGCACAACTATTTCTCTGCCTCTGTCTGCTGTAACCTAACAGAAAAGGAAAAATGCTAAATCTGTGATTCAGTTTCTGCTAGACTTCTTGCTCATAGCTCAAAAGAATAAAATGAAATCCATCTTAACGGCAAACGAAGACATATTATGCTTATTTATATAATGTTAGTGGTTTACTGGTATTTGAAAAGTAGGAGAAAGATTGGTATTTTTAATGATTTCTGGGAAGAATCATCTTTATATATAGATATGCACATATTTGGACACATAAACACACACTGCACATGCAGATATATGCACAGTGCATTTCAAGGCAGAGACCTGTATCACATTACAAATGCCATAAAGGAATGGACATTATTTATAGCTTTATTATTTTGCATTATATTATTGTTAATAACTTAATATTATATTAGTCTATGTTTATTGTATGCCAGGACATTATATGAATTACAAGGACTTTGCCCTCATTGCTCCATTAGGAGATCAAAATTAATACAAAGTATCAGTCCTCAACTAGCTCACATTTCATGCCAGCTATCTCTACTTTATAAAGTTGAAATAGTTCTCATTGCAGTAAGTGAATGAGGACTTGCTTTAATTTCAAGGATCAGAAATAGTCCAGGTTTCAAGACCGAGGCTGGCCATAGAGCCCAAGAAAACAACTACAAATGTTAATCTTAGCAAAATTTGTTTAAAATAGGAAAAGTCACAACAATCGTAATTCTGAAATGAAAAAAAAAAATAACCATTTCATTTCTTGTCATCTAAGTAAAAGTAACTAATAAGGTTTAAGGTTTCAGTTTTCAGGTTCAAGTTGACCATAAACTAATCTAAACTTAATGAATGCTACTGTCATCTGGACAGCTGAATCTCAGTCAAAATAGTAAAGTTAGACTAACATTTCCTGGTCAGAGTTTTCTTAATTCAGGTGGCTATAGCTGACTCTATTGACTTCCAGAATAAAAGATTTGCCTGACATTTTAAGGTAATATGAGCAAAATTTGGCAGCCTATGGCTAGCCAGGGACACAGCAGTTCACAGAGATTAACAAAGTCTCTTTACATATATGTACAGCTTGAATGACTGGTGTTTAGAGAGTGCCTGGTTGTGTTATCTGCAGTTAAACACAGCCTTAATTGTCAAAGGTACACTCTGTAACTGTAAAAATAGTTGTTGATTTAGCTAGCAAAGTGTGAATAGAAGAGGCCTACTGTCAACACCTTTTTAAAAAACATCAGAGTTATATTTTAGAGAGGAAGCTTTTAAGCCTCCTCTTGCTCTAGGTACCACACTGCCATAAGTTTGCTAATATTCAGTAAGTACTTTGTGACTGAGACAAGAATGCCAGGCAGCTGCAAAATGTAGGGCGTTTGTGAGAGGTAGATATATGCATCCAATAAAACTTCACTCCTCCAAAACCTAACTGCAATGTAATGTTTATTTGACTATTTCAAAATAAGAAACACTATGTTAGCATTCCCGACTCTTAGGTCAATGTCATTTGCAGCGTGCTGGTGCAACAGACTTGAAATGAAGGTGCCCAGAGCATGGCAGACCAGCTGTGGGATTCTGCTTTGAGCCAAGCCATCAAAGAGCTTCTGCCCCAAGCCATCAAAGAGCTTCTGCCCCTCCAACTGCTCAATTGAGCTTGCTTTCGGGAAATTCATCAGGTTGACTGGTTCCCCAAAATAAGAGATCAGCATGTGATCATTGTTACCATTAAACCAACAGTGTCTTGCAAACCGAGGCATTGTTGGATGAAGCAGCTGAATACGAAATTGCTCTTGGTGGCCCAAAATGTTTCTGATGAGGTTTTGTTCAATATAAGTGGCCAAGTAAATTGAAGTGCTTGGTGGCTAGACAATTTGTCCTCTGAAATGTCCACAATTCCTTCTACAAAGAGCCTCTGTTTATGTCAACAATTGATTTTAAGCATTATTTCTGTCTTGAAGAGAACTGATCAGGCTGCACCTTTCTGCTGGGAAGAGGTCAGTAAAACAGGCAACCACGGAAGACTGATTTTTAGTAAAGTTTGCTGGCTCATTCAAGTACTGTTCAGTTTTATTGTGGGATTTTTTAGTCAGAAGCCCATGGCATTTAATTCCCTCACTTTCAACTCTCACATGCCGGAACATGAACAGTATGTGCTGTGCTGTTTCTAATTGATTCTTCTGTCTCCATTCAGGTTATTTGACGTTTTGGAAGTACGCAGCTCTGGGAATGAATGAAAATTCATGATCCCATTGAGTTTAATAAGGAGAGATTGAAACAGCATTTTAAATTTATCACTTCTTTTTTTATGTATCTGATGCTGCAGTATGTTAATCAACAAGACACTGTCATCTATAGTAACTGGAAAATGAAGCCATCACTGTCAACTTATTTCTGAAGCTGCTGCATGCAGGGCTGTGGGCAACCTTAGACTACACAGAGGAAGCCTTTTTTTCATGTAAGGTTGCAACAGCAGCCCTGATTTGGTTAACAGTGGATATCCCCACACCAGTAACAGTTGCTATGCAGTTAAGTTTGGGTCTCTTTGTCAAAGAGAAAAATCTAGGAGGTTTTTAGAGTTCTACAAAAATAGCGAAACTTTCACTCAACATGTGACTACAACTCAATTGGAGGTCCTATGACAGACACATATTTTAATAAGGCTGCTCAAAGAAGGTTATTAACAAACTTCATAATGTAGCATTTCCTTTCTTTTCTGACTTTCAGGCAAGTTTGCAATTTGCTTTTCAATCTGTTGTTTGGGGGTAAGACAGCACTGTGGTAAGGAGCGATACTGTTGTATAGGGGAGTGTTTAGAGAAAGTGGCCTGATGCCACCACATGACAATGCAACCATGACTTCCATCTAGAAATTCACTTCAGAGCCAGGTTACTTTCACAAGAATAGTTAAAGGGGGTAAGTGAGTAATTTTGAACCTCTGAAGAGCATTCTAGCAAGTCACTGACTGAACATAAATGTTCATTCATGCGTCCTCTGTGATTCTGTCACAGCACGGCTCAGAAATTTAGGTATTTAATAAATGCTTCTAGTATTCAAAGAACCATTTACCTCTTTGTCAAACCAGTATTCTACACTCATACACTACATTTTGATGCTGTAAGAGCATTTTGGAGGCTAGTAAGTGCTTTGAATTGTTAATTTGATAAGAACTATGTGTTTACTCCTCGGAATATGCAGTGTGGTGAACACTTGTTACAACAAAATGAGGCAAATATCCTAATTGCAATTGAAAACTATTCTCATGAATGCAAGCAGGCAGGCCAAATTCATCCATCATCTAGCTTTCTTTTTGTCATTGAGGAAAACTAGATAAGAAAGTTTGACCTATCAAAAGTATGACAGATGTATACTACCAGGTTTTATCTTGTTGGTTTTTAACTCTGGGGTCTAATGTTCACCTTATTTGTACTGATGCTGTTTATGCTTGCTGAAGTTTGTAGACAGATGTAGAGAAATGCTTAATATCATAGATTATCCTTAATTTTCATACTGAATACCAGATTAAGCCTCTCTTACATACCTTGTCACTGAATAACAAAGTAGACATCAATCATAAAATCTGTAGTGGGGGGAAAATTGCTTTTCCTTACTTCCCAGCATTACAGACATCTCCTTGTGCCATCAGAGATCTGAGCAAGTTTTCTCCTTATCCACTTCAAGACTAGTTTGAGCCCCTAAACAACCTTCAAAACCAGTGTCCATTTAGGATCTCTGCACTCCTTTTTTTTCTTCGGTGAATTCTGATAAATCAATTCAAATGCAGTAATAATTTTTGATCATCTAAAACTGCACTTAAAAAGTGGTACATAGCAATTTGTCATGATTGTGCAGATAATTTCTGGAAATAATTCAAACCAAACACAAGTGTTTCAAATGCTCCCCAAGAGCATTTGGTAACTGCTAACATTTACTGAAATAACACAAAATAAATCTTGTTATTTCTGTATTTCTACCACACTCTTGAAAAAGTCTTCATACCACATAACATAAAACTATGTCAATACAGTGTCCATGGGAGGCAGGCTAGAATTATTAGATGCTCTCTGTTCCTTGACAGCCTCCTGTCAAGACTAGTTCCTGTGCAAACATGCAAGAGAGCAATCCTAAAATGGTAAACTTCAAGTGTAAATGGAGAATATGATAAGGCACGGGGCTGCTTATGAGAGGCATATTAACCTCAACTTGTGCATATGGAAAGGAGACAACTCCAGATGAAAGGAAAAATTTAACTGAGAGGCTGTCTGGCACAGAGAGGGGAAGGGAAGCAGGAAAGACAAAGTCCGTAAGCAGGGAAGGATACCGAGCTCTTTTTTTATTTACTTACTTACTTACAGGGATATAGGTGCATAAAATATCCTAGTGCTGGAAGGAGCTGAAACTGAACTTGAAGTGCTGCTGAGGTAGGAGTTACTGAGGAGCATTTACAGTCTTCATACTTCAATGAGTCCTCAAACTGCATAGGGTAGGTATACCGGAATTTTTCGTCTGATCAATGAAACTACTGATTGTGGCAATAAAAATATTTTAGGCCATCTCTATTAAGGTTCTCAACATAATTAAAGGTTTCCAGTTTGCTGCCTGATACTGTTTCATCCCTTACAAAACCACATCGTCAAAAACAAAGTAAACTGTGACATCCTCTTTTACAAAGATAAATAAAGATCAATTCTTACAAAGATTAAAATCAATATTTTCTGACATTCTGCCTAATAAAAAAGCAGCAAACAAGTTAGAGAAAGGAAGTAAACTAAAAGTGTTTTTTAAAAGAGAATTAGAAATAAAGAACAGCTGTCTGGAAAGATATTGTTCATGAAAAAAAATATTGAGTGAAACTGACAGCTTTAAGTCTGAATGAGACTGAAAATATGAGATTGAAAATATTTCTTGTGAATTTCAATATATATTGCCTTGATTTTCACCCTCCTCTGTTTAGTTGCCTGCTTCTGTACCCAAAATTCCTCTCCATGTTAGCATTGTGAATTAAAACAGATGAATTCACAAATGAGTCTTTTTTTAACTGAAGAAGGACAGAAAAAATTTAACCTTCTTCCTCAAGTAATTTAAAATCATCTTCTCATATCCTATGTTTTGGTACAAATTTTGATAAGCTTATGTTGAAATAGGATTGAGAATAATTTGTGAATATTAATTGATGAATTAAATTTGTTTTCTGGAAAACGCTTAAGATTTTGGAGAAAATGGATGCATTATTTAAAACTACCCTTTGGTAGTTTGCAAATGCCTAGTGAGATTCCTGATTTCATGGAACAGTTTGACATTGGGAGAATTAAAATAATATGGGTTATAAACTTTTATAAAAACATTGCTCAGTAGATGTTGGAATCTTTCCTGTCTGTGTAGTACTCATCATATTCCTGGTTTTCCCTATTAATACTCTCTTTCCTTTTGGTTGTAAATAGCTCATTTTCCATATACCCTTAGGCCATGTCTCAGTGTTGAACTAATTTTGAGAAAGTTAAGCAGTACAACACTGCATCATCAAAATTATGATCCTTTTGAGGTAATCACCTAATACTGTTAATCAGTAAAGGTATCACGTTCCAAAGTATGAATTATGCAAACTAATCCCTCACGGGGCAAACAATGAACCATGAGCATAGTTTTGCTCACCTAAGTAGATATATGTGCATACTTAAAGGTTTGCAAAACCTGGCATTATATCATAATTGATATCTTGGACTGAATTTCTTTAGATCTTAGAGGAGTTAGAGTGCAGAAATCTATGCACAGGATCAATGGCTGTTCCATTTAGTGCCTAATCACAGCATTGCTAATTTGATTGGGCCCTGGAGAAGGGCAGTGATATCCTGCCCATAACAAAGAAGAAATGAAAATTACTTCTGTCATATCTGGCTGCCAAAGTTCCCATTGGAATGATTATTTTAATACTGATGAAATTTCATTGTATAATCAGACTTCTAAAATAGTGAGTATGTTTCCTTTTCTTAAAGAAAAAAAAGAAAGAAAATAGAAGAGGATGAATTCTGAAGAACTTTTCCCATCTCTTTTTTCAATCATTGTTATACTGAGATATTGTGGTTTTTCTTATAAAATGTCATTTCAGTGACATAAAATTCCAAACTGGAAAGATATTTCTGTTGACTTCCAGATTTAAAGCTCAAAAAGTCCATGAAAAATAAAACTTTATCATATCATGAAAGATACTGACTTGATTCTCTTGTAGGAGACCTTTTTAATTCTCAAAATGGTGTAGAATGCCATTGAATTTGGAAATTAAAGGTAAAATAATGATAAAATAAAGTACTATTGGCTCTGCAAAAAAAAAAGCCAGCTGCTATGGACCAGAATCTAATGCAAATTTAACTTGATCTCTGGACAATGTTATACAACAAATAGATGTGCCAAGTAGACATTTATTAAATATTGGAAGTAATAGGTTCATATTTTAACTACAGTTTTCAGTAGAATATAAAATGAGGACTGTGTGATGTGATGAAATAAAGCTTCAGTTCTTGAAAGACATAAGATCAGAACATTGTACAAGGTTTAGCCCTTTAATAGTATGGAAAGACTGAGTAAACATGGATACTAGGTTACTGTAGTGCCTAAGCAAATAATCAGCTTTGTATATGTGAATAAAACCATTGGATATATGAATAGATATTCACAAATATATGGAAGACAGCTGCAAGTTGTTGCCTTCTGTTTGAACCACAAATGAGACAAAACCAAATCATGTATGTTACACGCTTGACTCTACATTTCATTCCTTGATTTCTCAGCCTGGTCAAGGCTGTACTAAGATGAAGGAATTTGCAACTCATTCCTATGCTTGCCCAGTCCCTAAGTCCAGAAATTTTAGAACAATTACTGTGATGCATGATGATAAACAGCAGTTTCAGATCATTTTTCTTTCATTTGCTTTAGGAATACTAATGAATTAAGAGAAAATGTGTAGTTAATCCTACTCCAAAAGGGGTTCAACCAAACACTACAAGAAAAATGTGTAGCAAGTCATGTCTGTTAGCTTTCAATAGGAACTGGACAACTAAGTCCACTTTCTGACATTGTGAAATTCTTGAAATTGCAAAATGTAATGGACTATTTTTCTGATATGGTTTTGAGATGACTGTCTCTTGTTGTATTAATTTTTGTTGACACTTACATAGTAGTTTTAAGCTACTGTAAAATATTCTTAAAACATCTGGTCAATAGGAAATGGCATCTACTACCACAAGAAGCATCTGAATTAAAAGGTTTCCCAACACTGTTACTGGTCTAAGGAAATCAATAAAAACAGTGTGTATAAATTTTATATGATCTCTTCTCCGGAAGTGTTTTTATGGGGTTAATATTTGATTTAACTAATGTATTTGAAAATTCCTAGCTAAACTAATTACTTGTTACAGCACCACAACTATTTTCAGAATGTGTTCTCATGACTTATTGCTGGTGTATAGAGACAATGAATTGATGACTTACACATTCTTCTTAAGAAATAAAGCATTACAGTCCTAATGTTTACTAGTTAAAGTAGGTGGTAATTTCTCTAGTTTCCTATTGCAATGGTGATCTTAATCACACAAAGACAAGTAGTTAATTCCTGTGTGTCTTATGAAGGTTGTGCAATGTTTAAACACACCAGCCAAGACAAATGGTACCCAAGTGTGACTGTGGTCAGCTTTCCCACCTATGAGGCTATCCAAAGACTGGTTTGATAGCCTGATCTATCTTTCAAGCTTAAAGCTATGTTTTCTCTCTTTAGTAATTTTGTTTTGGAATTATGCAGGAAAAGGAAAGACTATCTAGGATTTAGGCACCCACTGAGTTTTCCTTTCCCAAGCTGAGTTGAGAGCTCCAAGAATCAAATCACTGCTTATGCATGAGGTGTGCAGGAGACAAGAGAAGAACAAACGCTCCTTTGTAGAAACAGTAGTTATGATTACATGTCTGTCAAGTCCTCTGAAAGCTGAGTCAGTCACCCTTGTCCAGTATTGCTACTCAAATATTTCTGATTATGTTTACTCTCTGCTTTGTGTACTCTTATGAACTACACTGTACATTATTGGACGTAATTTGTTTTTCACAGCAGAAGGTTGCACTTTAATGTTTCAGCCTGTTCACTGGGTTGTGTACCCATTTCCTTCTTACTGAGGATACTAGTAAATAGCAATTTATGGTTGTACCCTTGGACTTGACTAAACTCAGTGGTGACTTTTCTCTATGTCTGAATAGGAGACAGATACAACTATTTACATTCAAAGGATATCAGTGCATCTAATATTGGGGAAACCAGAATGTGAAATGGAAAGTAAAATTTATGTCTTGGAAGAAGTGTTACAACTTGATACTTTGATTAAGTTTCAAGTTTGCAAGTCAGGCAATATCCTAGAAGAAGGGGTTAAATAAGGTTCTGACTATAATCTCACACAGAAATTGGCACATATGTATACCCAGGTCAGTATTCCCAACAGCGAAAGCATTGCTCAGAATGTCTTACCTGGAGATCAAATCTTATTTATAATGTCTGGTAACTTTGTATGTGGAAGACACAGAAAAATTTCACAAAGATTAACTAATATGTAGTTATCTGTAACAGGCATTTTTCTTTTCATCTCTGTATGTCTCTTTTAAGCACAGCAGTGGTATTCTTTCTATTTTAATGTAAGTCAAGCACTCTGCTTACAAGTACCTGGCCTCTTTTATCCCTTTATCCCTCATTTCCCATACTTATTTTGTAATAAGTTGTGTGCCAACCCACAATGTTCTTGCCTGCAACCCACATGCCTCATATTCCTCAGAGCATTAAGAGCTCCACAGAGCCTCTCCCATTGATCTGTGATGCTGGGTCTCCCAGCTGAACCACTGGGGCTGATGGCTCTCTTGGGGTAGCCCTGGGGAGTGCTTAGGCAGAGGCTTCAGTCCTCTGCCTGTGTCACTGAGGTTTCTCCACCTGTCAATGCCCTGCATTGTGTAGGCTGATACTCTCCTGTGATGAGCCTGAGTGGTGCCGGGGCAGCGTCGTATACAGGTTCCCCACCTCCTATCATGCCTCTACAGCTTTGCACATCTGTAGAAGAGCTGTTTATCACACAGCCTGACATAAAGGAACTCAAATTTTAAAGATTTATTGTACTTGACACTGAATGAGAATACAAATATGGAGAGAGGGGAGAGCGAGTCCAAGGTACCACCTTGTTTCATATGTCTGCATTAGTTCTACACAGAACAAAACTGCAGTCAAGCTGCTCTGCATGTTAGTGTTCCAGGATTAGTGATGATGAGTCAGTCTAAACTGCAACCATTGTCTTCACTGCAGCTCATTTAAAGTATGCATGAGCCCCATTTAAATCAGCTGCAATCTCACTAAAGTTGCTCATGTTGATGGATAAACTCATAACTAGTTAACTAAGGCTGCTGGTGGCCTCGAGTAGTCATGCCACAAGGCTGCTGAAACTCTCCTTGAAGATTATGGTGTTATGTGACATCTCCACTGAGTCAGATGGGGATAATTTCACTATGAAATGCATCCATTTAGCAATAAATGGCATGAAGTGATTTGTTGGTTACCAAGGACTTAGAACTAGTTTTTCATCACTCAAGGAAGATAATATAGAGGTTTTGGCTGACTAATAGCAGGGAAAGAAAGCATCCCTGGAATATTTCTAAACATATATTCATGGAGCTGAAAGCAAGGTTAGATTTTCAATAGACTTAGATCCAGATTGTCAGTGTAATAAACACTTTACAATTGGCCCAAGTACTGTGAGGATATAAAATGCCTTTTCTAGGCACAGGTGTATTTAGTCAAAAAACTGTTTACATGAGTATCATGGTGATTGAATGGATGAGATAAAGTGTATAACCTCTTTCTATTTAGTTGATGCCCACTAGAAGATAAAAGATTTTATGACCCATATATCAATCTTAATTACTCCATTTTAGCCAGAATACTAAGCTGGATGCTGCATTAGATATCTAATAGAAATCTTACAACAAATGTGGAGGCCGACACTGTCATATTGTTTGGGCACGTATAAAATGCCTGAACTTCTCTTTATGATATTTCTTAACCAGAATTTCAAATGCCAACAGGATCAAACTGAGAGTACAAAGCGTAAGTGCATGCAAAACGTAACAATGAATCAGTCAGAATGCATAGACCAGAGAGTTTAGCCAGTGCCTTCAACTAAGAGCCTGTCAAAAATTTTTATTGCAGTTCTCCATTCCAAGGCCCTAATTATATAAAAGAGAAACTCTTTGGTAATTTTTAAAATTTGATATAATCTTTTTGACAATACACCTTTCATGAGTACAATAAGAGAAGAGCAATTTTGAGGTAATTTTGGTGCACGTGCAAACCCAGTTTACTTCAATATATTTTCCATGACCAGCAGACAAGGATGTGGGCAAGGCATGCCTGAAACTTAATTAAAAAGCTGCTTTGATTTACTCTGGCAAATAAGGGATAGAGTACATTTTGCCAGTTGAAACCAAAGGATGAAAGTCAATACGACTCCCTTTTAGATGAGATAGAGCTTCTCTGTCCTTCCATTTACCTACCTGTAAAATGGAAATAAGGGAGAATAGAAAAAAATATTAGTTTACAAAGATTTAAATAGTGTTTAAATATCTGTGTGTTTAAAGTTTGCTGCATTAAAATTGGCAAGGATTTCTGTTAATGCAGAAGTACTCCCAGTGGTGGTGCTTGCTAAGAACTTTATCAGCAGTTAACAGTACTGTGTTCCCATAGGAGGACTTCCCCATAGAAAATAGCTTTTTTAAAGTCAGACGTAAGCCTACTGAAAGCAGGCTGTTTAGTACAGAGTTTATGTATTCGTGTACTGGTCCCATCTTACCATCAGCGAATTTCAAAATAATTTCCAAAAATAGGATGCAAGTGAAATCTCTCAGAAATCTCGATACTTATGATGTGTATCTAATCAGATATGACTAATGTATACTTCGCTATGATATGTGTGCTGTAATTTTGTATTAAGGTACTGTATCACTGACCTTGGCCATTCAGCTTCCAAGGTTTTCTTTTGGTTAGGATACTCAGGCAAACTTCTCATAAGCTGATAGGTGAAGCTGCATTAGTTGAAGAAAATAACAAATATGCGTGCAGTTTTGGAAAATATTACATAGGAAATATCTTTGCATTCATCTAGATTGTGCAAAGTTGAAATGGGCCAGTCACATGAATCAAAACAAAATGCTTTGATAAGGTAACATTATGAATCAGCTGTCAACTTCTTCATGAGATGGATGGGCAATAGAGAAAGTAGAGAACAAATCCTATTTACGAGCTACATAGCAGGACAATGTCCTCAAATTATGCAGGACTTGAGACATGTTCTGAGAGAAAAACTTAAAAATAAAAGAAAAATTAAATCAGTTCTGAGCATTGCAGCTAATATTCCCAACTCAAATTAAATAATTGTTCTCTTCCTTCAGGTTTTTTCATAGCATCCAACTAAATGAGATTCTTTGCAATTGCCTCTTATTTTCCAACTTTCCTTGCTAATTATGGACTTGCCCTATAGAGCCTGTTTTTGTTTGGGACAAGCTGAATGGTGGTTCTTCTGGAGCCTGCAGGGTAGAAGATATTTTTCCTACATGAGAAAGAAGCTGATCTCTTGCCTCAGCCTTATCTGATTCAGGCACAAAGTAATAAGATCAATAGAGAAAAGGGCTGTGGTTACTCTCCAATGCAAATAAATATGCTGGAAGAGATCAACTTGAGAATAGATACAGTCAAATAACACTGAGGATTTTAGATTAACTTCAGTGAAATTTATGTTCTTGTAACATAAAAACTTTCTTTCTTGTGAAGATGAGAATAACTGCTACATGGTACCTAATGAATTCGATTGTTCATTATTTCCATCTGCATTTGATAAGATTTCAAAGCCGCCAAACACTTCTGTGCTCTCAATAGAAAAGTTGTGTGTTAAAGTGAACATTTTAAATTATAATTTAGATTCTATATGTATTTCTTAAACTTTATGGTTGCACTGGAAAGTTTTCTGCTGAGGAAAAACAGTTGCTGTTACTCAAAATAGTGAAGCCTTCTTTCTGTTATCACCCTGACAGGTGGGTTGAACTCCCTAGCTAGGTTACTGGAGGATTAGAAATCTTTTCCAACTAACATGCAAGCCTAGTTCCTATTTACCAATCTCAGATTTTCAAGCTTTATCAGCGTTATCAGTCCCCTGTAAGGCAAGATATTGTCCCTGTCAGCTTCTTTCAGAAATTCAGCAAGCCCCTTCTCGTGACCCACACACCCCCTTCTGCGGCACTCAGGTGGGGTTCTCCTTTGAAGTGTTTATTTTTACACCACATTTGAGTAAGAAACTTTTATTCTTTCAGGCTCTGGGGTTTGTAGTTTGAATCAGTCAAAAATAAAAACTTTCTATTATAGCTTCACTGTAGGTGTGTTTATATCCCAGCGTGCCACAAGAAAAAATTAAAAACTTGGCTTAAATTTAACTTCATAGCACTGTAGAGACATTCTACACATACAAAATTACTCAAATTCCCAAAGCACACTGTGAACTAAATTAGTGATTTGAAGTTCTCTCTTTCAACGTTAAGTATTTTCGGATTTGGAAGGTACCAGCTGAATGCACTCAGTGATGGTTTTTTGAGCCCTGTTCTTAATTTCTGCTTATTAGGAAGTTTTTACCACATTTTATCAATAGTTCCTTTTCTTTAGGTCAGCAATATAACAGAATAATTGAAATAATTCACTAGTGTGTAACCACTTTACATTAAAAGATACTAATGATAATACTTCTGTTTACTAAGGAACCTTTTCTTTCCCTTCATAGTCCTAAGACTGTACGTATTAGATTTAGAACCTGTTCCAACTAAGCAGTTATCTCACATTGAGTCTTTCAGTTGCAGGACCTAATATGAACAAATTTACATGCAATTTCACAATATAACTCCATTGAAATGATTGTGTAATTCAGTGTAACTACATAAAAAGGACAATATAGCTGCTTTCCAATTACATAATGGTTACAAGGTACTCAGTGTTTCAATGTACAATGTAATTGATTCTTAATTACTTTATTGTGGAAGAGAGACCACTGCTTGTAATTTCATTAAGATGATAAGAAATCACTCTACAAAGGGAAAGAGTGAGCCACATGTACACATGCTTATTTTCTATTTTCTGAAAGTACTACTTTTTTACTCTACCTCTTTTTTTCAGGTGAGATTTGTAGAATAGTACCCTACTTCGAAGTTGTAGCAGTATTGACACAAAAAAGGGAGTTTGAAGCTTATTGTCTTGGTGGTTCATTGTTTTGAATTTTCTTGCCTGATATGCACTTACCATCCCAGAAGCAATCAGAAGATAAAGCACTATCAGGCAAGTCAGGCAAGAAATAACAGAGTGCAATACAAAACAAATAAATAGCTTTTCTAGCCAGAGTTCAACCATATCAAAACCAAACTTGTTCATCAAGCAGAGCTGGGCTACCCATAGTACTGTCAATTAATTCACTGTTTTTCACTGATGCCAAGGCTCCTCTTCTTCTCTGTCCAACAAGGACTTGTGCAACTTTCTTGGGCCCAGTTCCTGTGGGACCCTGCTCCTTCTGCCTCGTGGTCAGGGCACACAGGGCAAAATGCATGATAGCATAGCTACAGCTGTGGCATCAGGGTGGTCTGACCACTTGTACAAGTCAGGGATCTTGCATTATTTGCAGTTTGATAGATGTGGAGAGTCAAGCATAGCAAAGTCAGCCTGGCTGGTACTAGATGGGGAACTTCCTGTAGAAAAGCAGTTTTCTCATGATCTTTACCACCACCATTAGAGGGTTTCATTTCATTAAGAAGGTAAATGGGAGCCTTTCACCCAAGGCATGCAATTATTCTCCATGGTGGAAGATGGATCAGGTGTGAGGATACCTTATACAATGCTTACAATAGCATAAAAAATATTTTCTCTGTCATTGGTCTACACTGAAAGTGGAAATGTGGCCACACAGCATGCCTTTTGATAGCCCATATTAACTCTAATCAATAGGATAATTCAACTATGTACACCGTTCAGATTACAGGACCTTATTCAAATGGAAAATTTCATTTTGACTGTGCAGATAGGTTTCTGTCTTTCACTTACTTCCACATCAGAAAATATTTCTAAAAGCCACCAGCATGAGGTTTACAAAAGAGAGCTGTCAGGTGAAGCACTCTTTCATGCAAATGAAATACCTTTAAACAATAACTGAACTACCTCAAGGAAAAGTGTCCTTCATGGACGGTTGCCTGGTGATGAGATCATCCAGTGCAAGGCTGACTGACTGGTGACTAACATCTGGAAGCCTATAAAAAGTTATTTTTTTTTCCACCTTAGGAGCTGCACCAGGAGTGCTTTTATTAGGTCAAAATGAGAGATGCCATTTTGGAGGTATGAAAGCCCATCCTATCTACATGTAAAAACTTCTAAAAAGATTCTCTGAACCTGACCAAGGCAATTGTGGTGGTAGGCAAAGATTTTCCTCATTTTTCTAGCTTTTTCACTTACTCAGGTTTACAGACTGACTGCAAAATTTGTTTCAGGTCATAGTTAAACCCCTACTGTAACTCACGTATAATTTGTGCTGCTACTTAAACATATGATTTGCAATATTCTCTGCACACACAAACACTTATGCATAATAAAGAGTGAGATTAAGTAGAAGGGATTTTTATTGCGATGGGGAAGGGCAGGATTTGGATTTAGAGGGTTTATTGCAGGTGAAATAACTGTGTAACTAAGATATTATTGTGTTAGCAAACTATAAACCTTCAAATACCCAGGTGAGTTGTGTTCAGAGAAGTGTATGTGTTTTGCAGAGGATGGGAATTTGACTGTGGCTGTAGTTTATAAAATAATCTGGAAGGCCTTCTGCATCAAGAGTGATGCTATTACTCAAGGGTTCTGACTGAGCTCTGTTTGTACTCCTGGGAGTTAAAATGCATTCATTTTCATTTGAAGGAGCTTCCAACTCAAAGAGGAAGACCTTAAATGACCTGAAAGTTATTACATGATTTTTTATTTTGTGTTGAATGAAAGGTTTTAGGTTGACCATCCACAACTTCTCTGGGCAACCTGTTCCAGAGTCTCACAACCCTCACCATAAAAAATTCTTTCCTTATATCTAATCTAAAGCTGCCCTCTTTTAGTTTAAAACTATTACCCTTTTTCCTGTCACTACAGATCCTAGTAAAAATATTCTCTTCATCTGTCTTATAATTCACCTTCAGGTATTGATATGCTAAAAGAAGGTCTTCCTGGAGCTTTCTCTTCTCCAGGGCGAACAACCCCAACCTTGTCAGCCTTTCTTCATAGAAGAGGAGCTCCATCCCTCTGATGATTTTCATGGTTCTCCTCTTAATCCAGTTTAACAGATTCATATCCTTCTTGTGCTGGGACCTCAGAGCTGAGTGTAGTACTGCAGGTGGGGTATTTGGAGTATTTAGTATAATATTTTAAGAACAAGGATGTACCCAACTTCTTTTATAATTATAGGTATCATATGTACTATTGGCAGAGTGGTCTGCAGAAACCTGCAGTGATATCGTATTCTAGTTACAACATTACAAGTTGTACTGACAGAAAAAAAAACTAAATCACAAAAAAGAAAAATTCCTCCAATTCCCTAACTGAAGTGTAGAAATCTGATGCCTTATCACATGAGATACATCTTTATTTCCGATATGAAAGCTGTTGGAGTGGCCAGATCTGAATATTACAATGAAATTTCCATATAGCACCTCGAAGAACAAGACTATAGGGGTAAACATGTTTTCATCCTGCAATGATTATGCCTACCCTCTTGCTGTCCCAGTTCAGTCTTCAGACATCTATGTTGACCTCTCATCACGACAGCCTCACTCCTGAATCTTTTATCATGTTTTTGATTCCTGATGCTTATTTCTTCAAGAAATCTGGCATCATTTCTAGACCAGATCTGATCTGCCTGCAGGTATGTGTGATGGTATTATTGTGCCTGACCTGCATGGTTGTTAATAACACATATTTCTTGTCGTTAGTTCTTTGGCATCTTTCAAGGCTGACAGAAGCTTCCTGAGGAGCAGGCCAGTTATGCCATCTTGATGCGTCATGTTTCTAGTCACTTACCAGAGTGACAAAACCTGTCAATAAGCATCCCCTGCTAGCAGCTTTCAAAAGAGGGATGATTATCTACTGAGAAATGAAGCATTGCATGACAAAGAATATCCACAAATACAAGTCTGTAGTGCCTGCATTAGAATCAGATCTGGAGAAAAAAACTTCAGCTATCCTGAGCTATAAAGCACTGTGACTTTGAGGGCTGGTATATTTTAATATTTTCAAATTGTTGTATAGAGAATTGAAGGACAAGTAGATTTTTAGTGGTTTCCAATTTCTCATGTAATTTTTCTCTGACAGAGCAACTCAGACAGCTGATGAATTTGTTGAGTTAGACCTTTTGCTGTGTACTACTTGGTATCCTTGAGTGACAGAGAATGCCACATGAGGCAGAAAATGGACTTAGAGCAGCTCGGAGGATGGGAGGATGTCATTTGGAGTCTTGAAAGTGCACAGAAGGAGGGTGTGGGAAGAAAGTGGACACACAAAGAATGTTGCACCATTGCATAGTTTATCAGCTGTCAAACACATTCCAGAAGTATGAATGCCTGCTGTGTAAAACTTGTCCCATTTGGTGACGCTCACCCACCTGCATGAATGGAAAGATGAAAATTCTACTCAAAGTCAAGCTTTAGTTGCTTGACTAAAGCTCACAAGCAACTAGCAGCAGCTCAGCAGCCTTTGCAAAAGATCATTGCCTCATATTGGATACGTGATGGATAGGTACCAAACCCACCATTGCCTCAATTGAAACGGTGACAGTTATTATGGACAAATGGTAGGTCTCATGCCTGCATTGCTGTTGTCACATCAAGGGCAGTGCTTCCATGTTATACCTACTCTGTGAGGAGAGATGGAGAAGGGGCTCAGTTTCTAGTTCTGTCATGTTAATGTGTAAGCAGTCAGGTGTCAGACAAACTGAAGGAACAAATATCCTTTCATCCCAGAAACTTTGAAATCAATGAAACAGTACAAAATCTTATTTTGTATCACAAGAATCATGCTTTTTCAAACACTCATTCAAGAGATTTCCTTTTATTTGTGTGTATTGGTTTTTGGCTAGGTGCACAGATCACTTAAAATAATTTTGTCCTTTATTTGCAGTTTTGTAAAATTTATTGCTTATCAAAATATTATCTCATATAGTTAAAGACAGAGGATTAAAGTCCGCACATAAAATGAAGGAAGTCATAGTTGGTGACTGTAATTGTTTTTTCTAGTTCAAGCATTTATGAATCTAATATAATAATTTATCCAGGACATAAGCAGTGCAGAGCAGATATCTGTCACAACCTTTCAGATTCAATGATTTTTTACAGCCACTTTGCACTCATGGTCATATATTTCAGTGCCATATACCATACCAAATGAGGGCATAAGCAAACAAATCAATATTTGGCCATTAAAACGCAGAAAGTGATTTCAGTTGAAAACTGTCCATGAATTTGAGGCCCATGTGTTTTAATCAAATAACCCCGTTCAAGTTCCCTCATGTTGTGGGGAACTGGTACAAGGTAAAGGAGTAATGAGCTTTTCTTACTCACTCTCTGCTACTGCACGCCAGCCCCCATCTGCTGACAGTTAAAAGTTGCATGTGAAGCCCTTGCACCTGATGCACACCTGGTGCTATGTGCACATCAGGTACTACATATGATGCAGGGCACAGTCAACAAGTGGGTTTAAGCATTTTGCCATTCACTCCTTCAACAGGTGAGACTGGAAATGTTTTGTGAACTTTTAAATCTCTTGCTGTGAGGTATCTCTCCTTTACATGGCAGAAGGAAGCAAGCAAAGTTCAGCCAGCTGTCTGAAAATGCCAAACAGTTTGCAGTTGATCATTTCCACCTGATGGCTGCCAGGTGGGGAAAGGGCACTGGGCAATAAAGGAGGATCTGAGTGTATCTGAGCATTGTCCTCTGAATTATCTGAACCTGAGCTTGAATTTGGAGCACTAGTAAGAGCTGTGTTGTGATTAGTGCTGTATGAACACAAAACTAGGCAAGTGCTGTGCATCAGAAACAGTTTTCATTTTTATTATGATATTAATTCTATGAGTCATATAACCTTAGAATAGTAAGAGTTAGTTCAGGTACAGTAAAGACAGTTCAGAAAGAAATCTTTGAGTCACGTGCTGCTTTTTGCTCTGTTCTGTTGTGGATGCTTTTTTTTTCCCTCTTTTAAATATATTTTAGCAAAAGAAATTAAAACATGGCAGCAAGTCTGCAAGAGCAAGTAATGTAGCAGAAGGTATAATTTTTCTGACTATATCTGTGTAAGTGTAGCTAATTCAGCCACAGCATACTGTACATACTATAGGTAAACAGAGACCTGACCTTAGGTCAGGTCAATTAAGCTGTCAATTCCAACTGCCATGTAATTCACAGTTTTTATGTGCTTTATCTCAATTATGTTCCATCTCTAGAGCAATCTGTTGCTTATTACTGCTTATTGCTAATAAAACAATAACTATATAGGATACCCTTCTGATTCCAGCAAACACGGAATAAGCACAAATAAAACAATTCCTTGATAAATTGTATGAACCAGGCCCACATTTCTAGCCAGAAAACAATGAGTTTAGCTAAGATGAGAGACATCCAGGTTACCATACACCTCAGTTCAGAGACTTTGTTAGTCTCCGTAGATTTTTTGATAGAACTATTCCAAATTTCAAAGGAAGTGAGGAGCTCTTCTGGCAGGTGGGACCCTCTAGAGCCCAAGAGACGCTGGAAAGTATAGACATGGTTGCCACCAAGACAGCTCATCCCAGGCTCTGCAGAGCAGCCAGAGTGGCTTCCTGAAGGTAAAGCAGCCCAAGTCCAAGGCAGGAGGAAGGTGAGGATAACGGTGATCTGCTGGTAGCACACGCTCTAGCATTGGATAATGAGTTCAAGGTTGCCTGGAAGAAAGGTAATAGCGTTAGAAGTAAAGTTTCCAATAAGGCTTTTCCTTTCTCTGTTCTCCACTAACACCAGTCAGTATGGTTCTCTTTCACTCTGCTCTCTTCCAATGGTGCTGAATGATGAGTAACTAATATTTGGCTCAACACCAGCAAGTAATTTCCTGGTAATTAATTTGTTTTCTCTGTACCTGACCTGAATTTTTTCAGGTAATTTGCAGGTTGGATAACCCATCAGAATCAAACAATTTTAGGGGGTACCCAGGAGTATAATGAGTAATTGTTATTTTGACTGGCTTCCCTCAGTCTCTTTCTCTCTCTCTCTCTCAGCATTAGGGTTTCATTGCTATTATAGAGCTTTGCATATAATTACCAACAGCTTTAGGTTATAATTATATTGTCATTTAGTACATTTGTAATGGGAAAGAATGAACAAAGCAATGAATCAAATATGTGATGACTGTTGGTGTTGTGTGCCTTTTGCTTTCTTAACAACGTCATTAATATTTTGCAATGTTTATGAAGAGCTACCTGGAAAAAACCAGCCATTGCATACATTTAAACATGTCACAACTCTAGGAGCTAAAAGGAAAAAAACAAACATGATGAGCGGATACCCTTTAGGATTGAGGTTATTTTGATATGGAATTTAAAAATATTGCAATCATTTGCATATTTATTTCATATATTTCCAAAAGATACCAGCAGTGGGGTAATGCTGTACTAAGTGGTAGAACTCTTGCTGAACTCAGGAAGAGCAGGTGTAAATACTTACCATTCACTCAAGAAAATACCATGGATGTTCACGGTTTGTAAAACATTTTGAAAGTTAAATTGTATTGATACTCTGTTCTCGAGATAACATCCACACTGACTATCTGTTTGGTACTTAATTTACTGGTAATCAACATAAAACATAATTGAGAAAGTACATTTTATTCACTGTTTATGAGGAATAAGCCTAATGACTATCTCTAGGAAAGCTGTAACGGGTCCAGTTTACAAGAAATGATGAATCAAAGTATCATGTACAATTCTTAATGTTGCAGAATTTGTACGTATGTGTATACATGTAAAAGTGTACTCAGTTGTACATGTATATGTATATATCTCTATACATACATATCCAGGCACAGAATGAAAAATCTACATTACATATCCAAGTAATGACAAAGCGAGCACTAGGTCCCAGCTGCCCGATTCAATGGGTGATGATATATGTCAGAGAGATCAGAAGGTGTTTCACATCCTTTTACTTCCACCGATGCTGGTTGCAGAACAGATCATAGTGATGGCTTAGGACAACATCCAGTTTAGCAGCAGGCTCAATTGTAGTTTATTGTAGCATTTATGTCTTTATGGGTAGCACTACTGCTTTGCTCAAATCCTCATTTGGGTCTCCTCAAAGGACTTAGGACTGAAGTTTTCTGGTTGATATTTAATTTTAGAACTTAAGGCAACACAGATAATTTTCACATTTCATTATTTTTCTCATATCACTTGAATATGTTAACACCATCTTTGCAAGGCACAAAATCATTGCTAAATAAGACGGGTAGTTTTTACATTCCTGTTAACTCTAGGAGCATAGATGTGAAAGAAACCAAATCTCAGAATAGCTAAATAATTTCATGTTACTCTGTGGTCACAAGAGGGCTATCAAACGTAAATCCTTGAGATTTATAGGTAATTTCAGAAATCTAAAATAAGGCAAACATAATAGATCTGTTTTGTTAAATAATAATGCCTTAGTATCAGGTCTATCCATCTCTCTCATCTCTAGCTAGAGAATACTGGCAGTAAGTTATTACCGAATATATGAGATAGCACTGTAAAGCATAAAATATATCAGATCCAATGAGAACACCTGCTATAAACTCTCAATGTTGAATAAGCCTGTGTAAAATACATTCTTCCTGACTAAATTCATTGAGCATGTAGTTATCAATAAAAATGATAGGTATTTAGTAAAATAACTGGTGCTTGTAACATATTTCAAGTCAGTATGACAGGTTGGAATTTGACAGCATGGATGGAGATATTCTAAAGAATGATCTTTCTAGTGATTTTGTCTCTAGAAAGGATAGATATCTTTGTATAGTAAAAGCATAGGTTTTGCAAGTGAAGTCTAAGCATTAATTTATAAATAAAAGACAGTTTACTAAAGAGAATATATTTGGTTTAAAAAAAATTGTCAAGATAAGTGAATTAGCTGAAAGTAATTGGTGATTGAGAGCAAATGTACAATTTCTTCATATTCACATATTTAGAATGAAGTGCTTTACAATGTAACCCTTCAGTCCTACTTATCTTTGCATAGCAGAGAAGAAGTTGTGAAGTTAATAGCTGTCAAACACAACTTCCAACTCTGACAATTTTCAAATGCAGAATTTTAGATTTCTCTCAAATATTTTACATAAACAGAAGAATATTAAAAGGGAAATGTATTGTATCTTCTGTCTTTTCCTGACCGGCTGATGAAATTAGGGACTAGATTAGGGATAAGGAATCATAATTCTTTGCTCTGTGTTGAAACCCTGATACTCTCTTGGCAAAAAGTTACTTTCAAAAAGACTGAGACAAGCTGTCCATAATCAGGTAATGTCACAGTTAAGCTTGTGAGCGTGAATAATACTTCAAAGTCACTCCACTAACTTGTTTACTTGCCAGGATTTGTTAAGTGAAAAGAGGCAGAAGGATTTAGTTTTTTTTTAAACATGCACAAAACATTTGCTCCCATTTCAGAGACTGCTGATACTGTAAAAGTTAAGAAAGTACCCAGCAGTGGACAAACACTACATGTAATTTCAGGCAATTGTATTGAAATTTGGAAAATTCTAAGTGCAAATGAAATAGTGTAACAGGAGCATCTCACTGATTTTTTCATGCTTAACTTTCTTAAAGGATCTGGCCTAGGGACTTCAGCCTAGATGACAACTTAAATTTCTAAAGTCATATAGCCATTACAATGTTATTTGTGCCTGAGGTAGCAAACATCCTGCATAAGCACTGGTAAATGCCTTACTACTAAGTGCTGGACCTGATGTCTCAACCCTAGAAGGATTGTCAATGCTGAAATTTTTTTTATGAATCTTTTCTGTGTAACCTGGTAAAGAAAGATTTTCTAGGGGAATGAAATCCCTGTGGAGATAACGATGATGAGGAATCTATTACTTAGAATAATAACAGAGTATGATTGTCACCAATTCAAAACGTTCTATCTCTACCCAAGTTATAAAGCTGGCTTTAGGTGTGAATCTGAACACTAAATAAACACCTGAAGCAAGGCTGGAAAATGGATTAATCACTTGCCTCTTCTGGCAATCAACTTATAAAATTGTTCACGCTCCTTTTCCTCTTTCTGGATAAATGAATACATAGAATTTTAATGTTATGAAAATTATTCTAAGTTTCAAGATCACTGGTATTATTTAGCTAATCAAAGCTTTATTGGTTTGGGTTTGGTTTGTTTTCTAATAGAAGGGAACAAACCCATAATTTTTGAACTATGTTCTTTTCATGACAAGTGGTAATAGAATCATCTTATGACCATTGTGTAGCAACTAGGAGGCAAGAGATATGAGTTTATGTTTTTCAAATTTTACATATAAGGCATATATATGACATATATTCATAGATAGCAGCAATATCCTGCCAACATAATATCTTAGTATACAAGCTTTCAGAAAACCTATGATAAATAAAGTGTCTTTGATAGATTAATGAATGCCATGAAAGCTAATGCTCTGGTTAATGGATGTACAGTCTTACCAGCATCCATTAATTTGTATATGAATAAGCTGTAAGTATAGGTGGTTTTCAAGCCACTTATACTTCAGCTAAGCATGATATTAAGAGAACATAACAAAACAGCCCTTCTGAAGATGCGCTAATGGTGAGCAACAGGACAGATTATCATGAAGGATTATCTTATTGGCTCATGAATCCAGATCAATGCTGACAAGACTCACCTCTGGGGGTTACAAACCTCTTTTTTCTCTTGTGATGTTGACTTGAAGATGCCAGGATAATGATCTTATTCCATTAAGCTTTTTCCAGTGCTCTCATTTCATAGAATCAGAGAATCATAGAATAACCAGGTTGGAAGAGACCCACCGGATCATCGAGTCCAACCATTCCTATCAAACACTAAACCATGCCACTTAGCACCTCGTCCACCCATGCCTTAAACATCTCCAGGGAAGGTGACTCCACCACCTCCCTGGATAGCCTGTTCCAGTGCCCAATGACCCTTTCTGTGAAGAATTTTTTCCTAATGTCCAGCCTAAATCTTCCCTGGTGGAGCTTGAGACCATTCCCTCTTGTCCTGTCCCCTGTCATTTGAGAGAAGAGGCCAGCTCCCTCCTCTCTACAACCTCCTTTCAGGTAGTTGTAGAGAGCAATGAGGTCTCCCCTCAGCCTCCTCTTCTCAAGACTAAACAACCCCAGCTCTCTCAGCCGTTCCTCATAAGGCCTGTTCTCCAGCCCCTTCACCAGCTTTGTTGCTCTTCTCTGGACTAGCTCCAGAGCCTCAATATCCTTCTTGTGGTGAGGGGCTCAGAACTGAACACAGTATTCGAGGAGCGGTCTCACCAGTGTCAAGTACAGAGGGAGAATAACCTCCCTGGACCTGCTGGTCACGCCGTTTCTGATACAAGCCAAGATGCCATTTGATGGTGTCCTCTTTGAATATTTATATTTATATTAATCTTATTTTAAGTTACCAGATGATTTTTCAGGCCTTAGCACATCTGACAAAATTAATTCTACAACCTCTTTTTCCAATGAGAAATTTGAATCTAAACATTTGTGTATAAAAATATAAATAATTAATATACAATAGGAAATCAAAATGAACACTCAAATTTTATCAAAACTTCAGAAAGATAGTTCATATTTTCTCAATTCATCTAACTCTTCACTTTGTAGTTGACAAGAGTTCAAAATGAAACTGCTGAGAGGTGGGGTTTTTGTACTTTCTTCTTGCAGTATTGTTAGCAGTAGTTTGCTCTTACAATCAGGTCATTGTCAAATGACTCAGGAGTTAGTTTTTGTGTTTCCATGTGTAAAATCTGTCTCTCTCATCATTCATTGTCCTTGTATTATCCATGCATACTGCATCTGTTTAAAGAGAGAATGTTACTGAACATGATATGCAAAGCAGAACACCACTTTCATATCTATTATTAATACATTTACAGATCATTCATATCATATTAATGTGACCAGATTGTCTGCATTTTCTCACATACTCTCTGCTACCCTCTGTTTTCTCACTAGTGAATTTAATTTTTTCCTTGTGCTGCTCAGCTGCCTCTCTTTCAGCAGTACCTTCAGGGCATCTGTGTTTCTCTAGTCAAAACAACTGTGTATATATATTCTAATTTATAATATATACTAATCTGCTAATCAATAAACTAATAACAGAAAGGTTTTATATTGTCCCTTTTCTTCTAAACTGGGTTGATTTTTGGAGCTGCATGTGGATATAAATAACATCTATAACCATTTGTGTTGTTTAAAATATCAAGTGGATGGTATCATGTTGTTCTTTCCTATTGTCATGTGTTTGTGAACACCAGTGTTATGCAGATACTGTATTACTAAATGTTTTAAGTCAGTGGATAATTGTCACTGGTCAAATGGGTTAAAAATTTAGCTAATAGGTAGGCACCTACTTTCTAGAAACAAATCAATATAGCATTAAGGACCTATTTTTTCCCCTTAGTTTTACCAGCCCTCATATATTTATCTTGTCTGCCTCTATTATTGCTGTATTAATATGAGGTCTCAGGAGTGAAACTGAGTTGTAAACAAATCCTAGTGTCCTGTGTTTAAAAAAAACATATGAATCACAGCATTGTGTGAACTTTTACACAAAAATTAAATCTTAAAAATCTTAGTGACTTCTGTGTATCTTCCTTTTATTTATTTACATACTAATAACGAGTAATAGTGAAAAGAATACATTTCCAGAAAAGGGATATTTTCCTACTGTTTTCCTACATTATAAAATGTAACAGGATGGGTCCTGAATTGTTTAATCTTTATTTATTTATTATGCAAATGTTGGCATCTTCATTTGAGAGTTAGTTGAAAATGGGCAGTGAATTTGCAAAGCAGGGAGGTTTGACCTTGTGTTTTTACTGATATCAAGGCTACACTGATACACAGAATAAAGACGCACATACATATTGGTATCCATAAAACTTTTTTGTTTGACGTAATTGAAAAATATTATTCTAAAAGTTTTCTTAGGCATTCCACTAACTGTATTACTTTAGTTTTCCATTTGTATGTATCTTAGGTTTCTGAAAAGAAAAACAGTCTGCACACACTGTCAAGGGGAGATCATTTGTGAAAAGTCTTAAGGATAAGTCTTGCTTGAAAAGCTGCTATGAGACTAATATATGAAATTTTCTGTTCTGGGATCTCGACAAATGCACATTTGAAAGAGGCTGCATTAACTCCCCTGCCCATTCATCACTCAATTTTGCCTACAGAAAGATGAAGTGGGGTAAGGAATATTCTAGAAAAGTGGATAGCTTAGTGTTACACTAGTACCTTTTTTATTTTACATCTGCAAATTGATCTAGAAATCCATCAGCTGGATGGAGCTGTTAATGAGGTCAAGAAAAACACGCAGAGTTAATCAAACCCAGCTATAGCTTTTATTGGTTAACTGTCTCCAGGGACAGAAACTCAAGAACACATTTTTTCTTCTGTGTATGCAGAAACACCTTGCCAAAACAGTGATATTAGAATTTAATTTCATCGAAGAGCTGCTTCTCTTTTCCCCCTTGCATAAAAGTTACCCATGCATGTCAGTTTTGTCATTTTAATTGAACTTAAAGACATGACTGGCATGTGGTGGAATTTACTCTGTCAGTATAACAATAATAAATTATTGCAGAAGGTTTGATAAAGAAACCTAGGAATTTGCAGAGAAGAATAGTAAGGAATTAAGGGTAGGGAGGAAGAAATTTCATGAAATAGAGCTTTGCCTGCCAATCTACTTCTCTATTTTATCCATTTATTCTTGTAATTTTGCTGCCTGCTATTGCTTAATTATTCCAGACACTATGTCCATCATATTTTGTGTTATAGCTATTAATAAAATGGTTCAGCGTTTTCCAGTCTGCTTTCAGTTCCTAGTTACTTTAGCAGCTCTTCTGATTTTTCCACCATTTTACTTGCGCTTTGAAGTGTGTTGTAGAAATAAGATTTATCTTCTTGAATCCATGAAGGATATTAGGGAGGAAATTAATTTTAACTTTAAATCTGATTATTCCTAAAAGATTAATTGATATTGGTAGCTGTGACCATGTGGCCTGAATAAAAAAACATCATGGGAAATGCCTGGATTCATAGGTGCTCTAAAGTGCTGCTGTATTACAGGTACTCATGAGAAACATATCCGTAGAGCCCTCTGAAACATGAGAAACAGCCAGGGGAAAAATAGTAGGCTGCCTATTTAAGCATGTGTGTAACTGAAATTAGAACCAAGAGTTTATATGAGCTGTGATGGAATCATGCAATAAAAGGCTGTGCAAATGAGCAGATTATGCTTGATGTGGTGGAGAGAAGGAAGAATCGGAGTATCAGGAATGACAACACCATTTCTCTTTAACAACAGTTGGCCATCTTGCAGTTTTATACTTTAACTATTGAAGACTCTGTCTAGTCCCCAGATTGTGAAATTAGAACATAGCATCTAATTTCTTCAAATGTGTAAACACCTCTTTTGAAAATGGACTACCAAAAATACTCTGAAAATATCTAGCTAAAGCAGAATTAAAACTTCTATATAAAAATAAATGGTATAGGAATGTCACTGCACTAGAAACCGTCAGAAGCTAAATGAAGATTTCTACACATGTGAAGAAACATCTTAAGCTCTTAAATGCCTCTTTGCTGTGTGCCAGACATGAGGAGTAGCAGCAGTCCAAAGCAAAGCTGCTTAAAAAGCTTTATCCGCTAAGTGTGTCCAGAGCAAATGTACTCGAGAGCAACAGCCCCTGAGCAAATCCCAGCATCCCCACTTATTACACTTTTCAGAATGGCCAAAGGATTGAAATGATGATAGCAGATTCTGCCTGAACAGTTTATACATTTACCATCAGGCAAAAAGAGGCATGCAATTGACCTAGTCTCGGCAAGGGCCAGACTAGTAGGTTGTCCCTCAACAATATTAATATCTTAACTGCTTGGATACTGAGTAATACTTCTTTATAACTGTCATGGATTTTGTGAAGTTTAAGAGTATTATTTGGGGGTTTCAGTGAAGGAACCACTTCATTGGGGTCTCCTCCAGTTGTAGATGCATTGCCAACAATGCACAAATATGTCAGCTTGAAAAAATATGCAAGTGAGATTAGCCTGAGTTAATAGGCAAGAGAAGGTCTTGGAGATTAGCAGAGTATGAAGAATGAGAGGTACTGAGATGATTAAATTAAGATAACACCCAAGATGATAGACACTGGACAAGAAAGATTGCACTTTTTCTGAAGGAAACAATACTGAAGTGGCTAATATCCAAAACCAAAGGTTCCCAGGAAATAATTTTCTCTGCATGGACACATAAGGAAGGCACAATCTTAACAACATTACTCAGATAGAATGTGCAAACTTTGTATTTTCAGATTTAGGAAAAGTTCAAAACCAAAAATGATATCCAGACAAGCGTGACAGTAACAGAAATAGCACTGCTGTTCACTCTGGAAAGAGCATCAAGAAAAATTTTGAAAAGCAGAGCAATATTCCTGCTTTAGCCATACCGAGCCTGAACTAACAGCTGCAACACTGAAAGAGATGTCAAAGACACTAACTATGATTTTAGTTTAGATGGAGAGAGAAAATTTTGGAACAGCAAAATGAATCCATGAAATGTCTCAACAGAGAATGCACTTAAATATGTGCTTCATGAGAAGAAATTGTAGCCTTTAAGAACTGGACCTGTTACATTCATAGGATCATAGAATCATAGAATAACCAGGTTGGAAGAGACCCACCGGATCATCGAGTCCAACCATTCCTATCAAACACTAAACCATGCCCCCTTAGCACCTCGTACATCTGTCCCTTAAACACCTCCAGGGAAGGTGACTCAACCACCTCCCTGGGCAGCCTCTGCCAGTGCCCAATGACCCTTTCTGTGAAGAATTTTTTCCTAATGTCCAGCCTAAATCTCCCCTGGCGGAGCTTGAGGCCATTCCCTCCTGTCCTGTCCCCTGTCTCTTGGGAGAAGAGGCCATCACCTTCCTCTCTACAACCTCCTTTCAGGTAGTTATAGAGAGCATTCATAGAATAGATTTTGGAAAACCTATATTTTAAACCTGAATTAAGTAACCAAATATTATTTTAAGTCTTGTAGTTATTAGGAAGAAGAACAGGAAAGGCTGTGGTTTCCTATCACAGAATTGTAAAGCAAAAGTAATTCCCTTTTCATCAATAGCATTACCTTCATGTTAATTTTTTAAGTAAAAAAACATTCAACCTCTCAGAATCCTTCTAAGGGGTATATGTGTGAGTGATATGCATACAGGTTTTGTTCCATATTTCATAATAAGTATCTAAAGGCTTTGATAATGTGATAAGTGGTCCAAATGGAGGGGGGTGCAAATAATCATGTCCAACTAATTATCTACTGTATAATCAAAAAACACAAGAGGAACAGACACCTGCATAATGCAAGCCTTTGGAACAGATGTGCCCTTATTAATAGACATGAGTTGCCTATTAAAACTCTATGGTGACACAGAATGTTTTCCACTTCATGAAGGATACTCTGACTAAGCTTCAGTTTCTATTAATTATAAACAAGAAGAATGTAGAAGTGGCACAGCTTTCCTCTTTTCCCCATTAGGCTACAGCATAAACTCTTAACTTTCCAAGATTTCTGAGGTACTGCACAATTTATCCAGTTTTCTTTGGTTACTTTTATGAAATATGTATTGTCTGAAGACACAACAAAAAGTATCACTTCATAGGAATATTTTGCTTGTAAAGAAATTGAGCATTCAAAGTCCATTAAAAACATGAGATGGATGTGTTGTGATGATGATTATGGATGTAACAAACAATGCAGTGTGGGAGGATTTTCTTAAAGATAATAAATTAGATATTTCAGAACTGCATGAGAATAAAAAAGTGAGTTACTTGAATACATACTATAGGGAACAGCAAACTCATATGGTTATTCACGAGGATAATAATTTAGATATTAATAACTCTCTCTTGACCTCACTGGAGATAAGCTTGAATTTCATTCTCTGCAGGTGCAAATATACATGTAACATTATGTATGTGTCTTGTCCTATATATTTTAATGGTACATGCTTTAAACTAGGTGCATGCATAAGGATTTGCAAAACCGAGGGTTTATTTATTAGAGATGTTGCCCATTAAGCTCCCTAATACACACCGCTAAAATTAACCAGACCTGAAAACGAATTGTTTCTTTGATGCTAGGTGTAAGGATCTAATCTGACTTGAAATATTTTTCAGAGAATAATTTAAATATTCTCAAAGATTAAAGCTATTTCTTAAAGAGTGAGCAAAATAGAGGAAATTAGACACAAGAATCTGATATGAATTGCTCTCTTTTTTTTTTTTGTGGTGTCCATGGACAATAAAACTAAAATGTTATGAAGAGCCACCAGAACATTTTCCAGTTGTTCAGGCTGCCATATTCTTCATCCTTAGACATTTTTCCTTTAAAGATTCTCCAGAAGTAGATAATTTGAGAGGGAAAATAGGTATCCTACAAATTTTCTTATTCAAGATACACCAAAACACTAATATCAGACAGCAGCTATCTCAAATGAAAGTTATCCTGAGTTATCCTTTTTCAAAACCTTGTAAATGAGAGAGAAGTCCTTAAAGAACATGTAATATTGTGATATTTTCATCCATGGTCTTCCTTTTGAGTTCAGCTCTAGTGAATTGAAGAACTGCATGAAGGTGAAGAATTCCGACCTTCATTTTTTTACAACTCATTTCTGAGAGCTGATTGATTCCTGTCTCTGGACTGCAAATGTGGATGAATATTTTGAGCACTTCACAGCAGAGAACCCAGTAGGCTGCTCCCCTACCTTCTAATTTCCATTTTTCCAGAGCATGGTTAGGCAGAACGAATGGAGTATGGGGAAGGACCACAAGACCTATGATCATGCAATGTGAGCTGATTTTTACAAGGAATAAATACTTCATTTTTATTCAGGTGGAATATAAACCTCTGAACTGTGACTAGCGCTGAGATAATCTGCCTGGGTTTGCAGAGATGAAGGCAAAAGCTGTGGTGAATATGAGTTGTCATATATGTCCCAAAGTAAGGATAATGGAGCTGAGGGAGTTTTCTCCATCCCTGCCCAGGGCAGACCTGGACTGACTGTTGGGGAGAGGAGTGTGGGGAGTCCAGATGCATTACCTGCATTACCACTATTAAGTTTTCTCTCTCGCCAGTTCTGTATATTTGGGGTTGTCACTGTCCAATCATAAGTGATCTCAGAGTGCAAAGGAAAAAGCAATAATTAAACAAGTCAAGGGAGTTAAATTTCAATCCAAACTGGAACTTTATTAATTGTGCTCATAAAGCGTCTTGCGATAGAAAGAGAGAGAAAGAACAAGGAAAGAGATGGGGAGAAAAGGGAAGGAAAAGGGGTTTATAGCTACCACCATGGGTGCACAGACATTTGGCGTCTCTGGGGGTCCTGGTCCAGAAGGCGTTCCACTACCTCTGTCTTTGATCGAGGTGATATCAAGATGGGGAAGATCTTCAGAATTCAGCTGCTCCAGAGCTGTCTTTTATGCTAGTCAATACACCTGCGACCCACTTTTGCCTGTGGAGATGTGCCAGCCTCCGCCTAGCAGGCCACACATGCCAAGAGAGGAGTGTCTGAGATGTGGTCAGCTTTGGAGGCAGGTCTTCTCCTCTTGTGCATGTGGTTCTGGTGGGAGTGGTCAACCTAGGGTCTCCCGATGAAGGCCAGTAGTCAGCATCACCTTGCATGCATGCTCTGTTGGATATGGGTCTGTGGTAAGTCCCATCACTAATTTTCCTGCCTTTTCCTCCTTGCGTCATGGATCTTTCACAATGGTAGGGAGCAGGGAGGCTTGGAGACAGGTACAAAACATTTTTGAGATCAATAGGTAGGTACGGGTAGTTAGGTACAAAGCGTTCGTTCTGTACCAGCTTTGATTGTTTTCATAAAGCCTGGATCTGTGATTCATACAGTCAAGATCTGAGGAAAATTTCTGATGAGAAAATGTCGAGGCAGAAATCGATCCTTTGACCAACCCTTACAGGAGTGCAGAAGAGGATGAGTGATTTTTAGTTCTGAAAGAGAAAATCTGATTAGAGAACCACATGGACCTTTCTGCATGATGAATGGAGAAGGCTGGATTGAAAAAGCTGTACTGGCCTTAGTCTATGTGATTAACGTGTCCTCCTTTATATATTACCCTGTTGTTAAACACCACACAAAGCTTCTAACTTTCAGTAAAGTTAGAAGCAAACCACTTTTCACTTTTTCCAAAAGTTTTCTCTTTAAATGATATTTTTCTTTTTCCTTGCCAAAGTTCAGGATAAGCTGAATTCAGCTACAAGATACAATGAACAACTTAGAATACGTAAATGGAAAATATTTGCCACAGATGTACCCAGTCAGGGTAGCAGAAGCCTTCCTTTTGAAATTTTATTCTGCATTTCTATAATATATTTGACAGTATCAGGGCACTAAAGTGAAGTCAAAAGACAGCTGAGGTTTAGATATTTTCCATGTCTAAAATATCTTCACTTTGATGAGTAAAGATTAGCTTAAAAGGTCAAACTGAATGTTATATCATGTTCTGTAGTAAATGTAGAAGGATGTTAAAAATATATTCATAGAGACTGAGAGCTTGTGTGTATTCATTCAGTGAGAACAAATATATTCAAATATATACAGGAAATCTACTCCATCCATCTAAGTCTCTCAGACCTAAAGTACTCACCATTAAAAAGTCAGCAGTTGTTAATGTTTATCACACAGTGAGGATGAGATTACCTCAGCTTTTCCTTCCATTTAGGATAAAAGATATTTTATAATAACTGTAATTTTTTTAAAATGCATTCATGGAGTTAGGGATTTTTGAGGCAGCTCTCACAAGCTGCTGTAGGTACTTGCGGTTTGAGATTTTAAAGACTGGTAATGCCAAGTTCTGAGGCTGCATGAAACTAAAGTGGTGGCCATTGCCTCTCTGCCTGGAGGCCATGCTAGGAATTCCATTTCTTCCCTTCATATTGTTCATCCTGGTAGCAGCTCTGCTTCTGACCCACATCAGTACAATATCTGACATTTTTAGGGCTGTATTCACTTACCCACATAAGACATCTAATGTTTTTCGAGATTCCCTAGTGTATCAATAACATCCATATGGAGCTGACAGATAAAGAAAAAGATGTGTAAGAGACCCGTGTCTTCTGAAATGGCAGCCAAAATCCAGGTAAAGTATATTAAAACACCATGAGTAGCACTATGTCAAAATGGCACTTCGATATCTACATGTGAGAGCCTAAACTCAGCCCTTAGTGACTTTTTATTTTTTTGGCTAGTGAGAGGTAGCTAAGCCTCTACCTGCTTTATTTTCCTCCTTTCTCAACTGCTTTTGTAGACAGAAATATCCTGCTTATGCTCCAGTCAGTAAGCCATACCACAAGCCTACCTCTATTTGAATACACTTATGCATGGCCTACTGTCAGCAAAGTCTTAAACACCTAGCATTCAGGAGCATGCATTTATGTATTTTCTTTTCTGTGACTTATTCACTGTGTTTGTTGCTATTTCCCTCAGGGACATGTTCTCTCACAAAAGTTTGTCATCTGCCATCCAGAATTCACCATAATTTTGTCACACATTAGACTTGACACAACTATGATGAATACCCAGGGCGCTGCTTTCCCGTTCTGTGAGTGCCATTTAAATTTGTACAGTCTGTATTATCCTGGTGACTCATTTCACTTTGATACCATTTTTTTAATCTAGGAGGCTGAACAGCATGTCTTGACTTTGGTGTCTTGCCAACTGGTCCAAACTTTGTTCTCCTGCGTCACAGAAGATCCTCAACAAAAAGCAAATATGTGCAGCTAAGAACTCGGCTGATTGCAACAGCCCTGCCCTTAAACATAGAAGTGGAAAAAGGCCATTGAGCACTGAAGAAGAGCATGTAATTAATTGATATTAGCCCTTCCTCTTCATCATTCTGAAAGAGTTTCTTTTGTCCAAATAATTTCAGCTAAAGTTGGCATGTCAAGCTTAAGTCTTGCTTCAGTCTGTATGCCAAGGACATAGGTCCTTCTTTCCCATGTCTCTTTCTGGCCCAACAAGAGTCACTTCAGAAAGTTAATTCACTTCCTCTTTATTCTTTTTCCTTATCTGCAAGTGGGAACAACCTCTGCTGTAAGACTTTCATATAGAAAACTACAATATCTTACCTTGATGAGATATGATTCATCACATATTCACCAAATAGTTTCATTAGTAAAACAGTTTTATGCGCCATCAAAGCCAGTTATTTACCTTCACAGGATATGATAACTTACCTGAATTGATTTTATACAAGTAAAAATTCTGAATTAAAGATGCCGTGCTCACAGGTGCCTGCATTATCCAAATAGCTATGTAAATGCAATTGCTCAAGTGATGTACAAAACAAAAATGTTGGACCTGCATTATGGCAATGGGAGAATGATCCCATGGGTTCAGTATTTCTCCAAGAGTAAAGGAATGTACGCCGACAGTGCTGACTGTCACATCACCCACACTCAAAAGCAAAATTAGGAGCGGCCTTCCCTTTAAACAATGTGATCATCATGTGGCTAGCCTGTCCAAGAAAAGGCAGCAGGAATCCAGCAACCAAAATCAATTCTTTTAAAGAATAAGAGTAATACCCCACTTTCTGCAAAGATGATTAAGAAGATTTTATTGGTGATCATATTTTCTTTCTTTTTCCTCCTCATCCATTACACAGATGACAAAGAGAAGCAGAGCCAAATGTGGGCCCAAGATTCATCTATATCCCACCCATACAGAACAGTCTCATGTACTTTTACTATAGTCACTCACACAGAAAGACCCTCCGTTGTGGTAAAGTCAGAACCTTATCACAGCTTGATTGCAGATCTCCCCAGTTTGCCCATGCGATCACAGATAGCTTATAAGAAAACATGAAAATCTTTGGTGAGCTCACACTGGTGTTTTTGTTATTGTTAATTTATAATGACATAATGAAAAGCCTAAAGAACTTGGAGAGCAGGACTGTATTAACATTAAGAAGATTCATGACTTTTTTTCTCATGGTGATTCAAAATACTCAGGGGCTTGTGCTTTCTATAACAATACAGAATCAGAAGCTTTCTAGCTACAAGCATACAGAAAACTTCAAGTCTGAGACTTCTGAACCTTAGTAAGTGTAGACTGAAATTATGTACAAAAGACAAACAGCATGTAACAAAAGCTTTCATAAAACATAAGAGCACATATAAAAGTTGAAAAAATACATAATGCACATAAGGCTTTTAAGATGACCTCTGAGAGACAGTAATGAGCCTGTCTTTAAAGCAGAGACAAGATTTAATATGAAGAAAATGTTGGAACATGCTGGTTTGGCAAAGAAAATTGAATAAATCTGTTAAATACACATTTTATATACTCTGACTCATGCATGCAGGGTTAAAATAAATTAAACAGCCTAGTGGACAGATACACAACCAGTGTACCAAGCTTACATTATTATGAACTTCTGTCACATTTCCACCTTCTGTAAGTAATGTGAACAAAGGGCTGCATATTTTTGAATTAGTTTAGAACTAGTCTTCACATTTACTGAGCGCATTTATTACATTGGTTTTAATTCTTATTATCTAAACGGATATTACATTCCTATACTATGTTTTTCTATCTATGGAGTGCAGTACAAAGTTATTCTTGCCTATATCTGGTATAAGGAATAAGTTATTAATTGTAAATCCTCTTCTATTTGTACTGATGATCTTTGCTATGTAGGTGTAAAAATGCAAGATCAAACATTACCATAGTTGATTACATTGAAAGCATTGGCCAAAGTCAAAGGAACAGAGTGAAAAGGCTGCTTTCTGCTTGAGAGCAGCATTGTTTGTACTGGATATATAGCTTGTAAGGTGTTCCTAATGTCTTACCCTTTAGGGTCAAAGCAATTAAGCTAATTCTCCATGGGACGAATCCTTTTCTGTGCTTTATTTTTTCAGTAAAAGGTGTTAAAAAATCTACAGCATCATCACCTACATACACAAAACCCCCTTTTTCCTGAAGGTTTAGAATAAATTTATTGCATGCCTTTTTTTATGGTATTGTTAAAGTTAACATTCTTACACTTTAGACTGACAGAGTCATCATCGGGTACGTCTCATGGTCTCTTATTTTTAAACAAAAAGAGAACGAAAGATTCAGATCTGCTGCTAAATTCTGTTGTTTGTAGCGATAATATGCTGATTATAATGGTAATAGCCATTACAACCAAATGGGAGATGGTGTATACTGACATGTCATCATAATGAATTAACATGAATTCTACTTAATTATACATCTGTATCCAGATTATATTTCCAAATAAAAGTCATCCTATGTTTTTTAAGTCTTGGGTTCTGTAACTGAGCACTGTATAAATCAGTGTATGTTACATAACAGATACCTGATTAAATTTCACTGAAACGGGAATTTTTCACATAATGATCCTGATCATTTATTGACATTTTGGACAAAATTCCATATGACTTGATGGATAGTTGGTCTGCAAACACTTTGTAATAATTTATTTTATTCAGCGATAGAAAGAAAACAGTCAACATTTCACTTGCAGAAGAAAATTGTGCAGGGAATGATGGATGTTTCAACAGAATCTCTAAAATTGATGAAATTGTGAGAGGTGCAGTTTTCTTCTTCCATATTCTGTCCTCATAAAAATAATCTTAAAGTATAACAGAGGCAATGAAAATTAGATCTTCGCAAATGAAAGGTAGTGCCATCACACTCATTGTGAGCTAAAGATGTGATAGAAATTGTAAACTATGCCTTAGTATTTCAGTTGACTCCTGTTTTCCCTATTCTGTAATAGAAAACAGCTTCTGCTCTATTTTCTTTATGAACTCAGTCTTTCAAAACACTGAGAATAGCACAGACACATATTTGATGTGTGAGGAAGTGATGCTAGCCATATGAAAGAATAATCAATTCAATAGTTTCACCTAAAGGACTAGGTTGTCAACCCTGTGCACTCTTCAGCTAGGCATGCAAAGCCCTGAAGGTACGATATGGGAAAGGAGGAGGACTTCTCTCCAACACTTATCACATCACTGGAAGGTCCAGGCTGTGACCTCTATTATAGCCTCGGGGCAGCAATAACTTCTGTTGCTTAAGAGACTGATTCAGTGGCAGAACCAACTACTACTTTAGCTGTGTGGTAACAATAAGTCCTGTAGTATTTGCAACCCCAAATCCCATAAAGGAAGAATGGCTGTCCTAGCCATAGGCAGCAATTCAGAAAATATGCCCTCCTATCTCTACCTATAATAAGTTTACTCATACAGTCTCTTCAGCAATATTAAATCCCCTTCCTCTCTCATGCATTGCTGCATTTTTGGATCTTCTTTTTGCCACAGAAACACATCCTGGTTCATTGTGGGCATTGTATTGTAAGATATCACATATACAGGCTTCATCCAAGAAAACTTCATTAAACTAATGAGTGGCAAGTCAGATTTCTACCCAGATACTTGAGTAGTTTGCAACCATCTCACTTCTTTTATTAAAAATTTTGTCAGAAAATTTAGCAGCCCTACAGTTTACTTTGTTTTTAAATATTTCAGACTTTCAAAACCAAGGACCTTTCTGCTCTGCCTAGGGCAATATTAGCATAAGCTGACCTCCTCAGCAAAAATGTTCCCCTTCCCTGGTCACAAAAGTTGTGACATTTAATTGATGCTGTTCGAACATATGTACTTAGCTGGTGTAAATTAGCATCACTGCTCTGCTTTCTGTGACACAGTCTTGCATCTGACACTAGAACTTTTTGGTGAAAGAATGAAGGTTTTGCAGGGAAGGATTATACACAGGTGTGAAATGTTGTGGAAGAGTTATGTTGTATTTCACATCTGCATTTGATTTTTTTTAAAATAAAAAAAAGACTAATTAAGTGTTTAACATATCTACAGTTGTTAGAAAGTTGTACTAGTTGGTAAAAAGAAAAAAAATTTTACATTTCCTTCAATTTACTCTAATTTTAATTACAGCTTAAATACAAGCTTTAGCAGGGAGTTTGTAATCTGTTTTCCCACGCCAAAGACCATTAATAATCATGATTTTGCTACTTATTGACAAAAGCTAACTAGAAAGTAGGTAATTCTCCCCTTGTCCTGTATTTTTTTCGCCTTTTTCCCACTTTGCATCCCCCACACGCTTTTCTGTCAGCCAAGGAGTAATTACATGTATGTTTTTGTTACCCACATCAGTCTACACGTGTAGCTATAAATTCCAAATGCCTAGGTCACCTATTTCAGAAAGCCATGTATTCAAGACATTGTTTTATTGCTGCAGCTTTTAGTCAGATAGCAGAATCCAATTAGGTTTTCTTTCATCTTTGTTTTTCTTGTGGAACATATTTAAAGCTCGCTAGAGAGAATAAATGGAATAAAACTGGTTAACATCAGAGGACATCCTACATCAAGATACTTTCCTGGGTGATTTGTACTGTCTGCAAAGAAGAAAAATCTCATTAAAAGAGAAAAGGAACTATCTAGATTTCTTTTGACATTATATTTCTACCTAAGGTGAAAAACTATATAATTTCTAAGGCTGTCCAACTACATGGCCTTGTGTCACATCATGCTCTAGTGAGTGTCTAATGAATCTTGGGTTCTTACCATCACAGATAACATTGTATGTAGTTTTTACTTAATTTAATGGATGTATTTTGAATACCAACTAAATTGTAGGCTTATACATAGATTCAGAAGACAAACGGACTCTATTCAGGTTACTGAAAGAGTGAATATCCCAAATTTTTATATTTGAAACAGTATAAACAGGCATCCTATATCAAGCACCTACCACAATGCACTATAATTTTGCATTACAGCTGGTGCTTGGAACTCTACAGAAACAGTAAAACTTCACAACACATTTTCTCTGCTTCTGTTTATGTTTTGGTGTGACACCTTCTTTTGCAATTCATACACTTTGTAGAAGAAAGGAAGTCTATATATATGTACCTTCTATGAAATATGAACTTAGTAAAGTAAGCTATGAGCTTTAGAATGCTGCTAGACTGAAGACAGCTTACCTCCCAGATATGACATTACTGGATTGTTTCTAAATCTGACAACTTTCCATGTAATGCCTGAAATCTCTGGATTTATATTCCTAGTGTTTCTGAATTTCTTAACAGCTATAGTTCTAGTGAGAATGTACTAAAATATAATTTGTCTGTAAATCACTCCTGTCATATGCAAACACCATAAGATTTTCAATGCAACTGGTTTGGTTTTTTGTTTTGTTTTTTTTTTAAATACAAAAAGATACACTTTGCCTAGATTTTTAGTGTAAATTGCCTGTGCACGAAATACAAAGTAGAGAAAATGTGCCCCAGAATAATTGAAATAGCTTTGTCTATCAGCAGTGTAAAAATCTTAATGTAAGTATTAATAACAGAAGATGCAGAACCAGGGTCTGCCATCCGTGGTACCACAGAAATTAGGGATATAACTAGCTAAAGCCTGATAATTGTCACTGTAAGTGACGTATCACTGAGAACTTTGTTTGAAGCTGCAAATAAGGAGTCTGAATGGTAAATAGCATCTTGGCAGAAGGGAAGACAACTTCCTACCCCCTACTCATGTGAAGGCAAATCTCCTTCTTTTCCTCCACAGAGTTCTCAAGGAGGGTAAATTGTGCATCTGTGTTTTACCGGCATTCAGTTTTGGTAAAATAACCGTATTAGTTACAGAACAATTCTTGATTTTTAATATGGCTGGTTGGATATCTTGTGAAACTGAACTTGAATCTGTTTTCTGAACCACACATTTGGACAAGAAAAGCACTATCTGATATATTCCTGTTAAGAACTTGCTATTCTATTTATCAGCCTGTGGTGAGTCAGACTTACAGGTTCAGACAGGCATCCTCTGTGTGTCTACGTGTATGTATATGCACTTGTTAAAACGTGAAAGAATGAGAATAATTGAGAACAACAGTCCTTAAGGAGAAGGTAAGTCAACTAACTGCTGCTGGCTGTCCTAGGAGTGTGTTGGGGAACATGTTACTCCATTTACAACTCCAGGGGAAAACTACTGGTAAAAGCTATCTAGAAGATGTTTTCCAACACTGAGGGGTCAGCGACTGCTAACAACACAGAGCCTGGACTTCAAGGTCCTGCATAAATTCTTCTGAAGAGTCATAATCTGATAACAATGCCTTGAGAGAGAGGGAGAGAGAAAGAACTGCTTAATGTTTAGGTATAAGAGCGCTTTAAGTGCCTGTCATTCAAAACTCCTGCCATTCAGGTCTTGTTGAGGTTCTTCCTTTAGTGTGTCTCTGGTAACCTGCAGAAAACATTGCATTCCTCCAGGAAAGACAGATCCCTACTAAATGGTTTTGTCATTCATTGCTGACCAGCTCTGCTGTGTTAATTAGGCTTGAGTAGGAAATGTTCCAGCAAAACAAGCTCCAGCTTGTATCAGGAAAAACGACCATGCAGCTCTGCCCTCTTTCAGTAACCTTTCACTGTTGTCTGGTCTGGGTTTTCACACCAGACTAGACTGGTCACGCCTCCCCTCTCATGCTAAGACCTCAGAAGCAGGAAAGCATATTCTTGTCAGTGACATTTCTGTCCATTTGAGAGATAGCCTTTGCCTCTCGGGATACCGTCCCAGGAGGAATCACCTCCATGGCTGAGCAAGAGAGGGAGGAAGCCAAGCTCAAAACTTGTCAGCAACAGCTCCTGAATTACAAAAAGGTCTTTGCTGCCTTGTGGCTCTATTTTCAGAGCTGATGACTTTGGAAGGCACTGTATTCAGATATTCCATCAGTTTTGACTTGACACTGAAGGGGTTGGGATTTGGCTGAGACATGACAGATATCATGGTGGTAGCCAAGACTTTTGGGAAATCCACAGGTAGAATTTAAATTTAGTTCTTGCAATTGTGTTGGTTCACTTTCTACTTATCCAAGAAGCTTTTTCTATTCCCTGTAATCATATTTTAAGGAAAGCTTATTTGAAATCTGAATGGGTTGAACAATAAGGGGGTAGGCATCACAGATCTCACAAAAGCAGAAGACGTGTCAGAAATCATAGAAGCTAAGCTATGGCCTGGGGCACACTATTTGAAAAAGTAAGAGGCCTCCAGCCATTCCTTCTGAGGTCACAGGCCAAGACAGGGAGAAGAAACAGGGCTTACTGGACAGTACCATCCTGCCCATGCCTCCAAACATCACAGAAAGAAGTAAGCTGAGAGGTAGTGTGGTTCTCTTCACCATCTATTCAACTACTTAACCTTGACTTGTGAAGCTGACTGGGAGTATACATTGTTACTCCTTCATTTTAAAGAATCCCTTTTGATGGCTAATTGAGGTTGGGTTATAAATTCCATAACCTTATAATAAAGTACAACAGCTCCAGTTCTTAAAAAAAAACAATCCACACACAAAAAAACCCTGAAAAAAACCAGACCTAACAAAGACCTGCATATTGTAAGATGGCCAGTATTTTAAAATCATCAGACTGTGGGTATTTTCTCAAAGTCACCTAAAGAGGAACCTTATCTTTTTGTGAGGACAAAAGCTTATAAAATTCATCCATTTCAGCACAAAACCACGCTTTGCCATCTGATTTGTAATCCTGGCTCACATTTCCAGCCACTTGCACTATATTAATTTATTAAAATAGTTTTTAAAAGCTGGCTATAGAACAATTTGAAAATACCTTATAATGGCCAAAGTATCAAGGGGCTTCTACAGTAGTAAAACAATAGAGAGCAATTGTGAGGTGGACAAGTGTTTGTGCCTTGGTCTAGAAACAAACTAAAAAACTATTTGTGTATGTGTGTTTCTGCATCATATTAATGAGGTAAGAAAAAAGGGATACTGGAGAAGGGAAAGCAGGAAGTTTGGAAACTAAATTTCCCTAATAAATAAAATTGGGGATGAAGGTGGGGGAGAGGGAAATTTTTTCCCATCGCAAAACTTGAAGTCATACTGTAAGCATACAGAAAACCAGGATGAATTGGAGCTGGGATGTTAATAAGGTTGGATCTTTAAGAAAAAGAGAGTGAACAAGAGAGACAGGGAAAATAATAATGTTTTGAATTTGAATAACATGTTAGCTAACAGCAATGGAAAGAAACATCAATTCTAAGGCAAGAAAAGTGGCCAAAATTGCATTATAGAACATGAATCATAGAGTAGCTAGGGAGTAAAATGTGTAAGGAAGCAGCAACAACAAAAAAAGACTGGACAACTTACAAGAATTCTACTATTGAACAAATTATTTCTTCCTACAATTTTTCTACCAATAATGTATAATTCAGATCTCCCAGAACAGAATAAATAACTATGTAAACACTCTGACATTTAAAAAGCAAATTATTTTTGAGTATGACTTTGACTTTATCATCAGGCTTGACTACATAGTATTTCTCATTAAGATCCCAGTTTTCCTCCCTTTTTGCATGTGTTCGAAGGACAATTTGGAGGTAATTTTAATCTACTTGATTGCTTTTGTTCAGCTTGCCTGTTTGTAATTCACACTAAATCTTTCAGTATTTTGTCCCTAAAGATGCAGCTTGTTTTTACCAGTCAGTTCTTTTTTTACATTCTCATCTTTAGATTCCCTGCTGACTTGCAGTCTCTTATAGATGTAATTATTCATCCAGTTACATGTAGAGTCTTTCCATGCAGGTTCTTTTTCTCCTTTTGGCAATAGATTCTAGCCAGTTTTATAGCTTTCACACTGTTCATTTTCATAGTAACACCACAAATTAGTTCTCCCAACCCAACAGCTGTAGAAGCATTAAAGTTTAATATTATCAAATTATTTCCTTTTTCCATGTCCATTGGCAAAAGGAATTGTAATTTTTCTGCTAGAACTTTCAAAACAAACACAGGCTTTTACTAGATTTTTATCCAATCCCTGGAACTTACCTTTTAATTCCAAGATTTTTCACAGGGTTCTTATCCTTAATACAAAATACATATATCTAGCTGATAAAAATTTAACCCCCAAAATTACTCTCTAAGTCTATCTGTCACTGGTTGTAACAGAGACTCACGTAAGCTTCTTTGAAAGGAGCCATGTTAAGCCAGGTGGTTACTAAAGGCATCTGCCCTGGTGAGTGAACCTGTGCAGAGGTTCTGAGGTATCCACCTAGCACTGTCTACCCATAGGAGTGAATCAAGCAGAACCAAGCAAAGTGCTGGGCTTGGCTTATGTGGACTGTTATGCTATTGAAGCCATTTCTGGGGTGAATTTGAATTATCCTTAATATGCAGTATGCATGAAGCCACACTGTAATGTTAGTAGCAGTATAATAATTATAATACTAATAAAGTAGTTGTTATCCACACTGAGTGTTTTTCTCAGGTGTCCCACAAACCTCTTGTAACCCTAAGATAATTTTATCAGTTCCTAAATTCAGAGTATCTAAAATGATGCAAGTATTGGGCTGTATTCCACCATAGTGGTGCCTTTTAGTTATTGCATCAGGTACAGAATTGCATCTGTATTTGCCTAAACTATAACTAACTAGTCAGTTTGTTTCAAAAGAGAGCTTGGAAGAAACCTAACATAGATGTAGCATGCCCAGTCAGGACACTGAGGAGCAAGTTAGGGAACCAAATTACTGAGCCAAGCAACTCTAGCCACAGAGTTTTCAGGTCTGGTGCCTAGTCTCATGCTTGCATCATGATGTTGAACTTTGCTAGCATAAGCACCTTAATTAATAGTGAACAAAACCATTTAATTGAAAAAAAACACCAGGGCAGATCTTCTGTTTAGGCTTTCCCTTTTGCTTGTTTAGGAAATTCCAGACTGTTAAGTAAGCATGGTAGCTGTGAGTGTGCAAATGTAGGAGCAGGGCAGAGTCAAGGTCTTCTGAACCATTCCAGCATCCTGGCTGTGCTCCACTCAGATGGTGACTGAGAGCATTGTACATCAGCTTACTAATGGTAACCTCAACAATATGAAGACATTTTTGTACTAAAAGTACCTAGGAACTCTCTGAAGCTAAAGCAGCATGCATAAAGCCCATGCAAATAATCCCAGTGCTTGCACAAGTGTCTAGTATTATGTGCGTGAACAAACTTGTTGAGTCAAAGGGCGCTTCTCATGCATTTCCAGTAAGGCGCATTCTGCGCTTGTGGCTAAAGGGAGCCAGAGGCCTGCTTCTTAAGTCACACCACATTATTTCTACCTTCAATGCCTACCATGATTTCCAGAGGAAGAGTTTGCAAACACTGGGCCAAGATCAAATATGTTTATTTATGCTGAGTATCATTACCTCACTCTGCTGGCATTTCCTTTCACTTCAGTAGGGCCATCTGCAAAACAATGATACTTGACCAGAGTTAAACCATCAGAGCATGGGTAGTTAAGTCTGTGTGACAGTATAAACCTCTGTCTGAGCCGTTTGGTTCTGGAAGTGTTAAAACAAGCCTAGATTCAATCTCCTTGTCAGTAAGTGCAGTGCATAACACTCATATTATAAGCCATGAAATATTAGATCTTTGCTTCACGGCATTACTAGTAATTAAGGGATAATAGTAGCTGCTTGCTGGTTTATGGGACAATAACCTTGTTCCCAAAAGGATAAACCACAAGACCAAAAGGAACCAAATTATTGACAAGAAAACCAAGGAGGATATTGTTCCTCCTTGAGGAGCAATACAAAGAAATACCCACCTCAGATGTTTCTGAAAACTGCTCTTTCAGTTTTAAGATAATAAATCACCTATTACAAAGAAAAATGTCCATCTTGCTGTTGATTTGCTTTTATCCTGCTGTGCTTTCAGGTTTGAATTAAATTGTTTACTGGCAAAGTGTCTTTATTAAGGACCTTATTTTAGAAAGAATGGTAGTTGTCTCTAAGAATAAAATGGTGGTTCAGCTTCAAAAACTGGAGCTACTGGAACACAATCAAAACCAAAACTAATTTTCTTCACCCTGACGTAGGTGTAGCTTTTGCAGCCCACAGATTTCATCCCAGTTTTCAAATTGCTTGGAGTTACTTTCTGGTAGATAATAACATAATTTGGAAATAAATTATTTATAAGCAGTTAAGAGGTAATATACCAGAGTGCTTTGGTGCTGTTACTCCTTATGACTAAGTCTATCCAGAAGATATGCAAAAAACTCAGAGACTGGTAGAAATCCAAAGTTAGTATTATTTAACAAAATATATAAAAGGCAAATGAAAGAAACCCTAAACAGAAGCTAATCAAAATAAATGGCTATCTTCAAAATCCTATCTTACTGAAATTAGAAAATTAAGAACATTTAAGTGCAGTGTTGGAAATCAGATTAATTCAACAAAAAAGGAACATATTCTATGATTCTATGATTCTATATTCCCCTAGAGATGGGCAAGCCAATGTGAAAATGAAGGTCAGAAACATAACTGTACATACTAATTAGCTTGAACTCAATAAATAAAATATTCTTTCTCTCATCATAGTAGAACAACTAATAATCTTAGGTTGACAATTGCAGGCATACATGAGAAAACAAAACCCCTGCAACAAAATCCCACTGAAAAGGCATAGAGAGCTGTTATAAAATAATCCCTGGTTATGTAGTCAAATGAGTTTGCCTGATGTTCCACTGCACATTTTCAGCTGTGCAATTGACAGATTTAGGCATTATTTTCTCTTATGTTTGCACGCAAAAATACTCTCTTACTCTCTTGGGCATATAGACATAAACTTGTTCATACTTGTATTTGTTACCCCTAAGTATTAAGGCATATGAAACAAAACAACACCTAAAAGAAATGCACAAGAAGGTGTCCAGAAACTGTGAAATAAACGTTTCAATTAACAATAGCATTTAGACATTACCTGTAAAACTATGAAGAGTGGTCAAAAGCAGGGAGAGCTTCTGGAGGAAGAGAAACAGGATGGGTGAGGGTGGGTTTGTTTGCTACACGTGTCCTAATCTGCCATTCACTCACCTACAGTGTGGTAAGAAGAAAGAAGCAATGGCTTTTGGTTCGGGTGGAAGGACGGGATGAAGCATACACAGTTTCTCATTTTTGACTTCCTAAGGCATTGAAACTGAAAGAAGTTTAGGTGTTTAGCAGGCAAAATTAAATACTTGAAGTGGAAAAACCACACTTGAAGTCACACCCATGTGACTTGGGTCACATGGCCAGAACTAGATTTGAGAAAATCGGTGTAAAAACACTAATTAACCTACAGAATACTCTTTTTACAAGAAATCACTAGTTTTTAAGATTCCATAATTATTAGCCAACATAATTCAAAACCATACTACCTTGAAAGAAAAACAATCTATGTACGAAATGACTGGGGACTCTTTTGGGCATCTATGAGATTTAACAACTCAGAATCCTTCAACAACATTATCCCAGCAGCTGTAGAGGCTAGTACAAAATTCAGGCTAAGCAGAGAGCTGCTCAGTGTCTCCATTCTGCTTCCCACAGACAGCAAATGTTTCCTATTTTTTTTATGTCACAGTAATCCATCTGTAAAACTCTGGCTCTTTGCAGGGAACAGGGCTAGGCCCTGAATATGCATCTGTGGGCAGTATTTTAGCAGGCTATATGATGGCAGTTAGGCATTGCCTGCCTACATACTTTAATTGTAAAGCCTAACTATTCACGGTCTTCTTACTGCCCAATTTCTGGTTGTCAGCCTCTGAATATTTGTGACATAAGGACAGACAGTCATGGAAAATGCAGCTTAATGTAATTTATCCCCTTATTCATTTTGTGCTATAGTAAATATTCAAACAGAGTCAATTATAGAAGTAAAAGGGGAAGAATTAAAACCTAATGAAAGTTAATCAAAGAGAAGAACTTCCTTCAGGCTAGCCATGCATGTCTGTAGTTTGTCTGTCATTTATAATACTGCAGCCTCTGGTTCATAGTCAAGCTGTAATTCTGCCAGTTAATGTATCCAATTAACCCCACTAATGAGCTAATCAACAGTGTAAAATCTGTGTAAAATCACTGAGGGTATATGATGAATGGGAAATGCATTGAACTCTCCCGGTATAAAAAGTGCTTTATTGCACTTGTTAAAGTGGTACTGTCTTCTTCCTCTCTAAAGGGTAATTTATCACTAAGGTCTGTAACAGTGCCATGCCCTGATAAGGGAGAGGTGCAATAAACCCATCATAAAATGATTACTCAGGAATGCAGAGCAATTAAATTGTCTCTGTATAAGAGAGTCATAGGCTACAGAGCAAAAGTGGTGTTTTCTGTTGTAGGTTGCTAGTAAAAGGTAGTCAGTTGCTTGAAGGTGATCCATACTTTGGGAAGCAAACACCTGTCTAATACAAACACATTATTTAGGAGTAAATAATCTACTGAACCACTGTGGGATATGATTTATGAAAATCCTTCAAGACTAGATTCTGCCACCTTTTCTAGTACGAGAAATATTTACTGCAGTGACTATCCTGCTCATTTCAGTGGGATTTCATGAACTGGAAAGTAATCTTCAATCCAAATAAACAAGGCAGAATCTGGCTGAGAGAAAGTAATCTCATGAAACTATTCTTTCTTTGCTGCAGCAATCCAGACCATTGATAACAATAATTCATTTCATTTCCCTATAGTTAAATAAGGGAAAATAAGGAAAGGAAAAAAGCCATCTTCTTAACCTTAGTATAAAAATAAATAAATAAAAAAAATTAAAAAAAAAGAAAAACAAACTTTACAAAAATGAGGCAAATTATAACAGTAGTTAGAAAAGTTATTTCAGTGGAAATAAACAAGCTAGAGTCAGCCACTGTATCCTGGGCTGCATCAAAGGAAGCTTGACCAGCAGGTAAAGGGAGGTCATTCTTCCCCTCTACTCTGCTTTTTGTGAGATCCTATCTGGTGTACTGTGTCCAGCACTGGCGCTCCAACATAAAAAGGACATGCACTCTTGGATCTCTTGGAATGAGCCCAAAGGAGGTCACAAAGATAATTGGAGCATTTGGAATTAATCCAAAATGAAAAAGGTTTTTGGTCAGAAAGATATTCTGAAATCCTTCTTACACTTGGGTTATTTCTTCATGCCACTTAAGGCATATTGCAAAATTGAGTGTACTTCACTGACAATTCTGACTGGGAACAAAAATTTCAGTCAGCTATTGTCCAGCCCCTATGACATCATTAATAATTTTGAGATAGTATAATTTAGAGGCAAGCTTTTCCAAAATGACCCTTAAATCCTTTAAATAAATAAGTTGGGCTTTCATCTGTTTTTTCTCTCTTTAACCATTTCCCTAGATTTACCTCAAAGGCAACAGATGCTGGAGGATCTTTTTTGACTCAGCCCACTATAGGACTACATTATGTTTTATATATTCCATTCCAGATCCTCCATTATATTCCAGGTATAACTATATGGTTCAAGTTCAGGCTAACTTTATACCTTTTGGTATTAAAATATATGGTTCACTGTAGGAGTCTAATTAGAATACATACTTAGTTGGTAAACAAGTCACTGTTTAGTTGAAGGAACTTTCTTTAGTTTTTCCCTTCAGCAGTGTAAGAATTTTAGTTAGAAGCTGATATGCAGACCAGCCAACCCTGCAGGAAAGATAGGCAGTGTCATATTATATGTGGATTATTAACAATTCTTAATAGGAGAAAAAGACCTGACAGAAAGGGTGAATTAAATGACTGTAATAATCTCAAAGAGATGCATAACTTGGGATGCATTTCAGCACATCTGTAATACTCTGTAATGGAAGAGTCAACTTTTAACTGAGTGAGAAAGCATGTACTTTCTCATAAACAATATTTCTTCTTGAACTTATATTCTTTTACTTCACAGTCATACAGTGATGTCACTACCACACAGGTAGGATGGCTTTTTATTATAAAAATGATTGCATAAATGCATCCATTTAACTACAGTTCCCAGATTATGGAACAGATTGTTTATGTCTGTTCTCAAAACTTTATGAATTAATCTCCATTTTCACCAAATTTCAAGAAGGTACTAAAGAAATACTTGTTAAATACTCTCATAATAACAAGAGTCTCTGCAAGAAAAACAAGAGAAGAATAACACACTTCACTATGCAGAAAAAGGATGGAAAAATATTTGATGATCTAATTATATTAGTCTTACCTCCCTGTTAGAAATTTTAATCCTGTTTTGATACAGTTGTCTTTCTTACAACTGATTTTCAGATTATAGTATCTATTTTGATGTGCATATATTTTTAGCACAGAGTTGTCTATATGCTGTTTAACAAAGCAAAATCATTCAGGTAATGCTAACAACAGATTGAAACATTTTAAAGAAAACACTTCTATGATATGTGATCAACTTTTTCCAAAGATCTTGTACATATTTCTAGAAGGGCTCAATGAGTTGTACAAGCCTGTACACATGTGTGCATACACACACCGACACACACCTGCTGCACACACCCAATCCAAAATACAATGGAAGGCCCTTTTTTCTAATAAGGAGGATATATAAATGTCAATAAGAGAGATAAATAATGGCCATTTGAGTAAAGAAATGATCTGAATGAAAAATTAAGATGAATAGCTATGGAAAAAGCCTTGATAAAAGATAAATGAGGAGAAATAGTCAAAACAGGATGAACATGTGCATGATTATGGAGAATCCAGTGCTAGAAACTACATGAAAGAGGAAGTATGTGAAGCACCTGAGCTGTTATGTATCAAATTTCATCATAATCCAGATTTGATATAAATACAGGTATGAAGTGCCATAGTAGTTTATAGACAAACTTAAAAGACTAAAGTACGCACTCCAAAAAATGCATAATTGTAAAAAGAACAGGTTTTGTGCTACTCCTTGAGCAGCAACAGACCATGCACTCTGTAGATGTTCCTTGGTTCACTAATCTCAGTTATTTCAGGTGATTACTAACATTACAGGTTGTACCATTAAACTATAGACTTACTTTACAGAAAAGTCAGGGCAGTTGGATGAACAGAAAAGAGAAGACCTTATAAATTATGCCTTGTCTTCCTGAATACCATGTGGGGATTTTTATTTAAGGCTGTCCAACACTGTGCACTGTAAAATAACTTTCTCCTCTGCTTTTAAGACTTAATATATCTAGTATGGGGGTTGACGTTTTCTATGTTGATGGTATTTCTCCTTGAATATCTGCAGGAATCTCTGCACATTACGCCCTCTGCATCTGTTATAAATTCAGTATTGAGATCTTACTAAGAACAAGATATCACAGATGATGGTAGGGGAAAAGGATCAGGTATTAGAGTTAAGGAAAAGGAGGCTGGGAGAAAAGCTATGATAATCTGGGTTTTTCTTGAATGTATATGTTTGTGTAGGACACACAAAACTTAACCAAGACAGGAATTATATGGATGAGGAAAACACACGTCAGAGTAATGATATGAAAAGATGAACAGAAATCATACAGGATACAAAGAAATGCTGGAACTGGGGGTACAGGAAGATTAATTAGCACCTAGAAAGAAAAGAAAACTGGACAACCAAGTAGAAAGAAAGCCAGAAACCCATGGCAGGTAAGCACAACAACATCTGCATGACTAACTTGTGCCTGGCTAAAAAGAAATGAGAAGTATATAAAAGACAAGGAAGCAGCAAATAGGAAAAGAAAGGAAAATTAATCTGAATGCAAGGACCCAAGGAACCTTAAAAGGCTAGGAATAGACCGGATTTACAAGGGATAAATTATGTAAGCCTATGGGAGAAAGATCGAAGTCTGTGGAAATGAGCAGGAGTGCATGTACTCACTAGAACTCCCCTCTACTGAGCAGCAGCAATAGAACCAATTGCCAATTCTCTCCGTGCACTTACTGTTGTGAAATATTTGTGGTTCTTATTCCCTGCCAACGTTGATCCACACATAAGATTACAATTGTGTTACGCTGTTGTCAGTTGTGCCATTAGACCAAATAGCAAGTGCCTATATGGCAAGTCTCCCTTCCCAGAGATATTCCCAAGCCAACTTGACATGGTCCTGGGAAGCCATCTCTAAGTGGCGCTGCTTGAGCAGGGCGCTTGGACCAGATGACCTCCAGAGGTACCTTTCAAACTTAATGACTTTGTGATCCTATGAAGTCACAACCCAGTGTCAGGCAATATGAAGGAGGAGCAGGTCCAGGGGAGAGGTTTGTTATTTCCTAATACCACACACCCCTCTCTTTCTCTGACCTGGCCATACACAAAAATCTCTCAAAAAGATAGTAAAGAAAATCTAGAATTAAAACTTCCTTCTGGGCCATTATTTCTGCCTCCATATTTTTTCTGCCTACAATATTTTCAATTGCGAAAATACATACTATTTGTTTACTGTTCCTTAAGATCTGGGAAATCATAACAGGTTTAAAAGAGCCTGATTGCCATAATGCAAGAAAATGACTTGCAAACACAATGATTCCTGCTATTAATAATATGCATATTCTGAGTTTTGCTTATCTTCAAACAAACTGGAAAGAATCCTAAAAATCATACAATATTTATATTATACATGTAGGAAACATATTAGTTACCTTGACATCTATCTTTCCTGAGAATGTTATTATTGCAGGTTAGAGAGAATCTGCTGACATTTCTCTGTGCCCATAATAAAGACATAAAATAGATGTTAATAACCCTGCATTTTTAGTATAATGATAAGTATGAAAACGAACATTCACAATTTGTTTAGGTACTTGTTCAGAATTTATGGAGACAAGTGATCTTAATCTGTAGAAGAAACAGCAACAAATATTTGTATATGTGTGTGAAAGCTAACTATGCAGTAGGGGCTGTAGTGACACATAGACCAGGGACTGGTTTTACCTGGTCATTTTTGCCCTCAGCCACCATCCTTCTGAGTGTAAGTTGTTCTGCTACTGGCAGAGCTTCTGTTTTCCTCTGTGTTCCCTTTCCCCACAGTCCTGAGGCTGTGTTGTAGATGCCCATGGGAGGAGAATTACACTGGCTACCACTGGGAATTTTCAGAGGCCTTTCAGTAATTATCTTCAAGAACAGTTCAGTGATGCAAAATATCTCCTTAAAAGCAATTTAATTTTTAATCTCTAGAGCTCTGAGTAGGAAAAAGCTAAAGGTTATCTTGGGAAAATACCACAGAGATATGAATGAGTTCTAAGGAGTTGTAGGATCTCATTCTCTGTCATGTTCTGTGGTAACTTTCACAAAGAACATAACAGCTGTATGTGGTGGCATACAGGATTACATGATGACAAGTTTTAGCAGAATTCTAGGATAATGCATATGCCTTTAGATCATAACTCCATAAAATGAAGATTGAAAAAGACATGACATCAATTCATATAGACTGAGCACAGGTAAACCAAAAGTTTAGAATGGTTTGGTTTTTAAACTTGAATGATTCTACACTTCTGCATTAGAACTGGTTTTCCCTCTGCCATGCTCTACTTTCCTACTCCTCTTCATGCCTGAAGGATCTTCTTATCTCACAAATACTAACTTAGCCTGTGTTGAGTCCAGTTGCATAAGTGTCCCATGGGCTTGCACAAAGTGTGATGCTGTGTACTCACAGCTTTGAGTCCTGAGTGTATAAACAGCTCTCAAAGTGAGCTCCCAAGTCGAGTTCCTGTGTGCTGAGGGTATGACATTGATGGTTTGAAACTCACGCACTTTCACATTTTCAAATGTGTACTCACGTTCAAAAGCTCTAGAATAATTTCAGCTATGTGTATATCTCCTTTTAAATGTATGTATTTGGTATGTACATATGTGTATACTTCTCAAAAGCCCTGTGAGCATAGATTGTTTTTTAAAACTCACTTTCTGAGAAAATACACAGTAACTGATGGCACTATTGACATTATTCATAAACAGAATAGTCAATTACCTGTTATGTAACTGAGTCAATGAATATTCATTGTTCCCTTGGTATGGAGCTGGCATATTTCAGCTAATTAACTCTTCTGCTTAGTTGGTGCATATGTACAGCTTTTATATGATACCAAAGTATGTTTAATTGAGGTTTGACAGATAATACCAAAGCCAGTTTGCAAACAAACAAATGAAGTAGAATCTGCTGTCATTTCCATAAAGGGAATGGTATCACTTAATGAAAATTTGTATAAAAATTAGATTTGTCATCCTATTTTAGAAGGGCTTAAAATTCATACTCTTAGGGCCTGTTTCAGTTAGAAATTGGCAAGGGAAACACTTTTTAAGGTAATATATTTGTTTCAAAAGAACATACACTTTTCCTCTCAGATTGCATCTAAATGTTGTTGATATTGAACTTATTCCCTTTACTGAATATATTTGAGAATATTGTGCATAATTTGAATTAAAGTTTTGAGATATCATTTTTCCTTTGATAATCTTGTATGCAAGCCAAGGTAAACTGAAGACCAGAAGTTGCTTTCTCAAGCAATTTCTTTTTAACTTCCCACTGTCTGTCACTGGGCACACATAGTGGTAAGGAGCACAGCTTGCCACAGTGCCCTTGTTCCCTATTTTTTCAAGTTAGATACCTAATAACATGTTCTGAGGCTGCCTTTGTGGTGTTTAATGAGGTATTCTTTCAATGGTTTTGCCACCATGCCTCAGTGCTACAGCAGTCTAATCCTCGATCATAGTCCAGACTAGTCTGGACACAGTTGAGAAGGCTGGGAACTTGGAGCTCTTGTAGTGGAGAGTCTAGGGGTATCACAACAACCACTCAGAAGAAGACGATGTAAGTGATGTGCTCTGCTCATCTGTTTCTATGGAACCCTTGCCTATCTCTCTTCCATTTGTTTGTTAACAGCCATCTTTTATCATTTCCACACTTTGAAGGATTAAATTTCAGTTCAGTGCCACAAAGTTCTTGCATCAGTGGGGTGCATCAACCCACCCACTGTTCCTGAGTGATACTTTTCTGCCTATCAAAATCATAAATTAATAATTTTTAGCCTTAAATTATGTTCCACTCTTTTCTTAGTCTTTCTTGCACCCTATAACCTCATCTGCCACAATGGCATTTCCCCATGCTTTTTCTTGATACCTGTTATTGCAGAGAAGATTTATGTGTGTCCGGCATCTGCAACAGCATCCTTATGTCTCATTGACTTCTGACACTTTCTGAATCCCATCCTTTTCTCTGACCCATGACTGCTAATGCTTCCTATGATAAAAATGTCTAATTCTAGAGTGTGGGAGATTTAAGAATTGGTTATAAAATAAAAGCTTTTTGATCAAAGTCATTACTTCAGGTCAGGAGGCCACCAGGAGTAATCATACTGACATAGATTTAAGTGAATATACTCTATTTGCTCTTTAGAGAGTGGGAAAATTTTTCCATGTATACAAGCTCTAAGTCACCCACAGCATTATTTATACCAGATTAGAGTGTTGCCTAAAAACAAGCAAATGAAATCACCCAGAAAAATTGCCCATACTCTGCTGTATGTATAACTTTATGTACAGTGGTATCAGAGTTAGACAAGTTAGAGTATGTGATCTTAATCCAAGTAAATCAGCTTGCCATCTAACTCAAGTTTACTTAATCCATTATCAGAAACTTATCTAGACCTAAATTATAGCAAAAATTATGTAGTTCTCTTACATACTAAATTACATTTCTCATTTCAGCCATTAAAGTTCTATTCAACTCAATGAAAATCAATTCTACTCTTCATTTTTTTGAAACTGCATTTCTGCAACTACTTTCTAATCTGCTCTGAAACACTGCAACACTTTTCTTTGTATGAAGCTATAAAAGTAATATGTCTTATAATCATGACCAATATCAGATTTTTTTTATTTGTTCTTGATACAATTTATCAGAGGATTAGCAAACAGAACATGATCTCTTAGAGAAGTAAGATCTGAACTATATTTTCATTATTTATTTCAAAAAACCAAACAAATGCTGGTTCATGTTCTGCTTCAGTATATTCCTATGAAGAAGGGCATTTAAAACCTAATCAGTCTTTTAGCTTTTCATATTTTTTTCTGTCTGTGAGGATTTAAAAAATGAATTCCATAATGAAATTATTTTCTCTGTAAAGCTAAGACATTGATGGTAATTACATGTTACCTACATGACGATTTTATCATGAACATCTAGCTATTAAATCAGAACAGCCCCCATATCACTTAATATATAAATTTCCTTTCATAATAACCTGTAGCACATTTTGAAAAAGCAGTATATCAAAAGTATTTGGAAAACAAGTCTTTTTAAAAATGTTAAAGCTGTATCAGTTTTTTTTGGTTTTGGTTTGTTTCTATTTTATTGTCAACCACACTACAAGGAACAAAAGTAATTCTGTATTTTAGAAATATTTAGCTTAGAAATTTTTAAAAAATCAAATTTAGCATGGGGTGTAGTGTGAACTGGTTTGCTGCCTTCTGGTAGCAATAGGGGCAGTAGCACCTGGGGGAATCTTCTAACAGGCTTTTAACATTTGTTAGCATGTCTTCCCTATTTTATCCCAATGCTAGTGAAAAAATATCTTAATTTTTTAAAAAAAGTTAGGAAAAAGAAGAATACTTTTTTCTCTGTCTGGTGGTAGATCAGTTCACACAGTGCCTAAAAATGTTTAAATTAAGTATTAAAGATACAGACTGGTCAAAGGAAAGCCAGTTGATCTGAAATTTTCTACAGGTTTTTACCGATGTCTACCATGACAGAGAATTCAGAAATCAAGAAACAGGCGGCTTCTCTAAAGACTGTCCTTCCCGTGAAAAGATAACACAGCATTTGTTTAGTTGCCAAGATTTCTTTAGTGCCTGGGACACCAGATTCTACAAATGTATTTATACTTGCACCTCAATGACTCTTCTGGTGGCTAAAAGTAGCTGTGGTCCTGGACTTACGCTGCCTGCATGGTAGCGAGGGCAGCCCTGTTCAGGGGAGATAGCAGGAGCGTGCAGCCATGGACGTGTAATACCTTGTTCCCCAAAAGCACTCTAGAAGCAATCTGGAATGCCCATTTTGTTTCTGAGCTTCTGAGCTTCATGAGATAAGCTGCTTCTTTTACAATGCCATCATTTTAACAAATGCAGGCACTGAAATTATCAGATAGCAGTACTGTAATGACCTCAGCTAATGCACCAGTTTTAATGCTGTAGTTTAAAATGGGATAATGAATCTGGATGTGGCATGAAAACATTCCAATAGACATTTTATAGTGTTTCTGTGTAGATGAAGCTATGGCTTTATAGTAATGAAAATGTTCTTGTAAGCAGGTAACATTCCAGGTCTCCAACCCTTACAACAGTATTTGGATTAATGTTAGCTTTTAACACTATGATTCTCAAGCACATATTTTTATCCAGATCAGAGCATGATATATTTTGTTTAGCTTAATCAGTCTCACCGTAGGTCCTTGACCTGCTTGCCCAGAAAAATGAGTAAATAGAAACTCACTTGATCGGCCTGTGATCTGGAGTCAGAAATCAAATTGCAGTATCCCTTAGGAGCGCTAACATTCACTTTCAAGAAGCCAAGCACCTAGAGGCTCTAGCCTAAGTTCCTATTAGAATCTAGGGAGACATGAGACAAGTAACTCATAAATAAAACAAATAAGGTTACTTGTATGTCACCAATCTCAATTAATTGACTTCAGCTAAAGATGATACATAATGGAGTTTTTTTGACTTTGGATTTCCCTTATGTAGTCTGGCAGCAACTTCACAGAATTTCTTGTAATTATGGGAGTGAAAAACAGTCAAAAATATGCATTCTATTTGTTGTGCACTGCATTTGTTGTACACTGCCTTTTCTGTTTCTATTTTCTTTATAGACAATCAGTGAAGGAGGGAGCTGGCCTCTTCTTCCAAGTGTTTGGGGACAGGACAAGGGGGAATGGACTCAAGCTCCACAAGGGGACATTCAGGCTAGGCATTAGAAAAAAATTTTTCACAGAAAGGGTCATTGGATACTGGAACAGGCTGCCCAGGGAGGTGGTTGAGTCACTATTCCTGGAGGTATTTAAAAGACGGGTGGATGAGGTGCTCAGGGGCATGATTTAGTGGTTGATAGGAATGGTTGGACTCAATGATCCTGGAGGTCTATTCCCACCTAGTGATTCTGTGATTCTCCTTTGATTTTCACTTTTCTTGTATAGTAGCAATTAATTATGGCTATTTTAGCTAACTAATAAAATATTCCTTCCATGGTAAGTGGCATACATCTGAAGACAATGCTCTATTGACAGTGTGTCCACTCATTGAGTCAGTTATGTATCCTGAGAGCCATTTGGTCACTAAAGGAAGAATTAGAACTACTTTCTCTAGATCACTGTGGGATATCAAATCACCAAGCATTAGAGCTGATCCAGAATAAAATGCAGGTTTTTTTCCTGCAGAATTTAAACGCAAATTCCCATACTCTTGATTTTATGCACGCAAAGACATACTACAGTTGAAATTAGTTAAAGTATTTATGGACTAAGGCAATAATGTGAATAAAAGTGTCAGATTCTAAGCACCTAACACTAAATAATTACAAGTGAGATCATCATGAAATTCCTTTTTGCCTTCAGGTGGCTATTTTTCTGTAACCTTTTTGGAAGGTGTTACGTGCTAGGAATAAAATGTAAATAAAACAGGCAGAGGCATTAAGTTGCATTATAACTGCTTTTAACTTTAATAGCATTCCCTGGATCTGAAATAACCACTCTTACTTAAAACTTGACCTCTTTGATCTGGCAATAACTTACCCCGTTAACCTAGAAGGTAACATGGTCAATTATACTTCAACATCGTTTTCACAGGAGGCTTGGCCTTCCTAATGCAGTCTCAATGAAATTGATAATGTTTGCCTTAATTTTGCTTTTACATAACTATAGTGGCAAGTGATTGCATTTATAGATTTTTAAATCAAAGGTGAAACAATATGTTTCCTGATCCATTGACTGAACTTCTAGGACATACTGTCAACTATTCTTCTCTTGAGTGCTACTTGCATGCCTGCTTGCTTTGCTATTTGTTACTATTTCAGTATATGATGATATTTAACCTGGAAGTGTTGAAGTCTTTTTTCTTGTATTTTCTAGACAACACATTTGAACATGCCTTTGCAAGTATGTTTAGTATTCATCAAAAAATGAATCCTTGATGTTAACTGAGGACTGAACTATTGTGCAAGGCTACTGGAATCTGAAATATTTTACTTCCCATGAAAAAATAGAAATGTTTGTCAAGTAGATGGGCTCAGTCTTATCGTGACAAGTCTCATTTGTGTTTGCTACTAAATGCAACCAGTTTTTTTGGTGTGGGGGTTGATGCGAGCAAGAGTAACATATTAGGAGTAGCTAAAGCTTATTGTCAAACATTGGATCTGAGCGAAGGGACTGAAATGAACAGATTTGTAATACTTCATTTTTATCACAGATAAGCACAGTTACTTCATGATGACCAGACTGTGCGATTTGTGCTAGAAGTAATTTATAGATTTATTCTTGACAAGAATTATTTATTATTTTATGTTTAATTCTGATCTTAAAAATGAAAGCATGAGGTAATACCCATCATACCTAGCTGCATCAAGTTCACTGTTCCACCACTCTAGGACTCAACGTGACGTGGAATGAAGAGGTAGAGTCATCTCTGCACATCACACCCTCAAAATGGCAGTAGTCCCTCATATTGCATCACACCAGCCCTTAAGGGGGAGACTGAGACCTTCCTGTTCCTTTACTGAAAAAGTCTCTTTCAGTGTGGTCACTGAATGCCAGGTTTTAAAACTGCAAGGAAAATTCCTGACAACGTGAATGAACAGTGATGTGCAAAGTAAACTCTTTGCAGGTCACTTGGTACTCACAGGCTGCATACAGGCTGGCTGACAGCTGTGAAGGCACAGTCCCCTTCTGGGGCAAAAAGCCATCAAAAAGGATCACTCCTTTCCCAGCAAGGGTCAAAATCAATCATCTCAGCTGCATTTATGCAAAAGGTTTACATGAGTATATACAAGCACAATGGAATTGTATTCATGTATCAAGAGTGTATCTCACCTCTCCCCATGTGCAAAATATATAGTGAAAAAACCTATGCAATGAATTCAAATATTTCTTAAACCTGTCCAAGAGGATGCTGAGAATGTGTGAGTGGCACATTTACATTAAGTTAAGTACAGTTAAATCCTTCTGACAGGAGTCTTACAACAGATGTTGCAGAAAGAGCTGAAACAAATGTTTCCCTGCAGACGGTGTGGCTATTTGTATTATGAAAAGAAATTTTTCAGAAAATTTCAGCCGCTTTTCCTACTCTTTCCACCTATTTGGGACTTCCTTTTTTCTCTCTCTTTCCACCTAAAGAACCATGGAACATTATTACTCAAATTTATTGCCACTAAAAGAACCCGGAGATCTTCTTCCCATTCTGTGCTTCAGCTCAAGTTCAAGAGAGTTTCTCTCTCAAGGCAGTGGAACCTACTAAGTAGCTACTTCTCAGTGCTCTCTTCAGTAAAAAGCAGCCAAAAAGGGCCACTAAACACCTACTTTCTCTCTACCTTATTAAAAGCCTGTGACTCTTTATGAAGAGCAGAAGAGGCTTATGATACACGTATTAGGCAGTGCCAGAAGATGCTCAGTTTTCATCCACCTTCCATTATGTTAAAGCTTAGGAGTGGATGAAGATCCTTAAAACTACGCGTGGTAGCTAGGGGACTTTAGCAACCTTACCTTCACAAGGTATGATCATAAATGCTAAGGTATCACTCAACAGCATTAGTTGCCTATAGGCTTGATTCTGCAGATGGGGATGGGAATGCCTCACTCTTCCAGTCCTCTATGGACCGTAGATGGATCCCACAAAGCTGGAAGGAAAACCTCCTGTCATTCAGATCCTCTCCAAGGAGGCAAGATACATGCAGAAAGCATCCAGAGCTTGTTAGAGATAATTTACTTGTTGGCAAAAGGAGAATTTTTGTGAGAAAAGGGAAAGAAACTCACTATGGGAGGAATGTAAGTGGGGTCCAGGCCTCTTTGTTTTTTGCAAATTCTTGACAAGCCACTGTTAGGCTTGAAATAGTGATTAAAGGAGTGGTAGACACAGTAGGGTCGATAGATCAAAGAACAACAGAATATTTTCAGAAAGCTGCTTCCTTTCAAAAAATGAAGCTACTGACGTTCTTCAAATACAGACACTTTCTGCTTCTAAGGACAGTAATTTTCAAAGTATTGGCCAGTTTCCAGAACTTCAAAAATAAATATGGGTCTTTGACACTGCTGAAATGTGATTTGTTTATAAAACAAATCTGTATTTTTTCTCCAACACTTTAAGAGCACAGAAAGGTTCCCGGGAATTCCTGTGACCAGCCAAACTTTAGGAAAAAATATTCAATCCACCTCAGAGTTGGTCTTTCTTCAGAGTGTCCTCAACTGTGATTAAGATTTCCAATTACATTATGACTGGAAGGATAAGGCAAATCAATGAAAGCAGAACACAACTGCAAAGCAACCTGAGGACAATAAAGAATCCAGGCCACAGGGAATGAGAAAGATATTCACTAGTAAAAATAAAAGCTGTTATAAAGTGCCTTTCAGTTCTGCTACTCAGAGCAAAATGCAAATTCTTATTATCTTTTTTAATATGGAAGGAACTAAATCATTAAGCACTGAAATGACATACAGAAAGGGCAAATGTAGAGAAACATACAATAAACACTGAACAGAAAGAAATAACATTTGCAATGAAAAGGGTTCAGAAGTGTGTTGGAAGGAAATTTTCAGTGGTGAAGCTATATGATATTTCTTATTTGCTTTCATTTTTTCCTAGAAAAAAATCTCTGCTTTTCAGTATTTCCCTAGGAAACACAATTCTGGAGGAAGGAATAGTAAATTTGGGTTATCAGAAATATTTTGCATTTATTTTGATTTCTGCTTCAGAATGTAGTACAGAAATTGGATAATTATTTCATAGAAAAAAATTGAATTCTTTATTCAGAAAAGACTACAATATGACACTCTGACATCAAAATTCCTCCCTTTTTTTCTCTTTGAAATAATATTCAGCAAAGTCAACATAATTTAACAAAGTATTTTTAGTTTTGTCAGAACTATATTTTCTGAAAGAAAATGATTCTCTTATATTTTTTTCTGACCGGCTCAATTTCAGAGCCATATATCTAGACTATACTTCTGCTAATGTAGAATTGTTCCCTGCAGTATATTTTACCAATGCTTTGTCCAGACTTGCTATAAATGTCTCAGACGATGAGACTTCCACTGAAAGATTACTCTGTAGTCTAATAGATCTGTCAGAAAGATTTTTCTGAAACTCAGACTATATTTTCCTTGTCTTAATTTGGGATGTTGTGGAACAGGTCATGAAATGCAAGCGTAGTAAATCATTGGAATCAGACGGTATTCATTGAGGGGTACTGAAAGAAATAAAGTGCGAAACAGGGAAGATAAATCATTAAAAATAGCAACTGTTCCCTTTAAGAGGGAAAATACAGCCTGATGCCTCTACTTACTGTAAAATTTATTATTCTTTTTTGACTAAATAGAAGATCAATTTCAATAATCACTGCCTGATGAACTTAATCTTAGCTTCAAGGAAACCTACTAACAATCTGACTATAGTCTAAGTCTTAGATGATTATAATTTTAGGCCAAACCATGGCATCTCCCACAGGGGTAAATAATGGTTCCCTAGTGTGAGAGAAATCTTTAGAAGAAAACCGGCCACAATTGTAAAGGAAATTCCAGTCTACAAAAAGTTATAACCAAATGACTCTAACTTCCCTTATTTTTTAAAAAAAGTGCTTCTGGAAAATATTTTCCAGGAGAAAGATTCCTTGGAGGGGGAGTTTGCAATAACTAAGCTGGATACTGTGAATGAAGGCTCCCAACACTAACAGGAAATAACATCTAGGGAGGGAGCAAAGAAGGCATTTATCACACGAAGTGACCAAACCTGCAGTGCTAATGTCTGTAATGTTAAGATTTATATTTTGCTTTAAAATGCAATGGCTTTGCATTACAATAGGCAAGGTGGAGGAAATACACCTTTCAAATGCATCCTGATTGCGTTAAGATTTGTAATGGTCTCTAGGTCTGGTAGCAATCCTTTCTTCACCATGGTCTCCAAAAGAATCATTTATCTCAGCCAGCAGCTATGGGAAATTTTGTGCATCCTGCTCTGCTTTGGATACATTTTCCATCAGTGGAATTTAACTAACAAACAAACCTCTTCCTGTGAAGTTTGTGTGAATTATCTCATAAATATCTCAAAACATAGCACAAGAAGGGCATAATTCTCTTTTCTTAAGAAGCAGATATTTGTATTAAAAAGCCAGAGCAAAATAAATTGGTATTTCCATATAGAGATGAGGAATTACATTTATTATTATTCAGATCTTACAGAAATTTAGAAGGTATTCCTGGGGTTTGAACCACCTGTTGAGAAAATCTCACCGATTAGCGTTGCATGGACAAGTTACAGGAACAGAATTGTGAGCAGAGATATTGAAAGCAGTCACAGAAAGAGGAGCACACACAGAGTAAAAAGCAGCAGCAGGGAGTTTTGTAAAAAGCAAGAGGACTGACAACTTTAAAAGAATTATTAATTCATTTGAATGCTTTGGACAGTGAAAGATGAACTCTTTATTTCTTTTCTGTTGTGTCATTGTGGTGCTTACTTGATCCATTTGGATTTGTTCTCTTTTGGTCTCGTTTATGTTGGCTCCATCCATCCTACCCCACTAGATTTGTGTCAGGAGGAATAGCCATCAAGGCTCTGCAAAAACTCACTCCTAACACTCACTTCATCTCTAACAGGCATTACATCATCAGCCCTGTCGTGACTTTGCTCACACATCCCATCAACATTCACACTTGTTAGAGTCTAAGTCCCCATAGAAAGTACACTGGAATCCTGTCTGGAAAGACTGGATCTATATTCTGCAGATGACCCAGGAGGATATAGCTGCTTTATTCCTACCACAAGGGCTTGGGAAGAAGGAACTCTGCAAATACTGTCCAAAACAAAGCTTTTCCTCAAGCAATCTTGGAAGGCTGCCCCAGAGCAAGGGCCAGGACTGTTTCTACAGCAGGAATTTTAACTGTGGTTGTTTTGACTTCAAAGCTGCGGGCAGAAGGAGTCAAGAACTCCACTTGGGCATGTAACCATTGCTACTGAAGTCTTTGAAAAAAATTTTATATTTACTTACTAGAAATGTATCCACAGGTTTTTCTCACTACAAACTCTGTATTCTACATCAGTATATTTTACTGCTCAAACCACTCACTGAAAGACAAAGCAGTATTATTAGGCAGTCAGATAAGGCCCCTTTCCCACCACCATTGATGTCCAAATGGAAATCTCTTTAAGAAAGAAATCCAAATTCTGGGCCACTGTCCACAAAAATCTGAACATGTTCTGCCTGGATTTAATAGTATTAGCACTGAAATCCATGTGTGAGGAACTGGATGTGTTAAAGAAGGGAATGTGTTCCATTTCTATGATTTCTCAATAAGAGCCCTAAATCTTAACAACAACAGCCAACCAACCAACCAAATGAAAAAAACCCAACCCTCCCCAGCTCCCCAGGGCACCCGAAACATGTATGCTCTGTGGTCTTCGTGTAGTCCTAATGCCTTGGTTATTCTGAGTGAGAGATGCACTAGAGTGCCCCTTAAGCCATTCACAACCACATTTCTCTCCATTCTGCAAGACGATGCACCCCCTATAAGGTCAGGAGACACCTAACATTTACACCTATGCCAAGACTGCAAGTGTGCCACAGAAAAAAGATACAATCATTGTGATTCAGTTTGATCCTTATTTTTATGTCAAATTTTCCTTCCTGTATTACAATTATATGGCCTTCAGCAGAATTTTTTTGGTAGGCAGTGGGCTCCCAGAGCAACATCTAAGTCCAAAGTAGTTTCTCTGATGGAAAGCTATCTTTGGAAGACTATGAAACCACTTACTCAAGAACTTTAGGAATAGCATAGAAGTCAGAATTCCTTGAAATGTAATAAATTTGGTTTTCTTGTCCTTCCTTTCCCTCTGAGTCTTGCATGTTTACACAGTAATCCCTATACTGTGAGTGCTGCATAAGCATCAACTTTGCATTGCTGTAGGAGCTCAGGCTGTAAGAAGAGTTGTAGATATTGGAATTTAAAATAAAACGGCTTCTATTCCCACTTATGCTTTTTGCTTTAATTATGCTCTGCTTCTCAGAGGTGCTATCTGGAGTTTCTACCAAGCTGTGGTGGAATGCAGTGGACATGTAGAACAGCTGTAATCAGTTTTTTAGGGCATAAAATGGGTTCTTCCCAGTGACTAATTCTATGGCAGACTGTTGAAGACGGTACCTAGTCATGATGTCAGTTTTGATTTAGAACTAATGTTCATATGGGTTCTGCCATTGAATTAATAATTATCACAGATTTCATGTGCTATTTTGCCAAAAAATTGCCACCATGATAAAAAGCCTTGTTGGTTCATGTCTCTTGGAAGATTGCTCCCAGAGTTGTCCCATCTTTTCCTTCCAGGGAAGGAAGTAGTTTCTTATTATTGTTGGCTTGGAGTACTGTGGTCGTACTGTGGTCCCAACATAGCATGGCTTGCCCCCACTTTTGTCCATGCCGAGCAGGGTATCATACTCAAATTTCTTCAGAGTTTAGTGTACAATGCATAAATATGGTGAAGATGTCACTGTTTTCAAAGACAAGGAAGAAATCTTTTGTTAGAAAAAAAAGATAAAGACTTCAATATAGGGATTATATCACGTGAAAGGAAAACACTGTGCTTTTTCTCCCCTTTTTGTAGATAAAATATTAGTGGATAAAATAGGGGATCATATTCCTCTTTTGAAAAACTTACTACTTAGAGATTTGAAGAAAAATCAATGTGACATTTGAATACACTTTGAAGTCCTTTCACAGCTTGAAACTTCACAACTTTTGTCTCTCCTTTTTTTTATCAACTGTATTCATTACATTTCCATATAAAGCAGCCTACTTGTTAATACCATCCCTCTTCCTCTTGCTCTTTTCCTCTTGCTTGCTCTCTTTTTTTCCATTTCCCCCCCTCCTGCCTCTTTGCTCTCCAGGAGGATTGAACACTTTCTCTCAAAGGTAGCAACACACCATTCAATTAAAGCTCCAGCCTTTGTAAGGACAGATAATAACTTTGATCGCTGCATTTGTATAATTAAGGGACAGGCCTCCGGTTTAAAGGGGCTCCTCATTCGCCTTTGAAACTGCAAGAGCATGATGAGTTTTCTGCAGCACTGGCGCAGTAGGAAAGTCCCAGTCTCCTTTGGTTTCACATCTATCTGCGTCCCCCAGCCTGCTCGTCCCCTGTCCCAGTGATGATGGTTAGGCAGCCCCCCCGCTGGCTGCAGATGGAGTGAAGCGGAGCGATAAGGCAAGCTGCCTTTCTCTCCACCTTAGATCGGCAGAGGGAGAGCTCTTCTTCACAGGCAGCCAAAGTGTAAGCCGTTTAAACAAGCGTGCAGGAAATATTGGGGTAATTACCAAGCACAGGGAGGGGGTCTCAGGCTATCAGCAGCATTGAGAATGGATTTGAAAACTCGCTCGGCAGATTAATTGATCCTTTTTTTGCAGCCAGTCTTTTGAAATATTTCTCGCAGCGGCTCATAGCCAAAAGTTGGGATAGTGCAGCGTGCCAAGGAGAGGCATCCTCACCCACAGCCGCATGCATTTACTAGCATCTGAGTTTCCTTCCCGCTAAAGCATTAAGACTTTTAGCAATAATTCATGCTTGGTAGATTTGTTTTCTGTAATAAGATCAAGCCCACAAAGGGAGAATAAAAAGCAGTGCCGCCTGTGCTTCCTTATCGGTGGTGATGCCGGCTAAGTGCTCTGATCACAGGAAGATGCTCCAAGGCACTCCCGTCTGCTACTTAATTCAGTTTACTTAGAAAAGAGTTTGCTGCTGTTTTAATTTTCAGTTGCACAAGTGAATCGGGCTGCCAGCTTACTGGAGCAGTGATGAGCAGTGAGCCCCCACAGAGAGGGGTCAGGCTCCTCTCCATCCCGGCAGGCCGCTCAAGCGGAACATCAGCCAAGTGGCAGGTTTGTTGCTGGGGAGATGATCACCAGCCTCTTGGTTTCCTCTGTCCCTGCCCTCATTCTTCCCAGCTGGTGGAGGAGGGAAACTAGCAACAAAGACCTTGATGCTATACCCACTTCTCACATTTGCCCAGCAAAGGATGTGTCAACAGGAGGGAAATGGCATGCAGCACATTCATTGTGGTGCATTTGGGAGTCCTCTATAGCTGCGTTTGTACATTACCATGCATTTTGTGTGCAAAACAGAAAAGTATGGGAAAGGAGGGAAGATTTGCAAGAGCTATGCCATGTTGCTCTCCTGGCTGACTAGTATTAATTGCTTATTTAAGGAAAATATAATACTGTTCTACAATTTAGATGCTGTGCGGCAGAAATTATTTCAATATCCTTTATTAGCACTGTCCTGGCAACTTGACATAAAGCAAGTGACAAAAATGTCCTGATCTAATTTTGAATACCTATATTTGCTCAGAATGATCTAGTATCTTGACAGTTTCTGTCAGGGCACCTATCAATTCAGACTGCATTTAGTCAGCACACAATGTAAATCGCTATCCTTCTAAAAAGCAAGGAACAGAGTAATTAAAATCCATTTCTGTTATGTCTGCCAGCTTCTTGCAGGAGTAGAAAGATATTGCAGAAGGTCTCTTAAAGCTAAAAACTTTAAAGTTGCTGTGTCTTTTTCCTGTCTCCATTTTTGCTGCCTCCTCAAATATTATTGGTACATCTGTGAGTACCATATCCCTCGCTCCCAAAATACCAAGGGCCAGACTTTTACAATTAAATTGCAAACATTTGTGTGAGGAAAATTATGGGCTGACATTATGTGGGTTCAAAAGACCAAAGATTCACATGATTCACAGCCAGGCAGATGTCTGTTCTGCCACTAATGTGTACAGATCTCTTTTACAGGCACAAACACAGACATGTGCATGGAAGGTCTGCAAGTGCTTGCATATTCAGGGTAGCACTACAAGGCCATGACTTCTACATAATCACCGTTGCAACCTTTATTCCTTGTTTAATGTTAAGAATTCCAGTAAAAAATACTATTCAGTGTAAGCAGATGGATTTAAGAAAATTGCTGGCATTACTCTAACTATGTTCCTATAGACCTCCATCTTTCTGTCCTGTAAAATGGTAAGAAACATGTCTGGCTGATTTTGCCCCGCCTTATGCAAGTATTTTCACGTGTTTCAAACCACGGGTCTTATATTCTTTCAACCTTGGATGAAGTGGCAGAATAGAAAAAATCTCAGTTCTCATTTGGCACTGCTGAATTTTACCTGTCTTTGCACTACAGTGTGAACCAGAAAGGTCTAGCTTCACCTTATTTGACTTCGCATCCTCTTTTACCCCTATTTCTCAGGGACTTGTGTGCCTACAAAGCATGAAATGACAGAGTATCTTTTTTCATGCCTGCCTTTGGCCACAGTTTGGTGGCTGATAAAGAGCAAAAATGTGTATCTGCCCAGATAGAGGACTGAGGACCTCTCAGCTGTTCAAGCTTGCTCAGAGAGCAAGGGCACGCAGAGGACCTGACTCTCTAAGCCTGCTGCAGACCAGGAAAGCACAGCAAAGTGCCCTCGAATATGCCAGCTGCTAGTCTTGCAGAGGCATTTAAAACTGGCCAGCATGGAAAATAGCATTTGTTGCGTGCTGTTTAAAATCTACTTCTCTGTAACTGTGCTAGTGACTTCTTGCAAGGAAACATATTCCTCAACCCCAGAAAGAGAATGCTGCTATTGCTGTGCTGAGCAGTTTGGATGCACCCATACTGACAGTGTTGCACACGCAGCAGCCTGTTTTATTTTGAAAAAAACCACAGTATATCTGCAGTTTGCACTTTGTCGTAACACACGTGAAAGCAATATCCTATTGTAAGTGCATATAGCATAAAGGAAATATTTTGTACAGTACATGATCTTGCAATTAAACTATAGCTCCTGAAATATACCCATTCTGAGGAGAAGAAACAAATCTTGAATGCGCTCCAAAGTACCATGTTGACACCACAGCTGCTGTTTTTAATACCCCACTGTGCAGGTAGCATCCTGAAAGAGACTAAAAGGCTCTGTCCATCTACTCATTCCAAATTCAAAGCAAGCGGCTGTTAGAGCTGTCTTTTTCCTGTTGCCAGGCTTTCTTTTGGAGATCTATCATAGATCAAAGGGCAATGTCCAATGGAACTTGCACCAATTGCTTATTCTATTTATATTTAGCTAATTAAGTGATAATCTTAAAGTATCAGGGCACATTTGAAATAATTATTACAAAACACAAACTGTGCAAATTATTTGTTCGTGCCTAAAGAGAGTACGTCTGGCTCTTCTAATGCTGTAAAACTTCTGATCAAAGGTTGCTAAGCTCATTCTGCAATTTAATTCTGCCAGAAAAACTGGAGTTATAGACAGATGAGTTTGGCCTACAAGAAGAAAAATAAAAGAGAGTTCTGGTGTCGGGGAAGGCATATTATCACAAAAATCTGTGAGCTGGACTCGGCTGTGATGTAAATAATCTTTTTAAGTTCCTGTCAATGTTAAGAGTTGGAAGGGCCATACCTCCTGGTCACAAAAGAGGTTCAGAGATGGGTGAGACAGCTTTAATGGCTCAGCATCTTGGGTGATAGTCTCCTGGAGTGGCCACTCCAAAGACACTTTCAGAAGGTAAATGAGGAAGATGTGCCCCATTGTGGCTTTTCCCCAACCTGTTGCATGATTAGAGAGGAGTACTGAACTGGTCTCCTGCATACTAACATGTTTTGGTATGACGGTGTCTGCATGGAAGGGATTGATCTTTGTGTTCAGGCTTTTCAGACTGTCAAGCCAGGCTAAATAAAATAAAGTTCTTAGTATTCCTTGAGTAGGAAGAACTAATATAAAATGTAGTAGGACATGCTCAACTTACATTCTCAAACTCTTTTGTATAAACTGCAAGGCTGTAAAGACACTGCTTTTTCATTTTGATTAACTAATGCCTCTGTAGCCTCGGGTTCATTCTCAAGGTTAAATAAAGCATGGTACAAGATTCTCAACACTGACAGTAGTGGGATCACCAGCTATAAGTGGTTCAAAATGCACTTTAACTGGTGTAGTGGTAATTAGCAGCCACTTTTCACAGAAATAATATTCCATTTCTTTTTCTTTTTCTCTTTTGTACTGCCTTCACTGTCTTGGAAGATGGATGACTAAGGAAAGATATCTTATGTATATATTAAACCATATGGGACATCTAGAAGACAAATAGGGATGAGCTGTTCATTGAGTCTTCCAGCGGAAGGCACTAACCTGTGAGGTCAGATGGCAGATTCAAAACAAAATTTTACATCAGTCCAAGAGACAATTGTGCAAGTTCATTGAAGAGAGATTTGTCAAGTGTTATTAAATAGAAAGACTGAACCAGAAAGAGAGTAGCCTAAGATAGTATCAGTGCATGCTTCTCTGTCCTCATGCTATTCTTTAGACACTTACTGTTGGCCACTATCTGAGATAGGATCCTGTACTACACAAACTTTTTACCTAAGCCAATTTATCTGGTTTTGAGTTGAGCCTTTTTATTTTTATCCCATTCTCATATTTTGTTTTAGAATATTCTATGACTGGATTTGGGAAGTTTTGGTTGTGCGAGAGTGCTCTTGCAGGAAGACTAGCTCCTGCAGTGATATAAATGTGGTGGGCCATAGTATCAAGTTATGAATTATTGCAATTCCTTTGATGTGTATTAAATATTTTAATAAACAAAACAAAAAAAAACTAAGAGGAAAGAGTTATTTTTCTATTTGATCACACGTAATGAATTCAAATTGGGGGAGTTCTAGTTTTTTAAGAAAGAAGAGCTAAGGCTATAAAGCCATTTAATTACTTTTTCTCTATTTTTTTCCCTTTTATTTCTAAATAATTTATGAGTTGAAGTTACTCTTTGTGCAAGCTAAAGGCACCTTTTCTCAAGCCATTGAGGACAACCATCTGTGATTGTTATTGCTTTAGATAAACGGCCTAGAAAATCACCAAACTTATTTGCATGAGAACTATTTTAGAGCCATCTTAATAAAAAGGATATAGAAGGATCTGCAAGATGGATGGGTGAACTGAGCAGAAAAGTCTTTCAGTCTTTGTAAGTGGCATGTTTACCTGACTGATAGGTCAGAAAGTTAGAGTTACATTGTGCAAATGAGTTTGCAGGATTGAGACTTTAGCTAGCAGGCAATACAGGAATTAAGAACAAAATCAGGTTTCATTCTGACATAATAACGTTAAAGAAAAATGTGAAACTGATTTTTTTATGGCATCAAAGTTTTTAAAAGAAAAAGGGGAAAGAAGAAAAAGATGGGGGAAGAATACAGCTGAAATAAGAAAAAAATGGCAGAATAAATCAATTTAGCAATCAGAAAAAACCCCACAATTTAGCAAGGAGATTTTTTTTATTTTAAATTTAGAACTTTAAGAGAATTATGTACATCTTTCAGATCTGTAGTAAGTCATTTTTTCCATCAAAGTAGTCTTTGCTTCTTGAATCATGAGATTCAAACCTGTTACATGAGATTCAATGACATTTAAAAGGACACTGAGTTTTGTGGGATTTTTACAATGACTAATACAAAACAGCTGAGCTTTTTGAAAGATCCCTGGAATAGAAGTCCTGTTTCTTTAGTGTAATAGTTAGTCCTTTCGCCTTCGTTTGTGCTTGAAAATCTGCTGCCTGTTCTGCTCCCCTCAGCCCTCACTCCTGCGTCTTCTTGGATCATCTCCAGTTTCTATTTCAAGTCTCTGTGGCAGCTGTTTCAGGTAAGGACTGCCTTCCAGTTTACTGCTGGCTCACTACAGACAAAAAACAGGAAATAAAAAAAAAATAAGGAAAGGAGTAAGACCAGGAGGAATTTTCCCATTACTTTCACTTGTAGTTGCCTTGAGGATTATTTGTAACTGTAGTACAAACAACATTTTTAAGAGATGTTAAGTCATCAGCAATGTCTTTAAATTATAGCATTTGATCACACAACTTGATGTGGAAGCTTTGTTAATGTGTCATACACACTCACAAATGCTCAGAAACTGCAAACTGAAGTATCTTGCTGCAAAAAAAAGGGATCTATATAGGTAGGACAGTCATTACTTAAAACTCTGACAGAGTACCTCAAGTGAAGTCCAAACCCTCACTGGGTACCATTTTACTTCTAGAAAAATCTCACCGAATTTTTCTATAGGCAGAAATAGAGAGTGGCTTTCACACCTTTCCTGTAGGAAGATTTTGTGAAGTTAGAGACATGACAGAACATCACTTCTCATCAGCATTTAATTTTTGTCTCTACTCAAGACCACTTATTTGAAATATAGATTTTCAGAAGCCGTTAATTTCACCTGACTCCCAAACACTGAAATCCTATTTCCACTTATTTTAAACAGCTGAAATAATGAGTGAACGCTGTTCAGGGACAGGCGGAAGCAATGTAGGCAATGGTGGAAAGCTATCCAATTTTATCATCAAATCTCCTGGTCTTATATTTGATCGCTGTGAGGTTGGACCTTTCAGTCTACTTCATTGTGCCACATCTCTCTCAAAATAAATCCAAACAAACCAGGTTTCCATTACCTGCAGCACTAAAACTGAAAGATATGTCAGCCTGGACATGTATGAAAATATTCTACTGCTTTATAAAACCTACCTTTCAGAGAAAAGAGGGATGAGGGAAAGGCTGTGAATGTAGTCTTCTTGGACTTCTGTAAAGCCTTTGACACAGTTTCTCACAGCATTCTGCTCAGGAAACTGGCTGCCACTGGCCTGGACAGTCGCACACTCTCCTGGATGGAAAACTGGTTGGATGGCTGGGCCCAAATATTTGTGGTAAGTGGAGTTAATTCCAGCTAGAGGACAGCCGCAAGTGATGCCCCCCAGGGCTCAGTGCTGGGTCCAGCCCTGTTCAACGTCTTTATCAATGACCTGGATGAAGGCATTGAGTGCACCCTTAGCAAGTTTATAGACAACATTAAGCTGGATGGAAGTGTGGATCTGCTGGAGGGTTGGGAGGATCTGCAAAGAGATCTGAACAGGCTGGACTGCTGGGCTGAGTCAAATGGCATGAGGTTTTACAAGGCCAAATGCCGGGTCCTGCACTTAGGGCACAACAACCCTGTGCAGTGCTACAGACTAGAAGAGTGGCTAGAAAGCTGCCTGGAGGAGAGGAACCTGGGGGTGTTGGTTGACAGCCGACTGAATATGAGCCAGCAGTGTGCCCAGGTGGCCAAGAAGGCCAATGGCATCTTGGCTTGTATCAGAAACGGCGTGACCAGTAGATCCAGGGAGGTTATTCTCCCTCTGTACTCGGCACTGGTGAAGCCCCACCTCGAATCCTGTGTTCAGTTCTGGGCCCCTCACCACAAGAAGGATGTTGAGGCTCTGGAACGAGTCCAGAGAAGAGCAACAAAGCTGGTGAGGAGGCTGGAGAACAAGCCTTATGAGGAACGGCTGAGAGAGCTGGGGTTGTTTAGCCTGGAGAAGGGGAGGCTGAGGGCAGACCCTATTAATCTCTACAACTACCTGAAAGGATGTTATAGAGAGGAGGGTGCTGGCCTCTTCTCCCAAATGACGGGGGAGAGGACAAGGGAGAATGGCCTCAAGCTCTACCAAGGGAAGTTCAGACTGGATATCAGGAAGAAATTTTTCACAGAAAGGGTCATTGGGCACTGGAACAGGCTGCCCAGGGAGGTGGTTGATTCACCTTCCCTGGAGGTGTTTAAAAGATGGGTAGACGAGGTACTGAGGGGTGTGGTTTAGTGGTTGATAGGAACAGTTGGACTCGATGATCTAAGAGGTCTTTTTCAGCCTAGTGATTCTATGATTCTATGATTCTATGATTCTATGATTCTACGATTCTATGATTCTATGAGGTGGATCTGCAGTCCCTGTGCCTCTGGTTTTAATTTAGAAAAAGCCAAATGCCCCACAATGTCTGCTTTGGGCCAAGTAGTAGTGGGATCAAGTTTGCAAGGTACGCAGTTAGGGCCTATAAAAGTATCTGGGTAAACACCAGCGGTCTTCTCATGTAAAAGTAAGATAAAGTTAATTAAATGGGCTGAACAGTGCATCATTTCTGCTCCACCAGCACTACCAAGTACTTAAATGAGCTGGGATCCTGATGTACTACTAAAGAGCTTAGTCTGCCCAGTTTATGCTTTTTATTCATAACTTGCACCTTTATGCATTGTTGATAATTTCCTAATAAATACTGAGTTAAACCACATTATACCTGTCAGACAGTGGCACATACCTAGAGATACTATTACATGAAAATTATTGTGTATTCTCCAGTTTGGGAAGAAAATGGTGTGTGCCAGATTAATGAGGTTGTGAGCGAGTGAGCAGAATAAACCAGTAAAATGTAATTAAGCCATTTAGCACTCCATAAAAACAGGAACACATAAAAAAGTAATGCAAACCACAGGGTGCAGTTAGTTACCAGCCACGGTATGTCAGTAGGACTTAAAGGGGCACTTATTGCTTTTTTCCCCACTTCCAAGACAAAAAATGTTCAAATCACTCTTACCCTTCAAAGTTGTCCAGCTATGTCCCACCCTCACCATGTGCTGTGCCTCCACCCCCCCCAGCCAGTAATGTTTTCACCAGGAGGAGGATGTTTTTAAAGAAATCATTGAGTATTCACTAATCCCCCTTCTTCAGCCATTATTGCTGTGCTCTCACTTATACAGCAGGAGATGTAAACTCATTAGGATGCAAACACAGCAAGCAAAACTGCTAGTCTATGACACACTATTTTTTTTGCTTCTACACTTCAGATTTCTATCACTTCATCAGTGATGCCTGGACAACTAAGCTCTAGGAAGTACAGTACTCCTTCTAGAGACAGTGAGGGGGAGTTAATATAGGTTTATTTTAGGACTGTAATAGATGCTCAGAGATGACCCACAGCAGCTGCAGTTCAGTAAATACATTTTCATTGTGGAGAACAGACGTTTCAAATAATTGTTGCCTATCAAAGGTTGTAAAAGTAGATTTTCATTATGCATAAAGCCATTCTAAATGCCACCATGTAAGAGGAAAGGTCTCAAAGGGAGAGAGCTTAACATGCTGGCAGGATGTGTTAGATTCCCTTTAGTGGCTGATCTTCCAGAACTTAATAAATTACAGTTGCCAGGAGCTAGTACAAATACAGTCCCTCATTTAGCTAAAGTGGTGAATGTTCAGACCATGCAGATGATACCTGTGGGGAATCAGAGTGAAGCAAAAGAAGGGAAGATGTGGGAGTGAGGAAGTTGTGTGTGGGCACCGAACTGCATCCAGGAAGGGGATTTCTGGGAGAGACAAAGGATGTTATGTGCCAGTGGTGGCCTGATGTGACATATCAATGTCTTGCATCCTACAGAAACCTGGATGCAGTGGTAGTATGAGGATTTACATGCATCATGATAACAGTCACAGAATCATAGAATCATAGAATAACCAGGTTGGAAGAGACCCACCGGATCATCTAGTCCAACCATTCCTATCAAACACAAAACCACGCCCCTTAGCACCTCATCCACCCGTGCCTTAAACACCTCCAGGGAAGGTGACTTAACCACCTCCCTGGGCAGCCTGTTCCAGTGCCCAATGATCCTTTCTGTGAAGAATTTTTTCCTAATGTCCAGCCTAAACCTTCCCTGGTGGAGCTTGAGACCATGCCCTCTTGTCCTGTCCCCTGTCACTTGGGAGAAGAGGCCAGCACCCTCCTCTCTACAACATCCTTTCAGGTAGTTATAGAGAGCAATGAGATTTCCCCTCAGCCTCCCCTTCTCCAGGCTAAATAACCCCAGCTCTCTCAGCCACTCCTCGTAAGACCTGTTCTCCAGCCTCCTCACCAGCTTTGTTGCTCTTCTCTGGACTCGTTCCAGAGCCTCAACATCATTCTTGTGGTGAGGGGCCCAGAACTAAACACAGGATTCGAGGAGCGGTCTCACCAATGTCGAGTACAGAGGGAGAATAACCTCCCTGGACCTGCTGGTCACACCGTTTCTGATACAAGCCAAGATGCCATTGGCCTTCTTGGCCACCTGGGCACACTGTTGGCTCATATTCAGTCGGTTGTCAACCAACACCCCAAGGTCCCTCTCCTCCAGGCAGCTTTCTAGACACACTTCTCCTAGTCTGTAGCACTGCACAGGGTTGTTGTGCCCCAAGCGCAGGACCCGGCATTTGGCCTTGTAAAACCTCATGCCGTTTGACTCAGCCCAGCAGTCCAGCCTGTCCAGATCCCTTTGCAGAGCCTCCCTACCCTTCAGCAGATCAATACCTCCACCCAGCTTAGTGTCGTCCGCAAACTTGCTAAGGGTGCACTCAATGCCTTTATCCAGGTCATTGATAAAGACGTTGAACAGGGCTGGACCCAACACTGAGCCCTGGGGAACCCCACTTGTCACTGGCCTCCAGCTGAATTTCACACCATTTACCACCACTCTCTGGGCCCGGCCATCCAACCAGTTTTCCCCCCAGGAGAGTGTGCGCCTGTCCAGGCCAGAGGCTGACAGTTTCTCAAGCAGAATGCTGTGAGAAACTGTGTCAAAGGCTTTACTGAAGTCCAGGAAGACCACATCCACAGCCTTTCCCTCATCCTGCAGCCGAGTCACTTTGTCATAGAAGGCCATCAGGTTAGTTTGGCAAGACCTGCCTTTTGTGAACCTGTGTTGACTGGGCCTGATCACCCGGTTCTCTTCCATGTGCTTCATGATAGCACTCAAGATCACCTGTTCCATGACTTTCCCTGGCACTGAGGTCAGACTGACAGGCCTGTAGTTTTCTGGGTCCTCCCTGCGACCCTTCTTGTAGATGGGCACAACATCAGCCAGCCTCCAGTCCAGGGGAACTTCCCCAGTCTTCCAGGACTGTTGGAAGATGATGGAAAGGGGTTTGGCCAGCACATCCGCCAGCTCCTTCAATACCCTTGGATGAATCCCATCCGGCCCCATAGACTTGTGGGTGTCTAGTCGGGCTAGCAAGGCTCTGACCACCTCCTCTTGGATCATGGGAGCCTCATTTTGCTCCTCTAGCTCCTGGGTTTGTACACAGATGGAACAACTTTCTTTACAATTAAAGACTGAGGCAAAGAAGGCATTAAGTACCTCAGCCTTTTCCTCATTCCCTGTCACTGTTGTTCCTTCTGCGTCCAATAGGGACTGTATGGTCTCCCTAGTCCTCCTTTTATTATTTATATATTTATAGAAGGATTTTTTGTTATCTTTCACAGACTTGGCCAATCTGATTTCTAGCTGAGCCTTAGCCCTTCTGATTTTTTCTCTACACAATCTCACTTCCCTCCTGTAGTCCACCCAAGAGGCCTGTCCCCTCTTCCAGAGCCCATAAACGTTTCTCTTCTTCTTGATATCACTCAAGATCTCTCTGTTCAACCAAGCCGGTTTTCTCCCCTGCCGGCTTTTTTTCCAGAACATGGGGATGGCTTTCTCCTGAGCTGCTAGGATTTCCTTTTTGGAGAGCTCCCAGCCCTCATGGGCTCCCTTGCCCTTAAGTACTGTCTCCCATGAGACTTTGCCAACCAGCCTTCTGAAGAAATCAAAGTCTGCCCTCTGGAAATTTAATGCTACCGCCTTACTAACCACCCTCTTCACTTCACCTAGAACAGAAAACCCTATCATCTCATGATCACTTTGTCCTAGGTGTCCATCTTCTGCCACATCCCCCACAAGGCCTTCTCTGTTCACAAACAGCAGGTCCAGGAGGGCACCCTCCCTTGTGTGTTCATTCACCAGTCAGATATGTGATGACAAATAACTGTGTCAGACAGCAATGAACTTCAGTAAGACCAGAAAAATTTTTGACAAGTTCTCATATGAAGGAATTCAGACTCAAAGCAGAGACTTGGAAGTTTCTAGGGGAGAAAACACAAAGTCAAACAGAAAATTCACTATCCTAGCACAAAAAAATAGAGTGGTGGTAGTAAAACACCAAAATGCGACACTATGAGCTCTTGAATAATGTGAAAACCAAAGAGAAACTATAAGCAGAAACAAAGCACTGAAGGGTGAGTGTAAAAAACCACACATGCATGCATAGACAAGACCAGAAAAAACTAAGGAAGAAATTTAATTACAACTTATGATGAATTTAAGGGGCAACATAAAATTTCTATAAATATAACTCCTGTATGGGAGACAGAAGAAAATACTATCTCTTGCCTAATCGAGACTGGAGCAGAAAGATTCATCTTTTTTTTTTGATCATAAAAAAAAATTGAAATTGTGGCTGCACCTCTAATATGATTAACTTTGACCAAATAGTCAAAGATCAGGGCAAACGATGTTCAGATACATTTAGTGTCCTGCAGTCACTAGGTTTGCTGAAATATGCTCTTGGAGTATTTAAGAGATTAAGATAAGAAGTTGCTGGGTAGTGATTAATACTCTGAAAGGATGGAGAAACTGCAGAAGTCTGCAAAAGGACAGACACAAGGCTTACCCTACAAAGAGGTGAATGAGGAATATAGGAGAAAGGGAATTAGAGACCAACAGACTGAGTTTCTGTACCCTAAGAGAGCAGAAAGAGCTTTTCAGCACCAGGAAGTTGCAGTGCTAAGACACTGCAAGCATGGATTTATCAAGAACAAATCACATTAAAAAGCATCGCACCTTCAGCGTGTATTGCAAGGAGGCAAAGCCTGTGATATAGCTCTGTTGCAATGAGGCTTTTGACTTATTCTCACATGTTCTTGTAAGCAGTCCAGATGAAACTGCCGTCAGGGTGGTGCACAACTGAAATCAATAGCATGACGTTAAAAAAGACCAGTGCAAAGTGCTGTATTTAGGACTGAGATTCCTGTACACAAACGGGAACTGGGGACAAACAGGTTGTTGAGTTACATGATGGCAGTATGAACTGGAGCTTGTATCCTACATTCTGAGAAACACACACCAAACATGGGTCTCCAGGGCAATATTGCCAGCCTCACTGAAAGCTTGTACATGCAGTTTTTAAGGTCTCATTTCCTAGCGTTAAAGAAATATGTAGATGAGTAGGAGTTACGAGTCAGTGTGCAGAGAAAGAGGATAGCTAGGAGTGTGCTTGTCCTCTAAAATCACAAATCCATAGTTAAGGATAGGATGTATTCCAGTTTCTAGACTATGCTGACTTTTTGAATACATCGTCTCCCTTGGCTTCAACTTCTTACTCATAACTTATTTTTGGGCTATGAGTATTGAAAAGGTCATGTTTAATCAAATAGTCTGAACTTGTATATATTACAGAGCTTTCTTGAGTTAATTTTTGACTTAGTTTGTTAAAGAAACTCTTTTAGTGTAACCTCCAAGCCTATTGTTAACATTTCTGAATTTGAGAGTCTAGCATAGATCTTTTAAAATTGTTTCAGTGATTAGTAGAAATATCAACTCCATTTCTGCTATGAGTGTTTCTGACTTCTAGTTCTGAATATTGTTATGTGATTTTATTATCAATTATCTTTCCTATTACTAAACAACCCTGATATAGTTATCCCTTCACCCCTTTGTTGAACTGAATACATGGCTCTCCTGGAGTTTAAAGGCTTGCTTTCCAATCCTGTAATGACTCTCACAGATTTTCTCTGAATCTTCTCCAATTCATCAACACCCCTGATGAATCAGGGACATCATATTTCAGCATAAACTTCCAAACATGAAACATCAGTGCCAAATCCAGATTTATTATAATGATTCCCTTCTGCTTGCCTGCAGACTGCTTGCCTAAAGAAATTCTCCCGTTCGTTCTTCCAGGGACTATTTTGTCTTTTTTGAATGCAGCATCATACTAGGCACTCATGTATCGTTGATTATCCACTATGATTCCTAAATGCTTTTTAGATTCTGTGAAGAAAACTCTCCCTGTCCTACAAGTTTTCCTTAGAAGTCATATTCCTGGATGTATTCCTTTACATATAGCTATGTTACAGAACTTAGTGTTGTCTCATTTGTCCAGCTTGGCAGGTGATTTGTCCTGTGTCAGTCATTTTCCCGGTTTAGCACTTCTCCATTCTTAGGCATCATCAAGAGCAAAAGATTATGATTTTCTCTGGTCTTCCATATAATTGTTGAAGCTGCTAAACACACGAGGGCCAAAACCTGATCACTGTGGGGCTCTGACAAAAAACTCAGTGTATCATTGATAATACTCTGTTTTGAGTATTAAAATGTGAAATTAAAAATTAAAAATGTGCTGTGTTGGTTTTCCACCGCTATAAATTCTTGATCAAAATCTCTCACCAGTCATCAGGTCATCTTGACTAGCTGCTGTAGCTGGTTTGTGGCTTACTGGGAGGGTGGGCACCAGTCTTCAGCTTACAGTGCAGTGCAGCTGAAGCAGTGCTAAGGAGTGCAAGGAAAAGCAAAGAACATTCCGTACATGAGAACTGGAGTCTGTTGGGGAGGGCTCAATGATTACATTTTAGTGTTGCAATGCAGTTGCACATAGTTCATCTTTGACTAGTTTCTGTGAAGATCAATGTGCGACTTGAGTGAATTAATGCAGGTAAGTGTTTGCAACTCAATAACTGTAAAATTATGATAGACACTGTAATATTACTATATTGGCTTTTTAGAACATCCTGCAGAGGGGTGTTGTGGGTTGTGTTTTTTTCTTTTATTTTTAAATCGATTAACTTTTATTGGCTACCCGTTTCTGAGTCAGAGTATAAATCTGCCTTACGTAGTTCTTGTTCTTTTTTTATTTAATAAAATTTCAGGCATTATCCTTAAGTAGAATTATTTAAAAACAGCCATCAAAATTACACATTTATTTAGTTTTCTGAAGAAACATTGTATTGTTTTCCTTGAACTCTTTTTAGAACTTAAATATTCAAATATTTAATTGCACTGAATTAGCCTACATGTCCTGATTTTTGATTATGTTTAAAATATCACCATACTATCAGTTATTACTGATCTTACAGAACTCTGAAAAGAATCACTAATATTCCTACCTTGCAAACTGACCCATTTTTCACTGATATTTGAGGAGTCAAGAGCCATTAAGTTACCAAATATTTACTAGTTTGAGTGTCAAAATGTAGGCATTTGCATTTATACTTGACCTTTTGGATTAAGGGCTAAGTTTTAAAAAGTGCTGAGCATTTTCAGTTTCTTTTGGGTGCCTGCAAGTGACTGCAGAAGTATGTGCTGTCATCTTAAGACATTGATAAGGACAATAAGAACATGGGCATAATTTTATTCTGTCATATATAACATACTTGTCACACAAAATACAGCATAGCAAGGTAATAACTGCACTCAGTGAGCAAGGTCCAGAGTGGGAGGCAATATCCCTGCTGCTCTGTGACTGAAGCAGTTATACTGTTTCTAGGACCTGAGCCAGCAGCTCTTCATGGCTCTGCTTAAGCTGTGCCGCAAGAAGCCAACCTGGGGTCTGTAACCATCACTGCACTGCATTGTGCAAACCCACAGACAGTGTTTGCAGATTATTCCTTGACTATTCATGCATTATTCTGTGTCTCTGCTAAACCATAGCCCCTTGAGGCCGCAGGCTGTATGAGGGTACCTTTATCAGGTGCCATACGAACAGAGAGACAAGGTTTTTGCTACCCCCTGCCTAGCAGCGGTCTGCGTGTTTCTTTGGCCAGGCACAGGCGCACAATGGCACAGCTCACATTGCGGATGAAGGCGATGGGAAAGCATGCTGAGAAAAATAATTGAAAACAAAGCCGCATTTAAAAGTAATCAAAATACTCCTTGAGACTACATTTTTAGAGCCAAATTTTAGCCCTCCTTATTCTACAACAGTGCCTTGCCAGGGCCACATTGCTTGGCCCAGCTCCATACCTGGGGGGAGTTTACTACTTTTCTGAGTAAATATAACATATACAACCAGATTCTCGTTGCTTTTATGGCTAAGTTAACGCACCACCTTTTCAATGGAGTTCTCCCTGATTAATGTGTATGTCCATGAAAGAAAAAAGAAAGAGAATGGCTCCAGATCCTGGTTATTTCTTCAAGAATCCTGGATCTGCTCTGTCAGCTACTAAAGGAAGAGTGTCTGTTAGAATGAAGAGTGTAATTCCACTGTGGCATCTAAGAAATGCAAAATTTCTCTGTTCAAGGACTCCAACCTGAAGAGTGTTGGGGGATTTATCCTGAAGTGCTTGCCTTACTGCCTTTTGCCATCTTACCAGTGACAGCAGTTATGGAAACTGATGACAAGGAAGCTTTAAAGCTGCTATAAGGAGAACCAAGAAGAGGTCGTTCAGAGGGCATAGCATGTCTGTGATCTTCCAGTCCCCTGTAACTCCTAAGAGTCTAATCTGTGGAGCTGTCAGGTTTTGGTGCTTGTAAAAATTAAATCTGCCACTGAGCTGCACTGCCTCAGAGAAAAATCTAAAAGGAACAAAATGCTGCAGGTACCAGCCATGAATATGGGGTTTTTTTTGTGGCTTATGTCTCTAGCAGGTTGGCCCTGGCCTCTTCCCTCTCTTCTTGGGGTGTACACATAGACATGTGCAACATGCAGAGATTTGTAGGCATAGGAGCTTCCTACTTTGACTGAGGACACAGGATTTCCAGCTAGTATCCCTGATGCCTACATGAGGAAGCGCCTTGCTTGTACTCTGTGTACCATACACACCCAGGCTGTTTGTTTTAGGCAAGAGCTAATAATACGATACAGGCTACTGCAATGACATCTCTCAGCATTTATGCTTGGGTGTCTTACATTGTTTTAGAGAGATGATATTGAGGAAAATGTTTGTTGTGTGTATGTGTATATATATATTAGTATGTATATTTCTGTGAATGTTTAGGCAGAGCACCAATAAACGGTTTGAGTTAAGCAAAGAGAAAGAATGTTGCTCAGGACAGTAACAAGATTCCTTATAACTAACTGTGACAAAGTCACAAGCCTAAGCTGTTACACTGAGGTGTTGCATTAAAACATATGTATCTGACTCACCAGTTTCTTACACTGAACCCATCAGCATGTTATTTGAAGACTTTTGTGTCATATATCCTACACTGTGCTGTGACAGTACCTAGGCACTACAGAGTGAGTTAAGAATGGACTGACACTTCCAAGACAGTCCCTTGCTGTTAGTTTAGCACTGTTTCACGTGAAAAATATCTTTAGAATGGCTGTTTTTCTCTCAGATAACAGACCTGTCTACCCTCACAAGTGACAGCTCCATCCCTTCTACTTCAGAAAACAGAGGGTATAATTCAAATGTTGACATCCACCAAACATTTGTTAAATTCATCATAGTGTTTCCTGTTCTCCATATAGGAACACTAGAAAAAGAAAAATCTAAAGGTAAATACCAAGGTCTGGTGAATGTCAAGATTTTAATGGAACACACACTGTTGAACATTTCAGAACCAACTGTTTGCCCAAGAAAAATGTCACCACTTCTATAGTGTTCTGATTCTTGAAAATTGGTAGACAGGTTTTACTAAAATTGGAGTCATAGTGCTCCAAGGTGAGAGCCATCACATCTGTGGTCTCATTAGACGACTTCTCTTCCTCCACAAATAAATTTATCAGATGCAGTAGGAAAGAATTCAAGTAATGAAGTTTTATGTGTTGGCTACTTTGGGAACTTGGTTCAATGCTCACTGAAATCAGTGGAATTTTTTAATCAAGTCCTTGTGCTCGTTTTTGGTTTGCAACCTGAATTCATAAGTGCCAAGGCTATAAATTTTTTTTTCAAGTTTTTACTAAGATGCAAAAAACTTTCAAGTAATAATGCTCCATTTTCAGATTGCACTAAATCCATGGGTGATTTATAACTAGGAATAAGCATTTAGGGGGTGTAATAATATCAGAGGTGTCAAATCGCATCAGACCCATTCAGACTAAAAATAGAATATACATGACATTATGGGAAATCATGTAGTAGAACAATGTAACCACATAGTAATTTTTTCTTCTTGGCCTTCAGGCAGGTAGAAAGAGCTCTTTGCTTGAAGTTTACATGCTTATTTCCTCCCAGGTTTTGTTGTTCTTCTCATATAATAATGAAAGGTCTTATTGTCAGCAAATGAATAAAATACCCAATGACCAATTCTGGCTTTTTCCCAAAAAGTGGATACAAAGTAGGGCTCAGCCTCTCTCTCACTAATCTGATTGCAAAATTCCCACTATTTGTCCTACCATCAAAAGAATTTTTTCTGTTGAGACTTAATTTACCAAAAATGTCACAGAGTCAACCAAAAGGATTCATGAAAACTTTGTTTAATTTCTATAGTTTTATCAGATAAAAATGGAGGAAAGCAACAAAACTATGGAAAATTAAAAAAAAACTGAACTTTTTTTTGCTTTCATTTTCAAAATTGTTTTGCTACACATTCGTCAACTTATTTTATACAGTTAGCAATCATGAAAAATTACTTCATTGTTAGTGAACAGAAATATGCTCACTAGAAAATAAATCCTTAACATTTTTTTTCTTTCATCTCTGTATAGTATTTTTCTTCAGTCCAAGATTTCCTTTGTACTGGATTTTTGTTTGGCCAATAAGGAAAAAAAATATCAGCTCTCCAAGAACACCTTTAGTCTTTAGCTATGAGGAATTGGTATTAGGATTGCGTGATCAAAAATGCTAAAAAAGCTTTCTGTTGCTGATCACTAATTAAGTAACCCCTTATCAAAAGACATCCATTCACAGATGAAAAGAAACCCCAGCATTTAAAGGGCTAGTAGTCATTAAATATAAATGAGAAGATAACAGTAAGGCTATGTTCTCTTAGCATGCATCATATCCCACGGTGGTTTTTTTGCTTATGAAACATTAGACTGATTGCATACCGTTTTGCTCTGTATAACTCACAAGGACTGTTCTTGGTAATCAAGTGCAATAAAGAGAAATCCAATGTATCTGTGCATTGAAAGCCAATGATTTCTTTTCCCATCAGTTACACTGGAAATACAATGATTCACAGAGGTAATCATTACCATTGATTCAATTTATCCTGCTGTCTTCAAGTGTTAGAACTGGGTATCAACGGCTGCATCACTCAGATGTACTTTTGCTTAGCCTGGAAGTAAACAAATATAAACATACAATATTCCTTACCAATCATCAAGCCAGGTTATTAGGCTTAATGCTAAGCAGCTATTCTTCCCATATATTTTTTTTTCTGTGGGAAGTTTCTTTGCATTTGAATTTGCCAAAGTCAGCATAAATCAGGTAGTTTTCTTTACATTTTTTTCCCTTGCATTAAAGTGCTGTGCTTTAGAAGTTAATGAAATATTAGCATAACCTGGGGATACGTAATACCTAACTGCTGGCTTTCTGAGCACTGCAAATCTGCAGTAACAGTCTCTGATGTTGAGGTGAAGAGCATAGAAACTGAGGAAGATTGATGCCCCCTCAGAAATGCAGCAACTTAAACAGATGTGCTATTCCATTATGGCTGACTACTATCATTTCAATAAGGGTAATAATGACATCCTTTACACCTCACTGGAAACTCACGGTCCTTTACTGTGAAATTCTGAAACCCGGTAATGATGTATAAGTGAAACTTAATACAGATATGCTAAAATAGAGAATAACCTAAAATTTTTTAAAAGTAAGCTTATGACATTGAGTATGCTCTGATTTCCTTTTAGATTTGATAATCCTTTACCTTGGTCTTCTCTTATGGTACATACCCTTGATTGAAAGGTTAATTTACCTATGCTTAAAAGTTAATATGGGCAACATAAGTGACTAACTGCCACTAAAATAACTCAATTACTGAACAGCATTGGTTCAGTTTTTTTCAATTTCTTTATCAAGAGTTAATTGTAATACATTTCATAAGTAATATTGACATCTACCTCCAAGGAAGCGCAAAAGGGACCACAGAGGCTAAGAAAGCTTATCTGAAGAAGGTGCTCTGGTTTACAAGTGAGTGAAACAAGAAATTGTTCATTGTACATTTTTCTAAGCTGCACTGGCTTTTCATAATGGAATACTAAAGCAAGCCAAATACTTTCCTGTATGGAAGGGGTGGTTCATGATACAATTTGTTCTTCATTCTTTCCAGAAAGTGATCTATTCCAAAATCACCATATCCTTGCAACATCTCTGCTCTGATCAACAAAGTGAGATCAGGTTAGTGATGGAAAAGAGGAGGCGTTAAAGGTGTAATCTTCTCAGAAGACACACTCTACATCTACACATGGTGTCCAAAAAGAGGTTTCCTCCCATGGGAGGCTGTGGTTGTGCATTGCGTAGTGCTCAGGCTTCTGTGAAAGTGTCATGTTTTGTGTCTGGAAGCAAAACCTGATTGTGACTAGGGTAAATGGAGAAAGTGCAAAGCCTTCCCTAGTTTCCCTTCTGCTAAAATACAGTCTGAATGGAGGTTGGCCATTGGGAATTATAGCTCAAATGATTCTGAAATAATTGATTTTTTTTTTAAAGTTTTGTTTCTTTCAGTCTAACTCAAGGAAATAAATCTGCCTATTTATTTCTTCTATCTGCCAAGAATGACACAAGACCACCATAAACCTAACTTCAGGCCTATAGTTTCCTGCCAGTCACCACTGCCACCACTGTGTAAGGGGCCACGTTATAACATCATTGTCCCAAAGACTGCTGAAGGGTGTTGTTAAGCTGCTACGCAGGAAGCCACAACCACAAAGTCAGCAGAACAACACTCTGCAGAAGACTGACGGTGGGGGGACCATGTCATCACTGAAAACACCAGATAGCAATGTACAAGAGCAAGTGGGTGAAGATGTGCAGTATATGTGCTACCTGACGAGCTGAACTGAGGGAAGGTACAAAAGGACCCCAAAAAAGACTGCTCTCACCTCCACCCACCACCATTTCTTTGTGGGACCCCTGAGACACAGACCCTTGAAGATGCCACAGACCCATTGTAGTGACTATTCTTGCAACCCTATCTGGAACCCTAGCTTTAATTTCCAACTTTGTTCCTCTCTTTCCAGTTGCCATTGCCTTTATCTCACTTTTCACCTCTTTCCTTTTTACAATGAAGAAATATTTTGAAGTACAGCATTTGACCTTCATTGCATCTTAATTGTGAGTCTGGGGGATTCCATATGAAACCCTCCCAGCTTTGGTCCAGGACCTTACACACTGTCTTACTGGCCATCAAATGCTAAAAGTCACTTTCACCTTGAAAAAAGGTTGAAATATGAGAATAATAAATAATTAAAGCTTGAAGTTTAGGGACAAATGTGATTTATGTTACACAACAGAAGGAAGGTTACCTGTGTATTACTTTCTCAAGTATGTATATAAACACATAGGAAAATCTATTCTCCTTCAGTCATAGCACACATTTGTATATGTTAAAGATGGGGAACAGATGACTGTTCAACAATGCATAGAACTACAAAAATGTTAGTGGCTCTCCTTTCATTTTCAGTCATCTAAAATGTGTTCTAATGAAGTTTTGCAAACTAGATGCTGAAAAGTCATGTTATTTTAAATAACTGCCAAGGAAACGGGTTACTTTTAAGTACTGTGTTTTAGAACTCACAGGAGACCTGAGGCAGTTTGTTATTCATTTCAACCGACTGCAAGTATTAACAAGCTTACTGGATAGAGCTTCTACGTTCTGAAATGTTTTGACTCTCTAATGTGTGTTAATGATTCTCCTAATATATATAATTCAGTACAATTTATTATTAAGAAATTAGGAGAATAGGGTCTCTGGTCATTAAAAATTCCCTGGACAATCTATTTTATTACTTCTTAGTTATCTTCTATTCTGAAAATATAAATTCAAGGAACTCTTAGAAGAGCAGGGTTATAAAGAGGGCAAGAATATCAGAGTGGCAAAACAATAACATTCTTTAGCTGCCAATAATCTCCTAACTGTTAGAAATGCTTCCTGTGGTCTGCATTTTAGAAACAAGGCAATGCTAACGATATTTTGTATCCTCAGGACCCTCCGTGGTGTCCTTAGTTTAAACTCAGGTCAGGATGAATTCTCTGTGTAGCTGAAGGAGCAGTTTGGAACCTGGCTTCTGCAATAAGCCCCTGTGAAATCTGGGCACTACACTGGAAGCAGCAAACTGGACATGCCAGTGCAAGCACCAGGGGATGGAGTTCAGGGCAAGTGTCACAGCCATGATGAGCCTTACCCAGGCACTTAGCACTGCCTGCTTCACGGCACACCAGCCCCAGTGGTTGTAGGTGGGGGTGAGCTGAACTCATAGTCTTATAGCTTGAGTATGCCCACTGTTTCAAACAATAGGAGAGGAGGTTTGATAGCTGCAGGTGCTAGCAATGCTAGCCAGGTTTATTTCTTGCATTAGGTTAGTGCAGCAACAGCAGCTGTGTTCCATCTCCACACCAGAGCCTTCTTATTTCCTGTGGTGCCCTGTTTGTTTACAGTGTCACATTCCAAAGCGGCACAAAGGCACTGTTAGGTTAAGGAAACTGTTGTTGTCAACAGAGGAATGGCTGAAGGAGCTGGAGTTGTTTAGCCTGGAGAAGAGGAGGCTGAGGGGAAATCTCATTGCTCTCTACAACTACCTGAAAGGGTGCTGGCCTCTTCTCCCAAGTGACAGGGGACAGGACAAGAGGGAATGGCCTCAAGCTCTGCCAGGGGAGGTTTAAGCTGAACATTAGGAAGAAAGTTTTCACAGAAAGGGTCATTGGGCACTGGCACAGGCTGCCCAGAGAGGTGGTTGAGTCACCTTCCCTGGAGGTGTTTAAGGCACGGGTGAACGAGGCGCTGAGGGGCATGGTTTAGTGTTTGATAGGAATGGTTGGACTAGATGATCGGGTAGGTCTCTTCCAACTTGATGATTCTATGATTCTGTGATTCTATGTTACAAGGTCTCTGGAAAACAGTAATCATCTTTCCTACGTTTTCTTCCTAACTGTGGCAAATCAGAAAAGCATATGGTTTATTAACTGTTGTGCTTTCTGGTGTCCAGGAAGCTTTTTTTTTTCTTATGTTTGAACAGTTCCTAGTGCAGCACAGTCATGGTTAAGGATGTGAGCTCTCAGAAGTTACAGCTACAAAAGTAAGAAAAAGAAATCATCTCCCAGAAATACTGATACTTGCTGATTTTGGAAACCACAATACCAAACATAGATTGTATTTGAAACACAATAAAACATGTCAGTTTTGTAAAACTTAGGGAGATGTAAAATCCATTGCTGACCTTTGTCCCTCTGTGCTGACGAATTCAGTAAGCCTAATCTTGAGGCAACTGGCTGACTTAAACTTCTCCTGTTTTATTCTTCAAACACCACTGATTTACATGATAGTTTGCCTTAGACAAGGCAGTCAGGCTTTGATACTTGATCCCCATGGGAGTGTTGATTAATGAGGGCTGAGAGGAAAAGTTATAAGTACAGAAGATGAGAGTACATGAAAGTCCTTTGTAAATAAGAGTCCTAGAATCTGCAATGATTTCAAATTAAATTTCTGTGTATGTGCACGTGTCTGTGTGTGTGTAGTCAGTCCTTTAGCATGCACCTTAGAAAAGATGCTGAACATAAATCATCTGTAGAGCTAAGATCTCTTGGTTAAGATAATTGTATAAAAATAACACTATCAGAAAAATAAAAAAAAAGAAAAAATCAAACTGCAAAAAAGAAAAAAAGATACTGTAAAAACGGGAGGCAAAATGAAACAAAAGTGCTAGATATTACAGCTAAGAACTCTGTACTTTCTTCCTGAACATATAATAGGAAAGAATTAATTCCCTTACAAAGCAAGATTCAAATTTTAGGCATCAAGAAACACAAGAAGTAAACTGCATGCTTGACACCAGGCCAAACACCTGACCTCATTGCTTTGGGCTGCTCCCGAGCAAACAAAATTTTCTGCATTTCCTATATGCCAATTTTGAAAGGCTCACTGTGTAGCCTAATAGCCCTGGCTACACAAAATGTTTAACGTTTTTTTCTAACGATTTTTCATATGGCCACACATAACCTTTCTTGATATAGAAAAGGCCATGAATTTACCCATTATTGCTAAAACCTAATAATCAGTTATTACATGCATGTAACAAAGCCACCATTGAAATTTACTGATTAATGTTTGTCATATATACAATCAAAATTTAAAAAAATGTCTTTGGGAACTGGAATTGCAATAATTTCAAATTTTCCTAGTGACCGTCACTGATCTGATAGTAATTTGGGAATAGTGTGAAATCCACAGAGGTGGATTTTTCAACCAGCCAAATGTTGAATGGTGCTTATGATTTCAAGGCATATGATTAGCTTAATATTTTTATTTTATTTTGCCTCTGATTAGCTGTACATGGAATATTAAAGCTGATATTCTGCAGTCAGTATAGCTACGGACATGTAAATCAGAACATGGATCTCTCTTGTAAATACAAATAAGAAGGGAAGACACCTAATATTTTTGAAACGTGGTTAATAGGCCTGTATTTTTAGTTTATAGATCTGTGATTGTATTTTATTTTTCAGTTTGTATATATTGGGAACTGAATCTTCAGATGGTACTTAATTATTTTGAATTCAGCTAATGAAGTACATTACTGCAGTCCAAATTCCAGTTTCATAACAGTCAAAAGCTAAAAGAATGTTTAGACTTGATGATCCGGTGGGTCTTTTCCAACCTGGTGATTCTATGATTCTATGAAAGAAATATCAATTCTTGGTTTTTTTGCTGAATGTTCTTTAGAAAAAAATTACAAATTTTCTAGCTAGTAAGCAGATATTTTAATTATGTTCTGTGTCTCCAAAATGTCATTGCTGTGCTCTGTGCTCTGTGATAGGTTTTTGAAGTCCTCAGCTCTCATTTCCACCAGAGCAATTGATATGATTTAGAAGGAGAAATAATGTGAAATAGCTCATTGAAAAGGCTGACCAGAAGGGTGCAGCTATCAGAACTAGATCCTGAGCACTCACACAACGCCTCTGAACAGCTGCTCAGTGTCTGAACAGTGTTTCCCTTTGTTATCCTGTAGGGCAGAGAAACAGGTCCATCTCATTTTATATAGTTGGGAGCTGAGGGCAGGAAAGGAGCAGGCTGAGGCTCTGTTCCAGGTTGCTTTTCATTGAAGCAGGTTTGCTCATGCTTTGGCCACTTGTTGGACTTCCCTTGACGGTTTTCCCCTACTTTTGGGGTGTTCCTAGCCTTTCTTGCTTGTTATTTTTGCTATTCCTAAAGATTCTGTATAAAAATAGATTGGGAGATACAATAAGGAAGAGTAGCTTGGTTTTTTTTGTTCCCTTTCATTCATTGTCAGCATTTTCCCAAGGAAAAGCAGCAAGAAAGGGAGGAAGGTATTACAGAATCTGGCAGAAAGCCAACACACAGGGGCACTGCTGCAGGCTGAACACTCTACATCTTTTGACTGTTTCAAATATCCCTGGTTTATTCTGTGCTGTACAAGCTGTACGAGTCCTTATTCACATGAATAAGTCACTTACGCAAGGTGTAACAGCAAAATTCAATGATTTTGTTGTTCACATCTGTCCTGATAAGCTCTTCATTTCAGGATCTCATCTTCTCCATCCTGTTATCCTTGTCACTGCAATAGCACATTGCATGTCAAAGTAGCTTCAGCACAGCTGCTTAGCCTCATAGAAGACCTCGAATGCTCGAAGTGATAACCACTACTCAGGCTTATTGATTCACTCTATGTTGCATGAACTGTTTTACACTGGCAACAGTGGTCTGATCCTCAAAGTCATCATTCTGTGTCGTTTGTCCTGTGTTTGGTGGCATTGCTAATGATCATCAGCCTCCTGTCACTAGTCCTTTTCCATGAACTTTCTGCTTCTATGTGCACATCACTTTTCCTTAACGCACCACAGACTTCTGAAACCTTCAGCAGATACAGGGCAGATGCACAATTCCTTCTGCCACAGAGAGAACGTCAATTTTTTGGTAACCAGCTTGTTTCTTGTTGCATCTGATTTTTGAAGGAGTCTTTATATACTCTCCGTGTTGAATGCATGGGTAATTCTCATCCAGGCTGCTAATGTAAGTAATTCCTGGTTCTGGGCCGATACAGGGATTTTGGATTGAGTTGTGTTCCCTTTTCAACTCCTAAATAGTAGAAAAATAGAGTAACATATTGTTATGTATAATTTATCTTAGAATAATTTTTGACCTTGATTTAAACAAGCTCTGCTAATAATGTAGTAGCAGGGAGAACGGGGGTTGACAGGATTTCCAACAAGGTATTTATAAAACTGTTTGAACAGGCTTTAAAATAATTAAAACAGAGTATAGGTTATGTTAAAGTAAATGAAGTCAATTTAGTTCATCACCATTTTACAGTGTTGCAAATTAACAATGACAACTATAGTTGTCATTGACTTTTGGAGCAGCAGTTAATCATTGCAATTAATCATTATTAATACATAATTCATAACAATCAATCATGCTTGACTCTAGGATCATGGTGGACTCATATTAAATACTATTTAAATATAAAAGGGCATTAATAACTGTCCAAAAACTAGGAAAATCAAGCTCACACTTTCCATTTTGATGTATTATTATGAGCTATCACTGCCATGTGCCTGAATTTGTTAAGACTTGTTTAGTTTGAATTAATCTTGACAGGTGAGAAGTAAGATTGCAACACATATATGCATAAATGTCCCATGCTTTCTAGATCACTGTTGTACACCCACATATCTGGTAAGTCAATCAGGCAAAATTCTTTTGCTCAGAATTTAATTGGTGCTTTGACCTGGCAGTTCTCCTCTAACTCATTATTCTACGATTCTATGCTGTTGGAATGGGTCCAGAAGAGGGCTGGAAAGATGATCCAAGGGCTGGAGCACCTTCCATATGAGGACAGGCTGAGAGAGTTGGGATTGTTCAGCCTGGAGAAGAGAAGGATCCGAGGAGATCTTATAGTGACCTTCCAGTACCTGAAAGGGGCTACAAGAATGCTGGAGAGGGACTGTTCATAAAGGCTTGTGGCGATAGGATAAGGGGGAATGTGTATAAACAGGAGAGGGGCAGATTTAGACTAGACATTAGGAAGAATTTCTTCACTGGAAAGTAGTGAGGCACTGGAACAGGTTGCCCAGGAAATCTGTGGATGCCCCATCCCTGGAGGTGTTCAAGGCCAGGTTGGATGGGGTCTTGGGTAACCTGATCTAGTGGGATGTCCCTGCCCATGGCAGGGGGGTTGGAAATAGATGATCTTTAAGTTCCCTTCTAACCCTAACTATTCTATGATCCTACAGTTCTACGAACTCTCTCACCATGGCTCACTGAACATCGTAAAAAGTAACTTGATTTTTAAAAACAGCTCTTTGTTCCTCCTCAACTGCTATTTTCAAAGTTTGTTGAGGAAGGGCTGCTTTTAGGGTGGACACTGATCTGTGTGTTATACCTATTGCAGTAGTGACATCCAGAAGCACAAAAATCTCTGAAAAGTAATTTTGTAGGCTGCATATATGGCTTTAAAGGCTGCAAGTATTCTGTTGCCTCTATTCTAGAAGTCTGTGCTCTAGAAATTCATGTTTTCCTTTTTTATTTTTTTTAACCCATCCTCTTTTTTCATCTACTTCTCTGCAAAGTACAAGAGCAATGATAAAAATCAGGTACTTCTTAAGAAGCTCTGTGTAGTATTATAAATTTAAATCTGTCTAGACAATTTAATGAGTCACCTTTGCATGGAAAATCAACCATGGTTCAGACACATATTGCATCCAAACCCAAATAAATTTATTTTAAATGGAAGGCTATCTTAGAGAGTTTTTTCCTTTAAAAGTGAAAACCAAATATGTATTTAAATTTAAATTTATTTTAAATATTTTACTTTGCTTTAAGGAAAACAGGGAAGAACACCACATGCATATCCGTAATGAATTGCAATACTTATTTCAAAATCACTGTTGTTTCAGCAAAAAGCAGCACTCAGACAAAGCCAAAAAAACAGTACAAACAAAAAAAAGCATTGAAGTTTGATAGCCACATGATTTCTGGGCAGAGAATGAGGACTTACTGGAGAAGCTGCTAAGTGTACTGGTGCAGCAAAAGATGTTTAAGTGCTTTTTTCTTAACCAAACAAAATATTTCAAAAGCAGCAAACCCCTTTTAAATTCCTCCATGAAATGAAAGTCTCTTCAAAGGTAGTTCAGCAGAATTAAACTATTAATTCCTCAGATTTCAACAGTGTCTGATCTCTGAATAGCATGCATAGCATTTCATGCCTGAAGGACAAGCAGAGCCATGTGATTCCTGTAAGTGGGTAGATGTCCTCAGAGCAAGCTTAGAGCAGCAGGTAAAATTGTGCTGTATCCACCTCAAAAGAGGTCAGGAAGCAAGGAGCCATCCGCTGTCACATACTGAATTCAAAATTAGTCTTCTACCACAGATAAAATTTCAATCCTGTTTTCTACCCAGGAAAGCTCTGCACCACCCCTCTACATCTATTTTTTTTTTTTTTTTAATATCTCACTGAAAATCTTTTGCCTGAGTTAAAAGATCCTTTGTTAATCTGTTGTCTTTATCATACAGCAGTACCTGTCCTCTGGGACATAACTCCATGCACTGCCAAGGGCATGAGTTTGCTTTTCAGCTTCAGTTTGGTTCTTGTCCACATGTGTCTCCCCTCCTGTTGAAGACACTCTTACCTTCTGTGACTGCCGTGTTCAGAGCAGATGCTGCAAGGGCAAATTATTTCTGTAACCATGCACAAACCTTGAAATACAAGACTAGCAGTAACACAGAAGAGATGGGAACAATTATCTGACGTGCACCTTGTTTCTGAGCCCAGGAAGCAAGCTACTATTTTTTTAAAACAGCACTGTGCTGCCTTTCTCCCCCTGCAAGCTCTCACTGTTTAACTGTGCTAAAATGATTTATTACCTAAATTAAATTAAGAATGAATTCCATCTTTGTCCTTCTATATTTTTAGAATGGCACATGAAGCTGGAGGGAGGTGAGCAGAAAAACCTTGAAAAATAATTCTGTTATTAAAAAGATGTTTGTATCTCTCTTCCTAGAAACTAATCATATTGGATCATATTGGAGTTTGGACATTGCATCCATCATGGGAATTTGTTTTAAGGCTTAAAAAATTTCTGAACTGACTGCCAAATCTTCACATTTAAATTTTCAGGTCCTGGCCACCAAAAGAGTGTCTTGACACCCAAAAGAAAGTACAGGAGGAGTGGGACAAGTCAAAGTTGGATGCAAGACAGCTGAACTGCAAACAGGGAGAGCTGCTAGGGAGGAGATGAGGAAAAAAATACTTCAGTGGTGTGTAACTGCTCCTTCTGTCAGTTTGGAACTTCACCCGGAATTGCAGAGAGGTACCTTTGTATGGCAGGGATCTACAGCCTGAAGGAAATCACTAAAAACTTTTTTTTTTTTGTCATTTCTTTTGGTAATGAGGGACTGAGTAGGGTTCACTGCTCTGATTGAGGAGAGTAGCAGCAGGAGGTATACACCGATGTGAGCCTCAGTGCTTAGGGAATTCTAGGTTAAGGAGAGCATAAGTCCCTTCAGGTTAAAGTGATAGTTGCTGCCCAGTTTTGAATGGCCATTTCAGACTGAGAGGAAGATGTTCTCTGTAACTCAGCTTGCAATGCTAGATCTTTTATCAAGCCCAGCTATATATCACTCAGTTCTCGTGGATTCAAGATGAAGAGGACAGAAGCTCTTTCCAGACATGATTTTTTCTGTCTTGTTTATTTCTGTCACTCCTCTGTTGATGAACTAGTGCGACCCAGATAAAAAGTGCAGAGTGAAGGACTCTTCAAGACTGATGATTCTGAAGAATACTGGATTAAAAATTATAATGTATGTATGTGTTTACCTTGTCTGAGGTGTTTGGTTAGAAAATTATTTCTGAAATGCAGTGAACCTATACATTTTTCAGTATAAAACTGTAAAAAAAGGGTTAAACAGACTTTAAAAAGTCAACAAAATTATTCCTCCGAAAGAATTTCTCTTTGTGTGAGGTCCTGAATAGAATATTTTATTAAAATATTTCCCCTCTGTTGTACATTCCATTGCAGCTCTGTGAGTTTCATAAGTAGAACTATGACCCTTTTAGCGGCAGATTAAAAATATATAGATAAAAATATTTTATACGAACATAATAAAACCCTGTAACATATGATGAGTGGGTGTCCTGAATATAAATATAATAAAAAATATACAAATTAAAATCTTATATATATTTAAATTTTAATCTCCAGAAACCAGTGCTTAATTTAATAATATACAAACCAATTAATGTGTATGTGAATGAGTGACATTGTCAATTTGACATGTTGCTGCAGGAATAAGGAATGTGTTATGAAATATTCTTCTATTCCTCACACCATTTAAGAGTGCACATAAATTATTGCAAATTCCAACAATGCAAAATTAATATGCATATTACTTGCATAAAAAGCTGCAGGCATGTGCATAGGTAATATGGATATATCTACACACAAACAAGAATATGAATAGTTATTCTGAGTTATGAGTAGTCATGCTGAGGGGCATGGTTTTGTGTTTGATAAGAATGGTTGGACTCAATGATCCGATGGGTCTCTTCCAACCCGGTGATTCCATGATTCTATGATTCTATTTCTTCAGAACCAAGAGCTCTTAGTAGCCAAAGTTACAAATGAGAACTCTGAAAATCTGTATACCTGTGAAAATCCATGTATTTCCTGTGTGTCTCGCTGTGTGGGTTATCAAAAGATATTTTTCTTCCAGACGCCAGCTTGCTGTGGGGTTTTTTTTATACCTTGGACTACATGGGTACACTGTGTAATATATGCATTTTGTTGATGCTACATGGAGATGGAATTATCTGAAGATGTAGTCCAAGGTCTGGTCTTTGAAAATACAATTACACTTACCAGAAAACCTGATAAATTTTAACTTGATAAGGTTCAGGTTCTTGGAGAGAATACAACGTGGACAATATGTGAGTAACAGTAACAGGAAAACTTTGGGTTTCAGTATTCATGGTGAATGCAAACTTCCTTTGCCTTGAGGATCTCTGTCCATTCTTTTAACCACAACTACAATTCAGTTACAATACTAACAATCTCTATTCTCACACACATCAGGTTTGATCTCTTGAGTTTTTTTGGTTTTTTAGGGAGATATAGCAGTAGCTAGCAATCTTCCTACTGCATTGCCTTTACCATCTTAATCACATCTCCAGACCTCTGACAGGCATTGAGTGAGAATGACCTGCAACATCTATACAAAAGCTACAGTAAAGCTTGATCTATGTTTTAAAACATATTGTTTGGGCAAACAGCCTTCCTTACTATTGAGTCTCTGCTTTGGCAATGCAAGCTGAAAAACTTCCACAAATGAGTTCCTCAAAAGCTTCCCCATATAATCCTGCAAACCCATCTGACTGATACTCAGAGACTGCTGAGATGTTGTGTTCTGAATTATGAGTGCATCCATTTGTTCCCTACTTTTGCCCACGAAGGCATTTTCATTGCTGAGCCTGGAGCTCTTTAAACACTCAAGGCCAGTTTAAATTGCCATTTTATTAGATTATTTGAAGAGCAAGACATCATGACAGCTCACGACCTTACAAGTAGTTATACCTTGGATGCAGAGATAACCTCACTTAGCAGTCACCTGGTTGATAAAAGTTAGCGATGAATGATGATTACTAAATACACTCTTTCAAGGAAGTTGGCTGATTTTTGTTTATAGATGAAGGTCAATAATGAAGGGGTTTTGACATCATTGCTGAGGCATGTTTCAAACAACTTCTTGCTATACATGTTGTGAATACAGCTTGTTATGGCAAAATACATTTCCTCCATCCAAACATGATTTGAGAGTATTTTTTAAATTTCATTGTATTCTTCTTATAAAATGTCAAATGCCAGTATGCAATTTCCTTTCTGTACCATTTAAATTCCTTTACCAGTTACCAGTTTATGAGTATTTTTTTCCGTTTAACTCTTGTAATGTAATAATGTACAAAAAAAGCTCATCCATTCTTGTTACAGCTAGGAATAGGTTTTAAAACTAAATAATCATGTTCATATAATATCCATGAGTTACTTCAATGAATTTTTGAGCTAGGTGTCAGTGGTTTAAGGCTGGCTTATTCTATATGCCTAAAATTATGTATGTCGAGTCATATTTTGTCACATAATTTATTTTTCTTCATCACTACTTTCTGCTTTTAGCTTAGTTTACTATCCCTACTTTTAACACTGTGTGTTACTTTGTACAAAAACTCTCATCCAGACCCTTAGCAAAAACCTTTTCCCTCTGGGCTTCTGCTACCTGAAGAGTAGGGTTAGATGATTTGATTCAGAAAATCTTTAACAGACTAGAGAGGCAGGCTTCTAATTTTTGAAGAATTTTGGAGCTGGCAGAATGCACTATACCAATGGAGTCTGAGGATACAGTTGTCATCCACAAAACAAGGCTGCACTTGGCAGTAGAATAAATTTTGGGTGAAGGTTTGTCAGTTCCTGTTTCATCTAAATGTGTTGTGCAGTCCTATTAAAAGCTATAAACATGGACCAGAATATGCATCTTTTCTTTCATTACTATGACTGTTCTTTCTAAGTTATTCTCTTTACTCTGTAAATCTTTTCTACTCCCAAAAATATATGAAGAACTACCCAGCATGGGAAACCATGGCAGAACTTAATTGTCTCATGCAAAAGACCAGATTTCTTAAACAATACTTATGTGTCAAGTGACTCAGACAGAAACCACTGAGACCTAGGCACTCGGGCACTCACCATGTTTCTGAGTCCAGATATAACCTAAGAAATGCACTAAGACTCTCCCTAGACCCATCCCTAGTCATGCTGAACTTCATGACCACTCATTTAAGTGTGTTACCCCCACCTCCATTTTTTTTCTTAGGGTAATCTGAGGATGTTGGCACAGATATTCATCTCCTCTTCCTTTTCTAAAACTTTCCATTGATAGTGAAATAAGACACAAGAAAAATGATTCTGCAAATTCTCTCTTCTTCTTTGTAAACATATTTATCATTGTATTTTCTCCTATACGTAAGCGTCTTCCAGAGTAACTACACTTAAACAAATTAGAACAAAAGCATGTAAATATTCTTCACACTACAGTGAGTTTTGAAATCTTCATATTCTCATTCCAAACTTTCTGTTTAAACTATATTGCTATACCACAGAAAATATTTAAGTAAATTTAGTTCATACAGAATTAATATGGTCTGCTTATGATTCAAGTAGTGTTTCAGACATGCATTTGAAGTTCTTCAGTGGTCTATCCAAATCATATTTAAACAGGTTTACATAGAAAAAATACTTGTAGCAGAGAGTAGAATTAAGTACGCTACAAACAGCTTTTTCTCTCAGATAACTTACACCCATCTTCCTTGGCAAAAGATGTACACTGTAGCTCTTTTATTTTATTTTTTTTAACTCAGTCCTATACACAGTGACATAGTCAGGCTTAAATGTTAACAGAAATTAATGTGAAGAGAAGGCCTTATTTTTAGATCCAAAGCAACAAAATCCTCAGTCATCATTTCACCTTCAGTGCAATTGTAAGACTCTCCATTCTCAGAGGAATTAAATAACAACTTGATATGGTTCCACTGAATCAGTGTGAAAATCATCAAGCTTCTAAATTTCTTCTTTCATTTTCTTTCCTTTTTTGGTAGAAAGGTTTTGTGGGTTTTGTTTCTAAATGCTAATTCTGAGGTTGGGTGCAGCTCTTTTTGCATTTTATAGTTTAGAATTTCTTATGGATTATTTGTTTCCATGAAGATTGATATAGCAAGAGAATATGCTGCTTTCTCATTGAGATTTGTACCTACACATGTTAATGCAGTATATAGTTGAACCCTACAACCTATTTATCTTTCTGAAAAAAACACAAATTACTTTGTCACAAGCTGCAGAATATATGCAGGACTGCACAATGCTTAGTCCTTACTGCATTCTGAACAGTGATATATTTTAGCATCTAATATTAATGTTCATTTCAACTTGTATTCTCATTTTTCATCTGCAGTGCCCTTGGTGATGACAGAAATTAGTTTTATTATGGCTTCCTTTGAAGAACAACTAGGCTTGGAGAAAAACCAGGGAGGGGAAATGTAATCTGGAGGCACGGGGTCCAAATTGATATGTCAGGGAAGTACATCCATGAATTTCCTGTTGAAGTATAGTGATCCATAACCCTCTCTTGTATTATACACTTATAAATTACCTTCTTTTATAGTATGTCATTTAACTACACAGGTCTTTGTATCAAAACCAGTGTTTCAAGCTCAGGCTTGCTGCGGAGGTGACCCTGGAAAAACAAAATGGATAGCAGTCTCGACCAGAAAAGACTTCTCTTCCATCAGACACAAGCACGGATGTGGCTGCTACGAGTCCATGGAAAGTCCTCATGGTGGCATTTGTTGCTGTGATGTGGGACAAGGCTGACACTGCCATCTGTCACTCTCTATGCTATGCAGGTTTTGTGTTTATACTGCGTCTCACCTTTTTTTCCCCGAGATGGCCTCCCTCTTGACTGCTGCAGTTTAAATCTTAGCAGTCAGGTGCTATTTTTCCAATGTCTAGCCTGTCAGCCCAGATCTTGATAAAACCTCCAGAAGGGCCTTTTCTCCTCCCCACTTCCAGAAGGGAGGCATTTTAAGTAAGCCAAGGTTCAATGTGTGACAGGAAACAGATCAAATAATAAAACATCCTTCCACGCCGTATGAAGTTGTGGTAAAGTTGTAGTGAAGGAAAGAGTAATATAGGGGAAAAAAAATGTTCTGTACTGCCTAATCTTCTTCAACATTCAACTTGCTAAAAAAAACCACACAGAAATTTCACTGTAGCAGCAATATTTTTGTACTACTGGCCCTAATTTTCTGACACTTAGTTGGTCAAATTGACAATATCTATTAAATATATATGAATATATTTTGCAATGTACAGATAATAATCTTGCCCTTTAGACCTGTGGTTGCAGAGATAATGATTTGGGGCTTGCTAAACATTTCATTCGTTTCAAACTTCTGCAAGCTGTTTTTCTTCTGAGAGGGAGCTTGGAGTTTAGGTAGTGTTTCTGCATCTTATTACAGGGAAGGAAAACAAGAAGGCAGACACAAAGTATGTTATCTAAAGGTGTTTAAAGTGAAGATGAATGGGGGAGTGAGTTGAGTGACTGATTGAAATTCCAGAACTTACAAATAAATTCTCAGAAAGGCAAGCTTGTGGTCTGAAGACAAATATGTTATTTAGAGTTTTCTGGAGTTCAAACATGAACCTGACATTGCTTCTCACTGTGGCCTTTAATAATTTGCCTAATTTCCTCTTTTTCCCCTGTATGGATGGGGAAAGTAATGCATATTTACCAGAGTCATGCATATCTCATTTACATTAGCATGTCTACACAGGTCTCAAGGATAACTTGTAACTAATCAAATACTTACTTGATAGTTATCAGTAGATCACAAAACATTTTCCGGAAGTATTACATGTTATAACACCCCAAAAAGAGAGGAGCTAGGTGAACAAAGTCACTAAATGAAATTATTGCACCAGTTCCCTTGATGTCTTTTTTCCTCTCCCTGGAAGGTTTTCGTAACCTGAATGATTTCAGTCCATGCTCATAAGAGTTGCATTAGCTCTCTGATGGGGTCGCAGTCTAGAGGAAATATAGATGCAGGACCAAGCCATAAAGGTGATAAAACCAAGAATATTTTAAGCCAGTTTTGCTGCTGTAGGACACTTGATACTGGAAGATGCGCACTAAATCTCTGAGAATTTGTTCAATCCATGCTGCAGGTTAATTTTTTCTCCTTTTCCTTCAGCTATGCTGGAAATATAAGGGTCATAATTATCAGTACGTGTAATGTAATTTCTTTATTCAACTGTCTGCAATAGCACTACAACAGAAATTCAAAGAACAAAAAGTAGGTAAGAAACTAGAAAAATGCTATCTGTAATAATTCCCTTTGAGGAGTTGACAGGGAGTAACACTGGGGAGGAACCCACATAGCTGAGTATTTGGGAAAGTGCTTGAAGAGGATATAGTTTATGCTAGTATTGACAGTATTTTTTTGTTGTAGAGAAAAGTTCAGAGTTACACTGTCGAGCTGTCTGGTAGAAGCTGTGTAAGGGCAAGGGGGCTCCTTGTGGAAGCAGCATGTGTTTGAGGGTGCTAGTGAGTTATTGAGGTACGGAGGGAGATTAAGAATGCTGCCAGGAGGCCAGTGAGAATCCTAGGCAGTTGCTTTCCATACAGGGAGGACATGATTAACTATAGGCTTATTTTTCCAACTTCACAGCACACTATGATAGATATACATTATCTTTGTGTATACCTCAGCTATCACTGCTTCTGAAAAACCTGGGCTGAAGTGAGGATTGCAGCACTTTGTGACTGCCATAGCCAGCATCTTCTTTTGCTTTCCAGCTGCTGCATTGAGGAGAAAAATTCTCTCCGGTGCTGCCCTGCCCTGCAGGCAACGGGTCTGAGGGGATGAGTTCAGCCAAGTGTCAGTGTAAAGATTGGGCCTTGAAATTTCTGCACATACTGGTGAAATCTTATCAGCAGCATTCCCTCCTTGTGCAAATGGTTCAGCAGGCAGGGATGTCTCCCAATCCTGCAGGGAAGACTGGAGTGAAAGACACTATGTTCTGCAGAGGTGCACCAGAGTGTTGGCTGCAAGCCAGATTTGAAAATACAAAGTGTAGTGTTTTAGGGCATGGCCTTCAACAAAATGAAAACAAAATGTTCCCGTAATGTAGAGTGTCTGTGTCTTTAGTGAGAGCTGTGATACTGTGCATTGTATTTCTAATGGAAAAGGATGGCAATGCAGGTGACGTATCTGACCACACTTATTTTTACACCATTCTTAGTTTCCTTTGGATATTCTTCAGATCGGATCTTATTTTTATATAATGGGGCCAACTGACTGTATTCTCCAAATTCAGCCAAACAAGTTCTCACTCAGTATTAAATCCTAATGCTGGGAGAGTTTTAACTTATGGTTATTGTACATATAGTTAGGGACTATATTCTCAAACTTAGTAACCTAAATGAAATACAGGAAAGCCTTTTATAGGAAGGACCCAAATATGTGGAGTCAGCCATCAGCTCTGACAGAACATACTAAGTTTGCTTTTCTTTTTCAGAGGGATTTTTCGCCTAACTTGCTGTCTTTTTGTTGTTGTCCCCTTGTATTTGACAGAACAGGAATTTTTACCTCTAAAGTTAAAGTGAAAATTCTGAGACCTGTTGCCGTTTCCTCTCTTTTACATTAAGGAAATAATCAAGCATTGCTGAATATTCCTCTCACAACCCTTTCTGAAGCGACTGAATATTTTCCAAATAAACCTAGCTGTCCACATAATGTCTGCAGTGGCATTTGGCAGGAATGTCAAACTCAACTAAGTTCACCACAATCTTTCATAAATAAAGCCACTTTTTGTGGCCTTAAGCAAAAGAATTTAGTGTGAAATCTCAGTTGGCCTTCAGCAACACAACAAGACCGCATGTTTGTACTGGCTATTCTATGAAGCAGTTCCAGCAATGGCAAATGCAGTATAAGCTGTTAACTTGTAGAAAATGTATTTGGTTTTGCACCTGGACCTCAACTTGTTTTCTATTAAAATGATAGTATCAATTATTCTGCTTAATAGGAAGGTCTAACAATAATGATTATTGTTGTTGTTGCTGTTGCCACTGTTGCTGTTTAGAATAGGTAATGAGTTAGTAAAAGTTAATTATCAGATATTGATACTCTTTGGGAAAAATAGAGCAAGGAGGAGAATATAGACTGGAAATAGAAATAAAAAGGAAGCCAAAACAGATAAAGAAGACACTAGAACATCATTTGACTTTAAAGAGATATGTAGCAAGGTAAAACTGGAAAAACAGAGAGGTTGAATGAATAGAGAGCAGGAATGGCATGAGAAAAACTAACTAATGGCATAGGAAGAAGAAAAAAGTCTAATATGAAATAATGTTTAGAATAATACTAGATATCTAGGTGTATCAAAGTGATAACAAAGAATCATAAGAGAAATTAAATATTGAAGAGAGCTGAAGGAAATAAGAGAATAAACAAAACGCAGAAACACTGTGGGGGTGGGAAAGATACTTTATGTCTTTCTCCTTATTAAGCCTCATCTTTAACAAGAACAATGTTTTATCTTATTTATAGCATCAATTACTGCTGCTGTAAAATCTTCTCCAATACTATGTCATCAACAGCAACTACATGTAAATTTGAAAGCTTCAGCAGCTTAATGCAAATTAAAGCCACAATCAGCCACTGCTTTCTGTCATTTCCAATGATGATAGTCCCTTGCTCTGCTGAGAGGCCTTTTAGTGTCTCCAGCACCTTCAGCAGACAACTGTATGGAGCAGGCGACCAAAGACTGAATGAGAAGTCTGTTGTGATAATGACTGATTAGAAGGAGGAGAGGAAAACAGACAACTGGGGAATACACACTTGTGGTTCAGTGATGAACACAATGGTATTGATAGATTAAACTGAATTAAAAATAATAGTAAAAGAGGACTATAGCTAATACAGGAAAGAAGAAAGGATAAAATGGGGAGGTGAGATGACTTTGAATAATGCGAATAAGGTATAAATTCAGAAAACAGATACCATATGTAAATAAGCCTTTTGAAATAAGAACCAGGAGTAAGATAAATACTGCCATACATTGATGTCAGTTTGGGCAGTAACAGTGATTAGTGTGAGATGATAATTGATGACAAGGAGCAGAAACTGTCTGCACCAGAGTCCTGTGACATTATTATTTAACTCAATTAGTTCAAATTACAGAGCTGTAGCTGAATAAGCAATATTATGAACTGTGACTCACATAAGCATTTCACTCCGGGAAGGTAATTCAGACTCTACTAACTAGAAACTAATAGCCAGCAGGAGCACATGTACAATTTATGAATTTCATTTAAAGGGACTACTCACCACAAAAAAAAAATAGCTACTTTAAAAATGAGACTTCTTAAGTTTGTTTTAACACCTTTCTTGACATCAAAGAGAAATATCTCTGTTAAAAAGAAATCATCTTACCAAGCCATGAAACTCATGTGTTTCACTATTAATTTAGACATAAATAGATGCAGCAGCACTGATACAGAGACTTCCTTATATCAGAAAGGTGTCATTAGCTTTACTTCAAAAATCAGCTGAGCTGTAGCTCAAAAGTACTGTCAGAAGCATAAACAATATTTCTAACTGTATGTGTTTTCATGTAACCATCTGCATTGGCTATCATGTTCAACTTTCCTACTACACTGATCCAGGAGGAGTGTCTTCTGATTCTCACAGCCACTACCTAGAGTCGCGTCAGTTGAGTCTAATAATGAAAATATTATTGTGCCAGTGAGAGCTTTATCTGAAAAAGTCTCCAAAACCTACCGCACAAGAAAAAATATTAGATTCCTTACACATTAACAAACTCTGTGCTTACAATTGCCATCCTATGTTCACAAGTTATACTGACCATCTTTCTTAAAATAGGATGAGTTTTTCCACCACATCATCTATATCCAATCTAAGACCTCTGCTTCTACAATCATCAGAAGTGACAGGGGACAGGACAAGAGGGAATGGCCTCAAGCTCCACCAGGGGAGGTTCAGGCTTGACATCAGGAAAACATTTTTCACATGAAGGGCCATTGAGCACTGGCAGAGGCTGCCCAGGGAGGCGGTTGAGTCACTTTCCCTGGAGGTGTTTAAAAGATGAGTGGATGAGGTGCTGAGTGGCATAGTTTAGTGATTGATAGGAATGGTTGGACTCGATGATCTGATGGGTCTTTTCCAACCTAGTGATTCTTTGATTCTGTGATTCAAGGAATACGCATCCTTCTTATTTTCCCTTCTAGTTCTTGTCTCTATGATGCCAGCACTTGGGGGATCTTGGGTGGGGCAGACAGAGAGTTATTTAGTTGTGGGGGTTTTGCCTTGAGTTCTTTTCAAACTGACTCTTCCCCAAACTTTATCTCACGGTGCCTTCTGTGCATGTCACGTGTAAGAAGATATTTTGGGGTTTAATAATGTAATAGATTGAGCCTTGAGCTTTCACAAACAGATCTGGTGAGCAGTTTATAATGGTGAGAGAGTGAGATTGTCCTCAGCACATCTGCCAGACATGGCACACCCCAGGGCATACTGTCACATTGATTCCGTTGATTGATGGTACAGTCTGCTGTACTTCGACAAGCCCAAGTAAATGGCATTAAAGCAAAGAGTATTTTCCACAGCCCATTTTCTCTTTGATTTCCACTCATTCTTGTGCTTAAGAATGTAATCTCACCTTTGAATAGGTACCTGAAATGATGACAGCATAAGCCTTTTTTTTCTTCAAGAACGAAAGAACAACACCCCTTTTTAAAAAAAAAGACACACAAAAAACTGATGTCACAGGTGTGCTTCTCATTTAATAACTTCTCTCCAAGGTTTCTTTCTCATAGCAATTACAGCTGATGTGTCATTATCTCATTTTGAAGAACCTGCTCAGAAAGCTTTCTTAGTGCAGGCTTTCTGCTATGCCATCATCTTAGCAATAATGATTAGGTTAAAAAAGCCTAGAAATCTTTTGTGGAACATAACACAATATGTGGGTCAAATCAAGGTTTGGGTCAGAAAAATTTCAAGAGATAGGGATCTAAATATATGTAATAATTCAAGCCTAATAATAAACTACTAATAATTTCCATTGTCAAAAGTGACTGCCAAAAACTAAAAAAAATGGATTTTCAGACCAAAGTCTCAATTGCTATCCTGAGATCTCTTTGCTCAGCTGGTATCAGAAGCATTTGGGGGTCTGAGGAGGGACTCACTTCTGCACTTTACTGTTCCTCATGTACCTGGCTTTGCTTGGCATTGCCTCAGTAGTCCTGATCAGTCTCTGATTCCTAGCACTGTGTGTGTATGTGAACAAGTTGGTTTTGCCCCTGCAGAGCTCGTTGCAGTAGGTAAGGCCCAACTGCAGCTGCTGGGTTAGCTTTGTTAGTAGCCCTCAAAGGCTTCTGAAGTGAAACTGGATCTAGAGATTACCAAATCATGAATGTGGAGATCTGGGTCCAGCATTTCCCCTTCACGAGGATTTTAGGCATCCACAGGTGTCTCCTCCCAAGAGACTGATTTTGGCATTAAAATGCTCTGTATTAGTGTTACTAAGACTGCTGAAAAAAACTATGCTGTTGTACATAGTATGCAGAATCTGTACAAAGAAAGAGCTCTGCTGACAGTCTGCTGCTACTAACCTGGGAGGGAGGAAATCTGGGATACACACTACTGTGATCCACTGCTCCTGTGGCTCAAAAAACTCGGAAGAGCTTATGCATTTTTCAATGTTGACTATCCTTGTTTGGCAGGTGATGAATTACAGATCCTTTTGCAGCTATGACACTCTCTCTAATCATGTTCCCTCAAATCAGCTCAGAGCTCTAAGAAACTCTGGCATGCAGCAAGGTAACTCAGTGGGAGTGTGGGGTTTTCTTGCCCTTGCAATAGCACATAAATAAAGGCTCTTTCCTCTGATGTTTATAAGCCAATAGACAGCTCCTCACCTAAAGCCAATCAGAATATATTGGGTGACTTCAGTGACACTATGTGTGTTCTCAGACCAGCTGAGGATCTGGTCTGAAGCATTATTAAATTACGTATTTCAGTTTTATAAAATCATGTCCCTCTGAGATTATGCACCTGATTCACAGGGCCTGTTTTGCTATAGAGGGCAGCTGATGGGCAAGGAAACTAGTAGTCAAATCATTAAACCACAATTAGGCCGAAATAAACCAGAAATTCACATGCAATTCTCCCTCTCCACTCTGTGCTTCACTACACACTGATGAATCCCACAGATGGTTGCATACACACAAGGATATTACCTCCCAGCCACCTTGCCATACATTCTCCAAGGAAGGCAGCAGTCAAAAAGCATAGTGTCATCCTGAAAATGGGGCATCCTGTCAGCATGAGAAGCAAAGCAAATAAAAGGTCTGTTTGAAAATAATGCCATAGTACTCCAGTACAACTTATATTCAGACCAATTTTTCATTAATGTTTTTAAATAACTGGTCCAGATAAAAAGCAAACAATAAGTCAACTAGCAGGATACATGTGGATATGTGGACCTCTGTTCATTCCCAAATCAAGGGGGTTTTGCAAGTACTGTGGCTGGCATGTTCACAGTAAAAACACTAAAGCTGTATTTTTATAAAAGACATTTAATTTGGGCATAATATCTGAGGTCACAGGACCCTGCCCTGTAGTACCACAGAAGAATCTCTCAAAAACAGTCCTTTCCCTCCCTCCTTCACAACAAGGAAGAAGCCCGTAAGTCTGGTGGTTTTAGGCACATCTTCATTCATTTTTTTTCACTGAAGTTTCTTAGATGCTCAGTAAATGAAAAAAAACAATAAAGATTTTTGAAAAAAATTCTGCTCGTTATCATTTCAAATGTAAGTGCTCCTGTATTTGTACGTGTCATCTTGTGAAAAAGCCTTGAGATGATTCGCTTTTTTTTTTTTTGTCTGAGCATGAGCATTTTGTCATATTTCTGCTACTTGCCTAAATATACTGTCTGTGCCTACCGCTGTTGGAAATCATTCACATCAAAGTGATTTTGTCTCTGGTTTATTTAGCAGGGCTAGGAAGTGTAGGAAGCACACAGCAGATAGCCTTTGGGCTTACAAGAGGTACCTGCTTGGATGAAGAGAGACAAGCGTCAGTGAGTAAAGCTGGTCCAGGAGCTGCAAAGCAGGATGCTCCTGGTGCTCTTTGCTGCAGCCCCTCAACCCTTCCTAAGGTGGGTCAGTGGGGAGAAGGGCTCAGATGCACCCCCAGTCTTCCCTTTCTAGCAGCTAGCCCCTACCAGCTCTGTTTGTGGCAGCCCAAAAACTTAGTGCTTGCTTTGCCTCACTGAATCTGTTTTTCTTTGGGTTTATTCAGCTTTCTTCTAGATTATCCTACCCACGGGCTTGATGCCAAGAATGTCTATGCTTGGACAAGAAGACCTCCCACTAGGCCCTCTCTTGCTTCTGTGCCAGACGTCACTGCTGTCACAGGAAGAGAAACAGGTAAGACCCAACGGTGGATTGTTTGGGCCCTTTGTCCTCCCACTACAGGATCCCCTGATGTCCCTGACCTGTACCACTAAATTCCCCACTGCCTTGACCATCCCCATTTCTGCCTGGTCATTCAGAGGCAGCTTCCTGGTATTTCTCCAAGGAAAGGCAGTGCTGCCCAATTACCCAGGCAGCACCCAGATGCCTGTGTTGGGGCAGAACAGGGCATGTGAATGGTTCTGAACCACAAAATTCTGTCCCCCTGAAAAACATGTAAGCAACTCAGCAAGACACATGAGCAGCAGCTCAGCTTAGGAGCTCTGAAAAGAGGCTGAGCAGCAAGAGCCATGTTGGTAGCATTAGGCCAGAGACGAGAAGAAAAGAAGGCAAATGTGTAACTTGGGGATTCCCTGAGCAAAACATTGGTATCTTTCTGTAATATCCCTTGACTAACTCTTTTTCTTGTTGTTGTGGTTGTTGTTGTTATTACTTTTTACGGTTGGTTTTTGTTCCTGTGACACCCTATGGAAATACATGCTACTGCCTGGTTGTGTTGCAGTGCAAAGCAAGTCCTGCCACTGTCTGTATATCTCCTAAGTTCATTGTGGTGTCACCAGCTGATGTACTAAATTTATCCATGAACGTTTGATCCCTGTGTATACACCTCATGATTCTCTGCATTTTTTTTACACATTTATCACAATCTTCAAATTCTGAGTTTTCCAGGTGGAGGTGTTTTCTTAGTTCCTTATACAGATTGAAGCCAAGAGGGCCAACTATCTCCTGGGGTGTATCCGAGCACAGCATTGCTAGATGCCAAGGGAGGTGATTGTCCCGCTCTACCCTGCACTGGTGCAGCCCCACCTTGAGTACTGTGTGCAATTTTGGGCACCACAATGTAAAAAGGATATCAAGCTATTAGAGAGTGTCCAGAGGAAGGCCACAAAGTTGATGAAGGGTCTAGAGAAGAAGTCATATGAGGAACACCTAAAGTCACATGGTCTGTTCTGCCTGGAGAAGAGGAGACTGAGGGGGAGACCTCGTCGTAGTTTATTGCTTCCTGGGAAGAGAAGGAGGAGGAGCAGGCACTGCTGTCTACTCTCTGGTGGCCAATCATAGGACCCGAGGGAACAGCAGGAAGATGGGCCAGGGGAGGTTTAGGTAGAATATTAGGAAAAGGTTCTTCACCCAGAGGGTGGTGGACCACTGCAACAGCTCACCAGGGAAGCAGTCATGGTGCCGAGGCTTAAAATATTCAAGAAGTATTTGGATAGTGCATTCAGACACATGCTGTGATTTTTGGGGTTGTCCTATGCAGGGATAGGAGTTGGACTTGATGATCCTTGTGGACCCTTTCCAACTCAGGTCATGCTCTGTGATTCTGTGTGATCGTTGTTTCCTAACATCCTTATTGCTCCTTTGTGTTGGTTTATTTCCTCTATGTGTTTTAGCAGAGGGGTAGACCACAAGAGTGGCAAAGTAATAATGAGTCATGTGAGCTATGAGCTGATATCAGAGCATGTAGTGTTCTCTGGTTCTTCCTGTTGTAACTGTTCATAACTTCCCCCACCCACCCCCAAAGTAGTATTTCCTAGAACTATCTAAAAGCAAGATCACTTTCCTAGACAGTTACAGATATGTGCCCATTTCTGTGCATCTAGAGTTAAAATTGTTTTTCTATATGTGCACTACTATATCTCTACCTATATTAAATGTCACCAGTCCTTTCATCTGTCAATCAGTGCCAGAGGCCTTTCTACACCTTTACAAAGACACTTTTCTTTTTTCTACCTTGAGCAAACAAGTATCATCCGCTTTGTCATCTAAGTGTTCATACTGTCTTCCAAATTACCTATGAGTTATCTACCATAACTCACTTTTCTTCAGTAGAGTTATGCTAAAAAAGCATTTGATGCTCTGAATGAAATCCCCTTCCTCTGCTGTCAGTAGTTTTATTACTGTCTTACATAGGGTTAGGGTTGGAAGTGTCAAGCTTAAATTTTTCCAGTACTTACTTTGTTTGATTTTAAACAGATAAAAATCAATGTAAACTTAAATCCTTTCCACTCTTTCTGTTTTCCTTTTCCCATGGTTAAAATGTCTTAAACAAACATAAATCATGTTTAAGATAATGTAACCCACTAAGGGCTTTCATCCTGATTAATAATACTAATATTTTCTTGGGCTACGCTACCTTACACTACCTTATTATCAATAGTTGGCAAAAATCTTCTTACCTTTGAGAGCTAAAGTTTCATTTGTTGCAATTACATGGTGGCAAAGACTGGTGAAAGTACTGGAGAATTAAATAGCAGAAACATAAAGTCATTTAAACTATATAAACTGAACTCACCAACTTTTGAAAGTTCCTCTTCATAGCAATACTTAGTACTTCTACAGTGTCTTACATCTTCAATGAAGAGTGCAAACATTCACTAATAAATCTTGACACTTCAAAGGTAACCTGGATTTGTTATTCTTATTGTACAGGTGAGATGCTAATTTAATATCCCATATCTGATCACCTTCAAGGCCCTTTGTAGTTCTCAGAGGGAAAAGCTAAGGCGGAACTTTCTTTTTTATTCGCACTACTGGTTTTCAAAATTTTCAAAGCCTAAATTCTGTTGCTCTTTCTCACTTCATAACAACCTGTAAATAAAGAGTTTATCTGTTTAGTCACTTTTGGAAACTTCAGTTTCTTTTTATTTCTTTTGACGTGATGATGATAAGAAATATGAAAATGTCTATGTAATTCAGAGAAGCTGCAGAAGCTTCATCTACATGGTGTGTAACATTCTGTGAAAGTATTACCTTTTTTAAAATTCAGAAAGTACGTAATGACTGATTTTGAACTGGATGATCACTTGATACTTCCTTTATGCCCTTTTTGGCAAGAACCATAATTTCACAAATCTGCCTTTTCTTTGTGATAAGTAATAACTTTGATTAAAATAAGTTTCAAGACTTTTCCAGAGAAGGTTTCTCAGTTTTGCTACTGTTTAATCTAATGTTATCTGGCTTTGTGTAACTTTCCTGCTCATTTATGATTTGAAGTGGCCAAAGTCTACAAGTAGTAGTCTTCAGTATGCCAGAAAACCTCTTAATATGAATCAACATTGTATACATTTTAGAGCTGCAAATTTAGTACTCCTTTAGACATTTCTAAATTCATGCTTTCTGGTGATGAGAAGATATCTATTAGAGTGATGAAGAGGAAAACAAAGTAGGAATAATTAATAATTATTGCTGATGGACTCTGAATCTGGGGAGAAAGGTATTACGGAAAAAGATTTAGCAGTGGTACTAATTTGTAATCTGATCTCTTTCTTTTCCAAATGGAAGAAGGCCAGCATCTTAAATGGTTCACCATGTTTCTTTTAAAGGTGAATAAGATTATTTTGCTAGGAGCAATAAACAGCACACGTGCTACCTGACTCAAAAGGTGCGCATGGATCGATATTTCCAGAAGAGATTTCTCAATCTGGGAGGCCATTCAGAAAGCACATAACCTTATTCTTCAGGATTGATTAGTGGACTCTCGATGTAGGCTGCTTTCATTATCCTGCATGGTTTCAGACACCTGATGTGGAAGGGCAGGGGCAGGTGTCCAAATATGTCACTGCCCCATCTGTCCTGTCCACCCTGCACCCTGCGTAAGAACTTGCTTCTCATTTCTCCACAAAACTGAAACATGTACTTCTCAAAATTGCCATTTCTCTGTTACATAAAACATGTCACATGACAGGATCTGATACACAATTTTGCCTATACCAGTGTTTCAAGCTGTTTTTCCTCTGTTTTATTTCTTGGCATCCATTAGACCACAATGGTGGCCAATAGCTATGAATTCTTCATGGTGCTGCTACTGATGGTAGAGAGGTGACCTGACATACTCCATCCTTCTCATCCCAACAGGCAGCGAGTTTGCCTCCCATTCATTGACTACTATTTGACTTGTGGTGCTCAGCACTTGCATTGCAACCTTTCAAGAAGCCAGTGAGCTCTTCTCAGGCTGCCAGCCACTTCTGGTAAAACAATCGAGTTTGTGATGAGTGGCAATGACAAGTAAAATGGCCGTTTTGTTCCTGCAAGTGTTTCTCAGGTCCCAATGTTTGCTTCTTAATAGGCACCTCTGGGCCCAGGCCATGGTACAATGCAGGAGATGTGAGGAGGAATTCCACTCAGAAGAGAGGCAGATATTTCCAATCAGTTAATCAATTTGAAATTTTCACGTTCACGTTATTCTTCATTTTGTGTTGTCTCCATCACACACACACACTTTCTTGTAGTTATTCACTATACTGTTACTGTCGTCTTAATCCGCTTTTTGTCAGAAGCGGTATATAATTACGTATGCTTCAGATTTCGTATTATAATAAGTGATCTTGGTATCCTGAATATTTGCTAAGATTTCAAAGAACCTCACTTTAAGAACAGTAAGTTAAATTTTCTACTTTTTGTGGAGATGAGGGACAATTGAAGGACAGTTGCCCAAAGCATTTTTCATATGACTTTTATGCTGTTGACTGTTAAAGCACTGACATGATCGTGAGATCAGGATGTCACTCAAGATTACACAGTTTTTCAGAAACTGTCTCAATTCCAGACAAACCAAGTCACTTCAAAGTGCTGCTGGACTGCTGTAGGATGAGGAGTGTTTAAAAATCAGGCCAGATGTGCAGATTAGGTAAAAGAAAGTGGCTTTAGCTGCAGCTGAAGAGACCAGCTTGCTAGTAGAAGACTGGCCTATAAATTCAGACCTGCTAACACAGCTTCATTGAGAAGATATTAAAGATGCAAATTAAGCGATAATCAGATAGGTAAGTGAGATTATTTGTAAATGAAAATCTACGTATTATGGGAAGTCAGGGGCTGAACACCCAGGCTGGGTGAAAGATTCTAGTATTTGAGCACCTTCTTTCAAAGAAACAATCTTTGTGCTTATGCTCTGTTAGTAATGTTTCATTACATACACCTAAATATGTAGAAGCCAACTGTCCCCGAGTGTCTGATTCCTGCCCAGCATAAAGTCAGAACTGATAACGCACATGAAAAGGGAAATGTGATAGAAAGTAAAACATGATAAAGCTAATAAGCCAGTATGCTGCTAGGATCTTATGTTTTTCCTGAGAGCTTTTTGAATTTGTGAGTTACAGAGGAAGAACAAATTTTAAGTGTCTAATATTTCCTGAAAATCAAATAAATCCTTTTACCATAGAGGTATTCTATCTTTAGTGCAAGTGATTTCTTCTTTTGACTTTCCTTTGAATATGTATGGAATGCTAGATGGAAGGTACATTTTGTAGAAGGCTACCTGTCCTTCATCTTTCACATGCCTTGCCTGGATTCTTGGTCCAGCCTGTGTGTATGTATATTTTTCTAAACTGTTGCTCAAAAACATATACAAGCTGATGGAAAATGGACTGGGAAGGGGAAACTCCATACCTCTGCTTTTTTTTCCAATAGTCCTCTGTTTAAAAATGTCAAGTCAATGCAGTACTGACTTTTTAGTGTCTGAAGAAGTCTACTGTGAATTCAATTCTGTAAAGTTTTAGTGATGGGTTGCATTATTGGATAAAACAATATTTAAAATCAGAAAACCATGCATACATTATTTAATGTGAAATCTACTTCTTTTGCTGTGCAAGCTACCGTCATCTGGTACATCTACATGAGTCTTTAAAGTCAGATACATGAATAAAATGGGTAAATAAGTTTAAAATCTAGTCACACGCTTAGGAATTTAATATGGGTTCAGAATTGTCTTCTAATATTTTAGGCTTGTTAATGCACAAGTTAGAGTTGTTGATGTTCAAATGACAGTTTTTAACATGTCTTGCTTGCATGAAGAAGGAAACATTTTTTTTTTCCTCCCAGTCTTCTGAAATCTATTTGGTATTTCTAAAACAAACTTGTATTTTTTATTCCTGTAGCATACACAGACTACAAATTCAATGTCTTTCCTGGCAAGACAGGAGAGCATTAGTCAGAACAAGAGTTTAAAACCTTCAGCCTGTAGCCTTCAACCTGCAACCTAACATCATTCTTTTCCTGCAGGACCAGGGTATTTGATTCCTTCTCACTGACCATAACAGTTGAAAGCTTCGTCCTGCTCCCTTTGTGATAATTCAGATCCGTGCCAGACTTCAAATTGAGCCTCATAGCCAGTACAGCCATAGGAGGGTTTTCCTCATAATACTGGAGGAAAAAGTAGTACTCCAATGAGATCAAACTTTAAAAAATCCTCCCTGTTTGGTCTTGGCAGAATAGCCAAGCAATCCCAATTAGGTGGCCAGCATTACAGTACATTATTCTCATAAAATATTTTCCTGGGGACAACATTCCCCTTTGCTTTTCTATGTGTTGTAAACAAATGTTTGTTAATACAGGGATTAGTTACTTCTTATTTATATCTGGGTACACACGAGGATAAAAGAGCTACTGCATATTTGCAGAAGATATTATCATTAGCTTATTGTTATTGATAATTCTACCATCAGTTTTCTGAAACCTTTGATCCCATCTGCTTGGACTATAACGGGTTGCTAAACCTAAAGTGAAAACACCACCAGCACATGGCCTTATTTTTCCAGAAAAGATTTTCATTGACTTGATAGTGACTCCCTAGCCTCCTGCAAAACTGAGTCCCACAAGACTTACCTTGGCATTCACAAATGCAGTAGATTCACAAATTCAAACATATTCTGAACATTGCTAAAGATGGTTTAGTATTGGAAATAATTAAAAATATCTAATGCAGTAGTGCCAACATTAACTTTTATTTCAATAGAATACTTTGAATGGGTAGGAATCCACATTGGCTGGCTGACAGTTGTAAGGACCCAGCATGGCATGGGTTAATGGCTCAAAGCAGGTGATAGCCCTCAGCTCCCAGTGGCAAGACCCAGATTGCTGGAGAACCTGTTACCTGTACCCTTTCACCTGATCAAGTGAGAGGAGGGGACAGAGAGCTTAAAAACCCCTGAAAGCCTGCAACTTGGTCTTGTCTTGTGTGTGTTGTGTGTGGACACCACCATCTTCTGGACCCACTGAACAAAGAAGAAACACATGTTGCTACAGGTAGAGTCCCTAAGGTGGTGATCATCTCTCATCTTTCCTATTTCTCTTGTAGCTATTTCTCTCTTTCCTCCTTTCCTCTTTTTTGTCGTTGCCTTCTTTTCTCCCTTTTCTCTTTCTCCCCCTTTTCTCTTTGCAGCACATGCAGATTCAGTGGGCTGTAGCTGGTGGTTTTGGTTTGATTTTGACTCCAGAAAGCATGATGTTTTTGGGGTTGGGTTAAGCAGATCATTACAATTCTGGTAATCATTACTGTGTGAAGGGCTGTTCCAGTAACTTTTGTTGTCTGCATTTTTTCCTGACAGTGCTCTGTCACGTACGGGTTGCTTGTTCGCTTCAATCCAAAGGGTGTGCATCTTGTTTAGTAAATCATTTACACACTCCTCCTGCGTGATTTTGGATCACTCTGGCACTGTGCTGGGATAAACAGCATGGACTTTGTTAAAAAAAAAACACATCAGGTAGTTCTGTGGCTAGTAGAATGGTCTGCAAGGTACGGTGTAGAAGTAGAATGGTCTGCAAGGAGAAAGAGATAATGGCCTTATAAAAACTGCAGGTACATTGCATGAACCATATGCATTCCTTAGCTTATATATGCTATGACTACTCAACAACTGATATTGGCACTATGGCTATAGAGTAGTATAAGTTTCATTTATCGGGAACTATAAAATCCAAAGATTTAACTTGTGTTCTATAATTTGCATTAGGCATTTCTGTTACGTTTATACAGAGCATATACAGGGAATGTTCACACTTAATGCACTGACTCAACATTTATCGTACTTCTAGTCTCCTGATGTAATGTTCTGTATTTTTCTAAGAAAACTAGATTTTTTTCTTCTTACCATTTTTCCCATACATTATTTCTCTGGCTCCTTTTTTTTTTTTTACTAGTGCACAGTCGTCATTTTCCAATCTTCTCACTATCCTCTGAATGCTAAATCAAAATGATGGACAGCAGAGGAGTTTGTGACAAAATTGAAATCTATCTATGGCTTTTAAACTGGCACTTCGCTGAGGATAGTCAGATATTCACTAGAATTACTAAAAATCTGTAACGCCAGCAGACATCACTTATTAGCTGGTTCAAACAAGGAAAGTTTTATTTTTAGAACTGAGAGATTGTATCCCTTCCTCCACTCCTGTCATGCAGTGGGCATGCAAGATGCAGGTTAAGCCCTATGTTGGGTTTTTATCTAAGAAAACACCAATTGTGAAAACATGTTCCTCTACTGATGGGGACTAGAGGTGTATTTGGCAGAAGGCATGAGGAGGAAATAAATCAGAGGCAGCTTTTTTCAGTGGGAAGTTGAGGGGGAAGGATCTATGCCAGGTTTCCGGATGCAGCACAGTGGAACAGTCTCTGTGAAGCTGGTACGGAGTTTCTATTGAAAACACAACTTGCAGGGTGGCTGAGACATTAAACTGCACCTGACAGTGGGGAGGAGGAGGATTTTATTACATCCAGCACCTAATTTAAGATATTAATGCATTTTCCAATACAAAAATAACTTTGTAATTACTTTACTTTAAATATGAGATGGAAAAGAGGTGCACTCTGCACCTTAGAAGAGCTATCAGCCTTTGGATTATGTACTGTGGACTATTATATATGCAGCCATTATACTTGTATCATTTATATTTATTTTCACTATTCCTATCTGACAATCTTACTCACATCCTTTTATATTCAAGGTTATACATGTATATGCAGATTTTATATAAAAAGAAATTGCCATGACTTGACAGTTTAGGTACAGTTAATTCTCAAACAGAGAGATGCATTTGAAATAAAAAAAAAAGATACAATTTAAATGTTCTGAAATGTGAGATGGGATTTCTGAAGTTTAGGTAAATAAGATTATAGTAGCATAAATAACAGTTACCTAGTATCTGTTGTAAAATGTATCCACATATTGCTTATAATCAGCAATGTATTTCATGATCATGTAAACCTTTCTTACAAAGTCAAAGAATTAACTGTCTGTTTGACACTTCTTTCAACTGACTGAGAAAGTTTCTAGCATGTAGAAGACATTATTCTGCAATTCCTTTGTGAGGACTGGATTTAAAATTACTCTGCCCTGGACATGCATTGGTGCTTCTGGAGAGTGCCCATGTCCCATCCTCAGGCTGCATGAGACTCCCAGCAGGTGCAAGGCTCTTCGCTGTAGGGACTGCTCCTCTCTTCATCGGCATCTGGCTTCATAGCTGGCCAGCAGGTTTGGTTTTGGTTTTTTTTACAGAATACTAAATTTGTAAGCATTTTAAAAAGCCAAATAAATCACAGACCGGATCATTTTTACTTTGGGCTTAGAAGTGCTGGATATCCCCACTCTATTTTTGATCCACCCTTCTGCCTCCCCACTGAGATTACTCTGCCTCCTTGGAAGCAAGCCCCCAGCTGTATAGAGCTATACACAATATTTGACAACATAAAACAATTGGAGAATTTCCCAACAGTGAAACCTGCCTCAAAATTCTCTTTCTTCTGCATAACTGTAGAGGAATCATCATCCCCCAGTAGCTATGCAAGCATACAGATGGGTTTCAGCTATAGAACTAATTAACAATGATATATGTATGTATTTCCATTTTATAACCAATGCAGTTGGGGTGATTGCCTGTTTGTGCATTGTAAAAAGATGTAAAAAAAAAAAAGAAAGGGAAAGAGAACATGGGACTTGAGGGTTCTGTATATCAAATATTGCACTAATTGCTAGTAAAGTAATATCACCAAATCATGGGTTCTCTAGCAGTATCTCATTAGCCAGCACAGCAGAGATTTCACTGTTGATAATGTCTTAATTGATTCCTCAGCATTTTTAAGTTACAAATTCTTATTGATGACTGAATTTAAAGTATACCTATGGCCAGAATACTAGATTATGTGGTTTTATTTAATCCTTTTTTCTACATAGGATTTATGTGCTTGAAGCAGGGGTTTAGATTTTTCTAGCTGCAAAATCAATATAAGCATGGCAGAGCACGCTGTATTCTTCTGTCTAGTGCATAATAGAGCTGGCTGGAGGACAGCAGTCCCTTTTCACAACAGCCTTTGGGATTTTAAAACTTGTTTTCCTTTTGTTTTCCTGTTTTTTAAACTAAAATTATTTTGGAAATTTTGGAGAAAAAATGAATTGCTTTAAAGCTTTTGTATGCTTTCCTAGTAGATATGAAAGTTATGTAAGAACAAAAGAAAATAAGTCAGCCCATGGTTGATTTACTTCTCCACTACTTTACGAGTGTTAAGAAACTCTCCTCAGATTGCCAGCTGCAGTTCATCCAATGTATTCTGTAACTCAAAGGTGTATAAGGACCCAAATACATTTAATCTGTAAAGCTATTCTACAACATGACATATTATATTCTCCAATGAATTTCAACTCATTTCTCACAAAATAATCAAAAGAAACTCTGATGATATACAGTATTGAGGTATGATCCAGTCTAACTGTACGTTGTTTTTAAAAGATACAACTTTAAAATAAGTCATAGAATCATAGAATAACCAGGTTGGAAGAGACCCACCGGATCATCAAGTCCAACCATTCCTATCAAACACTAAACCATGCCCCTCAGCACCTCATCCACCTGTGCCTTAAACACCTCCAGGGAAGGCGACTCAACCACCTCCCTGGGCAGCCTGTTCCAATGCCCAATGACCCTTTCTGTGAAGAATTTTTTCCTAATGTTCAGCTTAAATCTACCCTGGTGGAGCTTGAGGCCATTCCCTCTTGTCCTGTCCCCTGTCACTTGGGAGAAGAGGCCAGCTCCCTCCTCTCTACAACCTCCTTTCAGGTAGTTATGGAGAGCAATGAGGTCTCCCCTCAGCCTCCTCTTCTCCAGGCTAAACAACCCCAGCTCTCTCAGCCGCTCCTCGTAAGACCTGCTCTCCAGCCCCCTCACCAGCTTTGTTGCTCTTCTCTGGACTCGTTCCAGAGCCTCAACATCCTTCTTGTGGTGAGGGGCCCAGAACTGAACACAGTATTCGAGGAGCGGTCTCACCAATGTCGAGTACAGAGGGAGAATAACCTCCCTGGACAGAAACCCAGACCGAATGGGAGGCATAATGAACTACTATTTCAGTAGAAAGATTATTTTAACCTTTTAATTTCACCTTTGTCACTTCTCTTTGATTTGTTTTGCTTTAAATTATCGTATTCTCAAATAGGGCAAGTGGTCCTCCTGAAGACAAAGAATGTTTTGGCTTTTAAAAAATTTGCTTACAGACCTTCAAATAGATTTTTATTGAAGGAGAAATGAGTAGTGTATCCTACCACGTTTTACCTGAGCAAATCAGTTCCTCGGCAATAGTGATTTGGGGGTAAGAGCTTGCAGAGCAGCAGGTTTACTGGCTTTATCTCCTGCAACCCGCTGTCATATTTTGCTTTTGCTTTGGCCTTCATGCTTGCTCTAACAACATTGGGAAAGAAAGCTTGCCATGCAGCATGCACGCAAGTTCTTTGCAATAATCATTGCTGACATATAATATGTGAGCTCCCAGAGTGCTGTGCCTGAGATCTGTGCCTGTGGCACAGCAGCAAAGTCCTGAATTCTGTACCTCCATGCTGCTTTTTCTAGGAGTCAAAAAGTTGTAATGCATTGATGTACCTTTACAACTTTTTTTTTTTCCTGAATTTACAAGGTTAACACAGCTGCTGTTTCTTCTCATCCTTTGCAAGGAAGAAGATACGAGAATTGTTGGTTCCAGGGAGTGAAGGAGGAGGGCTGAAGGCTGTTTGTGCAGCCAAAGTGAATTATTCTGTGCGTTATTGAAACTGTCTCTCTCAGAAATCATCATCAGCAATTGCTGATAGACTTTTTTAACAAGTCATGAATATATTCTGCATTCAAAGCCATGCTGAGACCTTCTTGGTACAAAACCATGAAAATCATTCCTTTGCTTAGCTCAAGTCATGTATTTGCAGTTATTGCATAGCATCAGTGACATTGCCTGCTCTGAACAAAAGGAAAACCTCCACTGAGCTCCTGCTTCTCCTTGCTTTCTGAGCTTCACAAAACACAGACATTTCCATGAGTAAACCCATAAGTATATATCATAAGAAGGATTGAAGGATGTAGGCTTTGCACATTTAATATAAAAAACCCATGAACCTCTCTTGTTCCTACCTTTGCCTACCACTTGTAGGTGTAAGCCTTTCAAGTGCTATACATCTCTTACTCCCCTGAGCCTTCATCAGTCTGATGCTGTAAAGAGGAAATTTGGATTTCTTTTTTTCAGTTTGTTCTTAATGCTTAACTAGAAGAACACAGTATAAAGAACAGAGCTAAACACTTTTTATAGGATTTTTTTTTTCTCAGAGGAAGTATATGGGCAGTGGAGTATGTTACGGGAAGGTTTAAGAGGGTTTTTAATGCTTTATGGGGCATATATGTATGTAATGTTATTATATATTGATTGTAGATAGTGATCAAGATAGAACAATTCAGTATTTTATAGTCTGCTCATGTGCCTGAAGTAGTTTGTGTTGCTAAGGGTATATTGTATGGTTGTAGTTCAACTGGGCAATGATCAATGAATGAATAACAGAAGCCATGCTATTATTTATCAGATAGGAATCCCTTGCCAACTGGCAATAGAAATCATAATTCATAAAGGTTGCCATGTGAGAATTCAGCTTCAGGAATCTAAATAAACACAAACTGAATTAATAAGTGGTTGCTATTCACTGTCTACAAAGAGACACCTTGAATCCAAATTCATTGAACTATTCTCTTACGCTTAGCAATAAGATCTTTCTCTTATCTGAGGTCGATTTTATCTGCGGTTCATTGTCCACCTTTCAGCTCGGTTGTTATGATTATGAAGTTGAAGCTTTATAGTGAAAAATAATAGAAACTTGAGGTATATAGCAAAAGCTATGATTAAAGCAGTCAAATGAAAAACTAATTTGTACTTCAAAAGATTTTATATGGCTTTCATCCTTCTTACCATTAGACACAAAACTGATGTCCTAAGGCCTTGTTGGCCTCTCATCCCTTCACACCTAGGAGAGAAGGGTAAGGAAGTTACCTCCACAAAGTAATTGAGAGATTCAGTAAGGCAAATTGCCACAGGGGTCTCTATATCTCCCTCTCTGACTTTCACAGCTTGGATTCCTTAGGGGGTGTTGGTAGCAAAGAGGGCAGAAGGGCTGTTGTTACTTGTGTGACTAAGACTTATGTGTCACTAATAACTAAGGAAGTAAGTTACTGCCATAATATTACATATTGCTATTGCTTAAAAATATGGCACATTCTGCTTCCATATTTAATAGATCCTTTCATATTTTCTGCTACAATGTGATCTGGGGACTTAGGGTAAGCAGATGAATGCACTACTAACTGCAGAGATATTGTGCACCAAGAGTGAAATTGTATTTACAGGAATTCCTGGAGGGAAAGGGAAAAAGGCTGACGGAAGAAGGGTGGGCACAGCTCATAATATCCAGGAAAAGAAAAGCATGGAACAGGCATATTTTAGGATTTGTCTATTCTAACTTGCATAATTATCTGTGTAAATTAAACAAGGTTAGGCTTACGAGATCATTTGGCATTTCACAGAAACTCATGAGGACAAGCGTGTCCACAGGCCATGGATGAGTTTAGCTCATTCTGTGATTACAATTTGGTTGCCTAAGTGTCAATAAGGAAAAAACCAAACCAAAACAGTCTGTACCCTTCTAATTGCAGGTCTTTGCAATAGTTTACTGGAGGTACTGAAGCAGATCTGCATCTTTGAGCACCTGCCATGGCTGCCAGCCTTGTACTAGGCACAGCACAAACAGCTGGAAGCCCAGAGATGTGCCTTCCTCCCCTTGATCTGTTGTACTGGTTCCTGTACCTGTTAAACCACCCACTGCTGCTGTGTCTGGTTCCCCATTGCTCTGTATCTTATGCAATCACTTACTACTATGCAATAACTGTAAATCCTAGCCTTCTTGTTTATTATGTAGATGTAATAAGCTTTTAAATAAGTAACCATCCTTTCTTTTGCTCTTTCCTCAAGCATAGTTACTCCTGTTTTCTTGCATTTTTATTTCCGTTAACCAAGAGTAAGAAGAGACATCAGGCAGGGGTGGGGTGGTGGTGCAAGCCTACACTGTCTTGGTCTCTTACTGTACCAAATACTCATAGCATCTCAGGGACGAGTTGTGCTTTGCATATATACTTTCTGTGGCTTTACTGAATCCAATGTGTAAGTGGCATTGAAAATCAGCTACTTTTGTTTAGTTTAGTTATTCCTTTTCAAAGTGAAAATAGACTGTGGATTTATCTTCTCCAGACCTCTGGAGAATTGTTTGGGATTTTTTTCTCTTTTTTCCACTGTTGTTGATCAGACAATACCTTGTAAGAGTGAAGGAAGATGTCTATTTTAGACTAGAAGATTTTTCTGTTCATCTGAATAAACTTCGCAAAGACATGACCCTCTTTTACTTGTGTATGTCTATGGGAATAAATACTTTGAAGTAAGCAGACTTCAAAAAAGTGTGTGTTCAGTCCTGCCAGTTTCCTTCCACGTGTGAACGTGCATATGTGAGAGAATATATATTTATAATTATTCTTGTATTTGTAATAAAAACACTGACTTAAACAAAAGGATGAGAAATGAGTGACAGTAGGTGTTAAGCCCATAAAATGAGTGACTAGACAAAGGCAAGCAGTGCAGAAGCCCTGCTGAGCCAACGCCTGCAGAGTGTGTGCTGCCAAGCAGTGCCGGCTGTGGCTGCTTGCTGTGGACCACTGATCCATTGGATGAACAAGACTGAATCAAAGAATAGGAGACAATAGGAGACAAGCCATGTCCTTTCTTTTTCCACCCCTTTGCTACCCACTACCTGCCCTGCCTTCCTCACCCTTTTACCCCTTGCTTTCTTCCTACATACATGCAGACATACACGTACACATGATCATCTGGCCTTACCACTATTTTCCATTTCTCATGAGGCTGATGAGGGAAAGATGCCTCTTCCAAGATGTTCACTGCTAACATACAGAAAGAAAAATTAAAATTATATATTTCAAGATTTTTTCTGTAATAGTTAAGTCATCTTTTATATTCTGAAATACAATAACAAAGAACTATGCAGGCATCTCTTTAACTGTAATGCTAACTGTGAGTGACTTTCAATGCAATAATATTTGTGAACTTGAATTTGTAATCACTGCTTCAGAGGCAGATGACTGATGAATTACTGCATAACAGAGCTATGCAACACTTTGAACACAGGTCAAAGTGGGCTAGAGCATGTATGTTGGTCTGCTTTTGCTCAGTGATAAACAAAACATGCATATGAAAGTTTTAACAAAGAAAATTATTGTGTAAATTGCATAGTAGCGTTTCTGTTCACATTTTCTGAGCTGTGTCGCACTGCTGGTGGAAGATACTTGTCCTAGCGCTTCACATGAGATGGAATGTCTAGATCCAATGCAACTCTGTATTTCCTCAAAGTTTCAGAGGTGTTTGAACCTGGAAGTGTCTTGCAAGATCACTTTAAAAAGTTACTAGAATTTTTTATGGTCAATATTATCAGGATTATGACTAAACAGGAGTGAGGTTAAATAACTTAATTTTTCTATGATCACGTCAACTGTAGCGTACTATGCTCCAGGAGTGCTATTTATATTTGTTTCAAAAAAAATTTTCCTTGTAGAACAGTAATCCAGCACATCTAGTGGCAGGATGCAATTACACTGACTGTCTATATCATAACCCTGTAAAGAAATATGATGTAAATTAAGATGGGGAACCATTAAATTAAGGTTAAAAATTATTCAGAATATGCTGTGCTGGTTTTTGTTTTTCTTGTATTTCATTAGATATGAATCCATTGAAGGTTAGGGTTCAGAGTAATAATGTTTCTCCAAAGACTTCTGTCACATTAAGACCACAATTCAAAGCCAGATTCATCCTGGGCTGAATTCATAAGCAAGCGCTTGCACCTGTGCTTCCGTTCTGCAGTGCTCAATTTTTCATACTGGAACAGAGAAAAAGGAGGGGGAAAAAAACCTTAAATGCTCCTTAACAGCAGAAAAGCAATTACTATGTAACGTGGTTCTGTTGGAGATCATCCCTTAATAATGATCCAGATCTCAATTCTTCTGGCAAATAGTTAAGAAAATACTCTCTAATATCTATAAGTTACTCATAACAGTGGTTTTGGTGATGACTTTCAAGGGCTTTGAAGGACATTCTAAGTTGTGTCAGCATCCCAAAAAGCAAAAAAAAAAGAAAAAAATAATTAGTTCATTATCCTCAAACTAAGCCACTCCTTACATTCTAAGATGTCCCTCATCTTGGAAAATGGTGATCACGCAGAAGCTGCTATCTTTCAATTTCTCAGAGATTTCCTAACTAGAGAAAGAGCAATGCAAGATCTTTGCCTTCATTGTTAAAGAGCAAAAACAGTATATCATTGGAACTCATAATTTTGATAAACATTTACAGTTTTTAGAAAATATGAATGAGTTACTGAATTAATGGCACATATCTCAAGAGATATTCAATTTATATTACAATTGTAATATGATGCTTAATTACACCGCTATCTTCTTTGAAACGTTTCACAGTAATGTACATACAAAATGCAATGTCTACTGGAAAGGAAGATTGATCCAGGGAATACTGATGATAACCATTTTAATCAACTATCAAAAACTACCGTAGCACTTGCTTAATGTGTCCCACCTCAGCATGGATGACTCTTAATTAATTGGCTTGCAAACACCACAACATAAATGGCCTGTCAGCCTAAGTCCCCTGCATTGTTATGAGCACAAAGGCAATTTTATATTGTTCTGTGAGGTGTTTGCAGCCACCTCTAGCAGCACAACCAAGGAGGAATAAATCACTTCAGGCTGGTTTCCAAAGTTGCACTGGAGTGACAGGATGCACTTTCATTTCTAGGTCACTCTTACTAAAGCATTATTTTGATAACAAATTGACTTAACTCAATTATCGTTAATGAGTTCCAGTTCATGTAAGTCACACTTGCACAAAAAAAAAAATACCCAAAACCCCAACAGTCTGTAGCTATGAGAACTGAGAAAGGATTGATTTCTTTATTCTTCTCAGTGACCTCCAGACCTTTTACTTTTCCCTTTCTTGATAGCATTCTGACTGGGGCAGCTGTGATGGACAGTCCTGCGTGTGATAGCTTGGAGGCAAAAGGGCATCCTCCTTCTTTGGGAAGCTCAGCCCCTGGTTAGTTGATGACCCTGGACAAATTGCATCACCTCTTAGAGGCCCACATCTTCTCCCTGCAAATTAGAGGGAAAAATGCTTTTTTACACTGTCTGGTAGACAACAAATCCATATGGTACTAGCAAGAAGAGTTTAAGGGATTGCTTCATGCAGTAAGGGATGAGCATCTGCATATGGTGAAGGGTATTCTTTCCTCGATATCTATTTGCAGCTGCTTGTTGCAGTACCGAAAAAAACATGCATGAAATGTCTGGATGAAATAGAGGATAAACCAAATGTGTTTATAGAAAAGGGTTAGAAGAACGGAAGGTGCCTCATTTTTTCCCAGCATTGTGCAGACTATTCTATAATGGTTGAGATTGAGGAAAATAAATTTTGTATGATACTAACAGTATTGTTCAGTTAAATGTACATCCTGTATCTCTCTTGGAAGAGAGAGGCAGTCTTTTATGTCATTCATGCCTCTTCAATATGCATATATATTACGCTACAGGTTTTTTATTTATTTTACTTCATACTTGTACTGCAGAAATGTGTTTTAAGTGCTTTGCTCATTTAGAAAAATATAAGCTCATTTCACTAGATGGCCATGTACATTATTGACAGCTGTCAAAAATACAATTTGCCCACCAAATAAGCTTCTATGTATCTGTAGTGAAGACTTGCTACAGTTGTCTAGCTCAGAAGTGATTCTGGTTTGTATCCTTTTGTCCACTGCAATGGGACAAAGATAACAACCAATTTCGTGCATACAGCATTGGTTTTCCACCCCTGTGATTACAGCTCACATTCAATTTGTTCCTTTTAAGTGTAATCACTGAAGCAGATGGAGACGAGGCTTAGGTGGGCATGAATGTGCCCAGTTACAAGGATGGCTCATGGCAATTTGAACTCACTAGACAGAGAAGACAAAATATACACGAGTAATGAGAGCCATGTTTAAAACTTTTTTCCTGGGGAGCACCAGTATGTGCATAGGACAGAGAAAACAGTACAAAAGGATTTCAGAAAAAAAAAAAAATTTGGTCTGGTGTGTGTTTTCAGCAGAACGTGGAAAAATGGGGAGGTAATAGGACTTCCTGTCTCACAACAAATGAAGCAGAAGGGACTGTTGGGAGCCTACATAACCTTTATAGTGTGTTACTGCTGATAATCACAGAGTAGAGGTCTGATTAATAATACTTAAAAGTACTTGAAAAAAAAAAAGAGAAAAAGGAGTTCAGAAGTGAGATGCTGAATGCAGGGAGCAAAAAAAAAAGGATGTTTGATACGCTTGAGGCTCTCGGCAGCTGCTTTTTCCCTCCCAGAAAATTAGCATTTTGGGAATGTTCAAAGCCTGAACACTAGTGGCTTTGATAAACAGAGTTATCCTTGGATATGCAGACGTATTGCTACTTATTCCACAACTCATCTACCATGTCCTTATGATTTTTCATGGTTTTTTTAGTCAAAGTAGAGTGATCCAATCTATGAAGGTGTGGGTGGTTTTTTTTCTTGTATCTGTGTGTAGGCCCAATTGAAAGACTCCAAGTTATCTTTAAAATTGCAAGGTCATGAGCTTATAAACAAATGGAAGGAGAGGTGATTTTATTTACTTTAAATACGTTCAAAGACTTGCTAACTGCCTCAGGTAGAATTTTTAATTTAATTTAGAGGTTTTTGCTTTGTTGTTGGTTTTTGTTTTGTTTTTCTTTAATTCGTCATAGACGCTAGCTTTTTTATTTCCCACCTCCACCTCTCAGCCCCAAACTATCACAGCTGACTTACTTAGTTTTCAGCTTTTTGGGCTTTAATTGCTGGAGTTAGTAATACCTTTTTTTTTTCAATCCCATATCTGCACTTTTCTCTTAATCTTTAAACTGTGTTTTGAGTGCTGGCATAATTAGATCAGTAGTTGCCAGGTGAGAAATGTTGAAAGAGTCATTCAATCAAGCTGAAAAAAACCTGGCTCAAACAGTTGCAGGGGTTATGTGTGTGCATTTGTTTGGTTTCTATTGCCTCTCAGATATTTTTCACATACACTCTAAGGGTAGTGTTTTGGTTTTTAATGGTATTTGCTGAGCCTTCTCATGCATCCAGAAAACTAGCAGTGTCATAAAGGTCTCCTGTATGAGGATATGGTTGAATTTTTGTATTGACCAACACAGATGGCTGCACAGGATGGCACAGATCTGCAGGCACAGCTACACATCCTTACCAACAGCTTGCACTTGGTGATGAGAGAGCACTTTGGAAACAAATGGGGCACAAAAATTCAGGATATCACTGATGGAAAAGAAACAACAAAAAGCCTACTTTTTGAAGCACTATTAGTCCACAAATTGTGTTTCACGAAGTTGTAAAATACATGTGAGAGAACAAAGATATTAACCATCAAGATAGTAACTATCAAGTAAGATAAACAGAAAAAAATCCGTTAATTAACTTTGATTTAATTTTTAGCATAAGATAGTAACTTGAAAAATTAAAAATTTGAATAGATTTTTATAGAACTATAAAATTATTATTCTATTCTATTCTATTCTATTCTATTCTATTCTATTCTATTCTATTCTATTCTATTCTTTCTTTAGATTTTCCTATCTATTGGTTTATATGCGTTTACAACTATAGGCCCACTTTGAGAAATTCAAAAGCCCTAACCAAAGAGCACCAGTCTGGTCACTAACGTTAGTATTCTACAATTTAAAGTCTTTTAAGTAATGTTTTGTTCCCTGTGACCCTGCTTGTGCCTGAAAAGAAGTGAAGTTTTCTGAAAGTCATTCAAATTGTTCTCAGTTAAAAGAAAACAAACAAATGAGCACAGTACAGGCAATCTGGTGCAATTAATATGAGAGCTGTCAGGGGGGTATATTATAATAAGATGAACTGACAATGCTGTTCAAGGGCTAAATGTAAAGTTTCCACTCCAAGGAGGAAAATGACATTTATGCTGATTATAACTTCCTTTTCAATGGCAGCCTTCTTTTATGAAAGATTAATTTATTTTGTTTTGTGGGTAGATGATGAAAAACAACCGTTCTTTTCCTTGAAGGAGTTGGTTTAAGACTTTAAATTATGATGGCTGAAACATTAGGGAAAAAGAGAAAGCTCAGAGCAAACACCAACCAGCTGCTTCTGCTGTATATTTAATATGTACAGCTCTATTAGATTGGTTTATTAATATATCTGCAGGTATCTTGAAACAAGGGCCAGATGGCTCAGGAGACAGATAATGGCATAAAAAAGGATTGTGTGTAGCAATCTATTGCAGGTCACAAATAGCCAGATGATGTTACCTTCTGATGTCTATTCAGTAACCAGCATGGGCGACTCTGGAGAGAGTCTCATTCCAGCATCTGGTCCTGTACTACCAAGACAGCCACAATTATCTCTCCCATATGAGCAGAAAAACAAAACTTGTAGAAGTGATGACAGATAATCAGGCAAGCATTGCCTATATGCTGGCATCGATGCTTTTTTGGTAGGACGTTGCAGGATGTTTCTTTTATTTTGGGGAGTAACAAGAGACAAAGCCCAGCAGGTGACTCTGAGTTTCTCCGTAGGTGGGAATGGATCTACATCCACATCTGGCTCCTGGGCTCTGAAACCTGCACACAGTAGGTTTCCAAAGAGTAGTATCTAGGGCTATGCTGGAAACCTGCCAAGGGACTGCAGCCTGCACTGTTTCCTACTCCCAGTAACACAGTAGGCTGCATTTTTAAACTTACATGACTGACTCTGCGGTCCTGAATTGCAAATCAGAGTGCATTCTTAAGGAAATCCTTTTATCTGGGTTTTCTGAAAATGTAAGTAGCAAATATTAGGGAAAAGGAAGTGCCAGGCCTTGTGCTTGCTTCTCTACTTTTATCTTCTAAAAGTTTAGTAGTAGTTTATTGTTTTCAATTTATGAGCTGTGGAAAGTAGTAGTATTATGTGACAGAAGGCTTAAAATTTGAAAAGCTATGATACCACAGTCTCAATAAAGGTAGTATAAAACGAAGTTATACAGATGCAATACTAACATGACCCTGATTTCTTTGTTTGATGGGCTCATAAAGTCTCATGATGAGATTCTTCATATGACCAAACCTCCAGAAACTCAGTTAAACTGCATTTAATGACAACGCTGTTTCCAGAATCCCCACCTGTGTGTGACTATAATCTTGTCACTCAGGGTAACGTGACTTAGTGGTAATACAACATAAGTCTTATGTCAGATCCCTTATACCACTTCTGGTTTCAAATATCAAAACCAAAATTACTAGGTCCTATCTCAGACCCCAGGAAGGCAGTTCTTTACATTCAGACTGGTTTTGGATGTAAAGGAATGATACTACCTGTGTTGCAGGGTCGCACTTGACATTTTCTGATATTAGCTGGACAAAGTGTACCAGATATGTGGGGGGACAAATGGTGCATGTATATTTGTGTGTGTAAGCTGCAATAAATGCAGCATGAACACAGACTATGCACGACTTTGCACCCAGATGAAGGGGGATGTTGCTGCCCAACCCAGCCTCTTTGTAAGTCTGACGGTGTGCTTGGAAAAGCTGTTGGAGGTGGTCTAGGAAGATATCCGTGACACCAAGATAAGTCTTTCTGTGATATCTTTGTCTCTTGTAACACTCTAGGGTTATTTGTACCTTGCAGCTCAGTTTGTAATAAATCACTCTGATGCCCATTTAGTACAACAGTGGCCTGTTTCTGTACTTCACCTTCAAATAATACCCTAGCGTCTCCACTTTTCAGAACATCTGTTGAAACTCCTCATCCCCAAATGCTAATGGATGTGGCTGTCAAAATAAACACAAAGTCCCTTTCAATTAATTTTTTGGGGGGATTTGTCCACATGCCGGTACTTGGTGTGTTTTTTAAATATTATTTGTTTGTTAAGCTTTTCCTCATGCTTTGCTGTTGCTAGTCCTGTAGATTTTACTGAAGACAGAAAATCCTTATATTCAAAACAGGGGCAGGGACAGTGCTGGGTTCTAAGTAAATCCAAAATTAAAAGGAAAAAATGAACAGCCACAGCTACATGTGTATAATTCTTGAGAAAGATTCTGTAAAAACACATCAGCCTTGCAATGTGAAAGTTTAGGAAGCATTCGTGTGTGTGTATGTGTGTGTGTGTGCTGATGTAAAATCATTGTAAAGTCAATAATGATAAAACACAGAAATGAAGGCCAAATCCTTAAGTGGTTTAAGTAGATTCACTTCCATAACTTCTTTGGACACTTAGCAGTTTACATTTGTTGAGGATTTGACTCAATGTAAGCCCAAATACCTATAAAAATATAAGGTGTAGAAACAGTAAATAAAAGTTAAGACCTGTGTTACACAATGAATTTAACATCTTCATTATTCCATTGAATAAAATAATTTGAAATGAAAATGCAACTTTTTTTACCATAGACAAAAAGTGGTTATTAAACTTATTGTTAATAAGACCAGACAGTAAGAAGTATTCAGTGAAACATGAGCTGAAGGACTTGAGGAGGTAAAAGCAGTTATTTCAAGTCTAAAATTACATCCTGTAAGAATTCAGGTGGAACAATCAGATTTGCAGTGTTAAATCTGAATCCAACAAGAATTTGTTTGTGTTATCCAGTGACTTCTAACTTCATCTGCTCAACCAGATAAGTAATTACCATATATAAAACCAAATATTTTGATTTTTTATCATGCTTTTAGGCTGTCAGATGTGTTAGAGTTAGATGAGAAACATCTACCATAGAAGTAGAGCAAGAAGTTCCTTGGCTAAAACTGAGTGTATTTGCCAGTATAAGGAAAGGATCTAATCAAATGCTTTACTAGCAGAAGAATGTATACAACTTTAATCAATCATAAATTCATCTTATAATTGCTGTAGCTACCTTTTCTTCATGCTAGGTATCCTACTTTTAGAGAGTTCTATACTTGCCTGTTTAATGTCCCCTGACTGGTTTTAGATGGTCATATTTTTTTCATCTCTCAGGTCCTTTGGTCATGTACTTTAGTGTCCCTTAGCTGTTCTTTGGGGAAGTTCTATTATGTCCTTTAACTTTCCACCTCTCTTATCTCTTGGCATCACTTATCACCATCACACATCTCTCTTAATCTGCCCCAAAATTCACTCTTGCTTTTTGCTGTATATCTCACACATTATATCTCACTGTTCACACATTATAATACTGCATTCTTCCGCTCATATTACTCACTCAGTCACTTTTAACGCATGGGAAGATAAAAGGTTTTTCATGCTGCCTGTTGTCAAGTGCATTTAAGGGACAGTATTCATGGCAGAGAGTAAAATCTACATCTGGGGTCAATTAAATGCACTAGTGAAGCAGAGTTGTTTCCTGACTGCAGGGTCCACATGAACATAATCCTTCCAAGAGCTGAGAAATTCTCAGCCTTCGCTGGAGCCACAGGGAGCTGAAAGGCTCTGAATGCTTTGCAGGAGCACATCATGAAATTTATGGAGAAGGCAAAGAATATTTCATATGGATGACTTTATGAAACGTTACTCTGCCTTGTAGGGGCTTGCAGGTTTTATGGCGCTGCCTTGCTCAATGTAATACTATTGTCAACACAGGAAGAGCCTTGGCAAAGTATTAGTTGAGAGATTTCTCTGATAACATGCTACAGAAATAGCACTGCTCTATTCTTCAGTCGTGAATAACCAAACCAAGTGACACATAACCACGGCAGTAGGAATGCTATAAATGCAGACAGACAGGCTAATGATCTTGCCTCTTCTTTTGGTACATGGATTGAGGTGGTTAGTTGTTATGCAAGTAGCTGGAATTGCATCTCAAAGTGTGATTCTGTAGTCTGAATTTCTTAATAACCTAATTGGCATGCATATTAAAAAGGATTCTTAAGGTACTTACACGTGTACAATAGGTGATTTTCAATCTTTTTTTCAGCTTGCCTGCAAGAAAGAAAATCAATTAAACAATATAAAATGTCATGTTCAGTACTAGGGATTAGTGCTTGTAGAGTTTTCATATCAATAAATTTTTTCTAAGAAAAGCCTACAATAGTCTTGGGATTTTTGTTGTGTATTTTTTTGCTTGGTTGGGTTGGTTTGGGGTTTTTTTGGATTTTTGGGGTTTTTTTGTCTTAACTAACAGCTTCCAAATGTTCAGCTGTGTTTCAGATAATTTAAATATTCCAATTCTGCGTTCTCCTCCCCATTTACTACTGTGTTGACCAAACAAGAAATTCACGTGCTAACTCCGAACAAAATTGTAATCCTTTAAATTACATTGAAATCTTGAAGATGTAGAGAGGCATGTATTCCAGTGAATGTGGACCAAGTGCAATAGAATATTAAGCTCTTGAAAGAATCAACATTCTTTTAGAGTTATGTGGGTCCATAAGGTCCAATCTCCACTGAAGGCAATAGGAGTTTTACTACTGTTTTCTCTGTATTTGGATTATAATATATATATGTTAGTGTATTATATTAAATTGCATTAAAAAACGTATATATGCATTCAGTATACATGGCATGAGGCTGGATTAACCATCCCAGCCAACCAGGGAGCTACTTTTCTAAGACATAATTCCGTGCCTGATGCATTCCTATTCAGTACAATTTATATATAATATTCAGATTAGAATTATACTGGAAGAAAGAATAGTGGAACATCATGATTGTATTAAGGCTGAACAATTACAATACAGCTAACTACACTGTTTAAATATTCATTTTTATGAAAGACATACATTATGCTCTTCATCTGGTAAGTTGCTCTCACTTAAGACTCATTTTGGTGTTCAATCTCTTATAGAACATTGGAAAAAAATCATAAAATATTTAAATGTTCTCATTATGTTTTGGACAGCTTGTATTGACAGTGTATCCCACTCTTCATTTGCAACAAAGCTTACAATTTTTGCCACTTAGAGATAGCTGCAGCTTCTCTGAGGCAGAAAGGATTTGCTACGAAGAGTTAAAATGAGAATGGCTGGGAGAGGACAGATTGAAAACTTGAAGTTTCACTGAAGTTTTGACTTCAGTGTGGCCTAACATGTTGGTACTTGCACTGAATCATTATTTTAAGTTATAGGGTAGATAACAACATTTAGACCCACTACATGGCATCCAGCATAATATGTTACACCAACAATAAAAGGCATGAAATTGGATCCTTGTATGTTAAGCCTTTTTAATCTCTTAGTTTATGTTTTGTTCTATCTTGTTCAGTGCAGCTTCTGTCAGTTACCGTAAAACAAACCAGGTATATCTGTACTTCATGCACTTGCTAAACCGCTTATACTTGAATGTGGTTGCCTCCTAGACTGAGTGGCAATGCTGGCATTCTTTTTGTATATACTGGTCTTAGACATACACATTCCTAGTAAAAAACTTCCTTTCAGAAGGGACAGTGTCAGGCTGTGATATCTGGATCACTTTTGTCTTTGTGATGAAATCCAGGTTGCTACAGGATGACCAGTCTCAACTCTATGCCTGGCAAGATCGTGGAACAAATCCCCCTGGAACCTCTGCTGAGGCACATAGAAAATAAGGAGGTGAATGGTGACTACCAGGATGGTTTCTCTAAGGGCAAATCATACCTGACAATTTGGTGGCCTTCTACAATGGGTCTACAGCATTGGTGAATAAGGGAAGAATAAATGAAATCGTCTACCTGGACTCGTGCAAAGCATTCAACACTGTCCTGCATGACATTCTGGTCTCTAAATTGGAGAGACAGATTTCATGGATGGACCACACAGTGGACAAGGAATTGCCTGGGTGGTTGCATTCAGAATTGTGATCAACGGTTCAATGTCCAAGTGGACACCACTAAAAAGTGGCATTCCTCAGGCTGGTATTGTGACCAGTGTTGTTTAACATCTTCATTGCAGATATGGGCAGTGGGATTGAGTGCACGTTCAGCAAGTTCACTGATGGCACCAAGCTACATGGCATGATCAAACACACTGGAGGGAAGGGATACAATCTGGAGTGATCTTGACAGGCTTGAGAGATGTGCCTGTACTAATCTCATGAAGTGCAACAAGGCAAAGTGCAAAGTCTTGCATCTGGGTTGGGGCAACCCCAAGCACAATTACAGGCTGGAGAGAGAATGAATTGAGAGTAGCCCTGACGAGAAGAGGATGCTGATGGATGAGAAGCTCAACATGAGCTAGCAATGTGTGCTTGCAGTCGAGAAAGCCAACTGTGTCATGGGCTGCATCAGAAGAATTGTTTCCAGTAAGTTGAGTGAGGTGATTCTCCCTCTCTATTCTGTTCTTGTGAGACCTCAGCATATTCTTTATGCAGAGGAGAACTGTAATCGTCAGCCATGCTCCATAGCTGCTGAAGACAAGGGGAGGGTGCCCTCCTGGACCAACAAAGGAGGGTGTCCTCCTGGACCTGCTGTTTGTGAACAGAGAAGGCCTTGTGGGAGATGTGGCAGTAGGTGGATGCCTAGGACTAAGTGACCATGAGATGATAGGGTTTTCTGTTCTAGGTGAAGTGAAGAGGGTGGTTAGTAGGGCGGTAGCATTAAATTTCCAGAGGGCAGACTTTGATCTCTTCAGAAGGCTGGTTGGCAAAGTCTCATGGGAGACAGTACTCAAGGGCAAGGGAGCCCATGAGGGCTGGGAGCTCTTCAAAAAGGAAGTCCTAGCAGCTCAGGAGAAAGCCATCCCCATGTTCTGGAAAAAAAGCCGGCAGGGGAGAAAGCCAGCTTGGTTGAACAGAGAGATCTTGAGTGATATCAAGGGGAAGAGAAATGTTTATGGGCTCTGGAAGAGGGGACAGGCCTCTTGGGAGGACTACAGAAGGGAAGTGAGATTGTGTAGAGAAAAAATCAGAAGGGCTAAGGCTCAGCTAGAAATCAGATTGGCCAAGTCAGTGAAAGATAATAAAAAATCCTTCTATAAATGTATAAAAAATAAAAGGAGGACTAGGGAGACCATACAGTCCCTATTGGACGCAGAAGGAACAACAGTGACAGGGGATGAGGAAAAGGCTGAGGTACTTAATGCCTCCTTTGCCTCAGTCTTTAATTGTAAAGAAAGTTGTTCCATCTGTGTACAAACCCAGGAGCTAGAGGAACAAAATGAGGCTCCCATGATCCAAGAGGAGGTGGTCAGAGCCTTGCTAGCCTGACTAGACACTCACAAGTCTATGGGGCCAGATGGGATTCATCCAAGGGTATTGAAGGAGCTGGCGGATGTGCTGGCCAAACCCCTTTCCATCATCTTCCAACAGTCCTGGAAGACTGGGGAAGTTCCCCTGGACTGGAGGCTGGCTGATGTTGTGCCCATCTACAAGAAGGGTCGCAGGGAGGACCCAGGAAACTACAGGCCTGTCAGTCTGACCTCAGTGCCAGGGAAAGTCATGGAACAGGTGATCTTGAGTGCTATCATGAAGCACATGCAAGAGAACCGGGTGATCAAGCCCAGTCAACACAGGTTCACAAAAGGCAGGTCTTGCCAAACTAACCTGATGGCCTTCTATGACAAAGTGACTCGGCTGCTGGATGAGGGAAAGGCTGTGGATGTGGTCTTCCTGGACTTCAGTAAAGTCTTTGACAGAGTTTCTCACAGCATTCTGCTTGAGAAACTGTCAGCCTCTGGCCTGGGCAGGCGCACACTCTCCTGGGTGGAAAACTGGTTGGATGGCCGGGCCCAGAGAGTGGTGGTAAATGGTGTGAAATCCAGCTGGAGGCCAGTGACAAGTGGGGTTCCCCAGGGCTCGGTGCTGGGTCCAGCCCTGTTCAATGTCTTTATCAATGACCTGGATGAAGGCATTGAGTGCACCCTTAGCAAGTTTGCGGATGACAATAAGCTGGGTGGAATCGTGGACCTGATGGAGGGTAGGGAGGCTCTGCAAAGGGATCTGAACAGGCTGGACCACTGGGCAGAGTCCAATGGCATGAGGTTTAACAAGGCCAAATGCCGGGTCCTGCGCTTGGGGCACAACAACCCTATGCAGTGCTACAGACTAGGAGAAGTGTGTCTAGAAAGCTGCCTGGAGGAGAGGGACCTTGGGGTGTTGGTTGGCAGCTGACTGAACATGAGCCAGCAGTGTGCCCAGGTGGCCAAGAAGGCCAATGGCATCTTGGCTTGTATCAGAAACGGCATGACCAGTAGATCCAGGGAGGTTATTCTCCCTCTGTACTCGACACTGGTGAGACCGCTCCTTGAATACTGTGTTCAGTTCTGGGCCCCTCACCACAAGAAGGATGTTGAGGCTCTGGAGCGAGTCCAGAGAAGAGCAACAAAGCTGGTGAGGAGGCTGGAGAACAGGTCTTACGAGGAGCGGCTGAGAGAGCTGGGGTTGTTTAGCCTGGAGAAGAGGAGGCTGAGGGGAGACCTCATTGCTCTCTACAACTGCCTGAAAGGAGGTTGTAGAGAGGAGGGTGCTGGCCTTTACTCCCAAGTGACAGGGGACAGGACAAGAGGGAATGGCCTCAAGCTCCACCAGGGGAGGTTTAGGCTGGACATTAGGAAAAAATTCTTCACAGAAAGGGTCATTGGGCACTGGAACAGGCTGCCCAGGGAGGTGGTTGATTCACCTTCTCTGGAGGTGTTTAAGGCACTGGTGGACAAGGTGCTGAGGGGTGTGGTTTAGTGTTTGATAGGAATGGTTGGACTCGATGATCCGGTGCGTCTCTTCTAACCTGGTTATTCTATGATTCTAAGACATCAGTTATGGCCATGAGCTAGCAGAACTGCAGTGAGTGGGGAATAATCTGTGGCTTGGCCCCCACCACCCTGCAGTGCTCGAGGCTGTGGGCAGTGCAGTCTCCAAGGGTGGTTGTTTTCCTCTGGTTTCCATCTGACACAAGCTCCCTTCTCTGAGCATCTCACATGCACTGCTGCAGGCCTTTCAAGCCTCTCGCAGCCCCTCCAGCTTACAACAGCCCTGCAGTTGTCACTGCAATCTCATCTACCAGATGATTCCTAGGGCTCTGCCTTATTTCTTAAAGCACAGATAAGAAACTTCAACATTTTTTCAGTGGATTTATAATGAGCTGAAAAGTTGAAAATGAGTATAAAATATATAATGAATTTTACTTCAGCTTTCTGTCCCCTCCTCTGGCACGTCACACAATGTAGGACACAGGCTTTTCACTGTGGGTCCTTGCATTTTTGCTAGCGTTTGCATAATGCTTCGTCCAACAGTACCTTACTTGATTTGAACTGAAGATCTATGTATGGCTGTAATGTAAACACAAGTAACAATATAAGCTTTTGTAAAGGTAAGTAGTCGCTTGTCTCTTCCTGTGGGGAAGAGAGGAAAGAATGGTCACAGTTGCTTTATCTGCACGAACTATTAATACACAGTGTCAGAGAGTGATGAAGGAGTCACTCAGCTTTTGGTGGCCATGGGGATTTTAGTGATAGGAAAAATCCTGTTGACTAAATTTTTCAGTTTAGAATTTCTCAGTGATGCTTGAGGAGCCATTTTAACATACGTTAAAATCCTCTGTGTTACTAAACAATGACAAATAAGAAAAGGATGCTCATTCTGTAGTGATGGAAATACTCAAGGGATGCTTATGGATCAGCAAATGCAAGTTGGTGTCAGCCTCTTCCTGAGGCTTGAAAGAACTATGGCAATGCACATAACAGGAATACTATGCTGAGGATGCTGTGTGATGTGATATTGGCTGAGTATTTCCAGAAAGATCTGTTGCAGGTAACCTCACAGCAGGGAAGATAAGCTGAGTAAAACATGATGGGGCCCTACTACGTGAAATACCTATAGCAGGATGAGGGAACAGAGTAGGACTAGGCACTGGAGAGATGCCTCCATTTAGGGATTGTGCTGTCCACTGAAAATGAAACATGCCAGGATTTTCTGGAAGGGAGGAAGGATCGGCATGGTGGCGTGGGAACATTTGAGTACTGGATATTTGCACTGGAGGGTGAAACAAACATAACTCATTAGTTGGTCCTGAAACAGAAGGTTACTTTTTTCTTTTACAGACATATTTTCAAATGCTTATAAAAGCTGCCCTGGTGATTTATTTTTCCCTCATTAATATTTTCCTTTCGTCATACACATTACTCACAAATCGGAGAATATTGCTTATTAAAAGTACCTTAAAAATATTGCTCATGAACAGTGCCTTAAAATCTGACTAGTGAACCTCCAAATTCTAGATATATGCACATGGTATCATTTTAACAGAGATTCTTAGTTTGTTCTACCCGATATTTGTACCAAAAACTGTATCTGACAGAATGGTTAAAATAATAATCCATCCCCTGCTTGATGTTTTTACAACACTGACTTTATTCAGTCATAATCATGAAGGATTCTTCAGACCATTGGGCAGGATGAACAATGCCTTCACAAATGCAGGGTAATCAATGATTTCTATTTTCTGAGCAAGAATACTTTCAATTGTACTGCAGACAAAATTCCCTCTGGTTAAATAAGTTGCTGAACTGGAAAAATTTATTTAGCAGCATTATCTCACAAGTCTCCACTGAGTCATTAAGAGTGGTACAAAAAGTCCACAAATTCTGACTTCTTGCTGGATCAATATTGTTGTGAGAGGCTGCAGTAGTTCTGTAAGTATTTTCTAACAACTTTTCTTCCCATCTACACAGAGAAGCTACATGGTCCCTTGGTCAAGAACTCCTGGGGAAAATTGTCCAGGTTTCTAAAATTTCCCAGTGGTAGCTCCAAGTTAAATAACTGGAATGCTTAAATAGGGTGGAACTTGGTTTTGTTCTGTTACATCAGTGTTTACCAGAAGCCTCTAGACTTACTTCATTGATTATTAGCGAGATCAAATTTATGCCTTAAAAGTTGATAAGGGCCAGGTTGACAAGTAATCCAGGAAGCTAGAGAGGACTAACATCAATTTTATCTGTACTTCTTCATTTATTTCTCCAGTACCATGTACAATATACACATATATCAAAAGCAAAAGGTTGCTGGATGCCACTCTGACATGCTTTCTGTACCTTCACTGAGGTATTTCCTATTGTGATAATTTTTGTTAGAAAAAACTAACTGATCAACATGCTCCAAATTTGACCTCATCCAACCCAAACAGGTGCCCAGGATAAGCATTTTCTTGGGAAATGGCAAACTAGTTTCCAAGTTCTCTTACTACTTCATTGAGACTAAGCTTTCAAGTCTGTCTAGCCTGCTGTCTGCATAACCTTTTGTGAGGACATGAGCCTTTTCTTTGGGGATGTTCTCTTTTGCATAGTGTAGCTGCTACTTATCTACCCTGGTGCAAACTTATGCTGCTCCTAACCACTTGCCCATATTGAAGTTACTAGAAAGTCTCTCCTCTCTGATTCTTCTTTTACCTATAGTTGGGGAAAGGAGGGGGGGGCGGTGAGGAGGAAAGAAAAATATAAAAGCAAAAGATTTTGATTGTATCTTGATGTAAAAGGGGAGAAAAGTATGTAATAAAGGAGACATAAGAAGGGAAAATAATTTCTAAGAAACTGGATTTTCAGTACATATTTCTTTTGGCTGTTTTATAGTTGCCTGGGTGAATGAATCTGTACACTTTTCTGGTCAAATTAGAAATCTATGACTAACCTGTTGCTAACAAGTTTATAACATTTCTGGAAATACAGTGTAATTAGAAAGATGAGTAAATGCATCCTTACAGCTTTTACATCAACTCAAATGTGATGGCCTCTTTAAGAGTCCAACTGGAGTCCAGCACAGAAGGAGCGAGTAGCGAGACAACTCTGCCCTTTATTCTCTTTGCTCAATGTCAAACTCCACATTAGCTGACACAGTCTGGGTCCACAACCCCCAGCCTGCACTCCCCTGAGACAGCACTGCACTTGCAATAACCCTGAGAGCCAGAAGACAAATGAAAGCACCTCAGGAGGAACCTGACTGAGTAACAGTGGTGCCAGCTGGAAAGGTTAAAGGCCACCCACCTTTTGCACTACAGAAAGGTTAGCATCACTGACTTCCCTCAGAGGAAAACCACTGAAAATTGCAAAAGATAACAGTTTTAATCTATTATTTGGAGTTAACAGAATGCTTTAACTGAAGTAAAGCAGGCAAAGCCAATTCAAAATATTAACTCTTCATCTGCATGAGGGACATCTGGACAGCACACTATATTCTAGTGAGTGGATACCTGAGCTAGCCTTCCTCTGAGCTAGTTCAGATTCTGTGAGTGATATAACCAGACCAGTGTGGCGCTCTGCCCAGGCTAATTTATCTGTCTTTTCAAAGGCAGGAAGTCTGACAGGTCTGCTTTATTTAGTGCCTCAGTTGTCACTAATGAGCACTGTGTAACTAGAGCCTCTGAACGGTACAATTATCAGTTTAAAATAGCTCTTGCAAGAGCTCCTTGAAGTTGAGTTCTCAGTCCTGTTAATGATGCAAGATGAGAGTCCATATATGTAGACTAGCTGTCCAGTGTAAGCTTGCAGGAAAGCTACAGAAGAACAATATGAGGTAGAAAACATCTCCCTGGCTGGAAACACACTCCAGCTTCAGCTTCTGAGAGTCATTTCAGAAATACCAATGTGGGCCCACCTGTGCACCCACTAAAAGTCAAAGTTAAGACATCAAGGACTGGAAACAGTACTCAACTTGTTCTTGAAAAATCTCACCTGCAGTCTCTAATGACCCTATTTCAGCTATTACTGCATTTTAAATTCTTCAGCATGCTGTTAAGTCAGGCCATCAGCGAGAAGGCAGCAGAGATGTTAAGCCCCACTGACTAGCCCTGGCCTTTTGCTTTGACAGTTATATCCTTTTTCCACTTTTTTTGTCTGTTTAATCTATTTCATCTTTCAAAGCCATCAACTGTCTACTAAAGTTATTTTCTTTCCAGACATTATTATTTTTTTTAAATGTTATTGACAGGTACAATGCCAGCAAACTGATACCTAATAAAATAATAAAGTAGATACAGCTGAATCCCAGTTTCCTGATATAATCATATTAGAAGAAAGTATTTTGTTATACACGAGACCCTAATGAAGTCAGCACAACTGCTCACATGTAAAAACAGTAGAACTTGATCCACTAAGTTCAACCACATCCGACAGCTTTCCAGATTTTCTGAACTGAACTATTCTCATTTTAAACATCATGGTCACCAGTAGGAGCCAGTAACATTCAACATCAGAGCGGCACTTCCCAGAGACAGTTCTCTCTAGCTCCGATTAAAATAACATAACCTCCAGAAACATAATAGCAACAACTCTATTTACATTTATTGCTTGAGGGGATATTAGTTTACTGTGGATGATATTGTAACATTCAAAATAATATTTATCACAGCCTGAACCAACTCTTTGCTCAGAGCCATTTGTAAAAGTCAATGAAAACAGGAATTGATCTACCAGCTCTATCCTAATGGTTCAGAAAGCCCTATCTCCACTCCTGATCTGTCTTCCTTTATGCTGCAATTTTAGTTTGTCCCTGACCTCACTTTTTTTTTTTTCTAGTTTTCATCCCAAGGACAGAATGAACAAAGCAGAATATCTAAGCTTTCTCTTTGAGCTCTGCCTTGCCCTTCCAGAAGATGGTGACTGATACCTCCCTTTTTCCTTCCATGCTCTTTTCCACTCTAGCATCTCTATGCATGGCGTCCAGGCTATGTCTGCTTCAGAGAAGAGTTTAGGATGTTTTTGTCCCTAAGCCATGATAGGAGCTCTAAGATACAATCTTTTTTGCTTCTCTAAATGTCTAATGGGCTCATCTGCTCTGATTACTTCACATCTCAAGTTCTACAGCATTCTTTTCATTGGTTTTGATGAAGGATGTCTTATATGAGGAGTATTTTCCTGAAAATAACATCTTACTTACCTAAGGCTACTTCATTAACTTCTTTCACGTCTGTCCTCAGATGTGAAAATACTTATTTTTCCATGATACTACAAAATTGTTTAGTCCTTTAATGTGAGATGATTCTTGTCAACATTTTGGCCATGCATTCTTTATAGGCTCCTACCTCTCTATATCATCTGTATGTTGTATCTTGAAGTTTAATTTGATTCAATTCAATAGGACAGACACAAAACCATCACAATGGTTTTGTGATGGAATCATATAGTATCTAGCCTTAAGGGTTTCTAATAACAAGGATTCCCAAGCACTGCCCAAGCATAAATTACAATATCAACAGTGTATTTATATAGAAGGAATAGCAACTATCATTTCGGTGGTTTGTTTTTTTGGTTTTTTTTTTTTTTTGCTGCATGCCTATTTTCATGCTTGCCACTGCTAAAATAGATTTTTAGAACATGGAGTTTCTGAATAGCATGAGACACTGAAAATGTAAGATGATGAGGTAACCTGTGGAAATTATTAAAAAACCAAACCAAACCAAATCAAATAATAATCAATGTACTATGACTTAAGCAAAAACAATAAGATACAAATTGGTAGTGAAGTTAGAAGCTTCAATTAGAAGCTTCAACTAGAAGTTTCCACATTTTCATACTAGTTGGCAGCCAAAAAGGATGAAAACAGTGACAAATTCCACTAAAGTTAAGATATTTTGTCTTTAACCAAATGTAGTGGTCTAATCATAATTGAAGTTGAGCTTCCTATGACAGACCTGGGAGTGGTTTTGTCCAAGGTATACATTGAATCTGAATTATGCAGTAAATCCTACACTAATGTAAGACAGAAAAATACACAGCTGCTACTACTTCTATTTGCTGAAACACACATGGGTTCAGTGCTTCAAAACGTGTAGCTCATCCTCTCTACCACTGAAAGGCATGCCAGCAGATAACTGCTTTTGGAACTAATACTTTGGCCTTAGAGAAGATCATATTAAAACATACTTTATTTTGTAGGTGTTTCTCAGAATCCTTTTCCTGCCAATATGTAAATAAGATGCTCATCGAGAGGTGTGCAGGGAAAACATATTCTGACACATTGGCACACAGCATTTTCAAGCAATACACACCACATTTATCATTATGTTAATGTGAAATCCCAAAGGCAGCACTGCCTTTAAGGCATACTTGGGCATGCCAAAGTTTTCCCTTTTGTAGGAGGCAAAGTAGAAGATAGATTTGTCATTCGCGAAAATGTGATGCTTCCCTGAGTTATGCACAGGAGTCAGAAACCTTAAAATAAAATAATATTTTGGTTTTGTGCAGTGACATTTTTTCATCTGCAAACCGTGAACAATTTATTATCCCCATAGTTTTTTCCCTTTTAAAGATGGCATAACTGAGAGATAGAGTTTAATGCAGCATTTTTTCAATAATGCTGATTGGAGACCCATGTTATTGGGCTGTTAATGGCATTAAACATGAGTGGTTTCCTTCTCCTTTCCTTTCATAAGTTATACTTGTAAAGATTGCCTAGATAAACATGTGAACAAAAAACAGTCAAAGAACAAAAGATCACAAAGCGTTCCTGAAGTATTTACCCGGGACACTTCCTCAAGGTCACACAGCATATCAGTGCAAGGGCTGGGAAAAATTCATGACTTCTGTTTCTCAGCTCATTCCAACTCTCATTTCAGATAATACTCCAAAAGCTTAAAATGTGTACCAAATGTCATTTGAATTTTCTCTGAAAAGAGATGCAAATCTCAAGGATATGGCTTCTGGTAACATTCTGAGAATAGCTTTTTCCTGTGAGCTTTAAGTGGTGAGATTTAGCTATATTCCTGTATCAGTAAGTGTCCCCAAACTTTCCAGTATCCCAAGTTAATTTGAAGATGTAATTGGTAATGACTTAGCCTGTATCTCCTTATGGTTCTCCTTCTACTACTTGTCAAAAAGCAAGGCACAGAAATAGCAATGAAAATATATAATATTTAAGGTAAAGGAAACCTTTCCAATAAAGAAGAAAATTATTTTGCCTTAGTCTTCACTGGCAACCACTCTCCTCACACCTTCTGAGCCAATGATGAGAAGATGAGGACCAGTGGGGTAGAGCCCCTCCGGCTGTAAGAGGAGATCAGATTTGTGACCATCTGAGGAACCTGGATGCATATAACTCATTGGGACCTGATGAGACACATCCTAGATTCCTGAGAAAATTGAACAATGTAATTGCCAAGCCATGCTCCAAATCTGAAAAGTCATGCCAATCACATGAAGTTCTTGGTCACTGGAAGAAGGGTAACATTGTATGCATCTTTAAAAAGGGTAGAAAGGATGTCCCTGGAAACTACCGACCTGTCAGCCTCACCTCTGTGCTTGGGAAGATCATGGCACTGACCTTCCTGCTAAGGCACATGGAGGGCAGGGAGGTGATTCAAGAAACCCAGCATGGCTTCACTGAGAGCAAGTCCTGCCTGACCAACCTAGTGGCCTTTTATGAGGGAATGACTATATTTGTGGACAAGAGAAGACCCACAGATGTCATCTATTTGGAACTCTTTGATACGTCTCCCATAACATCTTTCTGTCTAAATTGTAGTGATATGGATTTGATAGATGGGTTATTTGGTGGATAAGAAATTGATTAGATGGTAACACCCAGAGGATCATGGTCCAGATGGAGATCAATGACAAGCAATGTCCCTTAGGGATCCGTACTGGGACAAGTGCTGTTTTATATCTTCATCAATGACATAGACGATGGGATTGAGTGCACCCTCAGAAAGTTTACAGATGACACCAAGCTGAATCATGAACATCATTCACATTTCACATCATTGTGCCTGTTCATAACTTTATACCTTAATGTCAATGTGAATGTGTAAGGTGGGCTTAATCATGGATCATTCAAATGCACAGGGTTCTGTGTAGACAACTTTCACTTCAGTACAATGAAACTGCACAAAAATTAAAATGATCCTGGTCAGTAGTTCTAAAATCTGGAAATGCTAATTGTTTTCATATGATCAGGAAAGCTTTTTTCTTAATTTTAAATTATGTGACTTTGATTTGATCTTATCTATTTCTGCATCAAGGTAGGCAGTGATGGTTTAGAGTGGCAAACTTGCCACAGTTGAGTAAGAAAGCAAAATCTGCATCTCAGTAATGCAATATTCAGTGAGGACTTTGGCTTGGATTCCTCCCTGTTTCCCAGAACCTTCATAAAATGATATGTGTTTACTAAACAGAAGAAAAACTACAATTGATATTCAACCCTGTTAAAGCCAAACAGGAAAGGGCACTCTGTTTTAAGACGTTTATGAGGAATAGTTTAAGCATTGAACAGTAGGAGACCTTAAAAAAAAGTACAAATAGCCTGGCTAAGGAAGAAAGAAGCATCTATAAAAAAAGGGAAATCACAAGTGAGCAAGATAATTGGAAGCAGAAAATAAATGAAGAATTGCTCTTTGAGTAGAAAGTTGACTAACAAAATGCCATTGTAATGGTGAATGACTTTCATTAGTTGCACTCTTCACTAAAATGAAGTCATTATATCAGCACTGTTGCCCCAGAGCTAGTTTAGAGCCTTTACTTGCTATTGGCATTAATGGGCACAAGCTGAAAAATCAGAATCTGTATTTCAGGTGCTTCATAATCCACACCTTCAGTTCATATACCTTCATGGCATTCTGGTAAAGCAAACTATTGTTTTCCAATTATCCATAATCCTCTTATTTACCAGTCTTTAAGTCAGTGGATTTTTATTAATTAAATAATGATATAAAATACATATAAGATAATTAAATCAAAATAAGGTTTATGGAAAGTCAAAAATCAGGATATGCTCTTCCAGATAATACTTTCTTTGGAAGCATTGCAGCAGGCATTGTAAAGAACTGGATGAAGATTTTCTGTGCACATCTGTTAACAGAGAAGGCTGAACATCTGCTTCTATCTCTGACAGTGCGTAAGTTGTGGTTGTGACAACAGAGTAACCTCTCATTGTCCCTAGACCTCGCCACCACACTCCAAGTGATCTTGAGGAGAGTACATGTTGTCCTTTACACATGTTTAGTTGCAATTCCCCTAAAGGCCTGCTTTCCAAGTTGTCAAACTAATAAGCAAAGTCTTTTCACGCATTAATGAACAATGTACCTCTCCATATCTAGCCGCACAGATAAGTGCATAACTTCACCAGCACTAGCTGGAAACTATTAGCCACCCAGTCTGAAGGAACAAAGATTAACCAGGCTTTAGGTGTCAGTGAACAATTCACACTTCTCTCTTCTTTACTGCATTGTATTGTAGATGTTCCCAAGTTTAGGGATGTATAACTAAATGTAATAATTCATGAGACTAAAATGTAGCTCCGAAAAGTGTGTCATGAGTTCTCCCTTTGATTTCCTTTACCAGTTGCAGGCCCTGACAAAGCAGGAGGCTAGTGTTGTAGTAGTACAGTTCATGTATGTGCTGGTGCAACAATGTGAGTGTATCCAGGAGCAAACCCACTGTCTAAATGGGCCAGACAGATGCAGGTGAGAAAGGTGAGGACAGCACCAGGAGACGAACCACCCAGCTGAAGAGTCGTGCTGCAGGTTTACAACAGAGCCAGGATCCTGAACCCTGACCACTGCAACATCCAGACTCAGGCACACCGATTCCAAAGTCCTTGGCAGAGTAGTTAAGGGCTGGCAGTGATGCCTCTCTGTCACCCACTGTGAGACTCTGTCTCGGGGCATAGGGGTTAATTGCTGGGAATGTTAAATGAGAAAGGCTAATAATGAGCTAAAAGAAATTTTATTATTGCTACTGAAACATCTGACTCCTTGGGTAGCACTGCGAGAGTAAGACACTCTAATACAATCACTGATATTTTCCCTGGGGGGTAATTATTTTATATATATATTTGCATTTGTAAAGTGCTGAATCAATTTTGTTAGTAGTGACTTGATACTCATCTCCTTCCCTATTATCTAAAGCTTATATACATTTATAACATGACTGATAATTCTAGGTCGTGTATGTCTAGAAGTTTCTTGATTTTTCAGCACTTTAAAGGATTGCTTTATGACAAGTTCTTGTAAGCAATATTTTTTGTTCCAACTGAAGCTCCTTTTTATTGTTACTCTGTGTCCCAAATAGGAAAAGTAGTACCCACCTCCATTCCCTCCTCTTCATGTGGACTTGTTATCTGCCTGATAATGAGGTAATTCAGTGCATCAACAACTGCAGCTATTCCTACAGAAATTTTTGTGCAATTACTGATTCAATCTTTCAATGTTATTTGTTTCAAACATAAATAAAGAAATAAAATGTCTTTCAAGGAAACATCTAGAACTATGAATAATATCACAAATGAGCCATTCTATGTCCACCACAAACACCCAAGTGTAGATTCTTAGAATCCACTTCAAAATCAACACGCTTTTCTCTCGTATTAAAAACCATTAATCATTTGCTACAGAGAGTGCAAAAATACACTTTTGCTTTACCTATGCTATTTCAGTTAGAAAACTATGCATTTTTTCATTTTCACATTACTGCATTTCTCACATTTAACTTATTGCCATGTAATTGTCCAATATTTAAGAATAGAATGGCATTCAGTCCCAGAACATATCACAGAGGAGTCTTAACCAGCAAGCAATGTCTGTTTAATCACTACACTGAATTGTTACAGCTACAGCATGGGAACTATAGAAAGATTTGCCTTAAAAATTAAACAATGGAGATTATCAGGACTGAAAAAGACTAGCTTCCTCAAGAAAAAAAAAAAAAGAAAATTCCAACACTCACAAATAAATCTGTACATCTTTTTTGTGTGCTTATAACAGTGATGCTATCACACGATCATACAGCAATGATTTAGGAATTTCATTAGAATCGTGACACCTTGATCACAGAGACTCAGATAATGTGCTAGCACCTTAAGATAGGTGTTCAGCTTACCTGGACTGCACTCAGGACACAGCACAGTGTCATAGTGTCTAGGACACATACTGTCCACACAGTTGTGATCCACATCACTCTGTAACAGAGACTGAAAGACATTGGAAATGGCTGCACCACTAAGATCTTCCACAGAAAAAAATTAGTCCCTTTGTAGTCATTAATATGGCATTTGTAGTTCAAAAGCAGTTCTAACAGCATAGCCAGAGATCTATCTCACATGATATACACACTTTTATTTTAAAACAAAGTCAGTGGGCTGTGGTGTCTGCCCTCTGTCTTAAGAAATACACATTCCTAAAGCTGCGCAGATGCTCTAAGCATCTAGTCAAGAGGACCCAAAGACACCAAAGAAGCCCAAATAATATGCTTGCTGTCAGTTTAATTTTGCAGTGAATTCCAAAAAGATTTTTTATGTGAAGGACTTCAGGTACAGCAAAGACCCTTTTTTGTTCTCTGTTATACCCATTGGCTTTCTTATCAGAGAAAAAGACCTTCTGAAAGCCTATATAAACCTGTCAGGATTTACCAGCAGTGCCTTGTGTAGTTCCTCAAAGATCCAGCAGAGCACACAGGATAAAGATAATTCTCCTGGGAAAGATGGGAAACACCTTCTTGCTTTGCACTGTATGCTAGTTTTAGTTTTCTCTTTGTTGAAATGGCATTAATCTTACTACTATAAAGACACCAAGTAGGATATTTATTATTTACATTGTTTCTTAGCACATTTGTGCTATTTGTCCATGAGCCTGTGTGACTGCGATAGTTGCTGCCCAAAAACATTATAGTCCAGGACCAGGTAGAGTAGGCAGCAGAGCTATCGACATGAACCACCATCCCTCCCTCACTACTTGCACACTGCCAGAAACTGAAAATGTTATTCTCAATAACAAAATTTAGGATACATGATTGATGATGTTGTTCTGGTGTATTTGCTTAGAAGAGGACTACAACGACATTTACACCCTCAATAACCAGCAGAGAATCATACCTTTACATGAGGGGGATCTCTGCACAGCACAGTGAAGGATACATGTGCTAAGACAAAGAGAAACAGTGAACCTGCTCCACTGCAGTAAGTACTCACATACCATTTGAAATGTATGAATTAGTTGATTCTTGATATAAATTAATTACTATTATTATTATTAAAATCTGCAGTATTTCTACATTACATTACACTGTCTAGCCAAAAATGCAAAATATTATTACAACTGAACAAGAATGATGTAAAGACAAGACATCTGCACCACCCAATCTTTATAAAGATGATGATCTGATGTCATATTAGCATTTAATTCTCTTGTGAAATTCATGCATTTATCATGATTTTTCATACATAAAAACTGCAGTGGTTTTGATCTAGTCCTAAAGCTTGCATTGCCTTTCCCATACACACAAACTTCCCCCTCACTAGCACCAGTTCTGACCAGCCCTGTATGGACATTACTGCATCTCACATGAAATTAGAGGATATAGTTGCATGTACAACCATGTAGATGACGACCAGTATAATCAAACAGAAAACTTTGCAAATAAAAATGTACTCTAGCTTATAGTTAATGATCTTTTGCTGTGACAACATCTTATTAAACAAAGGTTTTCTTGTTTTGGCTGTTATTCTGCTGCTTAATTGGAGGACTTGCCCTCTCTTTTCTTTGTGCATTCACCTTCCTTTGCAGTGGCTGGAGACTTCTTGTTGAAGCAGTTTCTGTGTGAGAAATGCTGTTGAGATAAAGCTGTTTTCTTAAGTATGTGATACCACTTTTTATACCATAGTTTAGGGAAGAAATAGAATTTGCAGTACTTCCAGGTGTTATTTGCTCAGATTTTTTTGAGCACGGATTTCAGACTAGGGCTCCATTATGTTGATTGTAAGGATACAGTGGAGGAAAAAAAAGGTTTAGTAGGAATTTTCCCACTGTTAGTGGCTAGAGTTTAGCAGTGATGCTTTCTTTCAGAATGTCTTGCCTTTATGAGGAAAAATTAAATGTGTGCTCTCTGTTTTTAGGAAATACGATTAATGAACTTCTTATAATAGAGGTGGAAAAATAATGCATTGATGCAGAGATTTAATTCCTATCTACTTGTATGCAGGAGAATTTTCTGCAGCATGTGCTGCTTCTTAAAAATCTCCTGTAGCATATCCTTGTATTCAATCCACTGAAGGCTTGGCTTGGATCTCACTTTTGCTATAAAATCCCCATTGTACACCATGACTTCTAAGTCTTTGAGGCTGTGCCTGCAAAACAGCTGGGCAGTCTTAAGGAGGTTTAAGAGCTTTAGATTTAATACTGGACTATATGCCCCAGTGGACTTAGGAATGACAAATGCAGAGCCCAGGCAGTCTCATGGAGCCTCCTGCTGGCGCTTGCTCTGTAGCCCCATACTCCTGGGTTTCTCTTATCTCCCACCCTACCGCCAGTAAGGTACTTGAGAAAAGGAATATTGGCAGTGGAAAGAACTTGGAAATATCATTTTACCTCTTCTGACACCTTCTGAAAAAAAGGATAAGTCCTTCCTAAATTTGATACAAAGCCAAATCCTTAGTCCTCTTGATGCTGTCAGCAAGTAGAGAGTGAGGAAAAAAGCTTGTATTGATTACAGAAGGTTAACCCCAAAGGTACTGTGAAAATGTGTTTATTCACACAGCTTTAAGAAAGATTGTGTGGGCTTCAGAGATGCTAAAATGCTGTTTTGAAGTTGTAAGCCATGTCTAATAGCTTTAGTAATATTGCTATGAAAAGTTAGAGCTACAGACATTATCCACTGTGTGTGTACTAGGTGTACAGAGGAAAGCATATTCTGTGTGTATGAAGTGTGCCCTACACTATTTAAAAGACTATCCACTTTTACCAGTTGATTAGATACAAATAATCAAATCAAAGGTCTTATAAAAACGTGGACAGTCTCCTTATGGAAACAAAGTCATTTGATATATTGCATTGGTTCATTTGTACAGTCTTTATCTATGACATGGTTGCAATATATATTTTACCACACAAAGTGCACACACACAGCTTTTTATCTAATAGCATGTGGAAAAGCTACGTTAAAAGTACCACAGGCTTCTGAAGTTCTGTTCAATGTTTTCCAATATCATGTGTAAAAAATGTTCTTGTCTGATACTGGAAGTGATCCCTATCAGTTCTACTTCATAAAACTCCTAGAGCTTTCATTTTCATGCATCTTCACATTCTTCAAAACCAGCAATATCGATATGCCATATAACAGCCTATCTCTAGGATGACTGCAGTAAATAAGTACTACTAAAAATATTGCAAAGATTGATCCCCTTTTTCCAGCCCAGTTATCTATGCTCAAATGATTATATAGTTCCTCTGGACATAAACACAAATAGCAAAAATAAAGCATTTGAGAAGCAGCATAGAACAATCTGGATAAACAAAAAATTTTGCAGAGTCTTGCAAACCTTGACCCAAATGTATGCACATTAAATCAGTCTCTCCTATGTGAAAAGAATGCAGGATCAGAACATCTATGGTCATCTAATTTACCCTGGGTTTCCCCCAGCCAGTTTGCAATGAACTCTATTTCTTTCTTTCTGAGTGAGCGAGTGGTGGATTCTGATGAAGACACCACTGCCACCACTACAAACGTGTTTGCAAGCTTATCCTTCAATATAATGCAGTTCCACTATGCTTCAAATGAGCTGGTCTAAGCTATAATAATAGATCAATAAGTCTATGTTCATTAGTCTTGGTGTGGTGGTTAGTGTAAGCTACTGTACCTGCACACACCAGTGAGCTCTGTGCAGCTCCGACACCCACTTCTCACTGCCCACACATGCAAATAATTCCCAGGAGTATCCAAGATTTTTAAAATGGCTAGTTACAAGGCCTCAGTGTGCAGTAAGCTATGAAAAACAGCTTCTGCAGCAATATCATTACTCCTGTTGAGTATAGCCTGCTGTGTGATAAAAAGACGTTCAGTCTTGGTGTGTAGATTTCAAGTGACTGCATGAATCATGTGGATGTGATAGCACTTACCATGGATGCATATTTACAATATGTCTGTGCAAACATCAGCAGGCAAAAACAAAAACACATGCAGCCCTGGTTGCTAGTGTGAAGACTTCTGGAAGTTTTGGGATTGAACTAAGAGAACAATGAGCATTTCTACTTCATCTTCTTCAAATGTGCAGAGAAATGACTAGGCCACCTGAACTCTCCTAAGTCAGAAAAATGGCAGAGGAGAAAAAAAAGAGCCCGGAGAGGAAGTCAGAGGTGAGTCACTTCCAAAAGTCCTTCAGAAACATTGAATACCACCTTGTACAGCAGCTTTACTCACTTACATGCACCAACAACAGATACTATCCCACTGAGTGCCTGACTTCTACTCCCCAAGAAAAATACTTGCTGTTTTCCATTCAACCAAATTGCCCCAAGCCCAGGACAAGAAATTTCCATTAGAAACTTGAGATGGAGGAGTGCTGGGTCTAGAGGATCAGGCTGCAGAGGTTGGGGGCTAGAGGGGTGAGCAACTTCCCAGGGGGCAGTGCAGGGCTTATGTTTTTTTCCTCTGAGCAGGGCAAATATAGAAGCAATGTTTTGAGGAAAGCAAAGCACATCTTTAGTGGATTTAGGGCAAACCAAGAGAAGCATAAACTGTGAGGATGGACCTTTGCTTAAAATATTGGCAGCATCTTGCTTTGGCTTACACTCTTTTTATGAAGTACTGGCTTTCAGAAAGGAGATACAGCAGTTTGATAACTTTGCTTTAGTAATAGATCATGTAGCACCAATAAAAATGTAGTAGTGGTTGGAAACCCATTCCTCCCAAAGCTAAAGCATTCTCAGCTAATGAAAACTGTGACAGAGTCATTACCACCATAGGGGTTCTGATTACATCTGTTGATGCAAGATTGATTTTTCTTGGCCCACAGTCAACTGCCATCTCTGCAAACAGTTCACAGCATTACAGCCCATGGGGGGTTATTTCAGAGCCGCTGTCCTAGGCGGCACTGTTTGGTTTACTGTTTTCTCGTGAATGCTTCCAGACATTTTGGTGCCTGCCTAAGTGCGGGGCTCGCCAACAGCAGGCAATGCAGGTCATAAAACACTGTAATAGAGGATTTCCATTTCAGCTGTGATTCTGTCCTGAATTCAGGGCAGCTGCCTCTGAAGCACTACACTTAAAGGTATTTATGATTCAGAAGACATTTCTAGCTCATACAGTAGTTGCAGCCTTTATCTCTTTGTCTTTGATCTCCTCTGAAGTCTCTTAAACATAATTAAAGTGTCACATCATCTCCCCCTTCCCACTTTCTCTCTGAAACAAAACATTTATGCACAAATTAGGAACTTTAAACAAAGACATTTCCAAGGAGTAATGAAATAAATTTGGGACGTTTCAACTCCATCTCATATATCATTTCCCAGAAAAACGTGTTGTATTCCAACTTGGCAAACTGCTGAACCAGAACTTTTTTATTTAATTTTTGCCAGCACAGTATATTTTACTGAAATTTCTCCTAATATCTGCCATTGCTAATATGGAATTGGGGGAGTGAACATAAATATCCTTCTTATAACAATGCATTAAATGAGTTTGATGACACTGGCATCCAACCAAGGCACAAGTTTCACTTAAAAACTACACAAACTCCATCTTGTGAGTTGACTTGTTGAATAAACTAATGAAAAAAAATTGTAAGCAAATCTCAAATTGAAACTTTCAACAAAGCTGTGCATTATTACAAAGCTTTAACACAAGCTGAGGAGATTAGGGCTGAGCTTGCCTTCTTAAAAAAACTCCATCCAAGCTCAATATCTAAGGAGATATGAAGTGCACAATATCTCTATGTCTAAAGTGAGCCACTGTATTTCTAATTATTGTACAAAAATAGGGAAATATCACTTAGGACCTAGATGGGATAAAATGACTGTCAACTTGCCAGGTTGTAGTGCTGGAAGGTTCATTATCATTTAATACAGCAGAAAGAATTAAAATAGTTAAGATTTACCTCGTGAATCAAGTAAGATCTAAAGGTAGCTGTGGGTATGACTTAAGAGAAGAGAAGCCCTCTGCAGTGACTGATGTAGGCCTATACATTGACAAAAATATCAAGTAAGTATCACAAACTACTTCTGATCACACAAAAAAATGAGGTGAGATGCTATCTTTACAGAAATAAGTTCAAAAGTTGCATAGCTTGACCATTTCCTAATTGACTTATGGATACAAAACATCTTCAAATGATTGTGAGCAACTAAGAATATGATATGAGTAATGAGATTCAGTGACAGCCACGTTATACCTGCGGTAAGAGAAAGAAGAAAATAGAAAAATGGAGACAGTAGCAAAATTAAACACATAATAAAAATTGTATAATCATGGCAGTCAATCATACCTAAAACTACAGAATTACTTAATAGCTGTGCAGACTTTAATAAGATGGAGGCTGAATAATTTTGGGGTTTTTTTAATCTGGCAAAAAGCTGGTAGGACAGCTTAACTCATTTTACTTCAATATTTTTAACATCACGGCATTTGGAATAGTAAGTCACAAATGGGATTCTGTAAAAGAGGACATTACACGTTTTCAGATTTTGGGTGAAAAGAAAGAAAATCAAATCAAGCAAGTGCAACTCACAATGGGCACTGACCAGCTCTTTCTTTGGAACTGCTACTATAGCACCAGGGGACAAATGATTATTTCCCAAAGACTACTTATATTCGATCTACATTGCAGGCACATTCAGGGTATTTTCATCAGGGAAAATTTATCCTCACTAAATCTTGCATGTAAACCTAATAAAGGCTTGGTATGTGTCCCATTATATGTAATGTCCTTGGGAACCGTAAAAAGCTTCCCAGCAGCCTGCTGGCTTTAGATGCCCCTTCATCACTTCTGAGAAAGGATCACTTCAATGCATTAGTAGGAGCATAACAAGATGGAGATGCTCTTGAAACCACCTCTCTTACACAGTACTGACAAGACACATTACCTTTGTGATGCCCATCTGATCTTTGACTAAAGTGATTGCAATTTTGTAAGCATTAAGGTAGGAATTTCTCTTTCCATCTGCCATTGTCCAGCAATTCAACAGAAATGTTTGGTCTTAACTATATGATACAATGGTCAAATATGTTTTCATTTTAATCACTGTTCGGATGACTTATTTTGTGCATATTCAATCTAATGGACAAGTAATTTCAAAAGTAAATGTATTAACACATATTTTGAAAATCCTACACAAGAAAAAATTGTTCTAAATCTGCTTGTAGTGCATTAACCAAGTGGCAGATTAAGCAAATATGGATATGTAATTTAATCTTAGATACTGTCCACAAATAAAGTCATGTGGCTTCAGACAGAGGCCTTTGGTCCATGATGAAGTCTAAAACTTACTGCCTTGTAAGGCAGAGAAACTTGACTTTAGCAGAGTGCTGCTTAGTCATTTCATCTACAGAGTTGAAAAAAATACAACAACAGTTTGTTGCAAAGGTGGTGTCACTGAGGATGAAGCACTGCCTGAGGGTAAAGTGATTTAAGAGAAGACAAAACAGGATTAGGAAAATGCAGACACTAATGCCAAAAGCAGCCTCCTGACCTGCACCGGGTTTGTGCATCCTGACTGAACACATTTCTAGACAGGCTGGTAATGTTTACAATGGGCTTCAGGGCAAGACTGTTAGTGGTAGGGTGTTCAGCATTATCCCACAAGGAGATCTGAAAACATAACTCAGCAATATTAGCAAAATTAACTTCAACAAGTAACTGCAAAGAATGTGCTGTAGGCAGAGCCTCCGCTATGGCAGGAATAAAATACTTAAAGATATCCTATTCCTGCCTAAAGGGAGTCAGTGCTTTAATAATACACTCTAGCTCTGAGTGGCCCTGAAAAACATCTGCTTTCTGCATCTGAGCCCCAGCTGCTCTCTGTGCAGGGGTCTACACAGGTACAGTATCTCCTTACACACAGCTCATGAAGTGCAATTCCAAACAACATAAATCTCTGCTGTAGAGATTTCCCTGCAACCCTTGGAGAGACTACTCTGGAGCAGATATTCACACTGCTGACAAGGACGACACATGCTGGAGCAGGTGGATATTCCCTGAAAGAAAAGACCACACCTGAGAAGTTTTGTCCTGAAGGACTGCAGTAGGGATGAAGGAGTGAAGCTGAGTCTGGAAGAAAATGGGTGGTGGGGATGGTAAAATGTTGTTTTAATTTTTTCTTTGGTTGTCACTATCCAAGTCTATTTTAATTAGCAATAAATTAATTTTCCCTAAGTTGAATCTGTTTTGCCCATGATGGTAATTGGTAAATGACTTTATTTCAGCCCATGAGCTTTTCCATCATATTTTCTTATTCTACCCTGTTGAGGAGGGGCAGCAGCAGAGCACCTAGGTGTGTGTCTGGCTGCTGGCCAAGGTTAACTACCAAACATGCATGTTGAAATCCTTGTACCCAGGAAAGAACAAGGTTTAAGTTAGAGCCTAGAAATCCAGCTGATGCTACCAGCACCTCCAAATGTACCAGGCTCGCTAAGTTTCCAATATACCTTAGTCACATAGTTGGAAAGGCAGTACTTTACTGGGGTTTTGGGTAAAGAGGTTGCAGCCAAACTATTTCATACCTCTCTTTCAGATCCCAATATATATATAATTTCAAACCGACTTGAAACTTGTCTTGTTTGCTTTGTTTAAACATACTTTTCAAACCGTAACACATAGGACAGGCATGCTCTTCGACTGTCTGATAAAGACACTTGTCTAATATTCACGTAGGTGAACCAGTTGTATGTATGATATGATTTGTTACTTTATTGCAAGCTTAAACACAACTTACAAACCTCTGAACTCCTGCCTTTTCTCATTCACAATCAAGAAAGCACACAGTGACTTCTGATGTTTACTTAAAATAAGTTTATTTAAATACCTGTTAAATTATTGTGAAGGTCAAGACAAAGGTGCTTAAATCTTCTAGGGATAAAGAATGCATGTGCAAAATACTAAGAAGCAGTGGTGTTTTAGGAAATAAATTCACAATGCAATAGTGAGAGATTATACAGTTGAGACCAGTATGATTGATGAGCTTTATCACAGAAAAATTGCAAAAGCTCTCTGATTTCTTTTAGAAAAGGATTGTGGGAATCAAAACCTCAAAATTCATTATTTTGATAGATATATGAAAGGTATTTCAAGCATCTTTTAGCATAATGACAAGAACCTTAGTATCAGGACAACGTGCATTTCAGTGAATCACAGAATCATAGAATAGCCAGGTTGGAAGAGACCCACCGGATCATCGAGTCCAACCATTCCTATCAAACACTAAATCATGCTCCTTAGCACCTCGTCCACCCGTGCCTTAGACACCTCCTGGGAAGGTGAATCAACCACCTCCCTGGGCAGCCTGTTCATGAATCAATATGCATTTAGCTTCTTTCATTAGAAGAAAGCTGAATATACACAAATATCAAATATTAGTACAGTGTAACTGGATATGAGTACATGTTAAACAGTTTCCCTTTTCATATGCTGCATCCACATGAGGACAAAAATCCTTCACACAAACATTGATATTTCTATACTTCAAAGTCCCAAATTTAGGAATGATTTTTCATAGAAATCTTAGTTTCTGCATGTTGTCTTACTCACTAGATATGGTTATCTTACTACACAGTTCATTTTCTGTCAGGTATATCTGTCAGACTATAACAGAAATTGTCACTGTAGTTTATGCTAGAAGAATAGTTTTCTCTACCAGACTACTCTGCAAACTAAAACTTTGCCGTGTTTTACTTCAGAGATATTGCATTACTTCATTGCTGTGATTTCTGCTGGCACAAACTCTGCCTTATAGTGCTACTCACCTGTGCTGATTTGGCAATTGTGTGCATGTGCAAGGCCAAAGAGCTACCTTCCCCATACAAAGCCTTTAATCATTTCAGGAACTGTGGGTTCCTGAGCATGGGAAAGGGGTGCAAGAAGGCAAAGCACGCTGTACAGACCCTTGAATAAATTAGAAGAGCCATAGGGCTCCTAGAGACAGTTCAAGCAGCAGGAGCTACCCACACTGTGCCCCTTGCACTGATGCCCTGTAAAAGTCAGAGCTTGGAATGTCATACTCTCTGGAATGAAAAACTTACAGTATCCACAACACAAGACACATGTTTGAAAACTTCACTAATTGCTGCATGTCCGGCTCCTGCCTGCCTTCCTTAAACTTTGTAGGCAAACAGTGGTTTACTTTGAAAAAACATGCAAAAGGCATGCATCATTAGAGGCTCAATTCAGCAGAGCCTCAGAGCACGTACTCAGCTGCCTGCCAAATGACCCTCTGTGATGCTTTGCACTAGCCAGAGATGTTAGCGTCATTACACTCTGAGCATTTGTTGTAATCAAATATGAACCAAAGTTCTGTGCTTCAAATTGGCATTGTTTTCACCTGCGAACTGTAAACAAAATGTACAAACTGTGAGCCGCAGATAAAGGCTACCTGAAGTCTTTAGAAAAATAGTACAAGATGCAAGGCAGCTCTGGCAAAAACAAGGAGAGTGAAAATGAGAAATCAGGTTCCTGAGAATGTCAAGGCATCTTCCCCATTAGTTCTGACTTTGTGCATTCTACAGTGTTGAAATATACTGTGAATAGCTCAATTTCCTGATTCTCCTTCATGATTTATATCTAAACATACATTCTTTTACATAAGTCTGATCATTATTTTACTCTGTTGGTTTCATTTGAACTTAACAAGGTATGTCATGTGGGAACCATACATATCCAATCTACTAAGCTTCTTTAGCTTGTGAGATACAATACACTGGATTGTTACCGGCTCATGGGGATCACCATGCAGTGACAGAGGAAATGGCAAGGCAGCAGAAATCAAGAAAGGATTTAAAGTAGGTAGATCTGAAGGGTGAAAGGTTGCACTTATGTCCTCTGTTTCCAGCCTGTTGTTTTAAAATGTATGTAGCTTTCTTATAATTAGAAGTGTGAGATATCAGGTTTGATTCTGTCTTCTTTTGATGACTGCCAACTGTATGTGTTACCTTTTTTTAAATGGAAAGCAAAATAGATTGATCATTAGTGGCTCATTCACTGGTACTAGATGTCATTAAATAATTAGCATTTTCCAGTCTGCAGAGCTGCAGGATTGACATCTCTGTTATTCTAGGTAGAGTAAAAGAATCTCCATAATTTGTGGTTTCTATAATATATAATGAGTTTGTATCAAAGTGTTTTCTAGATCTGCTCTGCTGATAACATGCACCTTAGATTATAGAACTGCATGCAGTAATATGGCACAACAACATCAGTTCATTAATGGGTAGTATCTTCGAAACTGTTGAATCTTGTTATACAAATCATTTTTGTCCTTGTAATAAAGTTAGAATTAAATAAGAAGTGAGCAAAATTTTTTGCCTCAGATCTGAGTTCATTTTCTTCATTTTTAAAGAAAGAGCTTTATGAATTTTCAAATTTCTTTTTTTCTAATACTATTATCTATTATTCTCTGATCTTTACATTATTTAAGGATGACATAACAGTAATAATACAGTGATAATTTAGGCCCCCATTCTCCATGTATTCCTTCCTAAAGTGAGTCTCAGCTGATTCTTGTTGAACTGTGACATTATTTTCACTGTATTAAGAATTTAAACCAAAATTTCTGTAAGAAATCAATGATATTTGGCTCCTATATGTTATAGATGTGAATTGATATCCAGTCTATATTGGGTTTTTTTGGTTTGGATTAGGTTTTTTTCAGCACCTAGGACTTTAAGGCAAAGTTATTAACTGCCTTTAATTATCAAGTTGACTTTACATTCTCTGACATTCTCTTCACCTATTTGTTCCACAATTAATTCAACGGAAATTAATTTGAAAGCAATAGAAGGTAAGGTGTCATTTTTCTGGTTGCATCGGATTATGACTCTTCTCTTTTTAAAGAATGGAACTGCATCTCTTACCTTGACCAAATCAGAACTATTGGATCTGTCATCATCTTGCCCATCCCCAAACTCCATGGCTGCCCATTACATCCCCACAAAGTTCCCTGGGAAGGGAGTTGCTCTCCTTCCCGTCCTGTGCAGGAAAGCCCACAGCTGCTCTCACTTGCTGCATTAGGCTCACAGAAAGCACAAGCATTAATTGCTTTCTACCTCTATTTGTGTGCTAAAGCTAGTTGCATTCTGTCTTCAGAAAGCACATACAAAATCAATAAGCCCAGGGAAACAACTATATAAATACAATTCTTTAAGTGGAAGGAAAGGAAATTGCCCATGCTGCTTAGGTAGTTTTGGATTTGTTACCTGTTTCCATAGGAGAGATTCCTTCCCAATAACTTAAGTCTCAGAAATTATTGTTAGTCAGCATAAGCCTAAAAGTCTGATGCATTAATCTTTGTATATGTTCCCTTCTATTGCTTCTCTCTTTATTTATGGAAATCATTTTGCCAGAGTAATACCATAAGCTATACAACTTGTTTTCATGAGGAACTGAAGTTTTAAAAAATAACTCAAAATAAAACATCATTTGAAAAGCATCACATAACAATTACAATTATTTATTACTCGCAGTAAATATTGCCCTGGTTTCTGTGTAGTAAGCTTTCTAATGCTGCTACAAGTCACTATTTATACCTCTTCTTTATCAATCAGGAGCTTAAAACCTCTCAAGTGCCTCCTCCTTACTTTGAGGATTCACAGGCCACCTGTATCTTTTAACACATAACCCATCTAAGCAATAGATTTACGCCTCTGAAAACAAACTCAGACTACAAGTGAGAGGTTTTTTTCCACAGCATAGATAACAGCATAGTGTTCAGATGGAAAAGAAAATTCTCAGTTTGTTTGTTGTAAAAGTAAAGTAACAAAATCTCACCTGAATGGCAGTAAAATGTAATACAAAAGGTCATTATCTACCTCCAGTATCTCATCAACAATTCTCATTGTTTTGATTCTTTAAGATTTCCAGTGCACTCCAAGCTTATATACCAGTGAGCCAAACACTCAGCTTGGGAGAAAACCATCAGAAGAATAAATACTGTAGATGTTATAGTATATACAAAGCCTGATCCATGAACTAAATAAGGAAGGTTATGAAATGTGTGCAAATAAACTGAGCTTGATTTACACCTGTATCTCTGGAGCAAAGTATGCAAATAGCCACTTATATGTGCTAATGTAGCAGATATGATAATAAGCACTATTTCAGGTGTGCAATATCTTGCCTTTGTATGAATGTGTTATTTTAATCTAAATAAAGCCTCTAAAATACGTGGAGAGCTTGATGCAAGGATACTGGGGAGAAGGGGAAGGAGTTAAGAAGTTGTGATTTAGTTGTCATATGGAAACCTCTCTCTAGATTTTTTTCATTATCTCATTCTGCAAAGCATCTTCAAGCCTGTTAGTCTGTTCCCATCCATCTTGTACCTTATTTGCTCCCTACCATAACTCCCCCAAGCATGGGCACACTCCCTTTCCTTGACCCACCACCTCTGCTTTCTTTCTCTGTGCCCAGTATCCAGCAGATCATTCCTACCAAGGAAGGAAACCAGTCTGTTTTCTTCAAGCACTTTGTGCATTGGCCTGGGAATGCAGTATGCAACAGCTTGCAAACTAACTGACACTGAGGGTATGCATGTCTTTGTGCAGTTCTGAACAGGCAGCATTTTACAATGGTGACATAAAAATACAGAGGAATTTATGTTTTAAAATCTTTACTGAGAGTATTTGTTTTGTTCATTATTCAGTATTGACTGCTACCAAATCTGAAACAACTTTATTTCAGTTTGTACAGCTTCTTGCATGATAGGGCTCTGTTGCGTGATGGGGATCAATACCCGCATACTACAGTCATGTAAACAGTAATTAATGACTTGAACAGTTTGTGCTCATCTTTGTAGTGCATTTGGGCTATACAAACATTTTTACAAATGCTAGCAGCTGGCAAAATACTGGTAAATAATGAATACTACAACTTAGTTAGAAAAACTAAACAAATAGGTTTTATTACAAATCAGCTGTTGATACTTGCAGAAAGCAGCATCTTTCCCAATATTGCTAATTACTTCAAAACACCAAAGGCTTTGAGCACTCTGAATTTCATAGCTTAATTACTCAGTTGGAGAGAGATTTGCATTTCAGGTACACAGACCCACTGGAATTAGAGTGCTGTTATCACTTTACTTTTGATGCCTAATTACAGCTAAGTACTTTAGGTCAGATGACTGGTTGCATCTAAGATCTGCTGACACAGAAGAAGGGCAGTAAAATAAGGGCAAAGTCAGCTTACAGGACTCTTTGAAAGCACCCAAATATTGGCATGATTTAGAGTTTTACATACACCTACAATATTCTTCAGGAAGCAACCATTCTATTCTAAGAAAAGATTTTGGCATTTCAGCAGCACCCAAGCCACTCTCTGAAATAGGGCTTATCTCACTGCCAAGCTGCCCTGCCCAGTTGCAGCGTGTATAAGAGCACTTCAAGCATGGTGTTTGCTAACAAGAAAACGAGTATGGGGTAAAAAAATGTATTTCAGGGGCATTTTGATCAGGAACTCACAGTACAACAGTGAGCTGGGTTAAAGTATCCATTCCACCTTATGTTAATATGGGGGGTTGGTATAGTCTCCTAGCTAAGGAAAAAAAAAAAGGTGGTTCCAAAAGCAAACTGCAGCCAAATTGCATTTAAAAATTGAGCCCACCCATCGTGTTTAGAGGCACTGTCTTTTAAGGATTAGCTACAATTTCATTTGCATGCTGCAAATTGACAGCCGGCATCCACAGCATGCAAAATTGCTTCATCTTCCTCTTTAGATGGCAATAACTGAAGCCAGTGGTTAAGCAATGGAAGTTCATTCAAAAGCAACATCTGTTTGCACTTCAGACTTCAAATTGCTCTGTTGTGTTTTCTTTCCATCACCACTTTAGTTGTGAAGAGCAGTGGCATTTTGCATAATATTTAAGAATTTGCTTAAGTAAAACACAGAATTACTTGTAAGAATTTGAAGAAAAACCTCATTTCAAGTCATATTTTTTGCATTCTCATCTATATTTTAAATGCATACATCTAGTATTCTTCCATTCCTTGTCTCTTCCTGAGCTTTTGTTCGACAACAGGTGCTACTTTGCACATGAAAAGCACTGTTTCTGCAAAGCTAGTTTTCTTTCATTTTGTGATGATCCAAGGTACACTGGTTTCATTGACTTCTACTACATGGCATTATAGCATTGATCAAATGATCCATGTTCATACGATAATTAGAACCTATAGATCCTGCCTGCTGACTAAAAGACAACTTTTGAGAGTATCACTCGATAACTCACAAGTCCTTATGATCCAAACAATGCAGACTGGTATAGTAGCAGTGAGTTTTAAGGACCTATGAAAATTACTTCAACTGTGGGTCGGAATAGCAACTTGTTTTCACCAAGAATACTGAAATTAGAGCTGTGGAGATGTCCAAAGTACAGTGCTGGTGAAGGTAGTTCAGAAAAAATTTATACCAGTAACCTGCAGTGTAACCCATGCAGCCTTACTCCTGTCCTTTGGAGTCCTTCTTAAGTGAAATGCTGAAGTAAGGAAAGAAAAACTACAAAAGAAGAAAATAAAATTTGAATTATAACCATTTCTAAAAGTTCTTCAGGCTTCAAATAAGATTTCCAAAGGTGACCAGTGAATATATGTTACCCTGATCTTCAGAGGCCCTGATCTTCAGAAAAGTGCTGAACCACTCAGAATATTCAATGTATTACTGTACAGTCTTGGAAAGCCAGGCCACTCTTTGCATAAAGGCAAAAAACTTTAAAATATCAATTTTATTTTAGTTATATACTCTTCTTTTTCCAGCTGATTTTTTTTGTTTATTTTATGAGAGCATAACAAGCTAAAGAAAAGACAAGTGGTGTGGACCGTCTTTTGTTCACAGGTGTGGTGGCATTCCAGATGCCTCTAGGACCATGACATGGTACAAACTGGAGCTGTGTGTATTTTCTTACCCTTAGGTCAACACCCTTGTACAAAGCTGCAACACCCTCTGACTGAATGGTGGGGTAGGGTGAGGACAGGAAAAGGCCGTGAGCTGCTCATGTCCTTGTCCAGAGCTAAGTCTGTCAAACCCAGGAGAAACAAGAACCAGCAGACGCCCTCCATCACCAGGGGGGACATTTAGAGTGATGCCATTTGTCTTCACAAATATCCATTATGCATGATGGAGCCCTGCTTTCCTGGAGATGGCTGAACACCTGCCTGTAAATGAAAAGGAGTGGATTAATTCCTTGTTTTGCTTTGCTTGCATTCACAACTCTTGCTTTACTTGTTAAACTGGCTTTATCTCAACCCATGATCTTCCTCTTACTCTTTTTTTACCAAATTTTCTCCCCCTTCCCACTAGGGGAGAGTGAGCAAGTGGCTGTGTGGTGCTTATCTGCCAATGGGAGTTAAACAATGACACACTGACACACAGTTATTACCTTCTACCACTCAGGTGAGAGAAAAAAAAAAACAAAAAACAAACAAATAAAAAAGAAAAATATCTAAAAAATACAAAAAGGGAAAGTAACCCCCAACAACTGGCAATGCTGAGCTGAGAAGTTAAGTAGCTTTAGCATCAATTTAAAGAGCATTATCTCAGCAACAGGTAAGGGGGAATTAAAAGCAAAATGTCCTACCCACTGCCCAATTTTAAGATTTGTGTGATAACTGCTGCTTAGGTTTGTGGGTTTGAGGTCTAAATTCTGGAAGAATAATTTTTTCTTTGGAATGAAAGACACATCCAGTACCAAACTCTGTGTCTACAAGTGGCTGACAGTGCTGAGGATGTTTCAGTATGGACTGACAGACTCACATCTGTCTTTCTGTGAAACAAACCCAAGGTATTGCCAAGGACAGTCTCATATCATGTGCTACTCTTTGTCACTAGAACAAAATACATAAACTGACTTTCATCACTTCATTTACTCTAGACTATTACATCCTCTTGAATTGACAGGACAAGGGGCAATGAGCACAGAGGTTCCCTCTGAATATCAGGAAACACTTTGTAACTGTGAACGTGACCTGGCACAGCTTCACCAGGGACATTGTGGAGTCTCCATCTTTGGAGATATTCATAAGCCAACTAGATGTGGTCCTGGGCAACCAGCTTTAGATGACCCTACTTGAGCAGGAAGGTGCGACCCGATGACCTCTATATGTCCCTTCTAGTCTCAACCACTCTGTGATTTCTAGGGGAAAAAAAAAGTGTGTAGTGAGTGTGTATTTTGTCACGCAGATCCATTCTTAGAAGAATCCACAGAATGCAGGTATTGTCCCCTTTATATTTTTTTTTCATGTTGGCAACAGGATGTTGGTTTTGGGGTATTAGGGATTTCTTAGTTTTCTTTCTGAGGCTGTATCAGCAAGAGCTGGCTAATGAAAGCTCAGGAATTATATGACATCTCTCTCCTCAGAGTATTATTCAAGTTTCATGAAATTATCATATATTTCTTAAAATCTTGGGTCAAAACCTTGCCTTGCTCAGAAGTATTCAGAGCAAGAACTGGTCAGATAAACTGCTGAGCCTCCTTTCCTCTTCCTATGCAATAAAAATAATAATACATGTATAAAAAAAATGAAAAACCCCAAGACTACAGTTCACACTTACTACAATAAAAAACCCCTACAAACACAAGAACTAAGGAAAAACCCCACAACAGAAAGCAAGCAGACCCTAAGAAGGATTCATAGGTAAAAAAAACCCTCAAATAAGGAGCTTATCACATCTTTCCCTTCTAATTGTCCCACGTATTCTGTCCCACAAAGGAAGAGCTCAGCGCAGCAACCCATACTTAAAAAGGTTTAATTTTTGCTTTGCTCTTGCACTTCACCTTTAAAAGCTGAGAGCCATTGCTTTTCATCAGGTATGCCAGAAGGTGTGTGGAAACAACCCTGTATGCAGTCTGTTGCAGATCCTTCCTCAGTCAGCAATTGTGCAGCAATCTCTCCACTTCAGTGTCCCTGGGGATTTCTCAAGGACAGGCAGTCTATTTTTCTCTTTACAGTGGCCATATCCATTCTAATTAGTTTGAACCAGGCTGTATGGATTAACAAGATCCCCTCAGTAAGAGGCTTTGCGGAAAGGGTGACCTCCCATCCTCTGAAGCTGTATGTGTGTGAGCTCATTTGCAGATATCTGGAGCAGGGTACATGGTAGACCTGCATTCAGAAATGGCACAGGAGACTACTGTAATATTTTCCCTTTAATCTCTAGAAGTCAGGCATTGAATTTTTCCCTTACACAATTTTATACCAGTATAAATGCCACCAAAGTTGATATTTTTTTTTCCAATACCTACAAGCCTAATAGCAGAAAATGGGTCCCTGAATGCACTCTCTGGGGACTTTAAGGTTTTGATGTGCTGCTGGTAATACTCAAATTATCCTTCCTTCTCTTTTCCCTATCTAGGTTACCATATTTAACATCATGCTATTATTCACATAAACATTGTTGGCTCTTTTCTGTTCTATTCACTGATTCCAGGCTATCTTCTGAAAGCCTTGACTGCCTTTATAAGAGGGCTATGCTGCTGTGGCAGAAAACACATTTGTTCTAATAGGATACCAAAACATGAATGCAGACAAATCGGAAGCCATAGATCTGCAAATATTTTTAGTGACAATGCTTTGGGAAACTTGATAAAGCTGTATGTGAAGTAGTGTTGTTGGAAGTTGATAAAGACAAAATGTGAAGACAAAAAGCACAAAGTGGGATTGTTAAACAGAATATGGGCACATTTTACAAAAAAGGTGAGGCTTGGGAAGGCATCAAAACTATGGCCCTGAAGGGAGTTCAGGCTTTTGCATTCCACTATGATTTCAATTCTGTGGTAAAATCAATGGGATCTTGCCGTGGCTGTTTTGAGAAGTTTCCTGTAACAACAATGCTAATGTCCCTCGCTTAGCTGATTTTACTATCCTGGCTATTCTGCAGAATAAATCTCCTCATGAGGACAGATTTTGCTTCCCGTACCAGTCAGGATAACTCCAGGCTTCAGCAAGATGATCCTGGATTGACACCAGAGCCAATCAGATAATGGTATCTTGCCTGAAGGTCACTGTCTGCTGAAAATTTTCTTCTGTTTGTAACAATTTCTATTTTTAATTGCTCTTAAGTGTCACCAAACATTTTGAAAAAAACTCTCCTTCCCTTTATTTTTCTTGAAGCTTCTATTCCCAATTCTTGCATCATTATTAAAGAAAAGGTCCCCCTTATACTTTTTAGTGAATGCGCTTATGTTACAGGGATATGCTTCTTACCTATTTTTGACTAAACAATGCTCAAGTCAAAGCCTACTGAAGATAGAAAATCTTCCCCTTTGACAATGTGTATAAAAAATCTATTACTACAAAATACTGCACACACTATATAAGTTTGCACTGTATTTCCCAACGCTCTTCTTTTACCACACCACACATAAACACATCTGTCTGCTATGCCACACATAATTGTAGTTTAGTTTATCTGCATCTTTACTGTTCTCTCCTGAATCTCATCTAATCTGTTAATTTCAGTTTTGTGAAGAGAAGTTCCAAACTGCGTACTTTTCTTACTGCACTCTTATTGAGCCTGCCAAAAAGCTGTTACTCAGAAAGAAGAAAATGTTATTTGTTTCAGTCACTCATTCTTATCCTTACCAGGCCAGGCTAAGCTGCACTAGGGACATTTACTTGTGTAGAAGACTCAGCAAACATGGAAACTCATAAACCATATTACATCTGTTTCATGGTTATTACTCCCTAATCCATTAAGGATGTCAGAGTTGGAGAAACATTATTTCTTTGTAAGACAACTTGTTCTTTTTTATACCTGTCTTTGTGTTATTTTTGCAATGGAACGGTAGTGTTTTAACCTTGTCACTTAGTATACCTCCCACTAAATATCATCCACTACGATTTCTTCTGAACAAACAAAGCTGAAGGAATGAGTGTCACAGATAATTCAGTTGTTAAACATTAATTATCTTAAAGCAGTCTAAACCAGTCACCAACAGGCACTTCAAACATTTTACATCTACCTGATGATATGCTCCATCCTTGCCACCTTTCTCTTGCTTGTTGCCACACCAGCATGGAAGCTTGAAGGTGATCAAGTTATCTTTTCCTATCTTACAGAGACATTGTTAAGAATGCAGGAAACAGTGCTGACAGGCTATCCATCAAGTACCAGTGCCAAGGATTCATGGGATATACTACAACAAAAGTTTGGCATGAATAAGGGTAAAAAGCACTCTGATGCAAGTAGTCACATTCTAATAACATCTCATTTGGATGACAGAATGCCTTTCATCCAAGTGAACCATAGCACTTTACAAGCTAAGTACAAGTACTGCTTCACCAGATCAACTCTAATACTTCAGTAATTTAACAGTGTGAAGTAATATTGTCAGTAGTTACTGAGAGGATGTTTCGGGGAGTAATTTAAACCCTCTATTGAAATGGGATGCTATTAGAACAAAATATATAAAGAGATATTTTATTAGGACTTGAGCCAAACTGTCATTAGTTTTAAAGAAGTAGAAACTAATATCCCCTCTTATCTCTCAGAAGACATTATTTCACAGAATCAATCATAGAATCATAGAATGGTTTGGGCATTTTACAATGCCTGACAAGAACTTCAGGTCATACATCCATAAAAGTAGGTTATAGACTTGATGGGGAGACAATAAACAAAACCAGTGTGAAATCTGAGTCACATACTTCTTTTCTCCTTCAGAAATACCATCCATTTCAGAAGCCAGAAAAAAATGCTCCTTCCCAATGATGATGAATTCACAGAATGTCCTAAGACCTATGGCTGAAAGTACCTCTGAACAAAAGTGCAGTGTGTTCCTCTGAATAAAAAACCCACCAAGTTGTAATCACAGCAGTTGTCTTAGTTCATTTATTCCAAGAAAATTGCTAAAACATTGACAACATGGTGGGTCCAATACTGTTAAACTTCTGAGGATCTCAACAAGAGATTTTTGTAGTAGGTACATGTCAGTACTTGCATGCATATGTACTTGTCTTCTCATATAGGACAGAAGGGATTACAGGAAGAGTTTTAAGGAATACGTACTCTTATTTTTACATTACCAAGACAGTATTAAAAGACAAAAATATACAGTTACTATACACTGGAAAATAGAAAATAATAGGCATTGATTTGAAAATCCATTCTTTGAGATGCTTTTTTCACTCAGACTAGACTGCCCCATTCCTGCATCTGCGAGCATGAGGACAGCCAACAAACTCCTACTCAGGGCTCTGGCACAGGTGCTTGACACCATAAGAACTCTGTAATAACTTTGACCACTACTAACAATATATATAGTTATGTCCAGGCAGTTTCTTACATGCCATAAGAAGCTTTCACATATGGTAACTTAGGTGTTGTAACAAGTTTGCAGGAGGTTTGTAGTTGTTGTCTCTGCTGTGATATGCTGCCATCATCAAGACAAGGTAACAAAGAAAGATTGTATGAAGGTCTTTAAAATTCTGGTGAAAATGGGCCGTGCTATCCCCGAGGTAAAAGCCACCCTGGAGTTAATAATCCTGGATTTCACCTTTAGCTAAAAATAACAATTTACCTTTCATTCCCATTGATCAACAATAGATTTTATTTTATCTTTTATGCTTATAATCATAGTCTAAGTATAAACTATGATATTGCATATGTATTTATGGTGCAATGTAATACAGAGCTGTCGTCTGTCACAGCTGATTGAAATCATAGAATAATGGAATAGTCTGGGTTGGAAGGGACCTTAAAGATCACCTAGTTCCAACCCCCTTGCCATGGGCAGGGACATGTCCCCAGACCGGGCTTCTCAAGCCCCATCCAGCCTGGGCGTGAATACCTCCAGGGGTGGGGCATCCACAACATCCCTAGGCAACCTGTGCCAGTGCCTCACCACCCTCGTTGTGAAGAATTTCCTCCTTATGTCTAGTCTAAATCTGCCCCTCTCCCGTTTATAGCCATTGCTCCAAGTCCTGTCACTACAAGGTTTTGTAAACAGTCCCTCCCCAGCTTTCTTGCAGGCCTCCTTCAGGTACTCAAAGGTCACTATAAGGTCTCCTCGGAGCCTTCTCTTCTCTAGGCTCAACAAGCCCAACTCTTTCAGCCTGTCCTCGTACAGAAGGTTTGTGTTGAAATATTTCTTGAGATGCTGCTGCACACAGAAGATTTCTTATACCTTCACCACAACCATAACTCTGAAATTAAAGTTAATTTTAATCTATGGACCACCACAGGGGAAAGACAAGACAATGTCTCTGTAAACAGCTACCTTCTCCAAGTCATGTGAAATTTAGCATATATTTATATTTCTGAAGCAACAAAGTTTTTCAAGGTAACTCTCACCTTCCAGATACCTGGGCAACCGTGCCAAAACCTCAGAAAACACATTCAGTTCTTCAGGATTTGCTGAAAGTGCGAAGGTCAGCACAAACTCAATATGACTGTGCTCTTGAACCTTCTGGTTTCTTGCATAAGGCACCCCTAGTCCTGACATTGAAGATCCAGAGAAATTCCCCAATGCTGTAGGGTTCTTATGCCTATCAATGTTAAGCATGCGTATAATCTTAAACTCTGACCTGAACTGAGACCAGGGCCCTTAAGAGGCAGAATTCACATGGGGAGATCTTCTTCTCCCTAAAATAAATAAAATATCAAATTTAGAAGATATTTTGCATTTCCCCATCTGAAAGCCTAACTCTCATTTGCCCCTAGAATTACATAGTAGCCAATACAACAATCCAAACTCCAATGAAAGAGATGTGCATCCCAGTAGAAACCTTCTTTCTTTCACATTTCCAGACATCAACCTTAATATCACCAAACATTTTCAGCTTACTGCCATATTCATTACAAGAATTAAAGACCAGCATCCTGACCACAGTTCAAGTGGCTAATATAGGCTTGTAAGAAGTAGTGAAAAGTGAAGCCATGGGAAGAAAAATCACTTCTTTTTTAATAGATTGAAAATGAATGTTGTAAAATAACTCAGTGCATTTCCAGGTGTTTGGGGGCCTGATCAGAAGGCCACCCATTCTAATAATTTCCTGCTATAATTGTACTAAGTGGAGTTTCCTCCTTATTCATTTGCATCTCTTTCTTGTTCTCATATTTTCAGTGAGATGATTTAGCACTAGTGCCCACTGAATAGAAAAAGAAGTCTGATTAATGTGCAGCAACTGACATTATAGCATATACATTCATGTTAGTGATGGAAAACCCTCAAGTAATTGGAACAGAAATTGGATAAAATAATGAAAAATTTAACACAGCTTTTGTCTTTCTGCTTTATAGTGGGATGGCTGGGAGGTCAGTGAGTGGGAAACAAGTAGAGATGTTTTATATTCTTTTCTGGTAAAAATTTGTTTAACACAGGCCCATGATTAAAAAGAATGTGGTACCCCACTGCGACATAGAGGTACAAGAGAGGGAATAATAAATTGGTGGCATTGACAAGGTGTCATTTATTATCTGCTTTAAAATGTCAGGTCATGTCATTGCACTGAAATATTTTCTCTCTTGATGTATGTCTCACAAAGCAAGTTCAATGTGTAGCACTTTTCGATTTCAATAAAAGAAAACAGCTTTTAATCTGGAAAGCACAGTAACCAACAGGAAAATAAGGTCAATTTAAGGCTCCTATCTGAACATTTTTTCCCAAGCAAGCCTCTCAAAAAATCCTGTCCTAAGTGGCCTAGCTCGTCATGGAGACCCGTTCTTCCTCACATAGCCCTGGCTGTCTCTCTGCCCTTTTCTTTTCTCTCTTCTTTAAAAAAAATAGGTACATTCCTATGATTTCAGTAGCAAAAATAAAAAAGGAGAAAAATGTTAATTTCTGTTGAACTTAAGTCTTATAATAAATAAATCAACTTTTAAATCATGGAAACTATTAAGGGAATATTTCCCAGGCTGACATTAACTATATGCTGGATATACATGCAGGGAATTAAAATAAGTTATGAAATTATACCAATGATAAACTAGACATCCTGTAGGAGAATACAGTGGTCATTATGTTTTTATTTTTACATTAGTAAAGAATAAACAGAAATGAGTGAAATCCTCATTGCAAAAGACTTTTTTCCCAATAAATCTATCCAAAACATGGAACTTGGAAAAGTGGGGGAATGAACTGATAATGACAGAACACAATGTAATTTCAAATTAAGTCACAAACTTTACTCACAGAATGCATTTGCAAAAAATAAAATTAAGACTAAAAAACACTAGTCAAGGGTTATGGAAAAAAATTGAGACTTACTTCTACGAAGTTCTCACAAATACACTTGCTAATGCAGTTGAGTGTTAGTTACTTCTTGAACCTACCCTCCAAGAAGTACTTTATGTTATTCTTTGTGAAACACACCACAAACAAAAACAATGACAAAGCTAAGAGGCAGCAGGTAGGTCTAGACAAAATCACCATGACTTACCTGGTCCTTGAGACACAAAATAGATGAGGGTAGAAGTGGAAAAGGAGAAAAAACACCATATGTACCTATGGGAGGATTTAGAGCTCTGCATCACTCTGTTCTGCTGGGGATATTGAAGGGCTGGCTGTTACCATAACTGTACTAACTGAGTAAGCATCTAGAAACTGATGTTGCATTTGACTCTATGTGTAAGCTTCTTGCAGTGTTTTTCTCTCTTCCATTTGTTTGCGCAGCCTGCAACTTCAGGACAACACCATTGTGCAAGGTTACAAACCGGCCTTCACAGACTCAGTAACAACGTTTCCACTGGTACAAAGGCATGTTTCCTGAAAACAAAAGGGATAGACTATGAAGATCCCTGGTTTGGTAGGATGAGCATGCAACAAAATGAAAGAATGAAGGATGAAAGTGTTTTGCGAGTTCCTTCCCCTGCCCCTTTCTTATTAGATCTTGCTTTTCTAAGCTTTTTACATTTTTTTCTTTCTCCGTCAGTGAGATACATTCAGCACATTACTCCTGAAGGCAATCCTCAAGCCAGTGTCTTGCAAAGGAAGTTATTCAATATCTCCACCACACTTTACCTCTCCTAGTCCTTGCATATTTACCCAGATGAAAATTTGGAAATACAGGAAATAATACCATAGAAGTGAAGATCATAGAGTTGTGATTAGATCTCAGTCTGCTTCCTCTGTACATGAGTAGAAACAGAGAATAGCTCCACTAAAATCAGGAGCTGGTCTTTTTTCATGTCATCCTAATGAAGACCAGATCCTGGTCCAGCAAACCCCTGTTTCTCCTGTTCAATCGCATCTCAGCATCAGTAGTTTTCAGTCTTTTCTTACCATAACTTCTCTGGATTTATCCCAAGAATTCCAGAAGGAAAATATAGTGGTGAGAGGGATGAGGATGAAAACTCAGTTTGCAAGGAACTGGATGAAATCATGTACCAAAAAAATTTCTAAACTTGGTGCACATTAAAGAATAATAATAATAATGGTATTCCAATTTGGCCTAGCTTCCTGGACAATAACTGCTTTCAATGTTAATGGCTAGTTTGTATGACTTAATACTGTAAAGTCTAACTCATGATCAGTACTTCACAGAGCACACAACACATCTTCTTACATTTTTCATATTCCTGTAGTCCAGCTATAATGTTTTTACATCACTTTGAGCTGAATACCTTGAAGACACTAGAAAAAGCAAGCCCCTTGAGTTATGCGGCAATGTTTCACTTCAGCTATTATGGTACAATTGTTTAGACTAGTAGAGTAATAAATGGCTCAATTGTTCACAAGGGAGTAGGGATTGTCAAACAGGGGGGATTATTGCTGTTGTCTGTGGTTTAGTAGCAAGCATTTTGATTCTATGCCTGGTACAGTTTCATAATTAAAATTTAATTTGTGTGTGAGCTTGCAAGAGAGAGACAGACAGAGAAAATAGGCGTGTATTGTATAGATGATGGGAAGAAAGATTTTTTTTATACACCAGTTCCAGTAAGGGATTCAGGAGGATTCTAGTGAGGTGGTGCAGCAGAGAAGCTCAAGAGTGAGAAGCCCCTAACCCCTATGCTCAAGAATCATAGAATCAACTGGGTTAGAAGGGACCTTAAAGATCATCCTGTTCCAGCTCCCTGCCATGGGCAGGGACACCTCTGACTTGATTGGGCTGCCCAAGGCCCCATCCAACCTGGCCTTGAACGCCTCCAGAGATGGGGCAGCCACAACATCCCTGGGCAACCTGTGCCAGTGCCTTGTCACTCTCATAGTGAACAAATTCTTCCCTGTACCTAATCTAAATCTGCCACTCTCCAGTTTATACCCATTGTTCCTAGCCCTATCACTACAAGCCTTTGTAAACAGTTCCTCCTCATCTTTCTTGTGGGCCCTTTCGGGTACTGGGAGGTCACTATAACATCTCCTCAGAGCCTTCTTTTCTCCAAGCTCGACAAGCCCAACTCTCTCAGCCTGTCCTCATATGTGAGGTGCTCCAGCCCTCTGATCACCTTTTTGTAGCCCTCCTTTGGACCCATTCCACCAGTTCCATATCCATATGTTGAGGATTCCAGAACTGGACACAATACTCCAGATGAGGTCTCACAAGAGAGAAATAGAGCGGCAGAATCACCTCCCTCAACCTGCTGGCCACACTTCTTTTGATGTAGCCCAAGACATGGTTGGCCTTCTGTGCTGCGAGTACACATTGACAGCTCATGTTGAGCTTCTCATCAGCTAACACCCCCAAGTCCTTCTCTGCAGGGCTGCTCTCAATCACATCATCCCCTAACCTACATTGAAATTGGGGATTCCCCCAACCCAGGTGTAGGACCTTGCACTTGTCCTTGTTGAGCCTCAGGAGGTTCTAGGAGGCCCACTTCTCTAGCCTGTCCAGGTCCCTCTGGATTACACCCTGTCCTTCCAGTGTGGCAGCTACACTGCTCAGGTTGGTGTCATCTGCAAACTTTCTGAGGGTGCACTCAATCTCACTGTCTATAACATTGAAGAAGAATCTGTTATAGTGCATGAAAGATCATCCAAAACACGTGCATAGGGGGCAGGCAGCTACCTATAACTAGCTGCTAGGAAACATTAACCATATGTATAGGTTTATATACAGGTGCTCAAGAAATTTCATTTCTCCAGAGCTTAGGTACTGGCCTTAGGGATGCCAGAGAAATTCCCTCATTCCCTTGAAGATACCCATCTGAGAATCCATTTCTTAAAATATTAACCTACTCTTTGTATAAGAGTACTTTGCTCACTCCTTTTATAAACTCCTGGAGGAAAAGGAGTTGTTTCAATCCCTTAGTTTTATTGTAATAATCTAGAAACTGAAGCTATATCCTTTTTTTTTTTTTAATACGTCATGATATTTTCTAAGGTATCTGCCATTTAAGTGATGAGATGCTAGTACTGTTTTCCCACAGGATATATTTCAACAGTCTTACCCCACTTATTGAAATAAGTGGAAGTTTTACTATGAGCACTATTAGCAAGATCTTACCAGTCCTCAATGCAGTGCACCAGGAAACATCTTTTAAACTAAGTAAAACAACAGTAGGATAACTTATTTTATATTTCAGTCTGGTAACATTTTATATTATTATTGAAAACAGTGAACATCACAGAAAGGCAGATTACCTGTCCTCATTTTATTGGTCAGAAATAAGTATTTGGCATCTATCATCTGTGAAGAAGCTCTAGCAGAAGGAGCTGCTGCCATAGATGTGCATGTTCCATACTTCCAAACACACAGGGTGACACACTCAGACTACCACTGGTAATAGCTCCTTCAGTATTAGAAGCTTTTCCACTGCTATAATCATCTGTTGCAAGCCCATAAACTCTTTACTTAATAGAATTTAACTTATAAATTAGAGATCATTCAGACTTTTCTGCAGTACTTTCTGAAAAAAAAAACAAATCATAAAGCCTAAAACAATTATTATTTTCTGATGTGCAGTTATAACATTAGACATTACTACCTTCTCTTACATTTATTAGGAGGCAAATAACAGGAACGCTGGGGCAAACTGTACTGTGCAGGCTTCAGAGCATACATGTCTTATCCCTTTCCCCATCACTAATCAGATTATGTCCTAGGGCACTTCCCATTGATTCTTCAACTTCTCCAAAAGATATGTGATTGTCATAATAAAAAGGGCTTGGTTTAACTATACCAATAATGGTGATACACACAACATTATTCTCTCCCTTAACTGATTTCAGCAGAATAGCTTTCATTTCTAACATCTTGCACTCATTTACTCTCTTCCTTCTTTTTCTTTCTTTTTTTGAAGTTTAACAAGTTTTCTAGGACTGAGAAGTAAACAGCTGTCTATGCATCTAGTGAGTGTCACTTTCCTCCTTCTACTATTTGCTCAAAGTTTTTTTAAAGCATTCATAAGAATGAAAACAAATAGCTACGAACAAGGAGACAAAATTTAAAAGGATAGAATTACTATTTTTCAGAGGAAACACATTTCTTTTATATGGATTTCAATAAAATACTTTTTTCAGTCCAAAGGCAACTATTTAGTTTCATATTCAGGCTCTTAACACTATTTGAGTTATTTTTTGGCACTTAAAAATTTATTTTGAAACATCATAGATAATTCATTCCCAAATGGCAGGAATTGCATACTTTGCCTTCCTGAATTTGTGTTTTCTGCAGAAGTCATTTGCAGATCTAGCTGATATGCCCCAAAAAATTCTGGTCTCCTGGAATCTTAATATTTAACATATCTGCCTGATTAGTGGAAATAATTTTTTTCAGCTTTTCTTTAGTTCTAAGAATAAAGTATTCTAAATATTATTGAAAAACTAGGTGAAAACCTGTATTTGGAAACAAATACATATAACCCCATAATCTAACTAACATAGCTCCCAAAAGGAAAAAAATCCATGGTATTTCAACAAGCTTGAGATATCTGTTTTCTCAAACTCCTGCTGTCAAATTATGGAAAACTTTTATCTGAATATGCTATTAGAAACTGGCTATAAAGTCTGTTGGATGGAATTAAATTACTTTTTTTTTTCTTCCTCATAAATAATTTCTGCGCCCTTCCCCTCTTATTCTATGTTTCACAAACAGTAGTTGTCTCTCCTGGTCATTTAAACACACATATTCTTTTAAAAAAAACACCAAACCTTTGCAGATGATAAACATACACACAATATTCTAAGTGTTTTAAGAAGCTTTTTTGTAAAAGTATTTATTCATATATACATAAAAGCATTGAGATACAATACACATGAGGAAAAAATGTTGTAAGTTTCAGTCCTGAAGTATAGGAAATGTACATTACTTGCATTAACAATGCTGAAATGTGTTCTTATTTTGTAGTAACATCTCTTGATGAAGCAACTTCTCTTAAAATACAGCATTTTTATCCAGATACTGAGATTGACACATACACTAATATGCACATTTTCTTATTATTAATGACTGTGATCAGCATTTGAATGTACTGACACTGACATTACTATATTTGCATCTGTTTAAAATATATAACTTAGATCTGGGGGTTTGGTGGCCCTCTCTCCCCTGCTTTCCCACCAATCAGAGCTCACTGTAGAGGAGTGGAAGATAGATGCCTCCCTCTCAAGCAAACTGTGGCGTGTCAGTATCATGGGGAACACTCAAAGGTGGAGGGAGGCTGTCATCAGGGAGCAAACCTCAGCATATTGGTATTAAGACATCCTTACAAGGAACAGAGCATGTCAGAATGAAATGCCATAAAGAGGTCAAAAAAGGTCTGATTTTATTGGATCCAGAGCAAGTATCAAAAGATACTAATGAAAATTCATGTCCAACTTGGCAAAATCCAAATACAGCTTGGAAAATTTAAGTTATTTTATATTTTTCCTCACTCTTTTCTTTTGAGCTTCTGATAATCAAGACCAAAAGCAGCTATATTCCATAATTTCATTTTTTCAAAGCAGAAGCCTGCTCCCAAGCAATTTTGGTATTTTCCAAGGATAAAATTTACTTTTGTCAAGTACTGTAAGGCAAAATACCTATTTAGGAATAATGCAGTAAATAGCTCTTGAGCTGTACAGCATGGGAAATTTCTTCTTAGTTACATGTTAACATTTAGTATTTTTATATATATATAAATGTATGTAATTACATTTTTAGGTAAAATAAACTAGGGGGTTGGATTTGAGGAGTTTTGTTATTTTTTTTCCTTTTAATGCTAAGAGAAATGACAGAGCTACAAGCAAGCAAGCCAGAATCCCACCAACTGCAGGATCATAGCCTAAAGGGAAAAAAAAAAAAATCACATTTTTTGGAACATATCCAATCTGAGGTGAATTCCTTTGTTTTTCATCACAACTTAACTGAAGGGCATAAATTATACCTGTCCGTAAATCCTTCAAACTTTTAAGAAGGGTATAAAAGGCTAACTTTGATCTCATATTAAAATAAACATTCACGAATAATATTGGTAAATCGAGTGAAGATTAACTTGGTCCCAATGACACTCTTGGAAATACAGAACCACTCTATTAATTTCAATAAAGTTGTTGCAGTCTAACATTAAGACCAAAAAGCTGAGAACTGGGACCGCTGGAGCATACCTGCTTGAAAGGTGTCCCACAGATCAGTGATTAAAGTCACAAACACTGGTTTTCCTCCAGAATAATTGCACGAGTTGATATTAAAAAACTTATTTTGTACCATTCTTTGCATGAAAGTCTGATGGTGGCAAGTAAATGACAGCAGGAGGACTGTAATTTAAAGGGAAGTGTAGGGGATTGCCAACAGAAGTGGTTGCACTTCAGTGGATCTCCAAGTAGCTGTTGCTGCTGTATTAATAGCACAAAGGCAACACAAAGCATACTTGCTGGTGAATGACAAGTACACTAGACACTTGAAAAATAAAAATAGTAGCAGGCTGTTTTTCTCTCATACCAAGTGATGCACCCCTAGCAGCTGGCCTGCTGAGTAGTCACCTATAACCAAAAGTAGAGTGTTTCAGTAGATCCCTTAGAACACAATTTCAACGAGCACCGCCTTGTTGGAAAAAGCAGTGAAAATCTATCCGGCATTCACTGCAGCTGGACTGGGTAACATACACAAGCAGCTACTAAGGAGGGTCGATGAAATGGAAATATATGCAACTAGAACTGAGGCATGCTGCAAAGAGCCTATAAAAGAACAGAAGCAGTGAGCAGCAATCCCAGGAAGCACAGCACAGGGGATGAAAGCCATTCTGCATGGTGTTAAACTGCTGGAGAACAATATCCGAGGGGGATAAGCATTAATGAATCATTAGACATGGAGAAGTCCAATCAAAAGCTAAGTGAATACGTGCTCCCCACTGACTGCAATATCCTACCACCATCATGAAAACTGTTAGTGTGAGGCCTAAAATATTCTGCCTGCTCAAAGCAGTAAAATCTTAAGCAGAGTTGTTCAAGTCTCCAAATTGATAAACATAGAATCAGAGAACGGTTTGGATTGGAAGGGAACATGAAGGTCACCTAGTCCAACTCCCATACAGTTAGCAGGGACACCTTCAACTAGATCAGGTTGCTCAGAACCCCATCTAACCTGACCTTGAATGTTTCCAGGGATGGAGCATCTACTGCCTCTCCAGGCAACCTGCTCCAGTGTTTCAATAGTAAAAAACAAAAATTCTTCCTAGTATCTAGTCTAAACTTCTCTTCTCTTAGTTTAAAACCATTACCTCTTGTCCTATTGCTATAGGCCCTGCTAAAAAGATTTTCCCCATCTTTCTTATAAGCCCCTTTAAGTATTGAAAGGTTACAATAAGGTCTACTTGGAGCCTTCTCTTCTCCAAGTTAACCCCAACTCTTTCAGCCTCTCTTCATATGGAAAGTATTCCAGGCATTTCATAATTATTTAGCCCTCCTCTGGACCTGCTCCAGCAGGTCCCTGTCTTTACCGCACTGAGGGGTCCAGAGCTGGATGTGCTATTCATGGTGAGGTCTCACCAGAGTAGAATAGAGGGGCAGAATCACCTCCCTTGACCTGCTGACCATAATTCTTTTGATGCAGCCCAGGATATGGCTGGCCTTCTGGGCTGTAAGCATACATTGCTGGGTCATGTCCAGCTTCTCATCCACCAGGACCCACAGGTCCTTTCTCCACAGGGCTACTCTCAATCTTTTCATCCCCAGTCTGAATCAATACTGAATGTTGCTTCAACCCAGGCACAGGACTTCGCACTTTGCCTTGTTGAATCTCATGAGGTATTCACAAGCCCATTTCTCCACCTTGTTAAGGTCCCTCTGGATGGCATCTCATCCCCTAGGGGGTCTCAACCTCACCAGTCAGCGGTAATCTGCGTCATCTGTAAACCTGTTCAGGGTGCACTTGATCCCATTGTCTATGTAGCTGATGAAGATATTAAACAACACTGAGGGACACTGCTTGTCACTGATCTCCACCTGGACATAGAGCTGTTGACAATGACCTACAGAGTGCGACTATCTAACCAATTTCTTATCTGTCCTGCTCCCTTGTCCCTGAGGGCCGTTGCCCAGAAGGTCCTATTGTATAATTTCTCGAAGAGCTGCAAGTTTGCTTTTCTGAGATTCAGGGTCCAAACTTTACTCTTCACTTGACCCACCTCCCTCAGTAGGTAAGAGAAAAGCCTACTTATTCAAGATAGAGTTTGCTGCTTATATGACTAGCATTAAGACCATTCACAATTATGCAAGCTATCTTGTAAGCCTTCATGTTCAGTGTATAAATCAACCCTGAACTATCTGGGATTAGAAATAAAAGTGCGACAGGAAGAGAATCTCAACTAATGATCTCCATTACGCAATGTTGCCCTCTGAAAAAAATCTGAGAAAATGTTGATCTGGAATGTCAATCCTATACATTCATAGAATCATAGAATCTTAGAATCACCAGGTTGGAAGAGACCCACCGGATCATCGAGTCCAACCATTTCTATCAAACACTAAACCATGCCCCTTAACACCTCGTCCACCCGTGCCTATTCAGTTTGCTTCACAAAGGTATCACTGCTTCCAAAGGCTGACTGGGTAAGGTAAGCAATAGAAGATTAGGAATACTTCTTATTTTCTGACAATCATCCATATGGGCCTTTCTATTCAAGTATTATAATATTTCAATTTCAGATAACTTTGCACAAAACTTTCACTGACTACACGAAATACCACTTTAGATTTTTTTTGGCAATTTGGACTTCTTTTAAACTGTTTCTGAGTTTTATATTTTTTAAATTTTTTTTGGTCCCACAATATTAAGAAATTAGAACCACAATCTCTCTTCTCTGTTTCTATGGAACGTCAGAGTCCTTTGATTTGGGGCTTCCCTCTCCCACTTTTTATCATGTATATAAGAAGTAGAGAAGAGAACAAAGGGGAAACTCAAGCACAATTCTTGAGATTTCACTAGAGAAGTCAACTGTGCAGCCAAAAGAAAGAATGTATTTCTTAATTACCACTATGTTACTATTATCATTAACCAGGGATGTTCATCCCAACACCTACTCAAACCAAAAAATGTGACAACAAAATCTAGCTGAGATATTGTCGATATTTTCTTGACAAAGCATCAAGAACACTTGTAAAGTCCGATGACAATTAAACTCCCATCATCTTCATGCAGAGATATGTAGAGTTTGATTTATCATTATCTTATATCTGTTTCTAAGCGAGAAATTAGATTTGGAAGAAGTTTACTTTCATAAGTAACTTAAAGTAAAAATAATTAAGCAAAGTAATGTTAATAGAAACACAGTTTTAAATACTAGAACATTCTAAAGGGTACTAAAGGGTACTAAAGGGATGAAATTACAATAAAATTTTCATGTAATTTTACCCAATAGATAGGAAGAACAACAGGCTTCTTTCTTAATGTTTTCTTTTGGGAGAAAAATTGTGTAATCCAAGCCTAGGGTTTTTTTGCCTATGTGTCTTCAACTTGTGTCTAAAGAAAATAAGGGATTATTTAGGCTTCAGCCTAGTATTCCTAGACTGTTTACTGAAAATTTTATTTGAAAAACATTTGGCATTTACAGGTTGTGACTATACAACAAATCCATTACTCCAACTAGGAATTACGGATCCAGGGCAGAAACCAACAAAGCATTACTGAAAGTCCCTGACATGAAAGATCCTGGTATACACCAGTATTTCTACTTTATGTCATATTTTTTTTGTCAGTTTGTCCAAAATCTATGAAATCAGATAGAAGTTATAGTGGCTGCACATAGTAAAGTTTGTCAGTTTGAGATTTATTTCATGTCATTGCAGAGTGGGTGAGGGAAAATGTATTTGAAACTAGAATTCAGAGGAAAAATTGCAAATTAGCTCCTGGCTGTCAAAATGCTGCACTCTTTAAAGCTAAAGTAAGTAAACTGTTTCAGAGGAAAAAAACTTAAAAAATCCTAATAGAATCTGCCATTACACTTCCTTATTTTTTTCCCCTCTTTAGTCATTTATATGCAGTTCTGCTTATAATCTTCCTTTCTAGAAAGGAGAGATTGCCCTATTAAAAAGGACACTTCCTCCTACACTACCAAAAGGAAGATAATAATATTGTATGGACTCATCTTAAAGTGAAGGAGGCTTTTTAGCAGTTCAAAACAAACCAAAGAGCTGAAGAAATGAAGTTATGCTCCATTCAGCTTTTATTTTGATTTTCTTTTTTAATTAAATTCCTATTTTTTTCCCCAGGTTTTTCACAGCAAGCAGCAATTTAAAGTAAATGGAAAAACAAGCAGATCCTTCTAACATCAAGAGAGGGTCAAATAAAGGACATTGTGTACCTTTCCAGAGGCACCTGTTCTCAGCAGCCTGAACACAAAATGAGCCAACATCACTTGGCAAAAGGTTTCTTTACTGGCTTTAGCAGAGATCTCTTGGCTCTTGCTGCTGCCCTAGGTCTTGTGAATCAGTATTACACTTTCTACAAGTTTTGGCTGTTTATTTTTTCTTCCTTTAAAGTGAATGAGATGCTTTTTAAAACAAAAGACACAATCAGCATGTTGGTGGAGCACTATGGAAAAGGCTAGCCAATTCTAAGTAATATGATTACCCTTTCAAGGGTTTCTTTAATAGAAACAGAGGGTTTTTTAAGAAAAAATCTGGAAAACACAGGAAACAGAAAGGAGGGGAAAAAAGACCCCATATTTGAAGAGAGAGTAAAAAATAAAACTAAGAGTTTGCCATCAAAGTCTCAATCTCACAGACATCTGAATCATCTTTTTAATCAAAGAAAAAATAATGAAATTTATTTTCCTTAAATAAAAACATCTCTATACTTCTGAAAACACTTAAAATAGCAGAAAACACCTGTTCTCCTTTATCACCATGTTCCTGCTGACTGGGTTAATCTTTGCACACTAGGATACCCTAGCATACAAATCTTTCACTTTTCCCCTCTTAATGTAAGCTGGTGAAACTTAAGCAGTCATCCAACAAACCACAGGCCAGCACAGCAGCTGGCTATACTTACACAACTGTTTCAGTCTGGCACATCACACTCAGAGTAGGCAATATGGAGTCTCCGCATTAATCATGCAACGCAATCTTGCAAAGACTGGGCCAGCTTTTTGCTTGTTTATTGTTTTGTGAGCATCTCAGATTCTCCTGCTTGTTTCATATGTCTCTGGTGTTCAAACTTTACCTTCACTCAAGGTTTTCTGTAGGGCACTGTCAGAATGTAACCTCCAAAACAGCTTAAATGCATAGCTTCTTTCTTATGCTAATGATTTATTTCCCTCTAGTGAAGGTTAAATTATTTACCCTGCATTTTCTTATACTGGTGCTTTAGCTCCAACTCTTGCCTTTCATGATTTCACAGTCACAGTGTAAATGCTGTTGCCATTGCCTTCAAAGAGAGTCAAAGGTGTTCCCCTGCCTGCAGAATCACCTGCATACTGCTGGCAGGGAACTGACCGCAGAGGAAAACCATTTCTTCTATCCTTCTCTTAGAAGAGAAGCGGGTTTGCATGGCCAGAGAAGCAAGGGGAGGATTACCCTTGGCTGTGCTTTGAGCCCAAAGAACTGTTTCTGCCCTTACCAAGGCAGTAAAGTAGGATCCCTTAAAAAAAAGAGAAGAAATGTGGAAAACCAAATGAAAACAGTAGTACTTTGTTTCTCTATTAACAAAAGCAGAAATTTGCTGCCATAAGTACCACCATTTTCTCAGGCTACTTTGTCATGACAGATGTCTGGGAAGTTACCTCAATAAGAAAGCTGCACTTCAAAGCAGCTACAACTCTGTTCAAGCATCCCAAGTGCTCTTAGCTCCCATCTTGTAGAGATACTACAAAATGGGAGGGTTTCAGCACAGAGTGCCGAGGCAGGAGTCTCTTTCCAAGGCACTGATTCCATTATAGAATCATAGAATAGTTAGGGTTGGAAGGGACCTTAAAGATCATTCCGTTCCAACCCCCCTGCCATGGGCAGGGACACCTCCCACTTGACTGGACTGCCAAAAGCCCCATCCAACCTGGCCCTGGACACCTCCAGGGATGGGGCATACACAACTTCCTTTGGCAACCTGTGCCAGTGCCTCACCACTCTCACCCTGAAGAAATTCTTCCTAACATCTAGTCCAAATCGGCCCCTCTCCAGTTTATACCCATACCCCCTCATCCTATCACCACAAGCCTTTATGAATAGTCCCTCTCCAGCTTTCTTACATGTCCTCCATGAGCTTTGGAGTAGCTTCTAGGAGGATCTGTTCCATGATCTTCCCAGGCACAGAGGTGAGGTTGACAGGTCAGTAGTTCCCAGGGTCGTCTTTTCTATCCTTTTTTAAAAATGGACACAATTTTACCCTTCTTCCAGTCACCAGGGACTTCTCCTGATTGCCATGACTTTTCAAATATCGTGGATAGTAGCTTGGCAACTACATCTGCTAATTCCCTCAGGACTCCATGATGCATCTCATCAGGTCCCATAAACTTAAATATTTATGTGCAGGTTCCTCAGGTGGTCACAAACCTGATCCTCCTCTACAATGGGAGGGGGTTTTACTGTCACAGTTATAAAGATCTAAATAAGGAGACACAAAAGTGGAGTCCATGAAGCTTCCTTCATTCGTGTTCAGGTGATGAAGTGACTCTCACTTAATCTATGTAAAATTACAAGCACTATAACTGAGTTCTTAAAAAAAGCAAAAAAAAAAAAAACCAGTAGAAAGTGGGTTTCCACATATAAGAAAAAGATCAAATTCTATCCCATCCAGCAGATGATTACAGAAAAGAGCATTTTGTAATCAGCTGCAAGCCTGAGCAGGATTTACCTGGTAATACAAATGTATTTGGAGCTTATTGAGAAAACTGAAGGTAATTACTACCTGCTAAGATTATAAACTTCATAATAAGCTAGCATTATTTGCTATCCACAGACTAACTATGTCTTTCCTCTTCTCTTCTCAGAAATCATTTTTAAAAATTCTGAGCCAAAGTTAACATACACATTTTTTCATCCAAACATGAGGATGAAGTTTACTAATAGCTGCACACCAAGATCTTGACTTAGGACATACTTCTAGGGAGAAGAACTCCTGAATATCATTTCTTCACTATTTGCAACAGGTGCAGCTATGCTGTGTGTTTTCAAGTTAGAACATGAAACTCTATCAAGATTTCCGGATAATTACATTGATTGATGAGATTTCAGATTAATATCACTGTTGCTTTCAGTAAAAGCTGAATTTCACTCCCTCCTAGTTCTTTACATGTGCATCTCAGCTAACACAGGAGTACTTTTTATTTTTTTATAACTTTTCAGTAGCCTACTATATCATAAAAGAGAAGCTATTAACAGACCAAAGATCCTTATGATAGAGTTATAATAATGTAAGAACTCATGACAGACTGTCAAGAGACAGTAAGCCACCCAATGATCAAGAACTGCAGCATGACCTACAAACAGAAAGGTCATCATTTTGTGTTTTGATTTTCTTATATAAAACTTCAACTTTCAGCTTCTCAGCCAGATGCCTGCCTTTCTACCTTGGTTAGTTTTCTTCTATTATAAAATTCAATTGAATTAAGTCAGTTTCCACCATTCTCAAGACATAATCCAGACAGCCTCCTCCTGTTCTGGCACTAAGACATACAGAAATTAATTTTTACTGTTTATCATAGAATCATAGAATAACCAGGTTGGAAGAGACCCAACGGATCATCGAGTCCAACCATTCCTATCAAACACTAAACCATGCCCCTTAGCACCTCGTCCACCCGTGCCTTAAACACCTCCTGGGAAGGTGACTCAACCACCTCCCTGGGCAGCCTGTTCCAGTGCCCAATGACCCTTTCCGTAAAAATTATTTTCCTAATGTCCAGCCTAAACCTCCCCTGGTGGAGCTTGAGGCCATTCCCTCTTGTCCTGTCCCCTGTCACTTGGGAGAAGAGGCAAGCACCCTCCTCTCTACAACCTCCTTTCAGGTAGTTGTAGAGAGCAATGAGGTCTCCCCTCAGCCTCCTCTTCTCCAGGCTAAACAACCCCAGCTCTCTCAGCTGCTCCTCATAAGACCTGTTCTCCAGCCCCCTCACCAGCTTCATTGCTCCTCTCTGGACTCACTCCAGAGCCTCAACATCCTTCTTGTGGTGAGGGGCCCAGAACTGAACACAGGATTCGAGGAGCGGTCTCACCAGTGCCGAGTACAGAGGGAGAATAACCTCCCTGGATCTACTGGTCATGCTGTTTCTGATACAAGCCAAGATGCCATCAGCCTTCTTGGCCACCTGGGCACACTGCTGGATCATATTCAGTCAGCTGTCAACCAACACCCCCAGGTCCCTCTCCTCCAGGCAGCTTTCTAGCCAGACTTCACCTAGTCTGTAGCACTGCATAGGGTTGTTGTGCCCCAAGTGCAGGACCCGGCATTTGGCCTTGTTAAACCTCATGCCATTGGACTCTGCCCAGCGGTCCAGCCTGTTCAGATCCCTTTGTAGAGCCTCCCTACCCTCCAGCAGATCAACACTTCCACCCAGCTTAGTGTCATCCGCAAACTTGCTAAGGGTGCAGTCGATGCCTTCATCCAGGTCATTGATAAAGACTTTGAACAGGGCTGGACCCAGCACTGAGCCCTGGGGAACCCCACTTGTCACTGGCCTCCAGCTGGATTTCACACCATTTACCACCACTCTCTGGGCCCGGCCATCCAACCAGTTTTCCACCCAGGAGAGTGTGCACCTGTCCAGGCCAGAGGCTGACAGCTTCTCAAGCAGAATGCTGTGAGAAACTGTGTCAAAGGCTTTGCTGAAGTCCAGGAAGACCACATCCACAGCCTTTCCCTCATCCAGCAGCCGAGTCACTTTGTCATAGAAGGCCATCAGGTTAGTTTGGCAAGACCTGCCTTTTGTGAACCTGTGTTGACTGGGCCTGATCACCCGGTTCTCTTGCATGTGCTTCATGATAGCACTCAAGATCACCTGCTCCATGACTTTCCCTGGCACTGAGGTCAGACTGACAGGCCTGTAGTTTCCTGGGTCCTCCCTGCGACCCTTCTTGTAGACGGTCACAACATCAGCCAGCCTCCAGTCCAGTGGGACTTCCCCAGTCTTCCAGGACTGTTGGAAGATAATGGAAAGGGGTTTGGCCAGCACATCCGCCAGCTCCTTCAATACCCTAGGGTGAATCCCGTCTGGCCCCATAGACTTGTGGGTGTCTAGTCAGGCTAGCAAGGCTCTGACCACCTCCTCTTGGATCATGGGAGCCTCATTTTGCGCCTCTAGCTCCTGGGTTTGTACACAGATGGAACGACCCTCCTTACGACTAAAGACTGAGGCAAAGAAGGCATTAAGTACCTCAGCCTTTTCCTCATCCCCTGTCACTGTTGTTCCTTCTGCATCCAATAGGGACTGTATGGTCTCCCTAGTCCTCCTTTTATTTTTTATATATTTGTAGAAAGATTTTTTTGTTACCTTTCACAGACTTTGCCAATCTGATTTCTAGCTGAGCCTTAGCCCTTCTGATTTTTTCTCTACACAATCTCACTTGCCTCCTGTAGTCCTCCCAAGAAGCCTGTCCCCTCTTCCAGAGCCCATAAACATTTCTCTTCCCCTTGATATCACTCAAGATCTCTCTGTTCAACCAAGCTGGCTTTCTCCCCTGCCAGCTTTTTTTCCAGAACATGGGGATGGCTTTCTCCTGAGCTGCTAGGACTTCCTTTTGGAGAGCTCCCAGCCCTCATGGGCTCCCTTGCCCTTGAGTACTGTCTCCCATGAGACTTTGCCAACCAGCCTTCTGAAGAGATCAAAGTCTGCCCTCTGGAAATTTAATGCTACCGCCCTACTAACCACCCTCTTCACCTAGAACAGAAAACCCTATCATCTCATGATCACTTAGTCCTAGGCATCCACCTACTGCCACATCTCCCACAAGGCCTTCTCTGTTCACAAAGAGCAGGTCCAGGAGGGCACCCTCCCTTGTTGGTTCATTCACCAACTGTGGAAGGAAGTTGTCTTCCACGCACTACAGTAACCTCCTAGACTGCTTCCTTTCTGCTCTATTGTACTCCCAGCAGATATCAGGCAGATTGAAGTCTCTTATATTTCCCTGATCGAGAACCCAAGAAAGAGTTTTACAAAAGTTTAAAATGCTGTTATTATTTTGTGAGCTGTGTCATAATTGCTTAAAAGAAAACTCATGACACATTCTACCACTTCATAGCTATCATTACAATTTTTTTCAGTCAAAATTATTACATTTTACACTGAAACACGTAAAAGATTCTTCACAGACATTCCCCAGACAAAAATAATTTCATGATGATTGCATCATTGCCTGCCTTTTTCTCTGGTGCCCAATTCCACTTCTGTAGAGAAATTTCAAGGAGGAAGTCACCAAACGATTTCAGCAATATTTTTTTCATTTACAGCCATACACATAACAACGTAATGGAAAACAAGAAAATGACCAACTTTTGCATCAATTCTTGTCTGCTCCAACTGACAAAATCATTTGCTTGTCTCTGATACTTTTACAGTATCTCAATTAGACAACTCTGTTTATTGATTTTCTTGACTATCCAAATGAAACCAGAGAAAAATCTACAAACTATAATGCTCATTTTTCTGTATGTGTGGATTAATCAGCACCAAAATACTTCTGCACCACCCACTTTTTACCATTATGTTTGCTCACTGAATTTAGCTACTGGAAATACCATTTTCCTCCATTGTAGACCTCATCTGTTGTAAATCAAGAATGCTCATGAGATTTATCCTGAAGTTATTTCAATTTACACCAGGAAAACAATAGCAGAAGTCAGCTAACTAATGGCTGCATGGATTTAGTAATGCATTTGAATGTTATTGCAGGCTTAATGGTCAAGTGCATTCCTAATGGTAGCAATATGAGTTATACTTTGCACAAAGCATAAAGGAAATATCTTTCATATGCATATGCTGACACTTCCTCAAGTCCACCTCCAATATGAATTCGGTCTGCTCTTTGTAGCTGCTAGACAACTTCAGGTCATCAACAATGCCTGTTTACAGTGGCACAAGCTTACTCAGCATAATAATGGATAATTTGAAAGATATTGAATATGCTCTGTGTGATAGTTTTATTCGCTTTATGCCCAAAGATCAGAAATGTAATTGCTGGTTTTGAAAAATATAAATACAAATTATAAAACTTAAGGGAGTTATACATCCAAGCAATTAGATTAAGGTGCTAGTTTTGGTACAAATGAACTAAAATTGATTCATTTTTAGAAATTTTTGATCTCTTATTTTCTCTAGCTTTCATTATTGCTTGAATTGAGATGGCAGCTACTCACCTGTTCAAGACTGAATATCTTATACTAGAAATGCTCAATTGAAGTTGACTTAAAACCTCAGGGCTGCTAAATCCTCTTGAGACCCACAAAATAGTGAGATGCACATTACATGAAGCTATTCAGTGCGTCAGCTTTTAAGTAAATAAAAGATATACAGTAGTCATAGAAGAATTAGTAATAAAAGAGAGTAAGTAGATGGCTCTTAAAGACACTGCCACCTACATAAAATCTATCTTAATCTCTTTGAAACATATTCAGAATGGTTTGAAAAACTGTCCTTTTAAAATGTTACTATTTCAACCATAAATACACGTGGACAGGCATATATATACAGGTACTTAATATATACAGTTTTGTAAGATTTCTTTGATCTGTAAAATCTGCTTAGTATCAAATTTATCCAGATTGTTTATACAATGTGGCATAAAACTTTCCAGCTGGCTAATGAGAATAAAACATGTGCCAAGAAAACAGTATATTTCCTTTCCCTTTTCACCAAACTGAAGGTAAGAGATAGTTCTTTAGATCCAGATATTTTCAGTCAGATTTGTTGCTTTCATTCAAAAGAAAGCAAGTATCACAAGTACACCTGAAAACTTAGAGCTTCCAGTTTTACGCATGATTCTTCTTGATATGCATTACAAAGAAGTACTGGCACAATTTTAGCCACCCCATCCATTTTGTAGGATTCTTGCCATCTACCAGCTGTAATTTACATAATAGAGCATTTCATTTGAGATGTGCACTTGCCCCTCCCCACATTCTTTTTCATTCTGGCACAATTCACCTGTTAAGTAATAGCAATTCATCACATTCTGACAAACAGCACAGTGAAACTGTTCACTGTGCCTTGCAAAGGAAGCCAAATTAAACAAAGAGTCTTGCACTCACGTTTTGGAATAGACACAGAGCCATGTAATACCATCACAAAGTCAATTACTTTGCACTATGATTATTAATGACAGAATTATGTAATGAGTTTGAGTGATGATAAAATTCCTCTGGTTAAGTGAGTCCTTGATGTTGAAATTTCTTTACCAAATTAAAGCACTTTGTCCCCAGGCATTTGGGAGTCTCATTAAAAGCCCATTTAAGCCAATGAGAATCTTCCCATTGACAGACTTCAATTTGAATTAGGTCTACACTGCATTAAAATTGGTACATGTGGGGCTCAATTTTTATGAAAAACAATTTCCTGGTACTGGCTTAGAATTGTTTCTGTACCTGCTCATGCATTCAGCACAGATTTGCGTGTTCATATCAAGCAACTACACAAAAATGCATATAAAGGAATCTCACTACACATAATCCCATCTACAGATATAAATTGTGACAGCAGATGATTTTAAATGGTCCTCAGAGTTCTTTCAAAGCCTCTCAGCACTTATAGGTATGCCCTGAAGAACAGGCCTTATTCCTTCCTCTCTCTTACTAAAATTCACAGGAATTTTGCACTTAAATTCCCACCACCAAAAACTATATTACTTTATCCACAAAGAGCCTACAGCTACATTAAGGACATGGTTGCCTAAATCCAACCTAATTCCCATTATGATGCCTTAATTTCAAAACTGATTCTCAAATTCTGCTGTCACTGATTATCTAAGCTTGTACATCTATCTTACCTAGACATCTTTGCTTTAAGCATTAAAATTTTTCAAGTTTTTCAAAAAACTTTTCAAAAGTTTTTTTCAGACTTTTCAATATTTTTCATTCTCCAAGAGGCTGAATAGGATGAAGTCGTCTCCTCTTCCTGAAAATCCTCAACTCTTTCTTAAAAACATGTATATGTGTATGTGTGTGCATGTATATCTATTACATTTATATAAATATACTTATATTAAAAACAATAATAATAATAGAGTTGTTTTAAAACAGTGAAAGCAAGACTGAGTAGGATAATGAGCCTAAATTAAACCTCAGTCTGGAGACTCCTCAATTCCCATCACTCCTCTAACTGTTGTTATATACTAGTACATATCGTGGAACAAAACATCCCTCAGATGTTAGAACAGGAAAAAAAGTGTGTTTGTCCCAAGCCCCAAATGTTTACAGACCATGGTTATCCAGTAGATTGTAGACATTGTTCTTCTTTGGCCTAATATCCTGAAATTACATTGAACAGATGGAAGCACCTTCAAAAGAATAATGTGAGTCATTCCCATTTCTTCATCCACTACTTTACTGGAAATTATCTAGCCTTTTAATGAGAGAGGATCAAACACTGAAACAAATAACATGAGGAAGTGACAACAAAATGACAAATTCAGATCTAGATGTGTTACTTTTCTGGAAGACAGTCTTCAGCAAAAAAACTCAATATATTTTAGACATACTCGAGGCAGATAGAGGAAAAACATAACTGGCTACTTGAAAGAACTCAAATTGACTCACAGGGGTTCCTTTTGCTCTTAAACTCTATGAACTTTAGCATGTGAGTTTAGCTAGAAGCAATCAAATCCATGTTGTTTCTACAACCAATTTCTATCTTTATTGCAAAACTGTTTCAAAGGTCCAAATTACTGCATGAGTTTTTCTGGAAGGTATCATGCAGATAATCAAAACAGATAATCTCATTGGTCCCAATGGTTTAAATTTTCAATGGCTCTTACTATTATCTGCCAAAGTCTTTTTTATATCCTGAGCATTTATGTAAAGAAATGAAGGCTGAACATTTGTAATCTATTGTTTCTTCATAAATGGTACAGCCAAATTCCCACTTCCATGTGTGACATTACAAATGGAAATATCAATGGAAAACAGAAAGGCATCTGAAAAAAAAGTGACACATTTTCAATATTCTGAGATTATTTTCAGAAGTGCACTTAAAGTGCAGGTGCTTTGGTCTAACTGTCTATTTCCTTCTAATGTCAAGTGAACAGCTAAAACCTCTTGCCTCAAGCTGACAATATGCTCTTGCTTTCCTAGATATAAGATCAGTATTTGACTGAAGCTAGTATGCTGTAGTCTGCCATTGAAATTATAGTCAAAGACAGATCAGCACCCACTTTGCTTCATAAGGGAAATATTTACAGCTCCCTTGAAGCCAAGTCTGTGTATAAAGCTCAAACTCCTCAGAAGAGTTTAGATTCACTTGCTGTTCTAAGCATTTGGATCTGACTTGGAGTAACAGAAAGAGGATATATGGGTTCCAAATGAAAATTCAAAAGGAAAACCGGCTTTTCCTCTTTTTCCTTTCTTTCTGAAAGTATCCTCTAATGTCACTGTACAATGTGCATTTTACTTGAATATGACCATAGAGGACTGAAACTTGAAAAATATTGGCAAATTCTACTCAGTGTATGCATAAATATTCAGAGACTTTATAAAAAACCCTTACTAGTTGATTTATTTTGTCTGTCAGTTACAGTTACAGAAAGCAGTGAAGAAAGAGGAAATCAGTGGAAACTTCAGTATGACAAATTGTATTTGCTGGGTTATTTACAAATAATGTAGTGCTCAATAAAATAATTATGACATAGCAATATCACGATAAAAAAAATAAAAATAAAAAAAAAAACAAACAGTAGGAGATCTCATTTCAACCAAGAAGGTGATCTAAACTAGTGCATTCCAAGGTTGATAATAATTAAATTCTGCCTGCCAGAAAAAGTGCTCTCTAACAGATCCTGCAAGTCCAAGAAAATATGTCAGGAATGTGGATAGACCTTTCCTTCAGTCCACTTATACTGTGAAAAAGTCAAGTATAATCCGATAAATAACTGGTTGAAATATTGCCCAAAACAAGATCTGCTTCGATCAGAAATTTTTCTGCAGGTATGAGTTGAATAATTTTTTGTCTCTAGTGATCCGTCAGTGTACATGTATGAGAAAATGCACAGACTCCTGGTTTGGGTTAGGACTACAGAAGAACTGTAAACCCAGAATATTTCCGTAAATGGTAAAGTTGAAGGTTTGGACGTTAAAGCTGTATTATTTTACCTTGAGGGTTGTTGCCACATTGGCTTTCTTTATCTGATGAGAAACAGAAAAATTTCAGATATATAAAAAGTTTCCAGTGTGTTCTAGGAAGATTTCTAACACAATGTTGTAGTTATAATGTATCAGAAGATCATACTCAACTTGGCACGGCAGACAAGAGGCAACCTGTAGTCCATTTAAGACCTTAAATGACTGGGAGTGGAGAGGGATGTCTTAGTAACATTAAACCTAAATTAATATTAATCATCCAAATACTATTTATCTAAAAATCAACCAGCATCATATCAATTTCTTGTTATTTGTTTTATTTTCGTGGAGGAGTTAGGTTTTTGAAAGCATCAGATATTAATGCAGTTTAAAATAATATGAACATTTAAAAACCTACATGTTTAACTCCACAGTAGAAAGCTGTGTTACTTTAATTGTGAGTTTTCAAACAAATTGGTGCAACATCAACATATAAACTGTGCATAGAAAAGTAGTTTAGATTAGTTCCTACCCATCTGCTATAATGCAAACTTATAACAAAAAATGTTAACAGGTATAATTGTAAAAAAAAAAAAAAAAAGAATCATGGTGCTAGCACATAAATAACACTGTCAGAAGTGGGAAATTTACTTCACTGTCATTGATGAGACAGAACCACACAGAATTTGAGCAACAAGTACCAAAACAACCCAGAGCCACCAAGGATGGGGGCAACTCCCCAGCCCTGCTGCTTTTTCTCTGTGTTTCTGCTTACAGGTTGATCTATCCTCTAGGGTTGTAAATGCTGCCTTACCTTTCCTAGCTCAGTGTTGCTCTTCTTCTCTTGTCCCTTGACATCCCATGTAAAAATGCTGTGAGAAGTATAATAGAGCACCCTGAGCTCACCTGTTACCTCTGCACCTATAGGGACTCTACCAGCAAATACAGAGCTCTGACTTCCAAATGTCCCCAAAGCCAAGTAACATAGCCTGTCTGTTATTAGGTTGGTGCAAAAATAATTGTCGGGTTTGTCATTGTCAAATCTAATGCTTATTTTGGATTAAACTTATATTAACAGCATTCACGTAGTATACTGGTTTGAAGTACAAATTTACTCTGCTTATTTACGCTAATGGTTTCGTATTCATTGCACTTTTTTTTTATGTTACCCTGTCAAATTATAGATGAAAAAAACCAAATTCAACACATTTTGTTGCTTAGGTTCAAAAGCGGACGTAAATCATCAGAAACTGCTATCAATATCAACCAAGCATTTGGCCAGGGGACTGTCAACAAACATGCAGATTGACATGGGTTCCAAAAAATTCATAACAGAAATAAGTGCCTAGAAGATGACGAGGGTCACAGACACCCTTCTCTGATAGATGACAACCAATTGAGGGCCATTATTGAAGCAAAGCCACATAAAACAACTCGAGAGGTTGCAGAAGAGCTAAATGTTGACCGTTCAACTGTTGTTCAACATTTACAATACATTGGAAAACCAAAAAAGTTTGACAAATGAGTGCTGCATGACCTGAATGAGAATGAAAAAAGAAATTACCACTATGAATTGTAATGGTAGTTACCACTAAGAAGTGTTCTGCACTTCCATACAACAAAACCGATCCATTTCCTGATTGCCCTGTGACATGTGATGGAAAATGGATTCTACACAACAACTGAGAGCATTCTGCACAGTGGCTGGACCAAGGTGAAGCACCAAAACTCTTCTCCCAACGTAAGCTGTATCAAAAGAAGGATATGGTCACTGTTTGGTGGTCAGTAAGTGGAATCATCCAATACAACTTCTTGAAATCTGGCAAAAATATCACAACTGGGAAGTATTGCGAGGACATTGACAAAATGCACCAAGTACTGTAATGTTCAAATCCAACATTGGTTACTCAAAAAGGACCGGTTGTTCTCCATGACAATGTCCTACCACATCTGACAAATTACTCTGCAGAAGCTGCACAAACTGGGCTACAAAACTCTTCCTCATCCAGCTTCCTCACTAGAAGTCTCTCCCACTGATTATCACATTTTCAAGCTTCTTGACAACACCCTGCAAGACAAGGTTTTAAACAACCAGGCAGCAGTACACAATTCCTTTGAGCAATTCATCAGTTCCAGGAATCTAGAGTGATATGCTACTGGAATAAATAGACTTGTTTCTTATTGGCAAAAAAATGCATAGATTCAAATGCTTCTTATTTTAATTAATAAATTTTATTCTAGGCTGAGGAATACTTTTTCAAATTTGACTGATGAAAATGACAATTATTTTTACACCGACCTAAAACTTTAAACAGGCAAGTAAAATAGATACAAGGCTGCCACGGTGCTAAGAAAATGTTTGGAACTTTTCAAATAATTTCTTGCAAAGAGTTAATAGATTAAAAAAAAAAGAGTTAATTTATATATTAATTTAATTATATTAAAATATATATAAATTAATTTTGTTAATACAGTAAATAAAAACCCAAACCCTTCCCTTTCCTTCCCTTCTTTATTTTCATTTTTAGAATTTAACAGGAAAGTAACAGAAATTATAGTAGTCTACCTAGAAGAAAGAAAGTGTTAATTTTCTTAGTAGGTATATCCTGCTAATGGGATATATTCACAGTATTAGCATATCAGCCTATTAACACCAAATGCAGAACTCAGTAAGAGTTAATAAGAACAATAATTATTTAAGAGTAAATGTTGCTTTGGTCTTTATTATTCCTTTCTTATAATTTTGAGCTGCTTTTGTTCTGGGCCCTGTATAACGGTAAACTGACTGCACTGCCGAGTAATTGAATTTCTGTCATTACACACACACCATAAGAAGTATGCCACATAGCCAGGACTTATACAATGTCTATCTCCTCCTCACCGGATAATTCAAATTCTTTTTCTTGGAATGAGTCAGATCTTGATTACAAGTACACTATCAAAACTCAGTGCAAGGTCCACAAGCATTGATACATCTACTCCATTTTCAGGGGCAGTTGATATCCAAGATAATTTTCCCCACCAGCTGCATATTCAAACAGAGTGAAGGGCTGGAGTAGTCTTGAATTAATTAGTAAAAATCATCACATTAAGGCTTTAAACTAGTAATAAACTGGTATAGCATTAACATTTTGGTCATTAAATCTGTTTGATTAAATTTAATTCAGCTTTCACATTGCTATGGCTACGCTAAACTAACCACATCTTCTTGTCCCCCTTCCCCAACCACCACCAAGAGAAAAGAAGAGCAAGGAAATAGAGAAGGATAAAGAAAAAGAAAAAAAAAAAAGAAGAAATAGGAAAATAAATATTTCAGTCAGATTTCATGAGAGGTTCACTGATTCAAAAAGTAGTTCAAAAGTACCTCGTATCACAGCCGAGCTTCGTGAAATTAGAGAATGAGATCTTTACAATCAAACAAGATCAATTATTATATTAGGTTAATTATCCTAATCTCTCAAATCCCCCGAGCGCTAAATCATAACTCCTATTATATGCTTTTTCGTACCTAACATGGAATTATTTGCTTTTAGAGCAGTCAGTCCTTTCTGAAATACAATTTCACTATACAGTATCACTAAGTCAACGCTGTATAGACTTCTGCCAACGCTGTATAGATTCCCCAATGCAGCTGTATTTAAAACCAGAGAACTTTTATGTCATAGTACTGAGTTATGATTCTCAATTTTAGTAAAATTTCCACTGAACTAAGCAGACAAGGAATACTCCGTATGTTAGTAGCTTATACGGAAGAGGGGACAAAGGCTTTTGCTGCACATATACCATACCCCCAGAAAAACGCAGAACCAATAATAGTCAACAACTTATTCAAACAGGTCAATTACCTGTAGAAAACTATATTTTGCTGGAGTTTGTTCTCTGAAAGATGAAGACCACCAAAATACACTCTAGAACATTTTCATACGTGCCATCAGAGTAAATGAAGCCTACTAATTCCTCTCATAACAGTAGAAAAAACTTGCATTAGGAGTGAGAAGTCTGGATTTCAAATGGCTAAATATCCTTTCTTACTAAACAAGTGGGTGTGCTTTCCTAATTGAAATCAGATCTTATATTAGATATTTACATGTCTGACTTCTTTCCACTTTACCTTTATTTTTAGGATACCAGTATGACCAAGATGAGCAAAAACAATGGAGAATCTCAGAAATGCTACTTGAAATCAATTTATACTGTGAACAAAAATGCCACCCTCATAAATATTTATAAGAAAGGATTTCACATTATATGTTCAGCATTGAATCGTGTGTGTTATTCTTATTAATGTTTCATAAATGTTTGTACAAAAAAACAATATGCTTTACTGTGCTTCAAAGTATTAAGTAGAATTATAGTAGCATCTGCTTCCAACAGTTGAGTGCACAAGCTATTCATGCCCTGTCGTAAATTCCATGATGCATTAAGATGCCATTAAATGCACCTTCTGTGGCTGTCTCCACATTTACATACCTTCTAAATCATCAGGTAAAAATCAAGCAAATGGGAGCAATCTCCTGCACTCTTCCCTTCTGCCATAGAATCTAGTGCCATCCACATCTTTCTCTATTGGGATCATTACCATCAAAACATGAAATTAATTATGTCAATGATGAGAAATTTAATTGCTAAGGGCAATTTTATTTATATTTTTTTAATACAAGAGGTTTCTTACAGAAAAAAAAAAATTGAAAGCCAAGATGTATAGACAAGCCAGAAGATATAAGCGTGGTGGTGTGCCCATTTTTCCCTCAAGGATCCTCATTTGGGAGTCTTACTTCTCTTAGATAAAATTTTAAAAAATCACTAGAGGAATGAAAATAAGTTAAAACAAAAGTATCTTTTCTCTTTGTGGGGTTTTTCCTCATACGCAAAGTCTCTTCAGCAAACTTTCCATACTGCCTCTTTACCTGAGCGAAAAACAAGTGATGGAGAATACCTCAGCTTTTCCAGAACTAGAACACACCTGGAAGAACTTTTTTTTTTCTTCTTTAATTCAGTAACATCCCCTTACTGTTTCATTCCATCTAACTACCAATATATTTCCTTCAATCCAACTTCTCAGGAGATAGCTGGAAAAGGTTTCCTTTCATGAAAACATCCAGGCACATTCCTGCATTGGCTGGCAGGATAGTTTTGTCAGTGTTGCAGCTGGAACTCCACAGTCTGCAGACTGTATCTCTCACCACTCTGGTAATTCAGCCTGTAATGGTCAGGAGCTTGGAAACAGGCACTTGCACCTGGGTACCAGGGTTGGCAAAACAATATGCTGCTGGCACAAAATCCTGTTTGCTTGATTGTTTCCCCTTAAACATTCAAACATTTCAGGCCCTGTAAATTAGTCAGATCTGTTTTCTCTGAACTTAGCAATTATTTCCATGTTTTTCTCATGAGCTTTGCACTTTCTACGAAGCCAGATAAAAATGTATGCCTTATGGAAACATCACCCTGTATTTTTATTGTTTTGCAGTCTCCTTGAAAATATAAAAACCTGGTGAACTACAAGGCTTGTAGTCAGTAACAACAGAAGGCTGAAGAGGAGGGAGGGAAAGAAGGAGAGAGAATGGTAAAACCAAGTACACACACCTATCCAAAGTGAACTGCAAGACTGCCAGAGGTAACTCATTTATTTATTTCTTAATCTGTCAACTTCCACAAGAAAAATGTTTTTTTAATTTAAGAAAATTTTATAGCCCTTCATTTTAGGGTCAGACTTTCACCTAGCACATGCAACTCCCTTGCTACAAGGATGCATCCCATGGGAGCTCTTAGCATCTTTTCCAAAAGCAACAGCTTCTTAAAATGATCAGATCACAATTTTTTCCCTCAGAAGGACAAGTAAAAAAGGGAAGAGGGAAGCTAATAAATACTATGAATTTTCTTACATTTAGCTACAAACATTATGAAAAACTCCACAGCCCTTTGTAACTGATGCTTTCTCCTTGCCTGTCATCTGTGTTTATACCATACTTATAAATCTTTGCAACCCTTAATCCTTGAACTCCTTCTGAAAGAAATAAAACAAAGCATCTAACATGCTTTATTACCAAACAGCAAGACTCTTCTCTTTCTTTAGCCTTTCAAGAAATAGTTGGAGAGGAGGACTGGAAATCTTCTGAAGATTAGAGAAAACAGGTGCAGAGTTGAGGGTGATAGCTCTGCTATAAACTTGTGGGTACAGAAAGCCTTGCAAACTCAGCCCACTCATTCCAAATAGACCTTCTGGAGGACAATCCAGTTCAAGCCAGCTCAAGCTAGCCATGTCTGAGTGGATCAGGAACCCTAAAGAGCCCAGGTAGACAATGGAAAACCAACTTTAAGAGATATTTCTTGCCGTAACAGTCACTTAGAGGTGGCTATGATTATTTGGTGCTATTAGCAAAAATATTAACTTGAAAGACAGATTAAGACATTGTCAGCCTTACATAAGAATGACATGAGTGCAAGTAGCAGTGATGAGCCAACTGCTTTGGGTGCCAGGACTGTTGCAGCAATACCAGCTTCTATTCCCTCTCAGCTGCCACACAGTTTTGGGTTAGACAAGCCAGATGGAGAAGCCTGTTCTCCCACAGATTATGTTGGGTGACTATATCCATGAGGGCAAACCTTTTATTGGCCAATTGGCTGCCTCTGTGCCACTGCTAACCCTCATCCCCTATTTACTTACCATCAAGGAGCAGAAGCTGTCTTTGTGCTATACTCTCACTGGGGAAAATTCATTGTCATTGTAAATTCTTTTTTTCACATATTTTCTAACTACATTTTTACTAGCATCTCTAAACAGTTTACAGATCAGACAGCATTGCCAAGAGCTTTCCTCCTACTTCTTCAGTGATTGTGGCTACTGCACCTTTTTATTTTCTCATTTAGGAAAACAGTGAGGTTTTCTGTTGACCCCTTTGCTCTTTAACTGTAGAACAACGGTTTGCATTTGGAGAAACTCATTGTGATGCTGACTGGAAGCAGAGCACTTAGGTCATTGAAAAATTAGTTTAGAGACTGTATGGTCACTTCAGCTCCTCCTGTTTATTACAGCCTTTCCATGTACTTAGCGTTACAGTCTCTTACTGCAGCCTCATAGCTCAGAACCTCTAAAAATAGATTTGCATCCTGATCTAAATTCACAGTGCCAGTCTATCTCCATTGAGAAAGTCTTCAGTTTTACTGTCCTGTGGAAGGATGCTCCCTTTCTAATGCTATAAACACCTCTATATATTCATTCACTAGTAGATTAACAATAATCTCTGCATCACTCAGACTAGGTATTTTTAGTCCTAACTGCAAAAAGAATAGTTCTTGCAATTGCCTACACCTGTGCAGAGTTGAGTCCTATTCAGCCAAAGGCTACAAAGACACAGCGATTTGCCCATGTGACTTTGTTCACAGTGAACTGATCCCAGAAACGATCACATTGCATATCCAATCCACTAAGAAAACACCAGTGTGTATAAATAATTTAAAGATCTGTCTAAAAAAAGTGCTAGAGTCATCTTTTCTACCTATATTTTACCCAGCATAGTCTGACCATGATCCATGACTCATGCTCCCGTGCACTACCTCTCCTTAATAAGCTATGATTCCTTTATGTGGTTGGAAGACATAATTGAATGCAGAAGCACGGCCTAATATTTAACATCTAAAATCTATTGCTTTTTATTGCCACAAATGCAAATATATACACATATACTTATCTACATATATACATCTATGTATCTCTTAGTCTTCCTAACTTCTGTTCCTGCCTATATGAGTAATTAATGCCATAATTTTTCCTTACTTCTGTTGTTTTTCCTCCAAGAACACTACTGCATGTTTTATGGCAGGAATGCTATATCCAGTAAGAGAAAAGAAAAATTTGCTATGATTTTTTTCCTGGACAAGTGAGCTAAAAAGTATTATTCAAAGGAGGACTGAAATACTAGTACAAATTTGAAACTAAAACAAAACATTAACTAAACAAAAGCAGAATTTCCTTCCTATTCTTCCCTGGAGGATTTCAAGTAAACACTTCTGTTGCTTTTGCAATTTTTTTTTCTTTTTGTATTTCTAGACCATTTCAGTTTGAAACTCAAATAAGAGACAGAAAAAACTTCTAGAAACAAGAGTTGTCCCTACTTGTAAAGTTATATTCTTTAGGGAAGTATTTCATTAGGGAAATTAAATTTTTCATGAACATTTCCACTTCTTAAAAATGAAAAAAATTTCGTCAAGAAAAAAATCAAACAAGTAAGTTTTATAAAAGGTACTTTAGACATACCACAGTCATATTTATGACTCTGACATGTGCTATTTCAGTACTTCCTGCTCTGTCACATCATTCAGCCAATTGTCCTGTATTTCATATCCTTTTCATTTAACATAAAGTACACATCATTCTGGCATTGAAACTTACTTTTTCCTCAAGATCCCCATATCATCTCTATTTCTTCCTTATTCATCTAGGTATTTGTCTAATACAAGTAACTATAATATTTAGGAACAAAGCTCTATGTATTGACTTCTTTACTTTGCTCATCATTGGATTCACTGAATACCACAGTTTTACTACTCATTTTCCATGGAAAGTCTCTAGTAGACACTATGTAAAAACAATAGATATTCCAAAAAAGGCTACTGTTTGGTTATTTATGGTTATTTGGGTTTTTTTTTAAAAAAAAATGTTATAATCTCTGTCCCTCTATTACTTTTAAGGGTTCTCTACCATTTCCAGCTCTCTCTTTCATGGCACTCACAGTCCAACATGGCTTGACAAGACTGGCAAGTGAGGCCTGGGAAGTGCCATCCACTTCTACAGGTAGCCAAAGTAAAGCTGGTTGTATTCAAGAAACTTAACATGGTCTGTCTCAACATCCTAGAATGGCTTCCTGTTCCCTTGTTCCTTCTTTTCATACCACCAAATCAGAAATAACCCTTATTACAGAATATACAGAACTACTCCCACCATAAGTTAAGCTACACAAAAGCTGTCTGAGGTTTGACTAGACAAATAGTATTTTCCATATCAGACTTGCTATGCTTATGGCATAAACACAGAGGGTCAAATCTGACGTTTTAATGCAGAAAGCCATTTTGCATGGCATACAGAGATGGAAACACTTATGGTATTATATAGAAGTTGTAGCTGTATGCTGCTTTATACTCAAAGTAAAAACATCTCCCAAAAGGTTATATTCTGAAATAGTGTGTGGCTGTGAACTGAAATAAAACAGTGTACACATTCTATAATAGAAATGAAATAGCATTCACTTCAGACGTAACTAATGTTAGAATAATAATAATAGTAATTTGCAAAGTGCTGGCTGCCATTCAAAACTCTCCTGAAGCCACTCAAATTGCTTGATTGAATAAACTAACAAACAGGTCCTTTTCCCTCTGCTTTGGTCTCTGCCAAAAATTCAGAAAGACAAACACAGTATGGATCGTGCCTATAGTTCTAATTGACGTCATTCTCAGATATCCTATTAAATTTTACCATAACTTAGGCCCATTTAAGAAAATATGAATGTTCTTTTAAAGAAACACCATTTGTAATCTTATGGTTTCTGATCAACTCTTCTCCTCCTGTAACCAGCACTAAACATTAATATTATAGTCTGCATACAAGTGGTGTGGTTAATGATTTGTCCAGAAATTCAAAGTGGGTAAACTTTTGGATTAAGTTACATTTTTTTATTGATTTCAAACACAGTTCTTAAACCTGATGACTGTGTGAGATGCCTTTCTGGATCGACTCGAAAATCTTTTAGGAAAATTGTCTTCTTAAACCCTGTACTACTGTCCTTTTAGCTAGATGTACTGAAAGCTAACCTTTAATAGTGCAAGAGAGATAACTTGGAAAGACTAAATTGACCACACAAAAGTTCATGTTTCACCTTATTAGATTACAACTCGGGTCAGCAACTACTGAGATAACAAGCAAGTACAGCACAGTCTCCAGGAAAATGTCTCTCACTATACTTGGTCCTAAATTGTGTAAGCAGAATAAACAGGGGAGAGATGAAAAACAGGTACAAAACCTACTGGGAATTAATGCATCTGCTGCCTGTTGAATTTTCAAGAAACGAGAGTTTCTATTTTCCAAATAATATGTTTACCACAGAGCTAGCTTCCACCACCTGCCAGCAAAGTGGGACTTCATTTATTTGTTTGTTTGTTTTAAGCTGAGAGGCAACATGTGGGAGAGAGAATGGCATTTTACTGGAGTAGAAAGATTCTGAAGATCTAATTACATTTAGATCACTTCTGTTATTTTCAGTCCTAATGGGCTGGTTAGACCTGGTCCTAAGAGGAGGCTGTTAGAATGCTACTAGCTTGGCTATTATGTTCATCACGACTACATATATCAACACACAAACAAAAAGGCTGCAACAAATTAGAAAACTCCATGTTGCTTAAATCATATTATTTTTCTAAAGGCCTGTTGAGGAGAACTTACTTGTCTTAAGATCCTGCTTTTTAACCAATGTATTCTTGACTTACATCTACATGCAATTGTTTACCAGAGTACTGAGGAGTGCAATAGTAATAGGCACCACAGTAACAGTTTGATGCATTCAGTCTAACTGTTCCTGTAAGCACTCATGTCTAGAACTGCCATCCACCAAATCCCGCCCAACTGCCACCTGCTGTGACACTTGGTCCTATGAGATCTCACCAGTATGCCAAAAGCCTTGCTCTCCTATATGCCCCTGTATCAGCTTCAACAGATTCAAAGAGGCTTAAAAGGCTCAAAGAGACTATAAAAGCTTTGGTCTTTTCTTCACAGACATTTTTAATTTTTTTCTGTTGTCCGTCTGTTTCAATACCAAAACATAAATCATCCAGGAAGAGGGAACTGAAATTCTGATATCCTAGGGCTCACGTAAGGTTTGGTTTGCTTGTAGACATTCAGAGTATTCCCACTTAAATGCTGACTTTAATCTTGCTATCAATCCTCAGTTGGGAAACACTAGTAATTTATCAGGATATTTCAACAGTTGATGTATTCTGCAGGACATCATAGCCATTTATATATTCAAAAGGCACAACCTGCAGATATTCATAAATTTAATATAAATTTAATTTAATATAAATAAATCTCTATTTTAAAACATGTTGCTCCTTTCCCCTCTTTGTTAACCTAGATTAGAATCTAAGATGCATCCATGTCATTACTTCATATTCTCCCTTTTTAAATTTGGATTGAGGGAAAGGGGTAGGTGAAGGGAAAACGAAAAAAAATCTCCAACATGTTAGGCATGGAATGAAATTTAGTATTTCCCAACATTTGCGGAAAGTCTAGCAAAAAGACACATGGTTTAGAAGGAAAAAAGCAAGACAAGCCAGTCACAAAGAGTTTGTGAGACATTATATAGGCTATTCCTTATTGCAATCACAACAGGATAATGTTTCCTAAACTATGTATTCAGACAGAGCAATTAAGAACATAATGGTACGTCCCAAAGAAAACAGAAATATCACATATTTACAGCTTCTTACACTACGGAGTGTTGAGCCCCAATTTATTCATATTCTGGATGAAGTCTATAGGAACTCTGGAGATGGAATTCATTAACAGGATGTTCATTGTTTCACTTCTCTTTCTAAGCCCTCCCTTCTCATTAGCCCTGAAGAGAGCCAGTCTTTGTCAGTTATATGTTAGATCAATAACCTAATAAGGACAAAACTGTAAATGCAGGGGGAGAGCAGAGAAAGAAGAAACAACACATTTCACAATTTACATGTCTTCCTCTCCTGGAAACAGATGTGAATCAAAGTCTAACAATATGAACTGGGAGTTTGGGATCAGGTCCTAAAGCCTACCCCAAAATCCAGCTGGATTACACAGTTATTTCAGTACTAAATCCTGATGTTCGTTTTAATTCTGCTCAGCAGCAGCTGACAATACTGGTAATTTCTAAGTTTGGATAAAAGCAATTTCCAGTGAAAAACTGTTTTGAGGCCATGATCAATCACAAAGTGTTATATACTACTAGTTCACTAGAACTAAAGAACTTTAGATTCACTAGAACTTTAGTTTTCACAAAGAATCAGATCTGCTGAGGAATTTTTTTTTATGTTAGTGGGAATTAGATGCTCCAAATTATCTGAGAGCCTGCATCACAGTGCCTGCTAAACTGCATGGTAATACTATGGTTATGATGATAACGATCCACCGCAGAGTACACTAGCATATTTTTCTGATCTGATAGGCATCCAACAAGCAGTTATCAGCCATGAAAATGGTGCAGGGTTAAATATTAGAATATCTCATAGGTCAAGAATCTCCGTCTTTCCTGCAATGCAGAAAACTGATTGCATGAAACAAGCCTCACGAATATTAATGCAGGACCTGGGGGTGTTGGTTAACAGTGAACTGAATATGAGCCAGCAGTGTGCACAGGTGGCTAAAAGACCAATAGCATCTTGGCTTGTATCAGAAAGAGTGTGGTCAGCAGGACCAGGGAAGTGATTGTGCTCCATCAGAGAGGCCGCATCTCAAATACTGTGTTCAGTTTTGAGCCCCTCACTACAAGAAGGACACTGAGGTTCTGAAGCACGTCCAGAGAAGGGCGTCCACTGAAGTGGCTGGAGAACAAACGTTGTGAGAGGTAGCTGAGGAAATTGGGGTTCTTAAGCCTGGAGAAAAGGAGGCTGAGGGGAAACCTTAGCACTGCCTAAAACTACCTGAAAAGAGGTTGTTGCAAGGTGGGTGTTGGTCTCTTCTCCCAAGAGATAGGCAATAGGATGAGAAGGAATGGCCTCAAATTACACCAGGGGAGGTTCAGATTAGACATCAGGAAATTTTTCTTCACCAGAAGGGTTATCAGGCACTGGAATAGGCTGCCCAGTGATGTGTTTCAGTCACCATCCATGGAGGTATTTAAAAGACAGGTAGATTAAGCACTCAGGGAAATGGCTCAGTAGTGGACAAGTATGTTTGGACTCAATGACCTCAAAAGTCTTTTCCAGCCTAGAGACTGTATGATTCTATGACTCTATGAACACCAACCAGTGTATTTCAAAGCCAAAAAATCCAATGGGTTTCTGAAAAACAACATACCCATCCTGTTCTTACCAGTGCTACAGCCTTACGTGCATCAATTGGCTTTTATATATGACCTAAGTCACTGGGGGTAAACGATTATATGATTTAACAGCCACTAATGCTTGTTAAAAATTTTGCCTGAGAGGCCAATTTTGCGCCCATAACAAACACTTCCTGCATTACTCTAAATGCTAATCTTTCCAGGAATTGCTTACTACAGTTCCTCTATTGGTTTTGAGTTAATTAGTTACCTTTCTCCAAGCATCATGCAGTACTAGAAAAAAAAAAAATATTAGAATTAGATCATCTTTCTGGAGTAGAATTTTTCCTTATCATACAATATACTACAGCTTTTCTGAATCCAGCACCCAGGCTGGTGGGCCTCTTGTTGGACTCCTATCCACAGAGGCTGATCTTCTCAGTGGAAATTTTTCTCTCATCTCTCATTTTTCTTACTCTCTTCAGATTCTTCCTCTGAATTTCACTCTGCTACGCCTACAGATTCATCTAAGAACAGCAGCTTACACACAGCTTTGTGATTTGTTTTTCTTCTAACAGATCCAGATTTTCATGGTATTGTTAAAGCCAATTTTGGTTTAATCATGGATAAAACATTTGAGTATTTTTTTAAATGCATCTACTGAATCTTTAAAACCAAGTATAATTAGAAATACCTCTGTTTTCAATATACTTAAGATTTCTTACTATTTTCTTATTCCTGGAGGAAATGTACATTAATTCATAAATTTAAAGCAAAATTGGGGTTATTGTGCTATAAATATCTTTAGAAATAATTGTTGGGTTTTTATTCTGAAATATGCCTTCAGTATCGATATTCTATTTGCTTCCCTGGCTTGGTGGCAGTCAGATGCATGTAGATCATAAAAATGTATTCTGTTTTCAACATAATTTTCCACTTTAGTTTAAATTTACTACATATTAATGAACCAAAGTATATAAAGCAAATAAAACATTCCATAAACCAAGACAAAATCTAATTGCACAGAAAAGGAAGTGGTAACATAAGCCAGTAAGAAATCATTCAAATTGTACTATTTCTACAAATGATGGCATTTTTAAAAATGAGTACCACAGTGCTATTCTACACTATATGCTTCCAGTCAATGAAATTTCATACTACAGAACAGAGTAATACTACGAAGAATGAGTTCCTCTGTGTTTGGGGACAAAGAAACTCAGTTCTTTCCTTGTTTTGAAGAGCCTTCAGAAAGCTAGTTCTTAAAATTCATATCCCTCTGCAATTCCCAGTGAGATCAGTTAATCTCCCCTATAAACTACAGGCATGAAAAAAAGTGATCCCCGTAAGAAGCACTTAACTGAATTCGCTTTGCTTCATTCCTCTAGCTTCAAGTCCGAGTAGAAGAGCAGCACATTGTGTGGATCAGAGCATTTCAAAATAACATAGTGCTTTCTGCTGGATTGATAGCGAGTTTTCCAAGACTTACATTCCACTGAGCACGTAATTTCACCCGTCTATAAAAATGGCATGTTAAAGATTAAATGAAAAACTGTAATCTGGAATGAGCAATGACCTGTAAATTGGCAAACAGAATTGTCATATGAAATGGAGAAGGTCATTTATTATCTCTCTGCCACAGCTGACCCATCTGCACAATGAGGACACCAAAATACCTCAGCACAGCACTATAAGGCTTTCTATTTACAAGCTTTTTCAAGGTCCCTAAGCGTAGATGTGGAAAACATCAGTACTAAGCCTTCCTAAAGGCCAGCCTCTGAACTTACTAAGCAATAACAAAGTCCTTGTGAATACCACTATCCTTCCTAATACAGGTTTCTTCAAAGTGTAACTTTATAATATATCATCAATCTTTAGAAACTGCGTGTATGCTCAATAAGTCCTTTTATGAAGCAATACGTTAAAAGCTAGCCACAGTAGAAGCAAAGGGGGCTTTAAACTAACAAAACATTTATTTTCTTGGAAGTCAGTAGAGTTGACATATCTTCCTTTCACATGTCTATCTGACAATTCCTTTTGTTATTTTTCTAGGGAGCACTGTTCATTTAAATTCTTTCCAAAAGAACTGGATTGTAAGAGTGAATGTGGAATTGCAGGACAGGGTTTGCCCTGGTGGTCCAGAAGGAGAAAAGTGCTATAGGCTGGCAGGTATGATCCAGCACTAAGGAAAGCGGTGGCTGGAGTAAAAATGGAATGCTATTAGCATAGGCAAGACCCCTCTTTAACTGTGTTCCTCTCAAGAAATGAAGCCATTTCAAAAGCTGGAGAATACCTAGCAGTTACACAGATGACCAAAAATATTGAAATATTTGTCCAGAAGTTTAATGAATGTAGACTTCAGGAGTTACAGTGCTTGCCTTTGGTGAATTTTTGCTCTTTGAATCAGATCCTTAGCTCAAGTTAAACACATTTAACTCACCACCTCCTAACATACCTCCTCAAAAGTAATTTGGTAACTCTCAGGAAAATCTCAGATGGCACATACTTCAGGAGAGAATCTGCCAATGAACTATGAACATGCACTTCTCCGTTCACTGTAAAACAGAAGAAGCTGAAGGGCAAGGATAAAAAAAACAGAATTAGTTTTGGATTCTCTTTTCTCATCTTGTTCTTACTGAGTGAAAATTGGAAGAATGAGGCTTCTTCCAGATCTACTACAAATGCCTTTACACAATTTGGTTTGCCAAAATGCCCATCTCTGTACAAATAAAACACCTAATTATTTAATTGTGGAGACAGAGGGGATGATGATAGAAGCTGAAATAAGAAGGGAAGGAAAACATGAAAGACAGGTTAACATTCAGAAACCAGGCTGGTTAAAAGCCTGGACAAACCACTGCATTTAGAATTTTCTATTCTTGCCCTTATTCAGCGGCAGCAGTTATTCCTGTACTCCAACAAGCTTTAAAAGATCACTTTGTTTAATAAGCTTACATATCTGAGAAAAATATTTGTTGGGAAAAATGAAAGAAAAGCTCCTCTGGTAAAGTGATTCAAACTTAGTTTTTTACTACAAAACATCTTTTCCATTAGGATGTAAAGAATCAGAGGAGGCTAAGATGTAAGGTAATGAGGGCAGGCATGACACAGCAGCCTTAGGGCTCCATGGGACACTCCTTCAGCATTTGATTCAGTCCCTTGGAGGAACCTGCAATGAATCTGATAGAATACATCTGCTTCTACTTCTTCGTACCTCAGCTTTCAGATCTTGTGTGCTTTGTCATACCTTCACATCTATTGTGCACACACCACTACGATTGCAGAGCTTTTGTTTCCAGTTCACCAGTTTATTGTTTATGAAAATAAAATAATTTTAATAATGTGAGGCCAGGCCTGTTTCTAGTCACTGGGAGAATAGATGAGGGAAGGAAGGATCATCTGAAAGTCTGTGTGTTGGAAACACCAAGTAATGACATTTATTACTAATGGCCTAGGCCCTCCGGCAATGAATCCGACAACACTGATTAAGAGAGAAGCCTGCTGCTTTTTACAGGCATGTAAAATAAAAGAAGTCTTTGTGTTAATAGAGAGGGGTATGACACAGATGGAAATGTAAAAATGAATAAGCTATAAAAAGAAATCCAGAAATATAAAAGCTTGATTCATAGTTTCATAAAACATTGCAGAAGCAGATCTTTACAAGGTAATATTAACTAAATCTCACACTGCAGATTTGGGGGAAAAAAATAGTAGCTGCCTTCCAGGTATGTTGTAGAATAGAAACTCATGCTTAACAAAATCTCACCTTTCACCCTTCAAGTAAATAACTCATCCCAAAGATTTTTGCATCATATACTCGTTAAAGAAAAAAAATCAAAATGAAAATCCTACCTATTTCTATTCTACTAATACAGTACCTGAAGTTTCCAAAAGGCCTTTGCTTTTCTAATGTGAATACAAAGTCATTTAGGCTGGAACAAAGTTGTGAAGTCACAGGACATGACTAGTTGTTACAAGACACTTGTTCTCAGAATATATCTTCAATGGAAAGTGTTCTCATCTAATATATGCCATTCCCAGCACTGCACTATAAGAGCACAAAAAACACAAAGCTTTTCATTATTGCATAGTTACAGCTCAAAGCCATCATTAAGAGCCTGATCATTCATGTTCATATATTTGACAAGCACTAGACACAGCAAGAGAAACGTGAAGAGGATGTTACAGAAAAACTTCTGTGGGAAAAGATATGAGAAGAAAATAAAAGCTGCAAACAGGGAAACTCCAGGAAGATAAGGTAAGTGGACAACAAATTACATAACATCAGAAAGCAAGAATACTTGTATGTTCACTACAAGACAGTTTGGGGTTTACCAGATGATGAGGAAGAGCAACACATACTGCTAGTAATATCATCTGGCTATTTTTAATGGTATGAATATATGAAATTTGGTAAAGCTCAGGTGATAGTAAATTATACCTTCCTTCTTCTTTGTTCTATATGCAATGCAATCAAAATATTTGGATTTCCTTGTTGAAGACTGAGGGGAATCCCACTCTTACCACAAGCAAAGAGATTTCAGCCTGGAAGTTCAACTTGAATTATCCCAAATCAGGGGAAGTGTGAATCTCAGAAACCTGACTAAGAGGTTAGTTAGCCTAATTAAATCTAATTAAAAGAGAGAGAGAGAGAAAGTGGCTGTTCAGCATATTACTTCTGTTGTATCACATTTGAGGAACATCAATCAAACTGGAATAGAAAGATGGACAAACAAGGGCCTTCATAAAAGAGAATATATATTTCTGTTGACTTTGACCTTTAGTGCCATATTTGTACATATAAATGTCTCCCATCCTCTTTCAGTCTTGGCCTCACCACAGTTTTCAACATTGTTTCACATCTTGCAATTGTCTTCTTGATACAGTGGTGAAGTCTGGAACACCTACTTGTCATATGCATGCATATATATGCAGTGACGTCTGATTTTAGGTTGATATCATGTGAACTTATGACTGATTCAAACCAGATGGCAGGTTCGTCTGTTTAAGCCATTAATATAACCTTGTGTCTCTGAATCCAGTACTTTATCATGACACCTGTTGTTGACATAGAGCCTCTGAAGTTAGCTACTGTGGGCTAAAATAGGGGTCAAAATACCTTTATCAGGACAGATTAAAGAACAGAAAGCATTCCTATGCACTCCTATAGTTCAGTGCATAAACAGACTTATTCTCTCCATACACATGACTACCCAGGGAAATCAGTAAACAGCTTTCTTCATGTGCTGGGGTCTCACCTTGGACATCCTAAGACTGTGTTGAGCAGGGAAAAGTAGGATATCTCCCTCCCCACAACTCCTCTGGGGTGTTCAGGATCAGGGCATGACTTCCAGCAACTCTCCTAAGCAGTGCAACAGGCAGAATATCCTTTCTTTGACCCATGTGGCAATTACATGCTGGTTTTTATCCATCAGATAACTCATCAGCACACAGAGGCTTATCGGGTGTCCATTGTATCGTTCTGTGATGTTACTTGGCTACTTTCTCCTTGGACCAGTTTTTAGTCTGCAATGTTTCCCCAGATTACAGTATGCAGTCTGCAGCAGGCAATCTATCTTCCCCTGGCACTCCAGAAGCGTTCACACTGATCCTTTTTATTTTAGGTCTTCCTCATTCTCAATGTTGGCTTGCCAGCTGACCTCAGAGCTGTACATCAAAACTTCAGAGATTTCTGTAGTCTTATTGAAAATGCCAGCAGAATTCACAGATCATCCTTCCTGAGGGTTGAGGGGATTGAGGCATGTCACAGAGGGTCTCTGGCTTTGTTATAACAGAGCCAGATTGAAAGTACACTTCGTGCCAAAATTCAGCACACCACTGTCTTTCTTCAAGATATTGGTGCATGCTATGAACATAAGCAGCATTAATCTCTAAGCTCTTGAGACAATTGTTTCCAAAGACAATCCTGATCTTCCAGCAGTGAGCTGTGATTTCAACCACCCAGTGAGATTTTGATCCTTAAGAAATGCAACTTTCATACATGCTTTATGAATAATTCTGTGCAGTACATGGCACGGCATTAAACTCAGCCTTTATGGAAATATGCTGGCTCAGTCTTCAAATTTGTCTAAATGACTGATGGACAGCTTAAAAATTAATTTCTACACTATCTATACCACTGAGCAATGAGACCTGCAGTCCATATTTTTGTAATTCTTCCTTAGCTCTTTCTTAAAACATAAAAGAAATTTTTGCTTCCCTTCTAGTTCCTGGTTCCACAGCTACTCAGATATCTTTCATGAATTAGATTTTCCAACCTAAAATTACCATTCATGAGTATTAAGGAAGTTGATGAGAATGGGATGATTGGCTTGAACGGGTCATTTTTATTGAATTTGTTTATATTCTCAAAAAAATGTTCCTTGGTTATTTAAGCAATCTACAATCTATAAGTTGTTGATAACTTGCACAAAATATTTGAATTAAATTTCAAAATAATATTTTTATATGTATCTGTGCAGACTATTTTATGTATCCTGCTACACCAACAAGTTCAGTGCTTGATAGCTTTCCTATATATTATGCCACAGCCTTGAGAACAGCATATAGAGCAGCCAAGTGCCACCCTGGGTGCAGAGCTCTGATAAAAGGGGCCGGGAAATCTTGAGGAGCTCCCAGCAACTGTAGCAGAAAACACCAAAATGCCAAGGGCAGAATGAATTCAAGTACAAAGCCCCTGCAAGTTTAAACTCTCAAGAGTTAAGATAAAGCAGTAAGGGCAGAGCAAGTTGTCTGCTGAATGCTCATAACTGAGCTTGGCCTTTCCTTGTTAGACTGCTGTTCTGAACAAACAGCACCCAGCGTAGAAAACATTTTCGTTATTCACCTCTCATTATAATCCCAAGCACAGCTGTACCTCTGCATTTTCTGTATGGAATCATCTTTGTCAAACACACTGATGCTACTTGGCACCTGGGCAATGTTTCTGCTTTCTGGTTAAGGTAAAACCAGTAGTTTACAAACAGCCCCCAGCTAGTTCTCTCTCTCCAATAGCCAACCCAGACTCTCACGCAACTGTAAATATTTCCTTCAGCCACCTCGTCAACATGTGGAAACATCTGCTGAGATTAAGAGTAACCTGGACTCAAGCTGGCTGGTTTAGCTGGGTGCATAGGACAGGGCTCGGGGTATACATTCACTCATCTGATAACCTGCACATTCCAAGGCATTCACAGTGGGAGTTGGCGTCAAGTAGTTTCTCATATTTCTACTGAATATCCAGGACAGACAACTTCTTTAAAATAGACAGTTTCTTGCAAAACAAAGAAGCTTAAGAAGTGGCTAATTCATCTGACCAATGTTCCACCAGAGGGAATACTCCTGACTGGCTGCACAAACTTGGGTTAATTTAAGTTTTGTGATCAGACTAGTTTGCTTTTCACCCAGGTTAACTCTAACAAGCTGGGGAATAACTTTTAAAGAAAAGAAAATCCTTTCAGAGAGCTTAAATTAAAAATTAATTTCCTTTGAAAACCATTATTTGAACTGATGGCCTGTTGAAGTCAATGCCATTTGCTGATAATCACCAGCACCCATAGTTGTAAAAGTTTAATTACACGGTTATTTTAAAGGATTGTTTTTCACATGATTAAGCCAGATTGATGCACATGAATCACAAATTTGACCGTAAAAGCTTTTCTTTCAAAAAATGGTATGCAAGGCTGATTAAAGAGTAGACATTCCTAGACCAATAAAATATTATAGCTCAATTTAAATAAGTTTTCAACACAGCTTTTACACATGCCCACAGAATACTGGAACAGAATGTATTTTCTTCCTTTTTTTCACAGCTGAAAATTCAATGTATGCCTGAGTTGTATTGATATCTGTCTCTCCAAAAGCTTTAAGACTGGGAACAATTCTATTTTTTATATATGTTAATACATAGAAGTATGCGTGGCTGGTTACATTGTGGTATTTTTACCTGAGAAATACCTAAAAATATAAACAGATGCCAAGAAACAAAGAGAACACTCTTCTAAAATCGCATCTTCCATCTGAGGTGGCTTTATTGTACTAATATTCTGGGACGATTTCTAACAAAAGAATATAAGATATTCAGTGTAGGGTACTGTTTTGGCTGGATTAATAGCACCATTATAAACCCCAACATCTTCTCAACAAAAACAAAAAAAAAAGACTAAGCATCCCCAAAGCTTCTGCGCTGTTTCACAGGTGTGACTCTTTCAAAACATTCTGCTAATAAAAAAAACCTAAAATAAAATAGTAATTCTATATTTTTATTAAGCAGAGAACTTAAAAAAAAGAGCTATTGGAAGAATAATACCCTCTAGAAGTTACTTTTGCTATTTTATCATAACAAATATTTCTCCTAAAATCAAATGGATCCTGTTGGTTTCATCTGGGATAAACCATAAGATCTCTGCTTTCTTTTTCCCCAAAGTTCGTAAAGTCTTTCTTGTGCTCACTGCTGCATGTTATTGGCCGCAGATCCCAAGAACCATTTATAATTTGTTGTTTTGTGATATATGTGATTCAGGATAAACTATGATATATTCTTCTGTAAATGTATGCAGTATACTGTTAAAACTATTACTGACTAGCAGCCTAACTTGAAAACTTCTGTTAGGTTTAATTAAAAGTCAATTTACCCTACATTTTAGTATAGGTAGGAGGGGAGATTTTTACGCTAAAACTATCACTTCACAACTGTCATAATACAACAATGACAGCACTAGTCAAACTATAGACCATAACAAAAAACCTAGGGTAGCTTTTACTCCTTGTAAGCTATATTACAGTCATACAGAAATTGTGGTACTTGTCTCAAGCTGTTTATAACACGTGAGAAAGAGGACTCAGAGTATTACAGGTGTAACATGGAAAAACAGCTCACAGCAACAGACAGAGGCCACAGCACACCAGCTACCTAACTTTAGTTTAACTAAACTTCAATTTTTATTCAATGGAGAAAAGTTTTCAAATGTTATTGCTAGTAAAAATGAAATTATTTCCTTGATACACCTTTTACAAGCAATTTGTTGATTCTCAGCATTCTAGTATCCAAACATGCTATTCATTCTGCTTTATTTCTTGCAAACTGTGGCAATTTTGCAAAACACATCACAGCTGCAAGTATATTAGTATAAAAATACATGGGGGGGGAAGAGGGGAGCATCCTTTGATAACTGAAAAAGCTATTTTCTCTTTGTCCTTGTTACACTTCATAATCACTAACAAACCCCCAAATTAGCAGTATGCAGCTGGTCTAGCTGCTGGCAGGATCTTTTTATTTTTTTTCCATGGGATGGAAGATTCATTTTTGCCTGTTTTTAAAAAGACAAAGTTCACTTTCAGTAGTTGGGGTGGTGACGTTTTTGGCAATTATTTGATATAAATGACAATTTCATTCCTCTTATACATAATCTGAGTAATCCCTTATGAGGATTACTATAATTTTTCTCCACCTATTATCTTTCTAAAGGTTGACAGTTTGGAAAGCACATTAAAGTCAAGCTTGATAACACTGCTCAATGTTTCACCTCCCAGCTGAAGGCAGCATAGTAAAGTATCGCAGGTGAAGAATGCTCACTGTAATTCTAATTAACAGTGACTAAGACCAATTGTGCTTAATTCGCAAAGCACAAATACAAGGTTTGATGGCTCGAGGCACTACCATCAGATAAGATTACTGGTTTTGCCTCAGACATTGTATTATTGAAGGGGCTACTATATACTGATACAGAAGAACAGGGGATGCCACATATGGATACAGAAGTTCCCGAACTGGACAAACAGAACTTTGTGTCTAACATAGGTGTTTGGTCATTCAGTAGCTTTCTATCAGTGTTACCACATTATAAGGAGGCCACTCTCACCCTCAAGGGGTAACACAATATTTCAGAACTCATCCCCATCCAGGCACTATTATGGTTTCGGGAAGGAAAGCGTTTTTCCTTCTGGGGGATGGGGGAGTTAATGGTGATAGCCATCAACATGGCAAGCCTCCTGCCCATGCTGGAGTAGCAGGCAAGAGACCCTAGCAGTTTCATAACTAGTGTGAAAGCCCTAGTAGTCTTCCAGGTGAGCTGTCCAGGTAGAATTAGATAAAGATTTCTGCCCACTGATACTTAGAAAAAGTCATTTTGCATCTGAAGAAGTTGAAAAAAATCCATGCTTCGACCCACCACAACAGTACACACAAGTGGACGGTCTCCATATCTCACTAATCAAATCTACAGTTTCTCCTCATGTACAGATTAAAAAAACTCTGCTCTGCCATATTATTCCTGTAGTTGCGAGATGTAACTCATGTATGTTGCTTATGTAGATGACTCTCCACCTGTTCTTCACATCTTTGTTTTTATTACACTGCCTCACTTGCAAAACCTTTTTCTGCTACCCTTCAGATGTTTTCCAGGTTAATTTTGTAACATTTTCTCTATGTAAGAATTACAATTAATTGACCAGCCTTTGTTGTCACCTTCATAAGTCTGGTTTTGTCTCCTTATGATAAGTCTTCCACTCACAGCAGAGGAATCCAAAATGAGGCTGGGTCATTATTTCTACTCTCTCAAAGATACTTTGCCCTTTTCCTTTTTACCTCTTTACTGTAGAACTAATATCTGAAGTGATATTATTCTCTAAGTGACTTCATCCAGTGTCATGCAGACAGAGAAATAGATTGAAACATTCTAACTCATGCTTCTGTACCTTGTCTTACCACATCGCTGGTATGATTTGGGCATCAGAAGTAAACTGCCCTGTAGATTCTTGCATAATATGTAGTCAAAGCCAGCAGATTGCAACAACATTGAGTTAACTTAAATGGGAAAAAATCCCAATGTAATTGTATCTTGCACACTGCAACCTGAAACAAAACGTCAATGAACAGCTAAAGCTAGGAAATTATAATTTTCTTTTGTCCCATGTACAGCACTTCTGTCTGTAGAGCCCTAAAACACCTTGATAATGGGCCCAATCCTCCAACTGGAAAAATTAAGACAAAAAGAAGCATCTTAAATCTCAACAACCAAGGGTATAACTTTGTTCTACCTACTATATTAGAGCACACTTTAAATGAACAAGTAGCCATAAAGCAGCAATATTTTTCTATAGAAGTATTTTAGTACTAGCAAGAAAAACAGTACACAAAACTTCAAATGCAGAAATATTGGCAATGTGCAAAAAATTGTCTCTATTTTAAACAATACAACCTATTTACTAACTCTATTTCTGAACTATGAGTCAGTGGAAAAGAGGAATTAATTGGCAAAAATATTCTGAGATATCAAATATTTGGTTTGCATGAAGCTAGTGCTATCTAAGCTGGAGACAAACTCCTCCCCCTTACTGTTCCATCTGAAATAAGTACTGTACATAACCTTACTGTCTTGGCACAGTTGGTCATTATAACAACTATAATGCATGGAAATAGACCATCAAGTGCATTAACTTGTTGGGAAAAAAAGGCAAATTCTTTTGTGATGAGTGCTCTAGAAACAATTTGTCCATTTGCTTTTAATTTACTTTTATCTAATAACAATGTTTAAGTCTCTAAATCTTTTTAATCTGCAGTGCAATAGGACAGACTTATAAGGTTCTTACAAGGCCCAATGTGCAACTCCTGCCCAATAAATTCTCAAGCATTCAAACTAAAAAATAAGACCTTGGACTAAAACTTACATATACTAACCTGTACCAGAAGCTTGGTAGAGTCTTAATGATCGGAAATTGTCAGATATAAACATGGTTAGATTTCTTAATCTTTTCATGTGAAGGAGTATACAAATGCTGGTGGAAAATGAATTTATCTTAATCATGTATTAATTTACCATGACTGAAAGAGCAATATTTTTCTACTAGTACCATAACGGCCTTTGAAATCTTTATCACATTCCGGTCCAAATAAAGGCAGCTGAAGTCCCCTCCCACTTATTTCATCCCCCATGGCTTAAAAATTGAGCTAAGAAAGTTGTATCCCATTTGTTTATAATTGAAAAGGTTTAGACAAGGAATGCTACATTTCTTTAACCTCAAAAATCAGCAGAGATAAGTCCATCTAAAATTTACAAAAAATGACCTCAAAATATACTAAGTATATAACTGAAGAAATCTAATAATAATAAAGATAACTTCCATAACGAAAGGCAGCTTCAGAAAGAGCCACCATGTCTCTCCTAATTCTTCTGAACTATGAGACCTCTCATATCAATTCACAGACCACAAGCTCTAGGCATTTATCCTCTCTCGTACTCTCCACTGAAATGCCTCCTTTGGGGAGAACACACACTGGGAGAGCCTTTGCAGTTTTTTTCCTCCTACTTCTACTGAATGCCAAATCCAAATAACTGATGCAACTTCATGTAGTATAACGAGTGCTACTTCACACATGTCCTGCATGAACAGGGAAATTAAATGACTATTATTTCCATTATAGAGTCAAGCTCAAATGCAGCATGAGGAACAAGTGTAACTTGCCAAGATGAGACAGGAAAGGTGCAGTGCACTTCAGACACAGGTCAGTCCTGTTGTACATACCTCTCCTATCACCATGGACCACACTATCTCTCAAAGTAGTAATCTCATCTTGTGCAAGCCATGGCCATGCTTTCTCTACAGCATAACTTGTTGGTCAGCATTTCTAAGTCTCCAAGATACCCTGAAGATTTGTCTGAAGGTGGGTGTGGTTAATACAATTCTTTTCTTTGGGTAACAAACATACAGCTGACTCAGAAAAGCCTATTTCCTTCCTACAACATATTTCACATTTCAGAAATAACAAAAAAAAAAGTTTCTTCAAATGAAACAAAACCTGTATGTGCATATACATATATCCCTTTTTTTTCCCAAGGCTTGTCCTTATGTTCCCACTCTCCTCCTCTTCTCCCATGAGGCTGCCTCTCAAGGTTGCCTAATTCCATGGCCAGCCAGCTTTGGGAGCAACCAAGACAGCTACAGCAGCTTGGGCTGACAGAAACAGGGGCAGCTGGGCAGGCTAGCTAGGGGGAGAAGGCAGGGAAGGGCAACTAGCTGTGTTAGGAGGCTGAGGTTCAGCACAAATACCCAGTAGGGTACTCTAGAGGTCTCAACTCAAGCCAGCAGTATCACACTTTCCCCTTACATGTTCTGATCCTGAAAAGGATCATGCATGTGCCCGATTCCACAAGCTACAATTAGATTTCCTGATTTCACAGGGAGAAAATCAGCATGGGAAATTAAATAGATATAAGCAAGCTTCATAGCTATCAGTAACACTGAAGAGTTGCTAATAATTGCCTCACTACATTCCATTTAACATATATTTTTCATATACATGCGCAAATAATCATATATCTGCCTTTAGCATGACACACCAGTTATGTCGGTTTCAACAATGAAATTCAAAAGCCATGCAGACTTGAAACACAAAAATATTAAGATTCTTCACATTATTTTCTCCAAAACCAACTGAAAGGCACATTTTTTCCTTCATTTCCTTAGTTTACTGTTTCATTTTGGTCCTGCCTATGTTGTACAGTTACACTGGGCTGGTAGCAAATTACTGGACTCTTAACATTCCTTAGCCTTGAGAAACACAACTCACACTGCTTGGTTAATAAGCAACACAGGGAAATCTACAGAGCTTTTCTTAAGATGGCATTGTCATTGCTTTATGCTACTTGGCTTGATGGCTGCTAAGGTTCATATTATCCTGCATGAGAGGGGATTTTTAAGCAATATCTACCTTTGCAGGTTTTAATTACTGAAAGTATATGCAAAGTACAGTCAAGGTATCGCTGACATGCAATATGCAATAACCCTCAACACTAATTAGTACTCTGTTGACTTTGTTTTGCAAATAAAGCAAGAGAGTACTATACATTTCCCACTTTCCTGTCCTCCTCTTTCTTCCTTTCCCTAGGGTGGCAGAATTATCTTACTGAGTAATCACAATTCATTCAGTGTAGAAGAGAATCAACCTCGGGCTAAAGCTGATGCTTTTCCTGCTGCCTATTTGGGGTTTTTTTATTATTTTTTACTAAGACAAGTAGATTCATTGCCCTCATTTTATAGATGAGGAAAAGTGTTGCACAGGGACCCAAAAGAATGAAAATAAAGCACACAGCAGGTTAATTAATTCCCAGCCCTTCTGCCACCAAAACCATGATTCTTATCACACAGAGGTTTGTCATGTTGGGCAACAGAATTTAAAATGAACATAGGGAGGGATGGGCTAGTTAGAAAGAAAAACATTCCCTTCATAAGGACATTCAAGAAGCGGCACAGGTTGCCCAGGCAAGCTGCACCTAACCTAACCTTGCAATTTTCCAAAATCTAAGAGCAGCCTGGCATGAGACTACAGCTAACTCTCGTTTGAGCAGGAAGCTAGACTGGAGGTCTCCTGAGTTCCTCCCCAGTCTGAGTTATCCTCTGATTCCTGTGGTCAAATCACAGCTATAGACACCTGCAGAGGAAAGATAAAGATTAAAGAAATGTTTAAGTCTGTTATTTAGTTATTTTGTATTTTGTAACTCTGGACAGAACTATTGTGAGCTGCTCAAATCATCTACTTTTGTTGCTGGTTGCTGTTGGGGAGGAGAGATAGGGGTGGTTTACAAATGTTTGTGCGTGAATTACTGTTAGTTTGTGAGCCAGCAGTTCTGAGCACTCATATTTGAGAAGCAACACTTGCAAGTGCTCTGCAGAAGCAGTGACAAGTAACTAAAAAAATCCCAGCCAATCAACATTTTAAAAAAAAACTATTCAAAAGGATTGTAGAAAAACTAGAAGACAGTTCTTCATCCTGCTTAAGATGATTAGTGTACTTCACAGAGTAAAAGAAAAGGAAAAAAGAATAGTATATTATCTCCTTAAAAATGCTGAATGACACTTTCACTTTTCCTATCACTTTTTTTAATATATTCCAGAGTCTTGTTTTCAAACTAGTTTTAAATAACATTCTATATGAATTAAGAGTTAATAAAAAGATATTTTCAAATGATAGAAGTTTATTTTTGTGGTAATTCTGAGAAACACAAAGACAACAAAATGTCATTAAGGGAAAACAACTAAAGAATAGAGTACAGGAGATGCAATTAAATTCCATATCTCTGTCAAAACTCATAGAACACAAAAAGAAAGATTTTTCATCTTTACTCTTCTCTTAAAAGTCAAACAGTTTAGACACTTCAAATATTCAGCCTCCAAACTCCAGTATAAGACTTGCCATGAGTATCACTGCTTTTATTTCTAGTGTAGCATGATTATCTTAGAGATGAAGGGAGTCAATAACTCAGCTTTTGCCAACATGTCAGGTCCAAAACTCCCAATGAGAGGATTCACTTCAATGGTGTGTCTCTAAGAGAAGAGGGAGGGAGGTGGCGGCTAAAGCCAGTACTTCTCAATAAATAGTTTACTTCTCCTCTTTCCTTTCACCCACCATATGTCCACTTTGTCTCTTAAACTGGGACTTGAACTTATTTGGGGCCTTGTGCCTGCCACAGAGAGATACCAGGAAAAAAAAAAAGAGAGAGAGAGAGAAAGAGAATATACAAAATATAGAGACAGTACAGGCAGATGAAAGGGAAGTTTTCTCATCATTACCAACTGTTTTGCAAGAGTAGACACAGGAATTTCTATCAAATCATAATCCTTTCCCCCCTCAGCTAGTTAGGCTGCACAAACAGAAGATCTCCTGCATTTTGTCATTTTTAGACATTCTGCTTGGGACTTTACAGAAGAAATGCCCAGGTTTGATGAGGCCTTACAAGCACGATAACCAAACTTTGCTTCAGTGAAGTCATATGAACCACACAGGAAACTCGGGGTCAGCAATACAATGGCAAAGGTTTTGGTGGATTTGGATGCTACATCCTGAGACTAATTATTACTACATATAGGAGAGGGAATGGAAAAGTGAGAAATACTGAAGTGCGGGATGCAGGTAGCGGGAAAGATGGTGAATTGCTTTGAACTATCATTTTGAAATGCTGAGGAGAAGGATGATGCCTCAGTCAGGTTTTGGTTTTACTTCCACAAGAAATTCTAAACTAAGCATCTGCTCACAGAGTTTAGTCCTTCGCATAAAAAGTGTTAGTGGCACTTTCTACCCATCCTTAGGTAGGAAATCACTCCACATGCATCAGAAGGGAGATGCTCTGTTTTCGTCCAGATGAGTGCTCTTAACAGCAGCACTACAGGGTTGTTCAGTTGCTCTTCCTCTGGCCTAATTAATACAAAGGCAACTCACCTTTACCCATGCACTTTCCATCCAGTTTATTAAACATGTCACAAATGCATAGGGCAGTCCCACCTCCACTACAGCCAGCCCAGATCTGCTGACTTATTAGCTAATACAGGCACTGTGTGATCGTAGCTACACTCTTTGCAGGCATTGACCAAAGTCAATAAGACCTCTGGACCTAACTCAATGCATGGAAGAGGTAGCTCCGGTACATTTACATTGCCTTTCTGATCATGATCATATGCAGGAGGAAGCAGAGATATTTTACATAGAGCAAACCCAGATCTAGGCTGTCTGCCATAAAATGAAGCTAAAAAGGCTTACTGTACCTGTGCCAACCATTTCAGAGTAAGGCTGGTGGAATAAAGCCCCAGTACACTCACTCATCAGTGCCTGAATTGCCTACAATTCCCTAGGTGATTTTTTCCCTCTATTTTTACAGGTGTTGGAGGTCTGCCTATGATAAATAGCATACACGATGGAAGAGCTTCTCCAGAAGAAATTAAGAAAAGCCTTCCTGATATTTTTTTATCTTTTTAGGAGCTAGGATTTTCTTACAGTTGGGAGAGCTGAGTTCAAATAATTTCTCCAAGACTGCATGACCAAGTCTTTTAGGCAGTCTTTCACATCCTAAATGAATACTCCAACCATGCTCCAGCAGGAGACAGCAGGTATCTCGGTGGCTAGGCAGTCCATGATCCTCAGCTATGCCTCCAGACAAGCACAGCCAGAGAATATCTCCTAGACTATGCTATGACTCATGAAATAAAAAGAAAAAACTGGTTGTTTGAGACCCTCCAGATGTAATCATGGAGCTGTCTTCTACAGTGAGAATAGGAGTTGCCTTCAATACGCTGAGCAAATGGCTAAGAATTTATATGCCTTCAGGATATGCTGGCAATGAAGTGAGGATAAAAAGTTCAAAGTATTTGAATTATGGATACAAGGCACCTCATTGCTCTCTTTAGAAGTGAAAATCTACTGTTTAGTTAGATTTCAGCTGTTAAGATTGCTGTGAACATGTAACAAACTAACTTTTAGGAGAGAAGATGGTCACAGGAGTAGAGTTACTGAATAGCCAGGCTCTTACTGTAGCTTTGATTAGCGCTGCCTCTGCAGCCATCTACGTCTTATCTATTATTTATCTGCCTTCAGTTTCTTAATTTGCAGAGGGAAGGTAGCACTTGTTTAACAGAGGTGCAGGAAAATCAGTACTCAGTTATTACTTGCAGAGCTTTTGTTGAAAATGGGCCACTTGTTTTTTCCCAAAATGTACACCACTGTGGGGTCTGCTCTGAAGTTATGTCAAGACAGTATGTGCAAAATAAACTGTGAAGAACTAATGTGGCTTTACTCGGATGACAATCCTCTGAGCTCAGATGGGTGCAGTCAACACACCTAAATTTGCACAGGAGAACGCTCTGTGTTGCAGACGTTTTTACCAGGTTTCGAGAAGATAATGAATTTATGCACAAATAGAATACGTTCAGAAAAAAAACAGCAAGATGGTTCCAGGGGTTAAAGCACTTGTTTGATGAGGAAAGGCTGAGGAAAGCAGATTCGTCCAGGCTGGAGAAGAGAAGGGTTTGGTAGAATATAACAGCAGCCTTCCAGTTCCTGAATTGCATTATGACAGCTTTCGCCAGCCTCCCCTCTAATTCCATCAGTTAAGACTCACTGTTCATCTAATATCTGGAAGCAACATTTCACAGAGGAGTAGTGAGATGCTGATCCACATAAGCCTCCCTTTATGAGAAAAGGCATCACGCCTTCAGGTGTGATGGGGAGAGGCGGAGGTGCCTGCCTTGATTAGAGGCTTCACAATGTCAAAGAGAAATGAAAGCAGAGAACAACAAACAAGGTCTCTCACCAAACTTCAGTCGCACAGCACCAAAGCACCAAAGACTCTTCTTAAGAATGAGCGGGGTAGGGGTGGCATCTTGTCATGTTCCTGTTTGTAACATACAGACATGAAAAGAAGCAAGTTCTTATGATTTGATGCAGAGGTTTTACTTCATGGACTCCTGGCAAATGTCTCCTCAGTTGGAGGGGGAAAAAAAAGAACAAAAAATTCTTCAAGACATCAGCTTGCACAGATCTTATTATAGCAGCCTCTCCACTGAAATTCATGCATGCTGATGACAACGCTTGCGCACACACATATCATCTGAGCTGTTTATAGGCACGCTTTCATTTAATGCATCTCGTTTGCCAGGTTTTTTTGCAGGTGTTGTCTGTCTGCTTTACCATGTAATCATTTAAGTCTTTATCTATAAATCAAACTGATATATAAACCACTTTGTCACCTTTTGTTTTGCGACAGATGTACAGTAAACAGAGACTACTTCTGAATATGAAAAAAATGAGAATACAAATTCAGGCTGGGATACGGCCAGAAATTCAGAAAAAAAAACAATACGTGTTTTCTCACCAGTAACCAACAGCACAGAAGAATGTTTATGAATAGAATACAAGAGGAAAAAAAACCCCAAGATTATGACACTCCTTAGATGCAAATGTGATTTCTTCCTCGCAATAATTGGGCCAAGGACAGCAATCTGAGGGAGTTTCACATCGAAGAATTAGGGCTGAGCTCTTTGCAGGACACTCCTATAGACACAGATGCTGAGGCAACAATTCAGTTGCATAAAAAAAGGACCTAAGATAGATTTTCTGCTGTGTTAACGAGCTTTCATTGACAAGTTCTGATCTTTGCCAACACACTCTGACCACTCCAACACCCTATCATGACTCTGTTACACAATTACTACCAAGATGATTGTAAATTTTAGCTACATTGCTTTTGTTCTCTAACCAGTAACAGAAAACACGAAACTTAACCCCTGTCCAGTTTAGGAGGCTTCAGAACACCTGAGTTAGTGTCGATGGGAAGGATGTTCTGTGCACCATAGGATGTCATTTATTTAGGTTTGCTTGCATTCTTGACACTATTAATCACATTTATTATTAGCCTCTTCTGGAGGCATCTTTCACCCAGAGGCATCTAGCTGATCCGAATCACAAAACACAGATCTCCCCCAGCAAATAGGCAGCTGCCAAGGTGCAATGCTGTAAACAAAGACCTACAGTCCAATCTGTCTGGTTTTGGCACAGATGATGTTCAGTGCTAAAGGACATCACACAAGGTCAGATATCTCAGTAGATATCTTGCATGAGCCGATATATTACATATGTCCTTATCTCTAAATCATCTTAAGCATTAGACATGAAGTTTAACATTACATCCAGCACTTTTATTAGCCTGAAATATAGTTCCCAGTGTTACTGTTATCCACATAAACACCCAAATACTTCCTTAATCACTTGGTTTTGAGAAAAAAAAATGTCTTTCAGATTTCAGGTACATGAGTTTTAGTGAATATAAGGGAAAAAAATAAAATACTGAAAGGATCTTTAATTCACTAAATCTTTAGACAAGTAGAATTAAATACCAGTCAAATGTGAAGACTGAAAAAGTTAGTAATTAGTTCTTCAATGATTTTTTTTTTGTGGTTTAGTTTTGGAATTGCCTCCAAACTCCAAAAAAAAAAAAAATGTTGGAGAAAGATTGTAGACATCATGGTGTCTTCACCATCATCAATTTTCTTTTCTTTTCCATAACCATAACAACATGTTAGGTAACCTAACTATTGCTTAGGTAACCTTTTACCTGAACAATGGTCATAGTATTAGTAAAGCAGGTTTTGGAAAACTCAGGAAATGCAATTACATTATACCCCAGATTAAATCTTTCTACTGTAAATACTGATTAAAAAGCAAGAACAGACTGAATATTTTGGGAGAGAGAGGGAGGAAGGCAGGAAGGAGGGGAGGCAGGGGAAAAAAGATAAGTCTATAGGAAAATATGTATTATAAAAGGAAATAGAAGCCATAATTAGCAATTTTCAACTGTAACTCCAGCAATATAGCAGATGACAGATAGTATGCAGATAATACAGTCAGCAAAAATAGGAAGTGCTAATTAATTTATCAGCTTTCTTCACTCCAGTAAATTACTTAAAATAGAAATACCATGTGCATTATATTTTGTACTTTCAGGTCTTAGATAAGTTCTAGCCTTCTCTTAAGATTATGAAAATCAGGGTAAATATACAAGATAAAACATACAGTGAGATCTCTGGTATTCACAAAGTTTAATTGTGACAATTGTTGTTAGGCAAATTCTAATATTAAAAAGCTTCCTTTTAACAAAGCAGTGATGGTGACGATCAGTTTAAGCAGGCTTCAAGACTCCAACCTCTAACAAATTCTGGTGTCTGAACTTCTTAATCAAATCTAAAGTTACCAAGACCTGTTATTGCCATTTCGCATAAATTTGCAGTGAGGCCATTTGATCGCTAGAAATAAATGCTTAATTCCTTATCTCCTATATCTATCTGATAGTTACCATTGTATCTCTTTAAGAGCTAAGTTAGATACTTAGTTCATCTGCTGACACCTTCTCCTCCTCTATATGGGAAACAATTTAGCTTAAATCCCATCTAGAGTTACAGAGTATGTTTAAAATCCAGCCTTAAGACAGTTCATCAGACACAAGAAGGTAGGTCACTGCGTGCTTGCATATCTGTTTTTCACTTGAATGGGGTTTCTTTCACAGTCTAACACAACATTCTGGCTAGCTTCAGAACCTAGATAGAGTTGGGACAGTCAAGTCATCTTGGTCCATGTGGGCAAGCGAAGAATTCAACCAGTTATCTTAATTTCCTTCCCTTTTCAAACACATTCTTACGACTGGGCAACTGCAGTTTCATAGGCTTTTCCTCCATCACTAGCTTTCGTGTTTCCTTTAAATTAAAAAAAAATGTGTTCTTGATACATAGGACATTTTGAGTTTCTTCTGTTCTCACACCATATCAATTTAACCAGAAGCAGCATTTTGGGGAGTGGAGGTGTAATTTGCTTATCTAATTCATTTTAAAATGCAAAGGAGGAAAAAAAATCTATTAAATATTTTTTAATCTTAACATTTGTAAAGTTAACACACTGTACCTAAACCAAAAGATAGTCTAGCCCTGAGTACTGATATTCTTCTTTCTTTTTTAAAATATTTACAGCTATTTATGACCACACCAACATCACAGAAGGCAGAAGCTATCCATGACACATGGTACTGCAACTGAGGATGAGAATATTATTTGAATGAGCAATATAAATATTTTTCAACACCAATAATACTGTAGACAAAACAGTATTTATTATAGATCTCCTTCTCTGGGCAAACTAGTATTTATGTTAAACCAACACCCAACACCATGTAAGATTTTGTAGAAAAAATGATGATTTGCTATTTTACACAAAAAAAAGCCAATGATTCTAGTATTGCTGTCAGACCACCTTCTGAATAGTAAGCAACAGGTTTGGAAATCTGAATATATAAGTAATGATACAATGATACTAACACTGTTTAGTCCTTGCCTCCTATTAATCAAGCAGATAATATTTCCAGACACCCTAGACATGATTCAGATTTTGAATAAAATCATCTGTCTCTGAGAGTCCAATCCAACAGAAAAATCACGCCTGTAATTTTGCCGTAGGTATTAATTTACGTTCTCCTGAGTGCTTTAAGCACAAAACACTTGCTTCCCTAAATGGAGGCCAAGTTTAATATTCAGGGATTGGGACACATTTCAGATCTTGCTAAAAAACTATCTGTGAGCAGAGGCAAGGAGGTACAGATGGGAAAAACAGCCAGCATGGTAGGAAATTAGGACTCTAGTGCCTGCAGCAATCCAAGACTACAGCAACAGTCACTGCTGTACCAACCATTAACACTGATCTGAAAGGGAAAATAGGAGCACTCAGGAACGGGGGGGGGGGGGGGGGGGGGGGGGGGCGGGCAAGGGGAAGAGAGGTAATAAGACGGAATGAGCAAGACAGCAACTAGCTTATTAATTACTTGATTACAGAAAGGAAAAATATCACTTAAGAAAAAAGATGCTCTCGCTGAACTCAGAAACAGAAGCCTACCAGTCTCTGTGGAATTCAATTAAAAGACTTCAACCTTTCCTTTTGGACATTTCAAGATGCCTGCTGGTAACAGGGTCTTACAAATTTTGCTGCAGCTGGAAATTCTGCATTGAAGCCATGCAATACATGATACTTCTTTCTGAGAAGAATGTTTTCTTTTATTTTATTTTGTCAAATCTCCAGAGCACAAGTTAATTAAGACACAACAGCAAGCTCTTCAAACTGAGAGGTCATACAGTAGGGCAGCTTACTCCCCAGCAGAACAGATAATCATCTTCAGTACTTTCAAAAGCCTCAAAACACACTTCTCTAGCTATCTGAAGATCAATACTAATGTGCCCACCCTCCAGTCAAGCTAAGCATGATTCACTGGAATATGTTTTTACTGTGAAAAAAAAAAAACCCAGATAAAATTTGTAGGCTGAAGGGCTTCATTTAGGGATGTAGCTTTCACAGCAGTACAGACAAAGTGCAGAAATGCTACTCTATATACATCTTGTTTTCTGTAATTACTAACCTCTTTGGAAGTTGCACACATTGGTGTTTTTAATAAAAGACTCACAGAGCAATATCAAACTGAGGTTTCTATTTTGATGCTTCCACCCACCCCCTGTCTACTTCACTTCTAGAGCTTTTGTAGCCAATTTTGCTTAACTTTCACTGAAATCGATTAACAGATTTTGTATAGACACAGGGTTCAACACAAAAAAAAAGCCAGGCTGAGAAGGGATCTTCTACTGGAGCTAAGGCATAAAAGGAAGGTGTATGGCCAATGGAAACAAGAATAGTTGACATGGGAGGACTACAGGGACGTTGTTCACCACCATAGGGCAGAAATTTGTGTATCCAAAGCCAGCACTCTGAAGGATAATAAAAAGGACTTTTTAAAAATATGTTGATAGCAAAAGGCAGGCCAGAAATAACATTGGCCCATTCCTTTATGAGCTTGGACATCTCATAAACAGGGATTCGGACAAAGAAGAAACATTTAATGTTTTTATTTTTGCCTCCGTCTTCAAAGGCAATGATGGGCTCAGGCACTCCCAGAACCCTGGGCTAGAGGACCAACACTGTGCAAATGATAAACTCCCAATCAACTCTGATGTTTTGTCGAATTTGCTACTCCAAGTCAATGGGTCTGGTGGGATTCATCCAAAGGTACTGAAGGGGCTGGCTGATGTCATAGCGAGACCTCCCTCAATTATATTTTCAATGCTTTTGGGAATCTGGAGAAGTACCTGTTGACTGGAAGCTCGCAAATGTTGTCCCAGTCTTCAAGAAGTGCAGCAGGGACAACCCCAGTGACTACAGGCCTGTTAGTCTCACTTCAGTGCCTGGTAAGATTATAGAGAAGATTACTCTGGGAGCTACTGAAAGACAACAGAGTGCACCCTGAGCAAGTTTGCGGACAACACTAAGCTGGGTGGAAGTGTCGATCTGCTGGAGGGTCGGGAGGCTCTGCAAAGGGATCTGAACAGGATGGACCGCTGGGCAGAGTCCAATGGCATGAGGTTTAGCAAGGCCAAATGCCGGGTCCTGCACTTGGGGCACAACAACCCTATGCAGTGCTACAGACTAGGAGAAGTCTGTCTAGAAAGCTGCCTGGAGGAGAGGGACCTGGGGGTGTTGGTTGACAGCCGACTGAACATGAGCCAGCAGTGTACCCACGTGGCCAAGAAGGCCAATGGCATCTTGGCTTGTATCAGAAACAGTGTGACCAGCAGGTCCAGGGAGGTTATTCTCCCTCTGTACTCGGCACTGGTGAGACTGTACCTCGAATCCTGTGTTCAGTTCTGGGCCCCTCACCACAAGAAGGATGTTGAGGCTCTGGAACGAGTCCAGAGAAGAGCAACAAAGCTGGTGAGGAGGCTGGAGAACAGGCCTTGTGAGGAGCAGCTGAGAGAGCTGGGGTTGTTTAGCCTGGAGAAGAGGAGGCTGAGGGGAGACCTCATTGCTCTCTACAACTACCTGAAAGGAGGTTGTAGAGAGGAGGGTGATGGCCTCTTCTCCCAAGTGACAGGGGACAGGACAAGAGGGAATGGCCTCAAGCTCTGCCAGGGGAGATTTAGGCTGGACATTAGGAAAAAATTCTTCACAGAAAGGGTCATTGGGCACTGGAACAGGCTGCCCAGGGAGGTGGTTGAGTCACCTTCCCTGGAGGTGTTTAAGGCATGGGTAGACGAGGTGCTAAGGGGCATGGTTTAGTGTTTGATAGGAATGGTTGGACTCGATGATCCGGTGGGTCTCTTCCAACCTGGTTATTCTATGATTCTATGATTGGTCCCAGACAGCACAGGTTTGTAAGAGAAAGGTCTTAATTTCTTTCTATGATAAGATTACCCACCTAGCAGCCCAAGGGAAATCAGTTGATAAAATCTTTCTGGATTTTAGTAAGGCCTTTGATAGTGTTTCTCACAGTATCCTCCTAAACAAAATATCCATTATACAGCTGGGTAAACACATAATGCAATGAGTGAACAATCAACTGACGGGTCAAGCTCAAAGGTCCATAGTAAAAGGGGCTACATCAGGCTGATGACCAGTCAGTGGTAGAGTTCTGCAGGGATCCACCTTAGGCCTGGTACTCTAATATCTTCATAAATTACCTGGATGAAGGACTTGAAGGATTACTAACCGGGTTTGCTGATGACATGAAATTAGGGGGAGCTGTTGACACTCTTAGGACAAAGAGACCATGCAGAGGGATCTGGACTAATTGAAGAGCTGGCCAATTACCTGTCACATAAAGTTTAACAAGGGCAAGTGTCAGGTTTTTTGCACCTGGGACTTGGGAACCCTGGATATACATACAGACTGCGGAGTGAGAGGTTGGAGAACAACCGTGTAGAAAGATATCTGGGGGGTCTGGTTGCTGGCAAGTTGAACATGAACAATAGTGGGCCCTGGCAGCCCAGAGGGCCAGCTGGGTCCTGGGGTGCATTCAAGCACATCATTACTAGCCAGTTGAGGGAGGTGATGGTCCCTCTTCACTCTGCACTGCTCTGGCCCCACCTCAAGTATTGTGTTCAGCATTAAAAGGACATCATGGAGACTACTGGAAAGCATCCAGAAGAGGGCCACAAATTTAGTGAAGAGTCCAGAGGGGCAGTCATATAAGGAACAACTTAAGTCACTTGGTCTGTTCAGCCAGGAGAAGAGACCTCATCGCATTTTACTGCTTCCTCACAAGGGATGGTGGAGGAGCAGGCACTTATCTCTTCTCTCTGGTGACCAATGGTAGGACCTGAGAGAATGGCAGGAAGATGTGCCAAGGGAAATTTAAGTAGAATATTAGGAAAAGGTTCTTCCCTCACAGGGTGGCAGAGCACTGGAGCAGCTCCCCAGGGAAGCAGTCGTGGCACGAAACTCAACAATATTCACAGAATCACAGAATAACCAGGTTGGAAGAGACCCACCAGATCATCGAGTCCAACCGTTCCCATCAAGCACTAAACCATATCCCTCAGCACCTCATCCACCCGTGCCTTAAACACCTCCAGGGAAGGTGAATCAACCACCTCCCTGGGCAGCCTGTTCCAGTGCCCAATGACCCTTTCCGTAAAGAATTTTTTCCTAACGTCTAGCCTAAACCTCCCCTTGCGGAGCTTGAGGCCATTCCCTCTGGTCCTGTCCCCTGTCACTTGGGAGAAGAGGCCATCACCCTCCTCTCTACAACCTCCTTTCAGGTAGTTGTAGAGAGCAACGAGGTCTCCCCTCAACCTCCTCTTCTCCAGGCTAAACAACCCCAGCTCTCTCAGCCACTCCTCATAAGGCCTGTTCTCCAGCCCTTTCACCAGCTTTGTTGCTTATGGTGAGGGGCCCAGAACTGATTCGAGGTACACAGGATTCGAGGTACAGTCTCACCAGTGCCGAGTACAGAGGGAGAATAACCTCCCTGGACCTGCTGGTCACGCTGTTTCTGATACAAGCCAAGATGCCATTGGCCTTCTTGGCCACCTGGGCACACTGCTGGCTCATGTTCAGTCGGTTGTCAACCAACACCCCCAGGTCCCTCTCCTCCAGGCAGCTTTCTAGACAGACTTCTCCTAGTCTGTAGCACTGCATAGGGTTGTTGTGCCCCAAGTGCAGGACCCGGCATTTGGCCTTGCTAAACCTCATGCCATTGGACTCTGCCCAGCGGTCCAGCCTGTTCAGATCCCTTTGCAGAGCCTCCCGACCCTCCAGCAGATCGACACTTCCACCCAGCTTAGTGTCGTCCGCAAACTTGCTCAGGGTGCACTCGATGCCTTCATCCAGATCATTGATGAAGACATTGAACAGGGCTGGACCCAGCACCGAGCCCTGGGGAACCCCACTTGTAACTGGCCTCCAGCTGGATTTCACACCATTTACCACCACTCTCTGGGCCCGGCCATCCAACCAGTTTTCCACCCAGGAGAGTGTGCGCCTGTCCAGGCCAGAGGCTGCCAGTTTCTCAAGCAGAACGCTGTGAGAAACTGTGTCAAAGGCTTTGCTGAAGTCCAGGAAGACCACATCCACAGCCTTTCCCTCATCCAGCAGCCGAGTCACTTTGTCATAGAAGGCGATCAGGTTAGTCTGTTCAAGAAGCAATTCAAGAAGCATTTGGACAACGCCTTCAGATACATGCAGTGAATTTTGGGGTAGAAAATGGGCTAGATGATTCTTGTGGACCCTTTCCAACTCAAGTCATTCTATGAAAAAAAACAAACAGACTGTACCTGTAACTCTACTTAACAAATTGAGGAAATCAACTACAATCAAGATAGTTCCTTTCTGAGTTGACACTCAGCTGTATACAATGCTGCAAATGTTCAAAGCAATTCCACAGATAATTTTCTGGAAGGCTGTTGAAGACCTCTGTCTTTTTTGCTCTCACATCTTCTACCAACAAAAATTGGTGTCCTTTGAGTGTCCTCCTTCTAGCACAACTTTCAGATTCAGTGTGTCTTTTGGGTTGAGTTCATTTAAAGAAAATGCCTTTTATGCTTCCTTTTTTTTTTCTTTTTAAACATACAATTTCCATTAGTTTATAATTCGATATGTTAGCAAAACAAGATACTTTTTAATTAGGCTGTAATTTAGCCAGGGTCCTACAGCTCACAGATAAGAACTGTCTAGTCTGAGATTATTGTTTACCACAAGTGTTTATGCTTCATTGTCTGCTCTGCTTACAGTTCTCTCTCGTATTGAAAGCTGACCCAGTCTGGACACCAGTTCTGCAGTTTTTCATTCATCACTTCTTGTTAAACAGTGAATAACAGTTTTCTACTCACTGTAATCCAAACTGCTTAGCCCTTTTGTATCCAGTGACTGATTTTACCATCAATATCATACTGGCTAATGAAATATACTTGCTTTTTCGGTGGTACTGTGTCACAAAGTCTTCCTGAAGTCATAATACATTATATCTTTCCCTTTACCCCTGTCAATTCTCATTGATCATCTCTCCTTCTCAGAGAAGTTAATTGGATACATGAAGCATGACCTCCTTTTCATTAACCTACACTGAATTCTTGACCAGACTACACCTGTTCAGCTTTTCCCTAACTTTATTTAGAATAGTGGCTCAAATATTTCCTAATTCAAAGGTTATATGTGCACATACGCCATTTTCTCATTTATCCTATAATCCGTTGCTAACTATAAACATTACTTCACAGTGAATTCACATTCAACTGATAGCTGATCAAGACTAAAGGAATTTTTTCCTACTCCTACAAAAAGACACACATACACTCTCCAAAGTAAACAGAAAAAAAGTCACTTTTTCTTTAAATTCTGATATCACCACTAGAGCTATAAGAAATCTTATTTATCTTAAATTAGCAGATAATCAATTGGTTATTCTCAGTGAATCATCCTTATGATCACAAAGTTGGCAGTTAAATTACCTGCTTGGCCAATATCTCTCTTAAAAATTGAAGGCATTCAAGAGTTCAGATTCTATAGCAAATCAGCTGTCTGTCATAGGAGAGGGCCAAAGCTTTAGGGATTAAAGAGATATCTGTGAGAAACAAGTGGATATATTTTGATTAAACTACACTCTACCAGGAATGGAACAGGATGGAAGACAGGAAATGTATAATCACAGAATACTGTAAAATAATAATTCACTTTAATTTCTGTATACAGAAAAAAAAAAGTCAAATTTGAGACTGTTCTGCCTGCAACAGAACATTTTAACTAACCTGTAAACATACACTCAATAACATCTGCCATTCCAGTTTTCCATTAGAGAAAACTGTGTGCAGATTTTTTTATATAGAATGAGACTAATTTTTTTACTTTAAAAATCCTTCAGGAAATGGACTATCCATGTTCTATTCAACCTGAGAACCTCCCAGCAACTGAAAAACCTAATAAAGGACAAAACCCATCAACACCAGATTTTTTGTGTCTTGTATTGTAAATATCTGGACTAGCTTGCTTTTTACAGTCCAATTGGAATTTGATTTCTGTATCTATATTAAGTCGCCTAAATAATGTGGCTTCATTTATTTTAATGCTGTACAACCAGCAAGTTACATTAAAAAAATCAGTTCATTGCAATTTGTTCATTTGAATCCACATTACAATATATGTACCCTGCTTTCCACCATCACATCATATGTGAGGATTTTAGATCCTTCTGTTGTAAAGAGGTTTCCCAGAACTGGAGTTGTGATAAATCTATGGAAAAGCCAAAATCTTTCAGGAAGTTTTACAGCTTCCTCTGTTTTCATCACTTGCTACTCCCTGAAAGTTTAAGGCTATGTGGAGGATGTTATTTTCCCAACTACTCAGCAAGCTACTAAAAATCATGTTTCTGATTCACTCTTCCAAGCCTCCCTGCCAATCTGCCTAGTGAACATTGATTTTAAGAAATCATTCTGTTTCATAGAAATATCCTCATCTTCTCTCATAAGTTTCCTTTCAGTATTCCCCTGCAGGGCCTGCAGTCTCTCTCATCAACCTCTTACTCCTTATACTTTGCGTTTTTATAACCATTTATTATTCATATTCATGACCAGTGTAATTTTCCTTTCATTTTTGATCTCAGCTTTCTTGATCATTTCCTTACCTTTTTTCTTTTCCCTCTTATATTTTCTCTTTCAGAGCTAAAGCTTCGGATTTATCCTAAGAGATTTCTTGGAAATGAGATGTTAGCTTTCAATGGGATTTTCTTGGCAAAACATTTTAAACAAAATAAGTTATAGATATCTTGGCTTCATTTCTCCTGGCCTTGATTTCCTCCTGTATTTCCCTGGTCATCCATATTGATAATGTCTGCCATTTATTGAATATTTATTTCTTGACTAGACACATATTGTATTTGCTGAGCTCATGGTAACCTGCCTTTTGTACTTTGTACATATTTCACTTTCCACTGTATTTTGCTCAGAGGTAATCACAACTGCATTGCTGTAGAAATACATATCACACTGTTTCCCTATAGCGGCAAAATGAATGTATATCACAAAACAACTGAAAGTACTAAGTTTTGTGCCTGGAATTTCTTGCTCCCTGTGACAAGATAGCAAGGGTGCAAATTCTCCTACTATTACACTATTTCCTGAAAAATCTTAGTAAATCAACGTAAAAACGTTGTCCAAGTTTATGCAAGAGCAACTATTTTAAGTCTTTGACATGACACTATGTCAGAATATCACTTTTCCATTTTTCAATCTATTGTAGTATGTTGTAGTAATGTATATTGCAGGACATACAAACTCTGCATACTTTCCACTTCTCTGTGGTATAAAATTTTACCAACTTACACAATTTTTCCCATGCTTTTTAAAGAATCATTTTCTACGCCCCGCCCTCCTCCAAAAAAAAACCAACCCCTAAAAGAAAAGCCAAAATTCTACATAGTACACTCTGTCTGAGAGTATTGCAATACTACAAAGTATTTTCACATGACACACTTATCTTTACTTTTTGGGAGAGCTATTATTTGGCCTTTATCTCTTCAAAGAGAGGAAATACCACAGTAACTTTTCATTCTTTAATTCTCCTAGCTGTAAATCTGGTATGAAGAACCTCCTTGGTATTTCAGGACTGAAATACGGTATTGTTTTGATACAGACTACGTATTTCACTGTGTTATGTTCAAATCCATATAATCCAGAAAAAGAGTATCCATCTCTCTCTTAAATTTGTTCTCTTTAATCTAAGACATCAATCCAGATTATTAGACAGAGCTCCTCACCTACTATTCTCCAGCTACAACATTTGCATCAAGGCAGCAAGGAGAAGAAAACTCTGAAAATACATGAAAATATCATCTAGTGCATGTACTCTGAAGTAGTGTGGGATATCCAAAATGTCTCTGCTCTACATATCATTTATTATACTTTTCTTATAATTTGTGTGATGGGTTAAAACAGAGCATTTAATGAACAGAAGGATGTGTAAATAGGAAAAGTGGGTGCAGGGGGACTGGTTACGTAGGTGGACGCAAGTTGAGTAGAGAAGCAGAGAGGAGAAACACACTTGAGTTCATAAATATTGGAAACAAATTTATGCACAAATTGTCTTCAATGCTTCATACAAGCACTAAAAGAGCACAACTGGCATTTCAACACTTCCCACAGAGATAAAAAACCTGTCAGTATTGCACCCACTCCTGTTATTTAGGGTCTCTTATTACTTCACTAATTCTGAAAACCTCCTGCTTGTTTTCGGTTTGACTGCTGACCGATATGGGGAATTTCTTTACAGAGGAGAGGCAGACAGTAGAGTCTGAGGCCTCATGCCTGTCACATTAGGCCGCTGAGTTCTCCCTGTAGACAGAAGAGAACATAACCTCGTTTGGTCCCCGATAACTGCAAAATTACGAGGACATTAAGGAAGGTGCTCCAGGTTTTGGAGGAAGTTGCAAGGGTTCAGTATTACTCAAACTTGGAGTTTTTGCCCTTAGGATGCATTTTGGTCACCACTGATTTTTTATTCTCCAAATTACATGACTGTACTAACAAGAAGGTAAGTAAGCCAGGAAGCTTCAGGATCAATAGTTCGCAAGTCAAGGACAGTACATTCTAGGATTTAGTTTTGCACTCAAATATTACAGCAGACACAGGTGAAGCAGCCGTCACAGGTAGCAAGTTACGGAAATAATCACTATAGCTTAGAATATTTGATGTGTCCATATGCCAAAAATAGAATCACTAAACAAATATACTGAACTTTGGGAATGTTTCGTTTGGATTTTTACCCCCTTCCCTCTCCTTTTTCCTTCTTTTTTTTCCACATTTGCATTTGTTCTACCTAAGACCAAGGTTTCTCTGCTCCTTATAGAAGCAGTCAGAACAGCCGGTGTTTTCTGCAGCAGTGATAAGACCACATTGTGAAACTCGGGGTTTCATAATGTAATACTAATATATGCCTTGCAAGTAAATTACACTGTCAATTTTGCATCAGGAATGTTCTGCATCATCATTACCAGATGATGTAGTGTTAAATGTTTTTTGGATTGGATAATACAGAAGAATACAATGTGAGTAACATTATACTATTGAGGATTTCCCTGTTAAGAGCATATCATGTCATATAAGAGCATATCATAAAAGAAACAAAAACAGAGCGCTCATTTGGATTCAGGGCTGTACTGTGTCATCAGCATTTACATGAGATGAGTACTCCCCTGTTGTAAATTTCAAATGGTTGATGGTGGAGTTTTGTTTCACTGTAGATATTCAATGTTTCCCCAGAAAGAGAACCGTCAGGACTTTTCATCTAAGGAACTCCTGATCTCATAGGAAAGAAAAATTAAACCTTTCCAGAGATGAGACACATTCAGAGTTTAAGCCACCAGACTTAGGAGACAGTGGACCTAAGCTTCTGTTCTGCTTTCCTCCATTAGCCTACGAATTTAAGGAAGGGATTTTGTAAGCCTGGCTACAACACGGATGATGCACCAGTAGCTTTCTACTAGTTTGTACAATAAGAGATAAAAGTGATAAAGCTAGTGTCAGTACCATCCAGAGCAGACACACAGAGTACGTCCAAATTAAACAACCTGAAAAGAATAATATTAAAAACTTTTACAAAACTACAGAGCAGAGCCATCTTCTGATTTTAGTGTCATCAATTATGTCTGCATCAACAAGTACCCATTTTCCTCTCAAAGAAAACAAAAAGAAAAAAGGAAAACCCAGACAAACCCTGAGAACAGAGAAACTTGTTTCTTAAGAAATTGGGATCTCTCCTGCTAAGCTGCTTTCATCTATTTTATGGTGAAAATCTTTGTAAGTGACCTAGTCAAAGCCTGTTCTCTAGCTAAGTTAACTAAACGGGACTTCAGCACTCTGGGTTTACATTTTTTTCCCAAAGAAGAATTCAGTCTCATGTTCTTGCTTCCAGGACAGATGATTTTTATAAGCTGAGAGTAAAAAGACTCATTTGTAATGCAGTAGGTAGAGCAGAAAGATACATGCTTATAGAGAAAGCAAGAACGTTTCAGGAACACGAAGTGATACAAACATACATTTATCTTTATCTTAATCTGGAATTCCTAGGCTTTTTATCACTGTAGCCAAAGATGGTTTCTATGTACTAGTTCCACTAAAGCGAAACTTGCCCCCTCTTTAAAAATAAAAAGATTTTAAAGAAACTCACTAAAAAATTGTTTATGTTTTCACGTTATAAACATTTAAAAAAATGTTTTTCAAAGAAACCAAAATTTCCAAACAAGTTAAAGTTTTTGATTTTTTTCTCTTGGAGAATAACTAAACAGAAGAGATTTTCAGGTGCTCATTAGACTTTAATCTCACATGTTTTCCCGACAAGAATTTCTTCTAAAAAAGCATCACTGCTTTTTTGTACACTGTACATACACTAGAAATTTCAAACTCATTTTATTAAAAATCATTTAACATTAAGACAGTAAATTCTGCTGAACACTGGCTGCATATTGAAGAATTATCTCATCATAGCAATTTTTATGTGATTGATCTGGTACTGCGCAGCATTAAAATGCTTCCAAAATGTTTACACTTGTATATCTCAAATAATTTTATAGCAAAATAATTAAGGCTAAGAGTATCTCAAAATGAGATAAAGATAACAAAATATGCACATTTGATAGGCAGGTACTACAGTGCACAGTGTTATTAATAGAGTTAATATTGGCAAGATAATATTGGCACCAGTTATAAATCCTGAAATACGGTCTAAATCTCAGTTGCCAGCTCTAGTAATAAATTACAATATGTTCATTTTACCTTTCCAGCAGTGACCAAAGATATCATTATAAATTACCAGTTATGAAAAAAAACAGCACAGCACATCTCTCTATTCATGGATATGTCTCTGCTTTCTTTTAAAATCAGGAAGCAGTGTTTTTTGTTTTGCTTTTCTTTTACAGTTCTTCAGAGTTTTCGTTGTTTGCTTTGTAGTTTTGAAAGAAAATGTTTCCAAGCAATATTTTCTGGAATTTGATCTGCTGAATCTGTTACATAACAGTAATTGATGTCATGGTAATCATACCAATCATCACTGACTTGATACATATCCAGAAATTCAAACCTTAAACTAATTTTAAATTTCAAAGCTTAGAAAGCTAAGTTTTTTTTCTCATCATTGTTCAATATCAGTTTTTCCCTCTCCTTTCACTTCATATTGTAAACTCTTAGAGTTACTGATGTTCATACTTCTACTCTGAACTTTGGTTTGCCAACAAAGAAAATTTCTGAAAGAAATGTCATGTTCACATAATCTAAGTCATCATAATTTCCCTTAACTTGATACAACACTAATAAGTCACTTTTAAATTTTCTACACTAATCTGAAGCAATAAGCAAAGGAGAGAGAGGGGCTTATCAGTTGCTAGCCCATTGTATGTATCAACAGGAGGCATCTTGGCTCACACGGCTACTTTTGGAGATGAGTTCTGAATAACTGGGATGTATTTGGCAGAGAAAAGTAAAAGACAAGAAATAAAAAGGGATATCCAGAAAGGTTGGAAGGCTCACTCCCCACATGCAGACACATGCACCATCCTCAGCCCATCGTTTGCTGCAGAAGAACCAATTTTAGACAGGTCCTCAGGCTGTTGCACCCGTTCCCAAAGCCATGTCCGGCTGTGCAACAGCACTTGGTGTCTGTCACGTGCTGTAACTGGTAACATGGAAAATGACATCTGCAAGCCCATCACAGCAGTCATACCTCACTGCTACCCCAACTGCGACCCAGCTGGTGGTGCCTTCCTCTCTGTGCTCCAGCCAGCTGCCAGCCCTGCTGCAACCACCCCTCAATGAGCTGCCATATGCCACCCTGGCATGAGGATGGGGTGCCAAGCCACCCCAGGATGGGTGACAGGTTTGGCCTGCCTTACAGCAGGGCTGAACAGTACGTCAGCCCCCAGTGTTGCTCTATTGAGTGATGAGATCAGACAGGGAGCCACACACACCCTTCTCTGAGCGCCTTGTCTGTGTCCTTTTAATTGAATGTGGCACCAACAAGGGACCTGCTCTTGTGCCGCAGTATCTGGTTTAAGAGAAACAGAAGGCTCTCAGCCGCCAAGGGTAACTTGCCACGTGCTGCTTGAGGGGGAGACAAACACTGCAGTTTGTCCTGTGCAGCTCTATCACCTTCCACAACTGTCAAGCTTCACCAAGAGTCACTTGTCACATAACTCTGGTTTCCTTTTTTTATTACACTGAACGATACGCTAAGGATGCTTTTTCCACCTAACCTGCAACCCACAGACAAACCTGAGATTGCTAAAGGTGAGCATAGGCGCATCACAACCTTTTTTTTTTTCTTTCCAGTCTCTCCAGACTTCCACTGGGCCGAGACCCCTATTTGCTCATTTCCCCTGAATATTTGAAAAAATCAAATTTCTCCTTGCCACTGTGACACAAAAGTCAACAGTATCTCTGTTCAAGAAGTTACCTCTGCATGACAGACCACTGTCAAAAGCTAGAAATGAGAGTGGCTAATAACACTGTATTGACAAGGCTATCAGCAATCTCAAAGATTAACATCAAAGGTTGGCAAGGACAAACACGTGAGTGTATACATATATGCATACACATAGACAGTTTGACTGAGAGACATGACTCCTCTCAGAGTTGATGGCAACCTCACTGGAGGAAGCTTACAAGGAGCAAAGAGAAGATGCTCCCAGGCAGCTCTGAGCTTCATGAGAAAGAGGAGATATTTTCTCATACAAAAGCGTCCATTTTACCAGAGTCCAAGGCAGAAGACTCCTACACCTTCCGCCCTTCCTTCTCTCTTTTGCCAGAATCTGAAACTATGCTTTAAATTTGTTTCCCCTTGTATTCAGCACCACTTTTTTCTAAATAATGCACATAGTGCATGCACTTTTGAAGGAGGAAACTGACCCTGTAACAGAAACGTTTTCAAGCCCTAGGGTCAAATTCTCAAAGTTACTTCTGATATTGCTTCAAAAAATGGTCTTGTGTTAATCAAACCAGAAGAGCATGTGAAGATTTTTTTATGAGTTCCCATCAATAATTTAAGTTTTAGTATTATTGCTGTTGTTTGGCTTCCCTTGTTTCAATTACTCTGCATTGCAGTATGATGTTTTAAGAGCCTCAAGTTATATTTTCCTAATGTTGAAAGTCAAAACAAAATAAAAACTTCAATTAAAAATATTGCAACTATCAAAAAATATGTCCATTTTATTTTGAAAGAAAACTCCAACAAAATAAATACTGGAAACTGTCCTTACACCACTTTGTAGCTTCTAATCCATTTTCTGTGTTTCTAGAACATCTGGGTTTGCTGGAGATTTTTTAAAATTATCTTAGTTCAACAAGCTCTGATTAAAAGCTCTAGACCTCGCTGACTGATATTAATATTACCATAACGTACATGTTCATTTCCCTAACCTGGAACAGGGCCAAGTACTCTCACCAGTACCAACAGACATCACTTGTGCAATGACTGATAAGACAGGGCCCCTTTTTAAGTACTTATGGCCAACTTACAGCCACAAAACTTGATCCTGGTCCAATGTAACAAACAATGAGGCACAAACTTTCAAATCAAAAGGCAGACATATTTTGATGGACAGGGTATGAGTTGCAGCAGGTGGATGGGTGGACAGAGTATGAGTTATAGGACAGTGTACAATAAAGTGATTATATTCTCAACAGTAATCCATAGACACAGCTTTTTGGTTGAAGTTACTAGTTTACACTGTGTGAAAGCAGGAAAAAAAGACAAAATTTGTTTTCTTTGTTCTTGGGTAGTAAGTGACCAAGTGATGTGCATGAAGAGAGATGCTTGCTTACAAAAGGCAGAAGAGTTCTGAATTCAGGTTTAGCTCAAGAAGTTTGGGTCTCATTTGTGAGTAGGCAGAACAAGCCTACAAAAGAGAACCAAGGTGGAAGGGGCTTGTGGTTGCTGTATGGAATTGGAAACAAGAGTAGGAGTTCTGAAAAAAATTCCCTCAATATTAGGCAGTATTTAGATCCTTGGTCCTTGAGGGGTAGGGCTCATCCATTGGTGGGGGGGTTCTGCATGGAAGTTTGAACTAACAGCTAAGGCTGGTTCTTACACTCAGGTCCCACATCACTGAGGTAAAGACTACTAGAGACCAAAAATGTTTGTACAGGGGGGTTGTTTTTTTTGTCTAAGACTGTTCGTGACTTACAATTAGAGATTTAAACTCACGGTTGCCTATGATGCTGAAGGTTTATGATGGAATTCCTCAAGGAGAAATTCTATCGCAGCCCCTTTCCACCTCCTCTTCAATGGGAGCACTGCGCTTTCTCCAACTTTACCCAGTTCCTCACCAGAGGACTCTGAACTGATTGTAGAAAACAATATAATGTTGCATCTTAAAAAAAAAAATTAGAAAATCTAGAACAGAAAATATTTTAAAAAGATCAAAAACTGTTAGTTGGTTTAAAGGAAATGGGAAGATACATAGGTATAGTCATTATCTTGTCTTCCTTTCACATTAGTTTTTTTCCCGTAGGCTTTTTTATTGGCAACTTGTCAGCCCGTCATGATGCAGTCCAATTAAAATTATATATTATTGCAGGTATCCTTTCACTAGTGTCAATGTTCCCACTGGACAGAAGATTCCTCTGATAGCAGTTTGATGTTCACTATTTGGTGTTTTAATTTCCTGACAAATTTATCATGGGTAATTTACCATTGGGGGCGTTCAATCTCACAATAATAAAAGCAGAGGTCTTGATGTTTTCTGTACCATTTAATGTACAGACTCTTTACTTAGCTTATACTAAAATTGCAGATTCCTCTAATTTATTCCTTTCCTGACATGCACACAACTATGCATTGTCATGTTCACAGGATGTATAGATAAACAGACCAATAACAAATATAAGAAACTGTTTAATAATGGTTTCAGCATCAAAAATCCAACTTTTAGCTAGTCTCCAATGTGCTGCGGCAGAAAACTGAAACAAAATTTCTGTTTTAAAAGCTTGCAGCATAAAACAGATATGCCAGTGTCATAAAAGCAATATATTCCCCATTGTACAGTGTGATAACAAAAGCATGCAGAGATTAATATAACAGAAAAAAATAGATTAAAGCCATTTATAAAGTCACAATGCAAGTTTGTGGGAGAGCCAAAAACTTACTAACCAAAGTACAGTTCACTGTTTTCACCACAAAGCTCATCTGCATGTTTATAAATATCATACTGTTAGAAAATCATGTGACTTGCACAGTACTTCTGTTTCGTACTGACAATCATCTCCAGCCAAAACCCTAAATTCTATCCCAGTTAATATTTCAGAAAATTCAAAGAATTTCCATTCTTCAGAATTTCTTTAGAACTATCACCTGAAGACTGAAATATTTATTCTTCTGGAGTTCTAACGGCCAGCAGTGTTTCTGCTTCTCTTTTGACTGAGCAGGATGCTTAGCATATGAGATATTGCGTATTTTGAAACTAGACAGAGGCAAAAGACAATAACAGATCCAAAAGAATCACTATGCACTGCTAGGAGAGTGTTTCACAAAGGAAAATAAGAGTTGGTGTCTACTGTTCTGAGTATTGTTCTTCTCCGCCCATGGTAAAATTTAATTTAAAGGTTCTTTAGCAGGAAATTTTCACACTTATACAAATTATCTGTGCTTCAAGAGGAACTTTCCTTACTCCTTCTGAGCAGTAAGTCTCATCAAAAATAAAAAGGTAATCTGTCAGAGATCAGCTCCGAAGAGCCTGAAGTTGGGTTTGTTTACCTACACAGAAATATATTGACACATGCCTGTACATACTTTTGTATAGCAATTAACATCTGCATAGGTATGTTCTAAGGAATATGACCTAAAGATGTCAGATCACTATATTCATGCATTTCATTCACCATTAAAGATTTCACAGCCTGATTTGTGAATTACTCCACACCACTCTGCCTTCTACTATTAGCAATAATGAGCTATTTTATGCTTCAATGTCCGTGACTGTATGCAACATACATATTTCTGTTATGTAAACTGCTAAACCTTGAGTATTTTTCTGTTCACATGAAATGCATAAAGGTTACATACGTATGGCTGAATAAAATGCATTTAAACACTGTCAATTTATCTTTTGGGGGAACATTTCATCATTTGACCACAACAAATTAAAAAAATCATGGCCACTTGCAGTCCAAAGCAGGTGCTTACAAGGCCTTGCATCCCAACACTCCATCTGCATTTTGCATTTGTATTGGACAAGCAGATACTGAACTGAATCCACTACTTCATTTCACATCAGGTATTATTGCCAGATTTCAACTGCTTCTAAATTTTCTTTGAAATTAGAAGGTAAAAAACACATAAGCCCTTTAATGAATCTCGCATTCAGTCTTTACTTCTCAACTCCTTAATTATCCTGATCTCAGCCTACAGATACATGAGGGATTTACATGCTAGCAAAACCCCACAGTATCATGTTTTCTCTCTTTTACGGAAAGAATTTTGCAAGTAATGTGAAAACAGTTTTAAGTGGTATTTTTACGGATTTTCCATTATAATTTTATGATGCTTATAAATTTATAATTCCATACAAAAGCTTATTAAGGTTGAAAGCCCATAGGAGATTCTTTTTATGAGCAACATTTTTTTTTCTGAGCCTTGACTGGAATAGTTATGAAGGATCTCAAGATATTTAATTCCTATGTGGTAGCAGCTGACACTGTCAGCAAACCCATGTTTTAGACAGCATGATAATGTTAAAAAAACCCATACTTCTGAGGGTACCTGTTGCCAAGTACTGACACAAAAAATCCCACTGATAAAACCATGGATTTCCTTTTCTCAGCCCGATTCTTCTTTCTTATACATCAGCCACGCACCTTATTTAACCAGGATGCAAGAATTCAGAGTTACACCATCCACATGCAATGGTTACTGCTTTTTACAATTTATGCATCAGCCTGGGCAGAAGACTTGTATTTGGCTAATGCTGTCCAATTAACTGAGCCAGCTCAAACCCACAACATCAGCCCCTCTGTGTATTACCTGCATATTAAATATGCCTGTACCTGCAAATATCCTTGTGTTGCTCATAGGTAGAAGCACAGGAAATTCTGACATGGCACAGATACGTCATTGCATGCACCCTCTGCCCAGGTCAATTGCAAATAGCCCGAAGCTCACTTGCCCTTGTACTACTGTTATCCTGCTGGCCACGAGATAAGCAACCTGCTTCCAGACCTTCACAAGCCACAGAGGTTGCTCTCTCCAAAAGAGAGCAAACCAAACTGAAAAACAGGGCACACACCTGTGGGTAGCTACAGCTGCAGGCAGCTTGTGGAACAGGCACTTGAAAGAGGCAGAGAGGCAGGTATGCACTACCTGACCACAACTCACTTTCTCACTGTGAACTGAAAAAGCCAAAAAAATGCCTGAGGAGACATCCAGGAATGAGAAGGTCAGAGAAAAGGGGGTTAAAAAAAGGGAATAGGTGTATGAAATGTGAACCACAGAGAATGCTCCATTACACTGAGAAGCATGTCAACAAGAGCTATTTCTGGACCTCCCAGAAGATGCTGCAAATATAAGTCAAAAGGCAGGTGGCTGTAATCCAAGTTAGGTAGTGTTTTGAAGGGGCAAAAAAAAACCACCCTAGTGGTCAAGAGATCTGCAAGACCTGCAGCAGAACCAAAACTGTTGATGGGAAAGGAGGGGAAGTTGAAGAAAAATAGCAGCATGAGTAGCATTAATTAAAAAAAAAACAAACAAAACCCAACCTAAAACTAAAGAAACAAAGACATTGCAGAAAGCTAACTTTGGAACTGCTACTTCTTTTCCTTCCCATGATTAACTCTTTCTTAAGCTCCTACAGAGATATTTTGAGCTTTTCTACTTCTTTTACAAGTACCTATATTTGCATTACTTAGATTTTCTTATTAACATTCTGTTTCTACTATTTTGTTCATCTCTTATCCTATAATTTGCTCTTTCCAGCCATCTGTGAGAGAAACAAATACAAATAAAGACCAAATAACAACATACTTTTCCTAATATTACCTTCATTCAATTTGTTCTGGTCCTCTCCCTTTGTGTCTCCTTCATTTCCTATATCCTTCCACTCCCCCTATATTATTTATTTATTAGCTGCTACTGTAAGGGCATTTGCCTTTTTTCAGAGGCAGAACCTGCTTTCTAATTTTTGGTCATTTACTCTTCCTTCTCTTTCTCTCTCTGCAACAGAAACATGCACACATTCACACACTACCTTCTCTCCTTCCCATGTACAGCTGAACCTCCACAAACATACAGCCACCATCTCCACTATGACTGTCACATCTCCATCCAACTCGCCTTCCATGTAACTTCAGATATCCTTGAAGAGCCATGTCCACAGAGTGAACCACTCCTCTGTTCTAGGTTCCTGATCCTGAGCCTCTCCCCTGCTTGTCCTGAAGTTATGTTGTGCAGACAAGACAGGATGAGAGAGGAAGGACTAGCTGGGAACTCATTAACATCCTGACTGTCTCTTGGTTCTAGCTTCTGCCTTTTCAGATACAGAATAAATGGAAGGAGCAGCTGGTAACTGCAGATCACATGGTTGTTCATCCACCAAGAGTAAATGGGAGGGTTTTTTTATTTTCAGAAAGCAATAATAGCTAAAGAGTAAATAAATACAACTTTAGCTCAGAGGAAAAGATTATTTTGTTTAAAAGTAGGGGAAGAAGAAGAAGAACATAGATTCACTCACACCGTTATGAACCCATATAAGATCTAGTATGTTCAAAGAGTTACTCCAAATGGAGTACAATTCCTTTAGGTGCCAAAAAAAAAATAATAATGTCTTTTTCATTAATGTACACTGTAAGGATAGGGTTATACATTAGGTGCATTTAAAACAACTACACATGCCTTACAATAAAAACTTTGAACTTCCAGGATGGCAAGAGCCAAAACTGCTAACATTCACGAGCTAACTTGTGAAACATGGGAGGAAAAAAAAAGGGGCAGCAAAAGAAACAGTACAATTCTCTCTTGACAACTTCCTGACAGACTTCCTGAGTTGCAGAGTAATTTATAGAAAAACCATGTCATAATTAGCATTTCACTTCTCTTCGACATTTTCAGAAACTTCAGTACACCCAGTATCTACATAATAATGAGAAATGGCTAATTCCTCTATTACAGTTGATTTTCCAGAGGATCACAGAAGTAATTTAATGCCTCCTGTGAAAAATATATGGTGGTGGTGACAGCTAGTTGCTCTTCCACCACTTTCTTCATCTACACACAATTTTCCTTCTACTTGCAGTTTGGTATGGCATATAATTCATATAGTATTCACATCATTCATGTAAGGAAAAATGCTGTAATAAAGCCAACTAGCTAGACCCCCTGTGGGATTTCTCTAGTATTGCACCCCATTCCCCCAAAACTGACAGTCGTTCTCCCTCTCTTCTTCATGTGTCAGACCTTGCATCAGTGTCTAATTTGTGGTAGGAATTACAGGCGGAGAAAAGATTTCATATAAATGAAGCTGGCTTGAACAGAGTTTTCCTTCCCAACATTAGGTTCTAGCCCTTTTGAAATCCTGGCTAAATGTCACATTGTTAATTTCCTCTTTTGCAACTTCGGAAGAGAAAATAAGTAGTAGGAAAAATGAGGCCATAACCATGATGTCCAATTATATTTTCTTCTGTCGAGATCCTTCTTAAAACTGCTTGCATTAGGCAAAATCTACTTGGGAGAGTGGAATTAAAAACGCCCACCTGCTGCAGAAAGATTCACTAAAATTCACCTTGAGTGTCAGGTGGGGGGTATAGAGGAAGATGACTTGGGAGATTACTCAGGAATGAATTTTTCTTAGAGAGGACACTAATTTTTAACATTGAGAAATCTAATATTTCCCCTTTTTAATATTTCTCTCAGCTATAATATATTAGTTGTGTTTAATTAAATGTCATATTGCATTGCATTGAATTCCTGATTCTCACAGGCTCCCTTTACAGAGCCATACTACCTGTTTGATCATCTGTGAACACACTATATTAATCATATTACATAGTGCCACAGACTAAATACAAATGCTGAGATTCCTAAACAAATGTGATTAATTTGGGCCACTGGAAATCAGCAAACATCATATGCCCAACTCTTCTGCAACATTCTGAAAATCTCTGTAAGCCATCCTAAAGCCCAGCTATAACTTAAATATATAAACTGCCATGTATATATTATATATATAGGGTGCTATATGAGTAGATGGGAAGTGAATCAAATCTGGTTAGAAACAATAAACAAAGGCAAAGTAAGGAAGCAGACTGGCTTATAGCTCCACCAGGAGTTGCCCAGGAACAAGAAGTACTTAGTACTGGCATGAGGCAGAGACAAAATAAAATTTTTCTATTTAGCACCGTTATCGTTCACCTGGATAAGAAGGCAGAAGCCTGCAAATAAAAAAAGACATCAGAATAACAAATAACTGCAGAGAGTCACTCTGGACCTATTCTGAAACAACAGAATACACTTTAAAAAGCAGTAAAACCAATAAAAATCCAGTCATCTTGAAAAAGGAGAGTCTTCACTGCAATAAAGGCAGTCAATAAAGAAGCGCTCTCATTTAAACATCAAATGCGCATTGTTTTGCAACACCTGTTATTCAGCCATAATAGCTTTCTTAACCTGTCAAAGTGTTTAAGCTGAGGAAAAGAAATGAGCCTCCAGCTGTGCACTTCGGTGGAGAAAGCCTGCACGAAGCGATATTAGTTTAATGAAATGTGTACAGATTGTAATTGTGGTAATAAGAGGGCAATTCCCCAAGGGGCACTAGGAAGGCGGTGAGTGCAGTCAAGCAGAAAACAGAAGCTGCAGACTGGGGAGAGAGACCGATATCCCGTGTATGGACCCTCACTCTCTAGCCTGCTTGCTGGCAGCACAACCCAATCAGATCGCCTCCCCGACAAGCCCCAGGACTGCTCCATGCCCTGTCTTCACCCATCACCCTGGATTGTTTCCCAGAGAAGAGACCAAGGACAGTAAGGCTTTCAACAGTGGAGCCTGCTGGTATTCATAACACAGGCTCATAAATACATGTGGTATGGAAAAGCAGGACAGAAAAAAAAAAAAAAAGAGAGAGCCTGAGACTCTGCAATGCCCAGTAAGCTACAAGGCATATTTTCCTGGGAAAAGAAATTGTCAGAGTACTAGAAAAATAAGAAATAGTTCTTAGATAGGAGATGATGAAAGAGCAACATCAGACAACCTATGGACCTTTCCCTTCAGTTTCTTAAAAGGAGGACAAAACCCATTGCTTCAGCTTGCTTGGCTGTGCAAGCACAACAAGCCCAGTCATACCAGGCAGATTCCTGCATGAAATCTGCCAACACTCAAGTGCATCCTAGGGTCAGTCTAAGAGAAAATGTCAAAACCAATAACACTCATCTCCATAAGTACTGTTTAGAAGAGCTTCTGAGCTATGAAGCCTTTATCAGCTGAGCCTCCTGTAGTAATTTGACTGCATAATTCAGTAAATACACCCTCATGGTAGTTTAGTCAGCCTAGTGGGTGTCACAGAGATGCACCAGCTCCCAGGAGTATTTTCATTAGAAAACGCCTCTTTCCATCTCTCCAGATTGAATAGCTCAGCAGCCAGCAAGAGCTAATGCAGAGAGGCAGAAGCAAAGACTGACTTTCTGTTTGTAAATGTGGAGGTACTCAGAAAATACGGGCAACATGGATAGTTCAACTTCTTCCAGAAAACAGAGATAAACCATAACTACAGAAGACTGAAAAAGGCAGAGGATGGGAAGAGGGGAACAGTTTGGTAGGAAGTTCCAGGATTCTGGCTGCTTCAGCTTTCTCACTGTCTCAGCAATTTATACGTGCAAGGAAAAGGATCAAGGACCTGGGAAAGCTGCTGCAGGAAGAAGAAATGTTTTTTAAATGACAGAAAAGGGATCAGCAGGAGGCCAGAAAGGTCTGGAGAGCTGCCAGGACAGAAACAGAGAGAGACTGAAGACAGCCTAACTCTCAAGATCACAGATTGCTCCTGACTACAGCACAGACTTGTAAATACCCATGTGAATGTAAAAAAGCAGAAAAATAATAATAAAATTATGCTTCAGGAAACTCTAGAGTGCATTTCGCTCTGTGGGTCATCATCAGATAACCTTGTCTGGAGGACCCTTCCTGACTAAATTATTCCAAATTTCTACACATATACTGGACAGCAGGAAGGGGAAAGGAGCAGAGCTGCATACAGAAAAAAAGCAGCATTGAAATCAAGGAAGAATGAAATAGTCGTAAGAAAGGAAGAAGTAATTGCAAAGAGGTTAAGAAAAAGTATGAAATAAAAGGGGAAAAATTATTAAGACATTTTATACTGAAAAAAACATGAGCACCAAATCCAAAATCGCATCCCAGAGATGCATCAAAACAAAGGAACAAGCAGAAAAGCGGAAGCATTTTATTTTGTAGATATAAATGAAGGAGCTGAAAATAGTAAAAGAGTAACTGTTAAGGCTAAAGGGAAGTCGAAGATAAATTCTGGTTTTGCAGTTGAGGGCGAGGAGAATTTTTAACCAGGACCATGATTCAGGAATACAAAAAAAATCCTATTAATCTAGTTTCTCCTAAAGTAACAAGTACTATGCTGCCTTCTCATTCTCAAAATTGCCTTATATATATACTAGGAAAAGAAAACTCACAGATGTATTAGATGATTTGTGGAATAATGTTTTTTCAACACTGACAACTCACCAACGAGCACTGTGTTGCTGTCAATCAGAAAAGCAACTGAAAAATATAGTTTGGAAAGCAACCACTCATCTGAAAAGGTGAAACTCATCCGAGTGGTGAAACCTATCCTGCCTAACGCTGCTCAAAGCACTACTGACAGCCTTTTGTAGAAAATATATCTGTGATATACAGTAGGGAGAGTACTTCCTACAACTGCTGCAGGCGAGTGCAAGGAGATATTGCAAACAGCGAGGGAGTCTCAGCTATTTATTTTCAATACAACTAGAAGGTTAACAAGAGTTATCGCTGTTTCAGACCTGCACTTCTCCAGCTCTGCAACACACTTAGTTCTGCTCCTTTTATGTAAGAACAAGCCAGAGCTGCCTGTTGCTATTTAGTGACAGCAGCAAGCTGCAGACCTCTGACAGCACCTGAGGGAAGCTTGTGAGCTTTTGAATTCATTTCCCTGATTGTAAAGAATAGCTCACAACATGATGGCAGTAATTAAATAGGGCAATGTTGAGAACATGGCGACAAGGTTCATCAGACTCAGAGCACCTACAGTTGCCCACTGATAAATCTATGCCACTGATACAGGTGTCACAGCTCCTTTCTACGAGCCTTCAAAACTTCTTCAGCTACAACAGTTCTTGATCTAGGCTTACTTGGGTGACACTTTCAGCAAAACACATGGTGTGAAAGGAACTGGAAAACAAAGGAGGAATGTAAGGCAGCGCTCTGCTGCCCCATCCCGTGTCATTTTTAATGATAGTCGAGAGAATTGTTCAGTCTCCAGCTGAGGCCTTGGTTGTGATGCGACACCATCACTTCTCATCAGTCAGTTCCTTCTGAGCTAGGATGTCACAGAGGACAAGGTGACTGATGCAACCTGACACACCATGTCACTGTGCCAGGTCTGCCAGCTGGGAAACTGGAAGGAGGGAGGGGGCGCTGTGGGTGGGAAGGGGAATAGAAGAAAAATAGCAGGCTTCAGAAAAGGTATTCCTCATCAGAGCTGTCACATTCAAGAGGTGTGCTTTGTTTGCAAGAAAGGTTGTATTGCCAGCAAAAGCAAAGAATAATGTACAGAGCAGGAAAAAAAATCCAAAACAACAGACTGGAGACAAATCAATGACTGAATAGTCTACTGAATGTCTACTAGAGATTTAGGTTGGCCTTCTATAGTGAAAGGAGGGATGCAGCAAGACGGGAAGGTCTCTGTGCTGTTTTAGAAATTCACCTTTCTCTTTTTCCACTGCTGAAAGAACGTGCAAGCATACAGAGCCTTTCTTTAAGGCAGATTCATGTCCCTAAGAACAGGTTTAAGACATGTGCATCATATGAGTTCTTGTTTTCTAAAGTGAGAAAGCAAAGAAAGTTTATCGTTCCCTTGAAAACAGCAAAATCATTTTAATTCAAGATTTGCATGATTATAAAAATAAGTATACACTCGTACATTTCTACAATACATACATTAATATTTGCTAGGGTAGTAGAGAGACATTTGGGATGCTCTTCCACTGTTGGGGACAACCCCATTATTTCTTCAGTGGAAGCTGGTGAGGAAGCTATACAAAGGAAGAGGGTTCACCTCCTACAGACAGACCTTGTGACAAAAGATGTTTTAAATCACAGGAGCTTCAGCTAATGGTATGTCAACTAAGGCAACTTCCACCACAAGTGCCTCAGTCATGATTTAACAAATCTGAGGTAGCTACAGAGACAAATTTAGCAAAGAAAACACACAAGTTCTTTGTGTTAACCATGCCAAGTCAGTTTACAACTTATGGCTTTTATCTTCTTCCTCGTTTTCCATTTATCCCATAACCCAAATAGCAACAACTGGACACTTGCATATAAAAAGCTGCAACATCACCCAACCACATAATAGAAAAATCAAATAGTGGAATATTTGCACCAGTTTCCACCCCAATTTTATCTAAGATAAGTTTTCTGTATTGACCCAGAATTTACTAAATTCAGTCTCTGTTTTTGAAGAACAAGGAGTTTTTTGGTACAGAAAATGCTGTCACTGGGATGCCAGTGTAATTGTCTGCAGACACAATGCTGTACGTGATTTGCAATTTAACACTCATTTTGTCTGCCAATAATCACCAATAGAAAAAGTTTTAGCTAAGCAAGATCAGCCTGAAATTCTGGCAGGTTACACGTAGGATTTGTCTTATTTTCATAGGTAGTTGCAATTTTGAATTTTCAAGAAATGCTATTTGAGTGCCATTACCTATTCCACAAATTCCTATCACATCAAGTACAAGCCCTAGCAATGGGAGTTTCCTGAATTTCTAATGCCTTAATTAATAATATTTTTTTTTAACACGAGACTAGGTGAAAGTTAGATGTTAGTGTCAGCAAAAATCATGTCTTTCTTCCTTTTTGCTCTCTAGATAGTGCCAAAACACACAATTTAGCCTGAATTGTCATGACCGAGCAGGCCCAGACTGGCAGGCAGTCAGGCATTGCTATCTAGTCCTCCTCACTTATCAATAAGCTGTCCAAAGGCAGTTTAGCTACTGATGTCAGTCGTTGAGTGAGAGGTTTTATAGTGACATCTGCCCATCAGTGAGACTGACTGTGTCTGTCTGCCTTCCAGGGCAATTTTTGTTCTCCTTAAATGTCAGTTTGTTTAACCGTAGTCCAATCACTGCTGCCAGCTACATTCCATAGTAGCATTTCTAGTAGAAAATGAGAAAATCTATTAAACACAGAAATGTTTAATTCTGGCTTAGTCTTAGGCTGGATCATCCTCAGGGACTGACCCAAGCTCATTGTCAAGATGAACAAATTCTTTTTATGGTCTTTGTGCTCTTTTGCTTTAATTGATTTTGATTTTAATAACAGACTGACCATCATTTGCAGATAACCCACAGCCAGCCAAGGTGGGCTAGAGAGTCCACTGTTTCAGAGATAGCATAGCTCCCTCCTCTCCAGTAACAGATTCCTGTGCAGAAGGCATTCACTATCCTGCTTAAGGAAAAAAAAATATGTCTTGATTGCATTTTGTGGAACTTACCTGTCTTTCTCTAGGCCAACAAAACCCCCCTATTTTCTTGTCTTTACTTCCTAACACTAGTGAAGTACTTAAGTTTAACCATCTGAATAGCACTTCTGGCTTCATTAATACCTGCACATTACTTTAAAATTAAATTCATGTTTACACTTCAGTTGCTGATTTCTTACCTTTGGTATTTATAGAAGGGCTGAAACTTTAGCTCCTCAAACGTACTACGTATTAGCATAATTATTGTGGGGAAAAAAGGCAGGAAAAAGACAGACAAGTGCAGATTTGAAACAGGCCAATACCTTACAGACTGCACTAAGGGTCTCCAGAACAAAACCCACAACCATCAGAGGAGATACAAACAGCCAAGGGACATACTTTCTGTGTTATGGAGAGAAGAGCCTCCTATGTGGTCCCTTCCCTCTGCATCAGCAATGGAGAATAGGGCGGCCATCCAGCCCTCAGCACTCCAGGGAGATGTCTCTGGCCACTGTTAATAACAGCATTGCATGTTTTGATACGGGATAAAAGTCGCTTAAATGCACTGTTAAGTTCACATTCCTTACATAGGTAACTGAGTGACGATGTGCAGCCACAGCTTTCACAAGAAGCTGAACAGCACAATGATGCTTTAAAAATTCAGCTGAATTTTCAAATAAGTACAAATGCAAGTTTGTACATTCACCTTAAGCCCGACATTCAACTTAAGCTATTTTCTGGTAACTATTTTTGCAAATAATTTTATTAAGAAAAAGATTGCTCATGAAAACTCAATATGTAACTGCAATATTTTAAATATAGAAAACAACATATTCACAAGCTATTGGTAATAAAACCTTACCATTTGGAGGAGAAACATACCCAGTCGTAATAGAATGAATCAAAATACTGACTGTATTTACCTAGAGGTAAAATGTAGAGACAAAAGTAAAAACCTTGAACAAGTATATAAAGGCCAAATAACACCACTTCCCCTGGTCCACTGCATGACCTAGCACATACGAAAAAATACGTAACAGATTAGAGGCATTTTGCTTAACAGAAACTGAAATTCAGATCAGACTCCAATGTCCAGATATCAGGTCCATCAACCCTATCGTCAAGCTTTATCATTACCACTGCCTTTGAAGGAAGCTTAAGACAGCAGCCTGGATATGAAATGCTACCTCTACACAGCCATCCAGATTTGTGTTTCATATTCATTTCCCCCTCTTTCTTTTCTGTTTATGCCTCTCCTACTTTTAATTTCCTCCTTTGTAGAAATGTACACTTTATCTCAAGCTTCTAGACAGTCAGATAATTTTTCCATTTTTCTATGTATTTAACACTGGCGTGAAATGAAAATTAATAGTCTATTTGAAAAGTGTGCATGTACTTCTGTATGCACTTCTGATGTCAGGAGATCCTACTGACAGAGTCTACTAGTGTTATGCAGCTACAAAACTATTCCCCTCAAGTAGCATTACTGTTTTTTCACTCAGTTCTTTAGAAGACCCACACTACCCAAGCCACAATCCAGAACTACTTCCAAGGGCAAAGCAAGAAGCAAAGCCCCAAAGGTAGTGCTATATGCCAACATACTTGCCTCTTTACCTTTCCTTTCATTAATCCACCCTCTCTTCTTTCATTTCACTATTTTCATCACATCCCAGATTACTTTTTTTCCTTCTGGAACTTGGCTGTCTAAGCCTTCCTTCCCTCATGCTTTTTTTTTTTTTTTCCATATATACTCTCTCTTATTCCAACAAATGCTTCATAGTAGACAGATTCATTCATCTCTAGCACCTTATCTCGGGGAGCATATGCTTCTTTTCTTTGAGGTCAGATTAACTATTCCTTATAAATGGTACAAAGAAGAAATATGTGTTGGCAGCAAGTTTGCTACTTTTAGCCATCATTTCTGTCCACTGCATTAAGCCAATTTAACATACTTAAGCACGCCTTTTGTCAACAGCAACAAAAGCAAAAAGCAACTGAAACCTAGTTAATAAATCATTTCCTGGAGGTAAAAACTGCCTGAGGAACATGATGCCAAGAAGTTACTGCATGTTACTTTTGACAGAGATAAAAAATGAGGAGAAAAATTTTAACCAGCTTTCACTGATTACAAAAGTTCTACATCTGTGTGTGTACTCATTGAACTAGTGAAAAAGAAAAAAAGAAATCACACTGAATTACAGTGTGTCCCTTTTGACATCCTTTCACCCACAACCAGTTAATCTTATTTCATAATTAGAGAACCAATTCATTCGTATTTAAATTTGAAACATAAGCGTCTATCCCATTAGGCAAACTCCTGCAACTTTGTGTATATATACATGTTTGCATACATTAAAATAACATGTAAAACAACATAGAACGTAAAAATCTAGAATCACACAACAGGGAATCACAGCATTTTCTGCTACGTCATAGCTTTTCCTGTCCACAGGAAAGATCCTACAACCATAATAACCAAGAAGCAATTAAAAAGAAGCCAAGATGTTTTAGAAGTTACTGTTTCAAAACCAGACAAATCATTATTTTAATTGCTGGGATGGAGCAAATTTATATGAAAAGCGAGTGAAAACAATAAAAGTTGATTAAGCACCATATTATGATCCGCCATTAATCTGCACTGGTTATCTAAAAACGTTAGGAAGAACAGACAGGAAGGATGAAAGGAACAATGTGTGTTTATTCATCTCTTCTAGCTACCCTATCCTTGTTTCATATAGTCCGTGTATGCAATAATATACAAAATGTATATTTCTTACAAGGACTACTGTGCTACATCCTGTGCAAGTAAAATATTTTAAGAATATATTAGCACCTATGCAAGCCTGGCCAGTTTACAAGTTCTTGTAAGCTAGGACCCATAGAAAGACCCTTAAACAGAGTAAGTAACAGGATTTTCAAAGTATCTGCCTTATCTACCTTCTGCCAAGAATACTGCCCAGTCATCCTGCCTTCAGAGACAGCTCCTAACTTTCTTTCCAACCCCAGAAAGCATCTCAGTCATGTCTGAACATACCAGCCCCCGGCCTATTCCTCAAAACCAGCACCCCATTCCTATACAAAAGAGAAGAAAATAACTGGCATACATGGCACTGACTGAAAAATACAAGGGAATTAACCTAGAAGTCCAAGACATTATTATTCTAGAGACAATTCTACATCTGCTGGGGAGCAGTATTGAGAAGTGAATAATATCAAGAAGGAGAAGAAATACCTGGAGTTGTTCTGGTTGTGCTGCATTTCTAGCACAGGGAACTCGCTAGTTCCCAGGAAAATCTGGCAGATTGAAATGTACATATCCAAGACTGTAACTGCATCATCCAAATTATTTGCAACCACACTGTTTAAACATCTTTATATTTATCTATCTGAGAATTTTTTTCTAGCAGTTATTTTGTTTTAGTCGTGACCCTTCTTTCCTCCTGATACTATGAGATTTAATCTTCCAAAGGCAATTAGAAGGGAAATAAGAAGTACGTCTATGTTCAGTGTTTGAGTTCTGTAACAAAGGAAAACTAAGGACTAACATGGAGTTTTTATAAGCAACCAATTAAATATATATAAAAAAGTTACTGGTTTATGAAGTCGCATTGGAAACTCTATACAGAGCTTGCACTAGAATTTTTTAAAAAGTCATCAATGGAAAGAAAGAATCTGGCTGCTTCCACATGCAAAGTAATTTGGTTTTAATTGCATTTAACTACTGGTCTTTTCTGAGTATGCACCCACATTTTTTGATAAAAAAGATTTAGACAGTTAACAAATTTCAGGAACAAGGCTTTTTCATTAAACTTGTTTCCTCTACCTTCTCCAGATTTTGCAAAGTTCTTCCCTGTTTTTTACAAGGGAGAAGAGCAGACAGCACCCTTACCTCCAGTTTACCATTTCCTTTCTAAAATGCAGCACAGCTGCAACCAGAAGTATGTTGGTGCTTTCAAGCAAAACCATTATTTGCTGTCTTCTGTACTTCAAGAAATATCAATTTACTCCCAGAAAAGAAAAACATATAAACAAACAAACCCAAGTCCCCAGTATTTCCAGAGATGGATTGGAAAGTCCTGCCACCAAGGAGTTTTGATTTATAGTGGGGGTTTCACTTGGCAACTGAATGAAGTTATGTTTGCATATTATAAAAATGAGAGTAATCTGAGCTAGAAAAGAGACCACTCAGCTTTGATTATGTCAAGATATGGCTTAGAGAAGTACTATGTTTGCAGAGAAACATCTGATAGAAAGGTGCAAGAGTGACCAAATGAAACTCTTTTTCCCCTCTCCCATAACCAGAAGTGGAACATGGGACAATATGTGCTGTTTCTGTTCCCCAAAATAAAGTTTGACAGAATTTTGAGTCTCTGAAGTGCTGACTGAGAATATAATATAATCTCAGAGACTACCAGCTTGCACCTCCCCTTATAAATTCATTACTAGGCTTGCACAGGATAGTAGGACAGTTTAGTCTCTATTGCTTCTTCCCTCACAGGACCAGAGCATCACCTTACACTGGTACGGAGTTTGAAGTTAATTTTCAATACTGTCCTAGGTCTAAGAAGAAGAAATACTGGCTACTTCAGACAGCATAACCTGCTTTAGATAAGGAAGGAGAACAAACATTTCTCTGTTCTCACTTCCAGATACTGCTTTTTGTGCCAACTGTTATTAGGCCCACTCTAACCAGCAAGCTACCTGCCTAGAATAAAGGTCATCTATTGAGACTGCAGATTTTTTTTTTTCCCACTCTTTCTCTGCAGAGGACACAGCTTTAGCCCAGACAACACTAATTATACTGTACTTACTCACTCAAGCCAGGTTTTTAAAAAATGAAAAATCCTGGAATCATTCTTAAGAGATTCACCAAATTTTGATTTAATCCATATCCAACAGAGACATATGTGACTTCGTAATTTATTCCAAGAGAAGAAACAAAAAAGCCTCTTTCAAAGATTAATGGTTTCCTTTGGGTCTATCTGGCAATCTTATTTGAAAATCTCAAAGGAAATTCCAAATTCAGAAAAACTCCAGATTATTGGACAGCTGGATGTGGAAAAAATAAACCTGTCTCAGCTTTCTACATGAAACCAAATAAGCCTCCCTTATTCTCTGTATAGCCATACAATAGCTGACATACTATATGACTGTGTAGAAAACCACAGTATTGCAACATACTGTTTACTTCCACTGTTAAGTGCTTGGTATTAAAACAGATAATGTTAACATCTAAAAATTTTCACAGAACTTTTAGTCAATACTTTTCAACTCCACTTACAAATTATAGAGAATTATTTATTTTTTTGGTTTTGATTTTGGATGGAGGGGGTGTTGTTTGATTTTTGTTGGGTTATTTTTTTGGTGGAGCAGTATTAAATACAATTACTCCCCTGGTATTAATCATCATCAACATGGTGCATCTTGCCAGGATTGTACTCTTGTCAGAATGTTAACCAGCGAACACACCAAATCTCTAAATATAAATTTTTATTATTCCATTCACAAAATAAAAAAAAAAAGAAACCACATTCATAGTTATACTCATGAGCTCAGTTTTGCAAAGAAATTAGTCAAGTATGCAGTTATTCTATTTGCATTAATTTTCAATATATAGTTAAGGAAATAAGGTCCAACTTATTCCAATATTTTTCACATGGTGATTTGTCATACGCTACAATCAAATTATTACATTCCTTGCTATGCATACTGCTAAGAAGGGACACTGCTGGATGCAGTACAGAACAAACCAATGCACGGCCTTCCACGCTAGGATAACCGAACTGTTCAAAAGGATAAGAGGCAATGATAGGCTCAAAAACCAGAGTTAAAACCACACACTACCACCCTCGCTCAACTCTGAATGCATGTAATAAAAGTGACTCTCAAAAGAGTATGAGAGAAGGCTTCAGGTACCAGGATATGCAACTACACTGATTGTGAAAGTATCTTGTTTATTTCAAATCACAATTTTTCCCTCTTTTTACAGCAGGTCCAATATCATTTCCAGTACTAGATTTGAAATGCTGTCCTTATCAATCACACTAAACTATCTCTAAACTTAATCTCACTTTCTGCACCAGTATAGGAAGAGTTACAACTTATTCAATTTAGCACCTCTTGTTTCTCGCAATTGTTGTTGTTTGGCTTTTTGGTTTTTTCCTTTGAGGACCCTCTGTGAATCATATCAGCCAAGTTAATCACAGTATATAAATTGCTTTGGACACATAAACGACACTCCCTTGGGTTTTCTGTGTCTCTTTACCAGACATTACCATTTTCATTTGTGAACTTGATCACAAACTTTCATCTCATCCCCATGAAACCTAATTGGTAAAGGATTATCACCTCCGGACATGCTTGGTACAACCAGCAAATTAGAACAGATGTGCTGCCAACAAGCTTTCAAAACAATGAAGCATCAGATTTTTATTCTCTACTATTCACCACCATTATGGAAACATCCAGCAGCCATAAAATAGAAATTCAAAGCATTCCATTGAATTTAAAGTGTAAAAATTTTCAGAGAAAAAGAAAAAAAATAAAAATCAGTCTCTTGATTGGAAGTCAATTCTTAGATGCTGGAAATGCCTTTGAGGTAACAGGTATCAAATTCTTGAGATGAAATTCCACAGAAATTTTCCATAGGGATCTGGAGAAAGGAGACTTGATCTGCAGTTGAGATTGCATAAGCTTTCTGCCTCAGAGGAAAGTGTTGCCAGCTCACTAAAACAGCTAGAAAAATCACCTTGCTCCCAAATGCCAATGCAGCATATAGATTGAAAGATGTGACCATAGCTATATTTTAGCATGAACCACAAAAGAAAAAAAAACCCCAAAACACAAACCCTTAATTCTTATTTTATCCCAGCTTTTTTTACCCCATATAATGACCTTTTAAAACATCACTTTGTTTTGGTCATGATTCTATTGCATTTTATAATATCAAAGCATTATATTTGACCAGTTAATCAGAGGTGAAAAAAAGTAGAATGCCGAGGAGCTTCAGCAAGGTCCCATAGCCATTGCTTGCCTTCAAAATACCAGGAATTTTTCTAGAGTAATTTCTAAGACATTTTCTGGGTTTCTATTAATAATAAAGAAAAAATATCTCAAAAGTCAATTAGAAATAAGATTGCTGCCACAGATTGGATCAAGTCTTCTGTAGCTCTTCACATAACTAAAACATTCCACCCAAAACTTTTAATGTAGAGTTCCATCCAGCATTTGATTGAAAGCAAGTGTTAGAAGTCTATAGCTAGGACAACAAAAAGAGAGTAGAAAAACTTTTTTGACTGAGGTGTTTGGTTTTTTTTAATCAATACGTAAATGGCTGCTTAAGATACTTCTACATATTATAGACTCTTTGAAGATCGATACAGACAACTCCTAGATAAAACATATCCACTGTAGACTTAATGATAATGTATTTGCAGTGAAAGCATGTACAATATTTCAAAGCCTACAACAAATGATTTCCCTCTTGAGCATTCAACTGTCTTTAAAACATTAACAGGGGGAAAAGTGAATAAGACACACATGAGATGCCATTAAAAAATAATAAAATATTTTCATTAAATGGGAAAAATAACCTTTTTTTAGTCTCTCATGTTAGAAATCTGTAAGTCTGGCACAGATCAGATTTATTTAATGTATTTTGCTTTACTAGCATAATGTATATCAAATGTTAGATTCAGAAAACTTCTGTCAAAGATTAATTGGGCATTCAGGTTTTGAAATTTAGTTTGCTTAGGAGAAGGGTTCACTTTGTGCTTCCCATGCCTGTATTAGAGTTTTCATTTACATTTCTACTGCATTTTAATGCAATACAATTTTAATTCTAGTCAAGATCTTCCTTGTGGTAGGAATCTGAAAAAGAGCATATAAATTCAAATGGTACAAACACTGTTTTTCTGTTGACATCCTCTGTTTTCAAACAAGTGTCCACACAAACTAGCCATGCTCTGGTTGCTAATACTCCTTAGGCTGGTGTTTTTCCCTCTGTGGTAGCCACCAAACCCTCAATATCTGGGAAAGGAGTAATGGAGGCAAGAGAAAAATGCTCTGCTGACATTCAGAGTGCCAACAGATACTGTTTATACAATCAAACAAAGCTCAGAGGGTCAACTTAGGGCTCCTAAATATCTTTACCTAGGGAATAAAAAGATGATATTGTAAACCTCCTGCCAAGGTTACTAATGATGCCCCAATAGTGAGAAACCATTACAGGACCAGCCACCACTCAGTTCTGCCCATATGCAGCAGTTATCATCAGGAGTGTCAGAAGGGCCTAAAAGAGCACGGCAACAAGAGTTGCACGCTCCAGTTCTTCTGACTCCGATCCAGTCACACCACAAGTGCTCCATTCACAACACAGCCTCTTCACATCATCTAGATCTATACACTGACATTCTCAAATCCCATTATTTCCCCCTAGATCATATATATCATCCATGAGAAAATATAGGAAATTATGCTCTGCACATAAACAGTGTTTAGCTTTGAAGGAAAATCACCCAATGCAGTTTTACAGGGGTCTCAGCTAATCCTGGTTATTATTCAAACTGACAAAACTTGAGAGTATACACTTGTACACATACATACAAAGGTATAAATACACAAACAAATACAATAAACAGAGATGCCCAAATCTATAGCCAAATACATTCCTGGATCTAGTTACTTAACCCTGATAATCTGGCATATTTCTGAATATCTCCCTCGGTTGTACAAGCACACAAGTGACTCAATATATTCATTCAGAAATTCAGAAGCACCTACTTACACAGATGGAAAGTCATGGGTTGTTTTTCCCAGCTGTGGCAACAAAATTACAAGGATTAGCCACAGACATAATGAAAAGTCAATTTTAAGACAAACAATCTAATAAGCATACTTTAAAGCTACTCTGTTTCAGCATTTGTTGTGTGTTTGGGCTTGGCTCCTTAAATCTTGTTTCTCTTGTTAGTCATGTAACTTTGCAATCTTGTTGAAAAAAACCATATGCAAAGGCATTTATATGCCTAAACAGCAGCAGAATTTCATAGCCAAAAATGTAATGCTAGCACTTACACCCTCAAAAAATCATGACTGCATTCATTGAAAATTTGTGCTATTTATAGTACAAACACTGTAAATGTTCACACAATTAGCCAGAAACACAAGCCACTAGAAAAAGAGAGCATTTTATGAGGTAATGCTGCCCAGAGCAACTCCAGTCTGCAAGGACGTGCAAGAGCACAATGCATACTTACATTCCTTAAAAACCCTACATAAATTTGAAACATTACAACAGAAATATCACTAGCAGCAAACTTCATTGTACGACACTTGAGGTCTCCTCAGAGGGTGTGCAATACATTTACCAGTCTTACATATGTGTCCCAGACAAGTCAGACAAGTGCTTACCTCATGTTGCTCACCAAGGAGCCCCTCCAGGTATGGAACTCTGCCATTTGGGGGTACTCAGCTTGAATGGCCTCAATTCCTTCATCCCCAGTGCCCTTAGGTAAATACCTGCCCAGCTGATGCAAATCACTGCCCTTCCAATCCAGGTCAGCAATATTGCCTGTTGTCAAAGGCTTGTTTCTACAACTCCAAGTTTCTGTTTCAATTAGTAAAATTAGGTATCTGTTGAAGATTACAAAGTTTCAGCTGTTCCTGATTCAAATCAACAAGCCAAAGCACAATCTTTTATACCATTCTCCTGAACCACTTACCCTCTGTGATTCTGAAAACTTTTCCATAGACTGAAGTAAATATTTTTTCCTGAAACTTGATGTCCCCAAGAGGTTCGTAATACCAATGAGAAGCTGTTAATGTTTAATTTTGCTTGCAAAGCACTTGTGAGCAGGTGCATCTTAAAGCATAAAATGAAATATTAGAGGAAAAGTATTTTTTATTTATCAAAAGGTTTACAAGACTTAAAAGATTTAAAATATTTCAGCTCTGCATTAGTGGGTATTTTTGTCACTCTCCCTAAAGAGCTGGTAACATTTAGCCAGGCTCTTGCAGTAACCTTTAAGATGCTGCTTACAAAGGCACCACAAGGGATACTTCAAGATACACAAGCCGCAAAATTTTCCTTGCTGATAAAGGAAGAAAGGAAAATGGGAAGGAGAACAGAGTATGCGAAAACTATCATTCTTTATTTTTAGTGTATTACACGTAAAAGGCTAGTTAATCTAAACCAAGACATATTGTAGCTAAACATTTTAATTGTGTCTCTTAGGTATGTCTCTCCAAGCTCTCAGAATACAGTATGAAAAATCAAAAGCACCACTTTTAGACACAGGAATGATCATTAGCTGAAGCAATGCAAGCAAGATAAACAGTTTTCCCAAATAATTTTCACCCTAGCAAGAAATTTGGGGGCTACAGAGAAGAAAAATCTGTATTGGCAAATCAGATGTAGACAAGGATGAAAGATCCATCAATTAACATTCCTACAGGTTGCAGGTCTTCGTTGCTGCATTTTAGTGGTGGAACCACTACTGGATATTGCAGCCATTTCACTCAACTTCACATGAAAAAAAACATACTCCTACAAATGTAGTTTTAAAGGCTAAACTTTCAACTAGGATGTGCCTGCTTTCCCATATGAAAAAGTCTGGTTGCTGACAAGGAGCTATGTATTGTAAATAAAAGCTGGTGGTGGATATGACTCTATCGTGTCACAGTTTACAAGATAATCACGCCTTACTATGAAGTAGGCTACTTTATAGGGAATAAAAAGTTAATCCTTTAATTCTCATCAGACTACAGAAAAAATGCAGGTATTTCCATATTACTAATTGCCTGATAATCAATAAGCTATTTCCTGGGCTTGGCATTTCATCAACAAGGCACATCCTTTCACAAGATGTGACGTTATCAAGGAAAATTCCAAAACAAATGCATATGCCAATAACATCCTGAAAGTCCTGTTCAACAGAAAACAGGACAGGCTTTAAGATACAATAACATAGCAAGCATCTGAATAATATGTTCACAGTGGCAATATGAATTATGAGTTACAATTGATGGACCAAACTCAGTCACATATCACAACTTTTAAAGTCTACTTTAGGATGTCTGGACTTGGAACAGATATGTTGCCTTTAACACATCAAAATAAAATCTGGCTAATTTTGGATAAGTTGATTCACCCTTTATCTTTGCTGCCAACATCTGCAGATACTTCACACAGATAAATGTGTCCTGTAAAAGGCCACAAATGTTTTAATGACACTGAAAACTGTAGAAAGAGCACTCAAATATTCAAACTATCCCACAAGTTCTAAAATCACAGATGCTTTTCATACTTGAAAACTACATCAGAGTTCAGATATCTGCATGCAAGGTGTAAAACAGGTGAGCAAGCTGGAAAACAGATGAACAAGCTGGAAAACAGATGAATAACCCAGATACACTGGGGATGAGGCAGATACAGCAAAGCAATCAGTAGTAGAACTACTACAGGGACATGAGTTGGTCTCTGACATTTAGGTGGTGTTTACAAAACCTTCAAAACCCACAATTTTTATTTAAGAGTTAGGGGTGGAGAGATACCAAGGATCTGAGTAATCATCATGTCTTGGACACAAGCATTCATTGTAGTTAATAAAAATGTAGTGATAGGATTCTCTGGGCACTTCTGAAAGAAACTCATCGTAAGTCTCTGCATGAGTAATGAAAAAAATAAGGAATCCACTACTAGTAGAGAAACCTACTTTACTCCCTCGTTCTTATGGTCTTCTACACAGCTCAGCTCTTCTGTGCTCAGTGTTGCCTGCTTCAGACTGAAAGGCAAATGACATCACATGCATTAATTTCTGCTCTACGATCATCACTTCGCACAGGTCACCAAATGCCTTTTCATTGATTCCAAGCAGAAGAGCATAGCAGATTTTAGTTACAGGAAATATTTCTTAAGAGATCTTTACAAAGAGATTTAGTTGAGATAAAATATGTAATGGGAAGAACTTATACTATACATTAATCCCTAGACATACATTTGTTCATATGCCACTGTCATCAAACATCATCTGACCTTACCGTAGTATTTCAAGTACAAAAGAATTTTTGCCATAATCACTGCCTCTTTAGACAACCATTTGTGATACTGGTATTTCACATATTTCTCCTTAACGAAGTTATCCACCCCATTTTGTAAAGTCCTCAAATGTTTGCTGTTGAGCAAAATATTAAGGGGCTCCAGCCTTGTTCTTTCTAAGCCACAGCCAGGTCTTATAAAACTGGTGCTGTTGAAAGGCATTCATCGAGCAGGCACTGAAGGAAAAAAAAGGAAAAAAAAAAGTGCAGTGGTGTGTTATGGATGTAGTGTTAGCTCCTGCTTGGAGCTACGGAAGTTATTTTACATATACCCCTTTCTTTGTCACTTGGTAAGAAGGCAGGTCATTCTGAGCATTCTATTTATTATCAATGGATGGCAATTATCCAAAAAGGCAGATTAACAAGCAACAGGGAGCACACAATTCTAACTATAGACACATGTGAAGCAGAGTCTGGGCACAAGCTGTCCTCCACAGATCAGGCATTGTCCAAAGTCTTGGTCTTTAAAAAAGTCATGAGAGTGGAAACATCCCAGACAATTTGAGTACACAGAACAGAGTAGAATATGAAGAAAGTGACTGTGTATTATTAACGAAAGGACAAAACTTTTGTAAACAAACAGGGACAATGTCTACAAATTTTTATTGTACTGGTATCTAAAAATCTCACTGTTGTACAGATTGCTTCACAAAATCAGTTGGAAGCACCCAAGCTGTTTATGTGCAGCTTGCTAGTATTGCTCTATTTGTAAAACTCACTCACATGCTGATTTGACTTGTATGACCTAGAACGATTGGCCTATCCACACTAGCTACTGTCAAAGCCAGAATGGGAAGAGAGCTGCCACGCATGGCTGTGCTTTTGCTACTGAGTAGGTCAGTTTGTCTGATATTCCCTGGTGGATCTAGACAAGACTTGCAGCATGTGTGTTTCCTCACAGAAAGATTCTGGAAAGTTCCTCCATTTTGCACAGAGACAGCCTTCATATATTGCATAAATCCAAACCCGCGCCCTGGTGTGGGAGATTAGTTTTATACCAAGGTCAATTACGCCTGCTTTTCTCTGTAAAGGATAATTTCTTAGACTGCTTTCTTATGAAGGATATAAACTTAATCCCCTATCCTTTTCTTTAAAATACAAAATTATTCCTAGTATGTCTTATTAGTCCTTCCTGATTAGGACATAGACAGCTTGGGTGAGAGAAACTCTCGATTTTTCTGTTGCCTGCTTGCTAGATGCTGTCTTAACGGCTCTTTTAAAATTTACACTCCAAATAACAGTAGGCTGCCTTGAGTTACATCAGCCACTGCAGTACCAGGACACAGCAAATGACAAGCTAGGGACATGGGAAGCAGCAGTTCTGTCACTGTGAGTCAGGTTAGGATGTGAAATTTGGCTGAAGAACCTGAGCAGAGTCTGGGAGGTATTCACACTCCTTCCATGGCCCTTGTCAAGTGGCCTTGAGCAGCAACAGCAACACTTCATATGCCTCTTGCACAGGATCTATCAAGTCTTTACTTTATACTCATGTATGGATTCCTCTGCAATATCTAAGCACTTCACAAGTCGCGTTTGAAAAATAAAAAAATATACCAAGGCAGTTCTATGCTCCCAGGCTCCACAAGAGATAGAAATCAACTGAGTGTGAAAAAGAAAGCTGACATCACCACTTAGGAAATTAAGAGATCTGAGTACATTTCTTAAATTTCCTTTAAGCATCTTTAATGTCCAAGGAAGTCAATATAAGCTATCTAGCTAGAAAACGAAACAAAACAAGTAAGAAAAATTGTGGAGAGTATAATAGAAAAGAAGCGGTCAAAGAACAGCAGAGAAGAAAATAAAAGATGTTTCCATCAAGGAATACTGCACACTGAGAGGAACAGCAAGAAAGAAGCCAGGCACAGCATCCTGTGACAGGACACAGAATAGGTAAGAGAAGAAGCAAAACACATTTATGCCGGAAGGTTTATGAAAAGAGAAGTTGCCATGACTGAGGAATCAATCAAAAAGCTGCATGTCAATACAACAGAGCTTAAACACATTTTCTCTGAATGGTACCTGGCACAAAAAATATAATGTACTGCATGTAAATCAGGGAGGGGAACAGTGAAATGGCTCTTGCTCTGAACTGAGAAAAGTCACTGTATCAGACACATGCTCAAAACAGAAACATGAGACTAGTGGTAAGTAGGTATCTTATGTTAAGAATTGTGTGATGCAGATCAGATACTTATCAGCAACACACAGAAATGCGTGCTTTTTTTCTTGAAGGTAGGCAGCTGGCATGTCTTCTTTCATTCTATAAGGTATTGCACACCATCAGTATGAGATAGCACTACAGAAGGTAGTGAAAACCAAACATACCAAGTCCTATCTCTTGGGCTACTTGCTCTAATGTCCTAAATTGGAAGACATTCTTATTACTCTCTGTTTAATCCTTTATAGAATGAAATATCACAATGCAGCTGGATATTTTAGGTTAGACCCTCAGCTGGCAAAATAGTTGTATCTTCATTGAGATCTGTATTTTAAAACAGTATTTCTCCCCACCCTTTGGCAGGAGGCAGCTGAACTGCAGTTTGCACATTTGACACTTCAACCCAAACTTCCTGGTCTGCTTGGCCTAGAGACATGCTTTCTTTTTCTCTTAGTCTTCTAACTATCCTACTTTACAAGGAAGTGCTTTTATCTGTAGTTAACTCTGAACCTGGTCAGCCTTCTATTGTAAAAATCATTTTTGTAACTCCACCAACACACACTATGTAGTGACTGAATGTTATAAAACAGTGGCGGTTTTGAAGGTGACAAATCAAACAGAACTCACTCATCCATCGTCCCATTTGTCTACGCAATATGATTAACTGACCACTTCAGTCAAACTTTATCGTTTTTTCAAAGGCTTGAAGTGAAAAGGATTGTCACTACTGAGACACTCCAAAAAACGATTAAGCATTTAGTACTGCTCCCTAAACCTAAATCAATTCTTCTACCGCATCTCAATCCCACACACACATGCATTCTCGCTAGGCTGAGGTTATAGTATGCCTTTGCATTATGGCAATCACATTACGCCTTACGGTTGTCAGGCAAGAGCGACATGCAAAGACGTAGAGGCTTTAAAGCATCAAGAAAATATAAACAAAGAAAAACTCCAAAATTGTTTTTGCCATAGGCAGCTGACAATAGCTTCTGTGAAACTAATGACATCTCCCTGCCTCTCCAACCAGTTAATTTTAGACAGATCTGGATTGCATTTTTTTTTTTTCCCTTCACAGAGGTTCATAGCCCCAGTTAGAAAAAATATTTGCCACAACCATGGGATGGATGATTCTTTTTACAGAAAGCTTCTAAGCTGGTTTGTAGTCATGTTGCCAATATTGAGGGCCTTAAATAAAATAAAGGGGAAAAAATAGAGTATTTGTCCAAGAATAGCAGTAATTTGTTGCCAAGCAATTAGCTCAGTAATAAGTTCCCTTTTCTCAGTTTGCGAAATTTCCACGACTATTGGTAACATAATTATGATAAAGTATGAAGGCATACTAAAGTACTTGGCTTCTAACAGTCCACAAACAATTTGTCTTCTCATGACAGACAGGAGAGGCTCTAATTACACTGAACATTTCAAGGAAAGATTGAATGTTTGCCAGACAACTCTCCATTGATTGCTTTTAAAGCATAGTACTGGACTGCTGAAGGAAAAACATAGATTCTTGGCTCCAGATAATTAACTTTCATGCTGTTCTCTTCTTAAACCTTAATGAAGCCCCCTTGAAGTCTTCATTACCAAAGGGTATTTGTTAATAAAAAAGTGGAAAGCCAGCCAAAGGTCCTATTTTCCCCCCTCCTTGTCTATGAATCCCCCTCTGTTATACATTTCTCAGGACTCAGAAATGTCTTTGAAGTAAGTAATGATGTCCTGAAAAGTGCACAGGGTGAGGAGTGCCTAATGTGACAGGACAAAGCAGGAATGTGGAAAAAGCTGGAAGCTGAAGAGAGAAATTGGAGAGAATGGGAGTGCGTAACAGTGAAAAGAGCAGGAGGAAAGGGAAGGCACAGATATATCAATATTTTTGGAAATGGCATTACCAAGTTAAACCAATGAAGGAAAAAGAACAAATCTTTAGGAAATGCAGGAAATGAGCAGCTGAATCTGGGGGATGTACAACATTTCTCAGAGGCAGTAAATAAACTAAGACTAGATTTCATAAGGGAAGGAACAATATTCCTGACTGCCACTGGTAGCAGAGCTTCCAGGAGGCTGCTTCTCAGATGTTTAAAGTGCTTGGTGTAAATGCAAGGGCTCTCCACAACAAAGACTCCAATCCAAGGACCACAAATGCCCTTGCTCCAGCCACAAATAAACACTGTTGAGCCAGCTGAGGCTATCTAAGGGAATGTGATCCCTTCTGTTGGCTTTACTGATGACAAAGTCTTTGGACTGCACTGACTGTGTGGCAATATTTCAATGTATCCTAGTCCTATTCAACAAAGCACCAGAGTCTTTTTCTGCAATGTTCCTGTGAAGTAAACTAAAACCACATTTTGGATGATCTCTTAATTCCTAGACAGACATACAAATATTTGCATAAAAAATATCCACAATATTATGGTTGGAAACTTCATTGACAAGTGCCTGAGTGCTGAAGGAAAGTCAAGATGTGCGATCTGCTTCCTCTTTCATTATCCAGTTGCCTGAATTCAAGCCAGGAGCTACTTGCAGAAAGGAAAAAATGTATTTGTGATTTAATTTTCATCTATTTTGTATGCGAATATGCCTTTTCAAGACATTAATCCACATCCTTCCCTGTGTCCAAAACCTACATCAAAAACAGGAGCTAATCTCTATCTCTTCTTCATGCATTGGCAAAAGAGTTTGGCACACGAAGAGCTTCACCACCATTTGGTAGATAGTCTGTGCCCACATAGGAGATTTTCCTGGAGATTCCAGTTTCCACAGTGTGTGTCTGCTGGCTTCACACAGAAGCCAGCAGAAGCCACATTTAAATTCTCACCCCATGTCTCCATTGTAATTTAGGAGGGGCAGCTTTCACATTATTATCAGATCAAATAAATCTTAAATAGCACATAAAAAAAACCCAATTCTGGCAATTTATAAAAATATTCAGATAGAATACCTTCCCTGATCCTCACCAGTCACTACTTGCCATTGCTGAAGCAACATTTTTGGGGCACTAAAAATCTGAAAGGGTGATAATAGTTCCAAGTCCATAAATAATTTCTGTTTACCAAACCAAGAAGTATTGCTGCCAAAAGTATTTTGAGGTTTTTTTGTTAAAAAAAATCAAAACCACACAAACAAAAAGAATCAAACAAAACCCACCACAATAAAAGCCTGAAAACAACCTTTACTTTTGATGATCCAAAAATCTTTCCTACTCAAGTGATTTCTTCAGTTTTTGGGAGAGCATTTTAATTTTACATAACTGTGTGTTTTACATATCCTGAAGTTCTATGCCACTTTAAGACATAGCAAAGAACACTATCAGTGATTTCCTTTGTTATGTTTATGCCTATCCTTTCTGTTACTTGCTGTACTAGTTAAGTATCTGTAAAGCTGGGACTTACCCTTCTAATTGCAGGATTTTTTTTCCCCAATTGAGGCTGTAGCTGTCTTTAATCTGTAGCAGCAAGTGATATTCATTTACAAGAAAGGAGTTTGAGTTCTTGTAACAAGGTAGAGACTATTATCATCTCTTGCTTTTAAAAGTATCTATTAAAAATACAGGTAGAATGTTGCATTAAAAAGCATAGACTCTAAAACTGAATATGACAACTTGTCTGAAATGTGGTAAGTAAATGCAAGTAGTAAAGTTGTGCAAGTAAATCCAAACAATTAAAGGTAGTTTACATATCCAAAACATCTCCACAAGAGTATCTAACACGAGTAAATGCCCTATCAAAACAGCAAGAAACTTGCATTTAGATTTTTCTGTACAGGAGTATTGGTAACAGCTCATATAAATTACAGATTATCTCAAAGTAGTTTTTGCATTCAAAGCCCATTATTACTTTATGCCACTTCATTTGGCAGAGAAAAATAAGTTACATTCAAAACTGCCTAACTACCAGTGATAAGTCAAAGTATCCATTCTAGATCTTTGACATTACAAATACTGGAGAAGCAACTGATCTTCTGATTGTAGAGGAGATGTACTGTAGTTCCCTGTTGAATAGGAACCAGCCACTGATTCAGGAGCAAACAAAGAATTTCAGCTCACCCTGAAACCACCTTTCTCAAAGTGTTCACTTCAAGAAAAATATTCTTTTACTTTTTCACACTGACCTTGCAACCAAACCAGATACTCTAACTCCAAGAAAATACTGCAGCTTTCATAATAATGCTGATCACCTGTGCACAGGACATCTCAGTTGTTTGTACGTTCAATGGATCTCTTTCTCCTCAATCTTTAACAACAAAGACGAGGCAGTGCTGCAGACAGTTAAAGAAAAACCCTTTCTGGCAGCAGAGGCACTCGGAGTGCAGCAGAAGCATTTGCAGTCCTGCAAAGTCCTAAGTCTTAATACACTTCCTCACATTGCAGTCTAAATGCCAGCTGTGATAGCCTCAAGGGTTTCAGGTGTGAAAATGAACTAGCTTCACATGCATCCTGGTGGAGCCCATCAGCAAGATGAAGCAAGCTGATATGAGATGTGTTATCCTCATAATCATGTTTCCCAGTGGATGCATTTACACCTCAACTCATTGCAGCAGGGACAGCAAATGTTCAGTTCCATGAATAGAGTGGAAAAAGCTTTTGTCATGTTGTTTGTAGATGGTTTATGTCTTTCCTCATGAAAATATCTTCATGGTCTATCTGTATTTCAGGCCCAGGAATAGTGGGAGTGGAAAACAAATGTCAGTTTTCTAGTTCCTTCTCTTCTCATTAACTGTTTTATGTCCACAGTCATCACAGGAGCATCTGAGTGCTTTCCAGCAGTTCATGAAGCAACATGACAAATATCTGTCATGTTAATGTCCTCATCACCTCCCCAGAGGTAGCAGTATATGTGATGGAGTGTTTGGGGTTGCCTTTTTTTTTTATTAGGCACATACACAGACTGCTATGTGTTACGTTACAAAAGACAAGATCAAACACGTACTTTTCATTTAGCACAGAAGGTAGTCTGATTTCTATTCGTCATAGGCCTTGTGAGACTTCTAAACCATGCTCAAGAAAGTCTTTATGTAGCTTCTCATCTTGCTAGTGTAACTGGTTGCAGTAGCAAACTACAGGTCTGTCATCAAATCCTTACTTTTCTTTTAGTAAAGGAACATATGATGAGTGGTCTTTTGTTACCTTAAGAAAATATGGAGAGGAAACTGGCAGAAGAGAGCAGGAATGAGAAAGGATCATGATCTTCTTACTAGCTTCAGCATTTGGCTACAGTTAGCAAAAACAAACTGGCTATCAGGCCACCTCAGTGGCTCCCTTGAATTCATGATTACCCCAGATGGGACCATGTACCTGAATCAAATTCCACCTGGAAGCTCCTTAGATGCAATGCTGTTCCTCCTCATCCAAACTAGCACAAGAAAACAATAGGCACTATCTTCTCTTTCATGCAGTGTGTAGTAATTTTCACTTCCATTTTTCCCTACAGTGTGAAAAAGAAAACCTAGACTAGGCATTTCCACAGGGCTATTCTGTTTCTCTTTTTATGTCTTCTCAGACTAGAGGTCAAGGATATTAAGACCAGCGTGTCTTCATGTTCTACATATCTCCGCTTCTCCCTTCACTTGCTGGTCCAGTCACAGACTATGACATTTACAGGCCATTTCCTTTCCTAACAGAAACACTGAGTTCTAATAGCTCCTTAAAAAGAGCAGCCCATTAAACATGATCTTTTTTTTTAAGATGTTGTTGCAAGTCTTGATCCTAGCACGCTTTGTTACAAAACAAGGGCAAAATCCAGCTTTTTTTTAAGGGTTTATTATCAACACAAAAAACTCAGTGAGATTTAAAAACAAAGGCAAGTTAATCTGACCCATTTTAAGATCTTAAAATAAAGCACCAGCACCCTCTATCAGGATGTTTCAAACACAGGCAACAGAATAGTGATTTCTCCTGAACAGAAAATATACCTTCAGTAGATTTTCAGTATGTACTGCAATCTTTGCAATTCTGCTTTAATTAAAAGTGTTATTTCTGTTTTAAAACTGATGTGAACCACCACCATCCAGAGCTCTACTCTGCACAGACGTTTTTCAGAGCTGTAGAGAAATTGTTATGCAGTATCACTCAGATAAAGGCCCGCAGTAAGAGAAGTGATAATGAAGACAGCAGCTGTTACTAAATTACAAAAACAAGACAGATTTGTTGGCAAACACTAACAATCTGAACTTTTTTGCAAGTTCAACACCTCTGCAAACAGTCCCATTTGCGTTCCCTCAATGGAGTGTGATGGCACCAGCAAAGTTGCTTCACAGGAGACTTGTGTCCTTGCTAACACAACCTCCTGCTGCTCACACTGATCTCCTTCACAGGGGAGGTAATTAACATTCAGCTTGACACTCCAGGCAACCCCTTTTTCTATGGAAGAAACTACACCATACAGAAGAGGTTCAGAAAGAAAACCTAGATGTCCAATACCCTCCCTTTCCTAAATAACTGGTGCCACACAGACAGCAGCAAAACACATTTCCTTAATGTGCCTCACCAAAATCCTCAGTCACTAGAGGAACAAACCTCCTTCAGTCCTAAGGGGCACAGTTTTTCACCACCTCCTTGCATTTAAATGTTTAAATAACAGCTGCTTCCAGCCAGTACAGAATCATGCCAGGTTTCAAGAGGAAATTTCAAGAAGAAAGATTTTGTAGCCATTCTTCCAGCTTGTGGCAACTACAGTAATGCCACTGGCTTCTTTCAAGCATTGATGACTTAAACAACTGGACAGATTTGTGAGCTTTCTGGTCTTCTCTGGTTATGAGCATTTTAACTTTCACAATGACCTTGAATAGTCAGGGAATTTCCATATGGAAATGATCAACTCATGTTTTTTTCCCAATGCACTGTGTGAAAAGGCATAGTGTAGCACAACTACTCATTCATGAGAATTACCGATCACTTTAGGCTTCTTGTGCGTGCAAGTGTAGAACAAGGATTTTGAAAACCATTTTATTTGCATTTCCTCAGTATGTGGCCAAGTACATCATTCTCTCCTGAAAGGAACCTCAAGAGCTGCATATTTTTTCATTCACTGTTACCATCATTAAATTGACATTGCTCAAAGCTCTGCTTGGTGTCATGCAAGTTCAAGAACCCTTGCTGAAAAAAACTGCAGTTGCATCTTCAATGAAGCACTGGGAGCAAGATTACTAAGCCTACTGAATGGGACAGTGCCACAGTGTGCTTTGAGAAAAAGGTTAGGAAAAACACATCCTGGAAGAGTTCATTGCTGTTATATCTGGTCTCAGTTGACATTCAGTAAAAAGTAACAAAACAAAGATGTGGAGAAACATGACATGTATGTTTTCAAGTAAACCAATTGATATAGGATGCAAAATTTGTGAAAGACACATTCTGCACTGAAACATGCAAACTGGAGTTTTGTCCCATGCTTAAATAAAGCTGTACTTTCTTAAAGTTTCTAGCCCAGAAGAGAGTGGATAATTTGCATACCTACAGAGAAGAACGTTTTTAATTAGTGGTCAATCTTTTTGGAGAAGAAATAAACAGTTAAATTTGGAAGAAAAAAATTAATCTACCTATATTTCTAAAACAATTTCAGAGGGGAGACTGCTGCAAAAGCTATCATAATCACCTATCCATCTTCTTTACTTTTTTGCAATATGTGTTGAAAGCTTTTATATGCAAAAAAGTACAACATGGAAAAAAATTGGTATGGCTCAGTTGCTTTGTGGTAACTTCCCAATGCATACTATTGCCCCTTTGCCTCATGTTAAAGGGAACATAATGCTTTCTCATTAAAGGAACGTAAATCCACCATGGCATTCTAAGCAATACAAACACAAAAGCAGTTACTGCAAAGCATGGCAACACTTTCCTCTTAAAACCTCTAGGCTCTATGACTATTTGCCAAAGCATTCCAGGTCTTCTAATAATAGTGAATGCACTGAACCTCAAAAATGAAGGAAGTATATGGTGCTGTAGTAACAGCACTAGTTTCAGAGAAACAGCCACCTGTCTTTGGACAATAGGTTCTTAGGTAAGATTTGCGGGACTCTTCTGCATAAAAACATGGCAAGAGAAAGAAAAAGAGTAAACTAGGACAGATGAAAGATTCAAATGACAGTCACATTGATGAAGTGGACACACATACTGTTGGTTTCTTCACAGAGATTATAAAGAGCAGATACTCAAAGGGAGAAAGAGACATTGGAAGCTACAGGGCACAGCATAGGTACACTCCTCCATCATAAATAAAAAAAAGGCTATTACAGAGGAAGTTGTTCTGTTGTATGTTAGATTTTATATGAAGCAGCACTTCTAGGACAAGAAAGTCATTTTTCAGAAAAAAAATCTTTAGAAAGTTTTATAACAAAAAAGAGAGAAGTGGTGAGCAGACAAGAATAGATAATACTCTTAAACACAGCAGGTATAAAATATGTAGAAGAAAAAAAAACCTTCCTTAGCTCTTAGGGTAGTAAAAGGACTACACTGACCAGGAAGAAAAGGATCAGTTAACACTGACATGTTTTATTTTTCAAATATTAACTTAAATACATTTTTTCTAACATACATCAACTTAGAAATAATCATACCTAATATACAGATAATTATCTGGGCTCTGCGACATGGAAATTGTCTCTGCTTCTGCTAAAAGACCTGGTATAAAACATATACTTATTCATCTTCTTCCATGTTAACATCATTTAGCAGTTGCTTCCTGCCCAAAACAAAGTCAGACTTGTCAAAATTGGTATCACACACACTGCAAGGTTTTCATCAGATCCATTTTAAACATTACAGAGCCCACACTTAACCACAGTGTGGACCAGAACAGCTCCAAAGGAAGATTGTTTTCTGCTGATTATACAACAAAAACTTGCCAAACCATGCAATTTCCTGATGGATTTCTCCTAATCTTTTGGGAAGGTAACATGTTTACTAATATTCACAAAGAACCACTGTCTGCATTCACTGACATTAATTCAGTTCTAACGAAGTTGAGAGACCTATGCAGTCTCATTAGGAAAGTACAGGAGAAGGACACTAGGGTCTGATTCTCTAAATATGGGCAAAAATACAGAGAACTGATTAAGAAAACACATGCTTTTCTAAATGTCTTACCCAAATAAAGCATGAAGAAGCTGAGCAGTTGGAGCAACACTCCAACAGCAAAGATGAAAAATTCTGGTCTCAGTTCTGCTACAGACACTGTGTAAACTGAAATTTGCTCCACAAATATACTGCAGCTCGGCTTCCCCAAAAGCAAAATGAAGAATGATGAGATATTCAGCACTGACTTCACAAGGGAGCTATACAACTTTTGATATCACAGTCCCCAAAAATGTAATCAGATCTGACACTCAAGATCATGTGGCACTGAGCTGATTTCAATGGAACAAAGGTCTTCCAGCATAAATTCTATAGCTGCAATGAATATATACAAAACTAGTGAAAGCTTGAGAAGTACTTAGAGTTTCTAGGATAGCAAATGTTATGTAGATGCAAAGGATTACTGTGCTACAGCATATTCATTCTGAGAGAATAGGGTGACACTTCTGGAGCTGTTCTGGGAGCTCAGGTGAATAATATACATTTCATAATTTACTATAAAGTAATTGTTTATCTTTAAAGAACAGCAACAAGAAAACAAAATGCTAAAAAAAAATAAAGAAAAATGTACATGATATTTACCTATAGACCGGAGCAAAATGTTGGAAACATGAACAGCCTCAAACAAATCAGCAACTGGAGGAGGCAACCAAACAGCAGGGTTTGCTGAAGTAACACATGCTAGTAATAGGGTAGTAGGCAGAACTAGCATTTAAAAAAAGAAGTTAAGATAATTATATCAATCTCATGCACTCATGTATAGCTGCATCTGTTACAGGAATAAATAGCCTTCACTCAGTCCTTTGGGGAACCACGAGGTGGTTTGGCATGGGAGAAATTAGTTTTAACCTCAGCAAAACTTCGTGGTGAATCTGCCTGATGGTGACTTGGCTTCGAGGAAGGCACAATTTCCTGCCTGTGAACTTCCCCTGAGCTGGTATACCACAGCACCTACACAAGCAAGGGCTTTTTTTTTTTTTTGCAAGCCCTCGCCTTCAGCTCCCAGTTTAGACTAACAGAAACACTTCACCTTACCAGGCACAATCCCCTACAGAGGCAGGAGCTAACTCTGGGTCGAGAGCACGGAGATCTTGTCTCTCACCAAGGCAAGGTATTTGGGTTTGTGTTAGGAAACTAGTCTTGCTTAACAGTGGGTAGAATTAAACTTCACAAGCTCTTTGATCTCTGACCAGCTAAGAAGTTACTTTCTTAGATTTGTGAGAAGCAGCCTTTCCCGGCTGTAGCTAAACAAAGAGGTATCCTCCAAAAACCCTTTCTCCTCACGGCAAGCACTGAAAATGGCTATGCCAACTGCCCATTTACCTGCTTACAGAGCAGATTTCAAAGTCTTTTTCTTTGTGGAAGTCTTCAGGCGTGGGGAGCATTTGTTTACCTCAAAGATCTCTTGAAGGCCTGTGAAAACCATGCTCTGGAAGGGTCAAGTGAAATACCCTTTTCTGTGCCTCAGATCATCTTTATGAATAATCAACTTCTCTGTTTAGTCAGAGAAAAGCATTATTTCAGGCATTTCTAGCAGCGCTAGAGCAATGGAGATGCAGCAAGAGGCTCATATAGGATCACTGCTGCCCCATGAGTGCCCAGGCAGGGGTGAGGTCATGCTCCCACCATATCTGTAGGGCTTGGGGCAGCCAACACCTCATTGCATCATTTAGCTTGGGGGATGCTCATGGCTTTGGCTTGGCAAGTGCCCCCCATCCCCAAAGATCACCCCATCGCATTGCACTTTCCTCCCAGAAGCCACAGCCCTGTTCAGACCTGTTCAGCCCCCCTGTTCTTGAGGGGACCGCTCCCATCCTCCCAGCTGGCCCGAAGGGACCCCAAGTACCAAAACTCCCTGCAATTGAAGCTGTGATAGCTCTCAGCAGGGTGCAAGTCCTGGGACTGAGGCACACCTACTTATAACCCCTTAAGGCCACTCTTGGCCCCACTCCTCAGATGCTTCAATAGTGACTTCAGATCTGCTATCAGGCATGCCCATGGCCTTCTGACTTGCCTGGTTCTTGCTCAGTCCTACAGACAACTCAGGTACCTGTCTCCTCCTTCAGGTCTTGTTTCAAAGACTATTGCTAGTGTGCAAAGGGTGAAGGTTATTTCTCCTAAATAAATGTGCTTCCGTTCTTGTTACTGTGCCCTCATATGTTCCCATCTAGAGCTACCTCCATCACCCTTGTGTGACTTAGAATCATAGAATCGTAGAATAACCAGGTTGGAAGAGACCCACCAGGTCATCGAGTCCAACCATTCCTATCAAACACTAAACCATGCCCCTTAGCACCTTGTCCACCCGTGCCTTAAACACCTCCAGGGAAGGAGAATCAACCACCTCCCTGGGCAGCCTGTTCCAGTGCCCAATGACCCTTTCCGTGAAAATTTTTCTCCTAACGTCCAGCCTAAATCTCCCCTGGAGGAGCTTGAGGCCATTGCCTCTTGTCCTGTCCCCTGTCACTTGGGAGAAGAGGCCATCACCCTCCTCCCTACAACCTCCTTTCAGGTAGTTATAGAGAGCAATGATGTCTCCCCTCAACCTCCTCTTCTCCAGGGTAAACAACCCCAGCTCTCTCAGCCATTCACCAGCTTCGTTGCTCTTCTCTGGACTCACTCCAGAGCCTCAACTTCTCTGGTTTTAAACATCTGTGAGCATGTCATTGGTCCTAAATATCATGACAACAACCAGATCATTCTCTTTCACTGCAGACTAAATTTTGCCTTATGAGCTGCTGAGACAGCTGTCACCCTCTGGGACAAGGCAGATTACAGCGCTGCCCTGGCAGTGGAGCAGGGAGCCAAGTGTTGCCAGCTGCAGGGATGCTGTTGCCACAGCCCCAGAGGAGTCTTGTTGCATGTTGATTCTGCCTTGAGAGAACCCTGCAAAACCTCCTTCTGTCGTACTGTCTTCGCAGTGAAACAAGGATGACATTCACCCTCTGACATCCTACTGGCGTTGACAAGACTGAAAAACCCATACTTGAGTGAATGAATGCCCAGAAAAATAAACAGATCACCCAAAGTACTGTACAAGGGACCCAAACACTGCTGTAGCCCAAGGCCTGGATTTTTAACCTTTAGAAAATCCACAGTGCTGGGGAAGTCCAGCTGGAATCTTATAACAAATACTGGATTCTATATAGAAATTATTCATATACTGCTATAACAAGTTTTGCAGATGCTAAAAGGCACACAGTGCTTTAGATATTATGGACTAGGAGAGCAAGTTACTGTGCTACCTGGTAGCAGAGTTTATGTTGACTATATGAGAAGTGTGCATACAACCAGACTGAAAAACAGTGCTTGCCTTCCCACACTCTAGCACCCAGCACATTGTCATTGTAAGGCTAAACCCTAAGGATTTTCATTGAATATTTATTCTGTAAGAGTGCCTGACAGTCACCAGTGAATGCTGGCTCCTATGGTTATTAATATAATATAGTGATGGGATTCTCGCATTAGGAAAGGAGGTGGGAGACAGAGGTGGAGGTTGGCAATCCTCTCCAGGCTCAATTCAAGACACTGTTTTCCGTCTGGGATCATTTTTGTCAACATTTCTTCTCCTTCCATTTTCCCACTAAAAGGAACTGGGAATGAACAAGAAATTTGTTTAATCATCTTCTGTGAGATCAGCTGAATTCTAATGCTGTTTGATTACAGCTAGTCACAAAAATGTCAAGTGCATTTCCATTTAGAGTGCTTGCTTAAACAGCCGTGCAAATGGGGACCACCCAAAAATCAGCATACATCATGAGAGATTTAAGCTTCCTTATGGAGTATACTTGTTTCAATCGACTCTTTTGCTCTTTAAAATAATGCATTTTCACAGCACATCATTTACCTAAATGAGCATGATACATCACTGCTGCAGATTTACTCATGAGGCCCATTAGTAAAGGCCAGGGTTTCTCAGCAGCTTTTCTCATTGTGAAGGTGTTATCTTACTATCTAAATTTGTAATGAATATGACGCTCTTAGCCTGTGCCCATCCCACTGTTCCAGCTCCCCTTGTTAATTTGGGTGGAAGTTTTCATTGCACAGGCTGTGGCATCATGTTAGAGAATAAATAATGTATTATTCTTTTCCCTAAGAAAGTAGCTATTCATCTCAACTGCAGCAAAAATGCTTAAAGTTAAATGATTACTCTTGCCATATGGGATTCACCTCTTATAAAGCATCTCTGCCCTGAGTTTTGAGCCTATCACATAATTCCTAGTATTACACTGCTGCATGATGCAGTGTCTGTATTAGACAAGAAATACCATTATTCAGACAGTCTCTGATTTTATATGTGACATTTTCCCATATTCATTTTCTTCCCAAAATTAGTAGAGTTGAGCAGAAAATTGGACTGGAGACTACAACAAGATATACAAGGAAAAACTAAAATCTCAGTTTGAGTAAAAGTTATCTATAAAAATGTCTTGGGGTATCATTTTTTATTTTTTTCCAGAAAAAAAAAAAAACCATCCTGAGATTTATGATGAATTTCTGACGAAAACAAAAATGTTTCAGTTAAAAATCTAGGGAATGTAGTACTTTGTAAAGAGACAGAGTATTTTCTGACAGAGTCAGAAGTGTAGCAAGGTAGGTATTTATTATCTTATTAGGACTGGGAATTTCAGAAGTCCCTGTGGGGATCAAGAAATCATATAGATATTCACTGGAAACTGGACACCTGATTCCCTGATTGTTTAAATTGAATTACTAAAGGTTAAGTATACTCACTTGAATTGATCAGGTAAATGATTTGTCTCCCACAACAAAAGATATTGTAGAGGACACAAAATTACTAGTTTTCATAATCTTCTTTAATTATTAGTTTTTGTGGTGTTTTTCCTCTTTCAGTTTGGGTCTATTTATTATTGAGAAGGGTATATAAGAAATTATCCATACTTTAGTGTCTTAGAAAAGCTTTCTAGACAAAGATTCACTAAATTTAGCTGGTGTAGAATTGCACAACGAGCTGTACTGGCAGCTGAAATCTATTGTAAGAATGGTATTTCTCATGATGGTACTTCCACTTCCTCTTCTGGTCAAAATTAGGAAGTGCACAGATATTTTCCCATCCTTTCAAGTTTAACAAAGCACTTTGATATCTTCAAACATTTCAACAGGCCCGAGCTGTGTTCATTCACTGCATGCCCCAGCTCTTCAGTACACTTATTCAAACTAATTGTTGTTAGTACATATATCAGCTGTTGGATTTTCACAGCATCTCTATTCCTGCACATAACAGCCCCCCAAGCAATTTACTGTGCAAATACAAAACTGGGCGACATTTGGAAAGATCATTTTGCTATCCATTTGATTAATTATAAAAAGCTGCATCTCAACCCTAAGCTGCACAGTCTTAGGTTCCTTTAAGGGCCTGTCTCCTGTTAGGGCCTTATATATTTTTAGCAGGTTTAGCAGGTTTAAATGTGGTTACTGTATTTATTACTGAGAGAGAGTAGAACAATGGCAGCATAGAACTGTTTGTTTAGAAGAAGTTGTCTTGAGAGTGAAACCCAAACATACCAAGAGACCTCTTACAGTTATAAGACATTGCTACAATAGGAGTAATAAAGCAGTAAGTTCTCTTTTGTACATTAAATCCATAGAATCAATTAAAATGCAGAATTCAGAATAAGATTTGCCAAATATTTTGAAAAAAGTCCCAAAGCCTAAGATTTACCCTGTTAATTGGACACACTCTTTCTAGGTCTAGATAAGATTCTCTAGCCTTACACTCACAATTCCCTGTAGTCTACTAAAGTTTCAGATCCAGCCTTGTCTGATGGAGTACCAATTAATAACAGTGTCTTGAAGACACAAGAGGTTTGACCAACTTTGCAAAAGGCCAGAATAATAAATGGAAGGTGCACTAGGTCAGTCAGACCTGCAAACCACATTACCATGCACACCTGCAGGCTATATTAGACCCAGGAGAGGAGTAACCAGATAATTAGGTAGTCTGACATTCTACTGCGGGTTGAAGTAATTAGGGATCAGGCAAAATAGGAGAATGACTTTCTAAAGCTTACATTGTTGCATGTATTGCCTAGGGCTTAAGGAGAAGAATAGCATAAAGGGGAAAATTTGATACCCTGTGATGCAGGCAAGATTATCAAATACAGGCAGGACCAATATGTTAACATTATTCAGTTCTGAAATTCTTGAAATTTGTAAGGGCCAGAGTTATTGTCCTGGATTGAATTTGAATACAACAGAGTGAAAAAATTATCACAAACACCACCAAAAGAAGTCTTTAATGCATTTTCATATATTGAATATATAGTAACGGTATATGGTAGTTCCATGAGCTGTGAGAACACAACTGGCAACAGCCTTTACTTAGCTTGCTTCACAAGTCAGTTTACATGCTTTATCTACACAGAAGGTGGCAAATAGGACAAAATCCCAATTTGATCTTTATCGTTATGCTTCCTAGCCCTTTTCCATAATGTTTTATAACTGTATGTCTACCACAAGTGGTAAGCGTAATTCCCATCTGCTCAGGCTAACTGTGCTGTGATCAGTACCAGCAAGGAAAGACAGAGGCACTGAGACTCTCTCCAACTAGATTAAAATCTGGAAAGCCATGTTATTCAAGGGATGTACTGATTCTGAGGGTATCAGTAACATTGCATGCTGCAGTCAGTCATGGGCTGAATCATAGCACATAGGCACCAAATCTGAGACTTTTCTGTTTAACTTTAATTGAACATTCAGTAGTAAAAAAAAAAAAATTAAATGCAACAAAATGGAGAGAAGCAATCTGTATAAAAGATAATTAGTTGTTTAGGAAGAGCTGCCACTCCACAGAGATAATGTTTGCCTAGCAGCATTCCACTTACCTCCTCATAGAACTCCCTTTGTGGAATTGGGAAAAAACATAGTTGCCCCAAAATATGGTATATTGTTATAAAACCACTCTCTTCATCAGATAGGCTGAAGTATACATAAGTTTTCTCCTGGTTAAGTTACTGCTGAGAATTTAACAGACTGCGTATGGATGGATGGATGGATATGGAGTTTTTGTCCTCTTAGAAGTTTTCTTTTCTTTGTCTTACCTTAAACTCCTTAGGGACAAGCTGCTGTCCTGTGCTCCCAACCAAAACACTGCATCAGACTGTATCACAGGTTCCCCAGAGGAGCAGCATGTTTCCTGTAATTTTCCATGCTTTCAGCTGCAGGAAGCGGCTGAGATCCCAGCTTCATAAGAAAGACACCTGCCTGGAAGCAGAAAACGAGAGCAAGACCTGTGGTCATGTGATCAGCTGATTAGTTAGCCTCAGATTGTAATGCAAAGATCTGTAATAAGAGCTATCTGTCTTGCACAAGGCCTCCCTATACTAAACACTTTTACTGAGGGGCCCCAAACCTGACAACTAAAAGAGACTTATCCCAAGGCAGTCTGCAGATAAGAAGAAAAGACATGGATTAAAGAAGCACTTCCCAGGATGGTTGCTGAATGGTTTTAGGAAATCCACCAAGGCACTGAAGCCATTACTCACCTAAGACAAAAATCAGCCCAGCTGACAATTATTTTCAAGAACCAAGGCTTACTGTCCAAGATATGCCCATTCCTCTTCTGCATCAGTCATCCTCTCTCATGCACTCTTCTCATCCTCATGCATCCTTTCACGCACTCGTGCCATTATACTCTGCAATAACATGAGGAATCCCTCTGTGGCAGTATGCATTAAGTAATCACACTTCCACATACACATCTATGATAGCACAATTTTACCGTTCATGAGATCCTACACTTAAAACACAGTTATTACAAGGAATAAGAACAGAACTTAGGTTTGGTATGGGTTTTTTTGTAAGGGCTTTTTAAAATCGCTTTATATGAATAGATCATTCATACATCTGTTCAATGCTGTATGGTTTTCCCTAAAGTAAATGCAGGGCCTTAAAATGTATTAGATCAGATGTAGAAAAGCAGAGTGCCTTCTCTTCTCCAAAGGAAGAATTGTAATTTACGCTAGCTGAGGTTTCCACTCATTAATCCTGTAAAGTTCATTAAGCTCTTGTGAGATAAGAAGAGGTATTACACAAATTTGATAGGAAAAGAAAGGAGTATTATACACATTTTATGTCATTTCATTATCATTAATACAGGCTGTGAGAAATGCTGGATTACTTTTTGATTATAAATGAAACTCAGATCTGGCAAGATAACATCATCACATGTGACATGCCATTTATGTCACGTGCCGTACTGCACTATATCTCACCATCCACTTAGCCAGCACAATTTGCAACACCGTCCTCAGTACACTGAAGTGATATCTGTGGGCAGCTCCCCACCAGCAATGTCTATGGACCAGCCTTCTATGGACAGTGACAGCCTTGGAAAAAGTTTAAAATCCCTACACCACCATTGGGATGGTATTTGTGTATTGGTACTGCAAGGTTTGTCTGTCTTTTGTCTGTGTGCACGCACATACAGGTGTGTACTGGCCTCCTGAATGACTTTTGTGAGCTTGCCTTACTAACAGGTAGCATAGGCTAGAGCCTGGCAGTGGTTCCACAAGCAAGAATGCAGCTGCATACATTTCCTGAAGCAGAAAACTTTTTTTCTGTTGTTTCCAGAACAGCGGGATATTCCTCCAGAAAGCAATGAAGGAGCTATAGCTTCCTGCAGCTGGTGTTATTGCTAGTTATCCTCTCTAATAACAAAGATGTCGAGACTTAGGCTCGTGCTTTATTCAGCTGCAATGTAATGACTGACGTCAGGGACTTGTGAACAAGTAGGGTGGAAATGCAACAAAAAGGACAAATTTCAAGATGGCAATAACAGTGGTCACTGATAGATCTGCTTGGTAAGGAAGGTGATGCATCTGAAGGAGACCAGGAGACTGCCATGTTCATGGCCCTTCATTCTCCTGTAAAGAGGGCAAACTCAGGACTAAGGGTAGCTGGCCCTGCTTCTGGTGCTATAAACCATGGTGAGCAAAAAGAAAGGATGTGGTGGGATGATTAAAGTAGAGGGTCACTGAAACAGTGGCCAACCATTCCAGTCTTTAAGTAGGATGGTGGAATTCTGATTCACAACACACACTGTCAGTGAAAGCATTTCTTCATAGTAGCCAAGAAAGATGTGCCAGCGGTGCCCTGATACCATTACTGCATGAGGCACGCTCAAAGCACAGGCAGGAAGGGCAATCAGTGCAGGGCTGGCTGGGAGGCTTGCCAGGCTGGTAAGTGACAGAAGATTGCTAATTTTATCTCTACAGCTACAGTTCAGTATTTCAGGCCCTAATGCATAAGCTGACAACCAGTAAGTGATTGAGACTATCTTGAGACTGGAAATAGAAGAAGAAAGGAGGAAGAAAATGAGAGCCACCTGGATGTACTCCATGGGGTGAATTTAGTTCAGCATAAAAACTGACCAGGTAAAATTTTTCAACATTTCAAAAGGCTGGAGGTACAGTGCAAAATCAAGACCAGCGTGATCTGGTTTCCTCTTTGGCAGTTTGAGAAGAAAAGAACGGCCAACCAAAGAAAAAATATTCAGAGACCCTAAAGCAATCTTCTTTGTGTGGCAGACTAGTTATTTTATGTGTTATGGAGATGTTCTTCAGTGCTGACTGTAACCTGGGATTAATTCAATTTTGCACCGTTCAGCTTCTGCATCCAGCACCTAGTTTTGTTAAGATCCACTGCATAACCCATCTTTACTGTAAGAAGTTGTTGAGATGTTGCTATTGCAGTAATAAGTAGGCAAGAAAGAATGTCTTGCTTGCAAGAGTAACTCAAGAGAAAACTTCTGACATGAAAAAATATTAAACACTAAGGAAAAAGAAAAGTCAGAAGGCAGCAACTCAACACTTGAGACGATCAGCCCTCACATTTCTCAGGCTGTCAACTTATTAATCTGAGCTGTGGATCAGGATCAATTATGTTTAAAAGTATGGAAATTTTTATGGAATGAAAAATATCTGCACTCCACGTTTTCCAACTTGGCTACATTTTATATAGGAAAAAAAAATAGCTACTTCTATATTTTTAGTTTACTTGTGAAGCCTGTAAATAATAAAACAAGTCTACCCTTTTATAACACCAAGGTATCCCCAGGAACAAACAAAAAATTTACACACAGAGATTCAGTGAAAAAAAAAAAGATGATTGCAAAATCTTGCAATTCCTAAAGAACAGCCAATCACTAACATTAGGTTTCAGGGTATTCTATGATTTTCACCAAATATTATTGTAACATGCATTACCAAATTCATGTGTTCAGGATACCTTAAACCCAAGCAAATATAAATATTGTGTGACCTTTTATTTCCAAGGAACAAATAACAGTGATTCAGCCCAAGTCTGCCTGTAAGTCACATAATTATATACTATATTTGTAAGGAACTAGTCCATAAATCTTTGAACATAGCACTTTAAGTAAGTTTCAAGGAATGAACAGCTGGATAGAATTATAATGATACATAATGTGGGAGCATAAAAATTGAATCCTTCCCCTTGCCTAGTAAATTTCCTCAATTTTATATTTATGTTCTCTTCTATAATTTTTATGATATATATAATTTACTTAGGAACTAAGTTTCTTTCTTCTTAACTATACTTCTAAACAGAGAACAACATCTATGAGCATGGTAAATCCAGACAGGTCTCAATTGATTTGTAGATACAAAAAGACAGTGACTTTCTTAAGCACTTTATTAAAAGCAAAAGGAGCACTTTAGGGTGTATGGTCTCAAACTCTGGTGTTTCACAGAGTTTAAGGTCATGCAGGCCTAATGGTTTTCCTTTAGTAGCAACCTTGGAGGCCCAGTGGGGCTGGAAAATTTGATCATCAGTCCAGCTCTTACTGCAGTTGCCTGAGCATGACTGAACCATATTTCACAGAAGGCATTTGGGCAAGATTCAAGTCAGTCAAATTTAGAAAACTGGAGAGGCACATCTGGGGCATGACACATCTCATTCAAGAATAACGCAACTGATGAACCACTGACTATAAAGTCAGTCTAGGCAATTAACTCAAGTGAGGTTGTTTATGGTTTAGATGTGTAAAGGTATATGAGACATATCGCACCTTGAGCCTTCACCTGAAAGATCAGGGGCAGAAAATGCCTCATTTATGCTGTCAGCAGACTGTCCCTCTCACTGTGACAGACAGTTGCTGCCTTTCAGCCAGCCCGTGATTTCCAGCTTATTACAACTTTTCTCTGGGAAATGGAAGATCCCTTTAACACCAATAATTTTCACAGTGAAAATGCCTTTACATCCATCAATCATATTATCACTTCTACTCAATCTTTCACTCAATTTAAATTTTGATTTCATATTTACCTGTGCAGATGAAGTTTCCTTAGAAAATGCACATCAACTACAGACTAACGCCCTCGGAAGTGTAGTCATCTCACTGAAAAGTTGGCACCTGCTCTTCTTTCTTCCACTGTTTGATAATGTTTATTAATTACAGGAGGGCTTGCTCACCTTCTGCAACAGAAGCGTAGGAATATGGTGCAATAGGGAAAAAAAGAAATTATAAGCAAATTGATCAGCTTTGAAACCATAACAAAAATCCATTTTAGATGTCAAACTGTATTTATAACTTTAAGTTTAAATTGGTATAGTAAATATTTTTTCCAGTTTGCTGAACTAGGAATGAAAAAAATTAGCATGTCCTTTCACCCTTTGTAATTACACTAGTGTGAAACATTGTATTTCCTGCTTAGGGCTTGATAATGTTGTGTTGGACATTATACACATTTTACTAGGGAAAACAAAATGAATAGAGACATACTCTTCCCATAGTAATAACAAATATGAAACTGGCTATGGCAGGTGCCTTCCTAGCACAAGTTTAATATAGAAGGATAAGACAGTGCATATCGAGCACAGCATCAGAAAATAATGAAAATCTCCACCTAGAACACTGGTGGCTCTTTTAAAATTTAATTCAATTTTTTTAAAAAACAATCTTAACAAATAAATGAATTGATGATTTCATCATTCTTCAGGATTCCAGATCAAAACTGATTATCCCGAATGGAAAGGAGTCCATAGAGTATTGTGTCCAGTTTTGGAATCCTCAAAATAAGGATATGGAACTGTTGGAATGGGTCCAGAGGAAGGCTGCAGAGATGAGCCGCCTGGAGCACCTCCTATACAAGGACAGGCTGAGAGAGTTCTGTTTGCTCAGCCTGGAGAAGAGAAGGATCCAAGAAGACCTTAAAGCCACCTTCCAGGACCTAAAGGGGCTGCAAGAAAGCTGGGGAGGGACTTTTTACAAAGGAATGGAGTGATAGGGCAAGGGGGAATGGCTTTAAATTGGAGAGGGGAAGATTTAGAGGACACATAAGGAGGAAATTCTTCACGACGGTGATGGGGCACAGGCACAGGTTACCCAGGGAAGTTGTGGCTGCCTCATCCCTGGAGGTGTTCAAGGCCAGGCTGGATGGGGCCTTGAGCAGCCTGATCCAGTGAGAGGTGTCCCTGCCCATGGCAGGGGGGTTGGAATTAAATGAACTTTAAGGTCACTTCCAACTCAAATCATTCTATGATTCTATGATTTCAGAAGACTTTGTATTAGGTAATAAAATAAGAAAGACTAAAACGTCCAAGAATATCTACCTATCATAACTTCAATCCAACTATGAAAAGGAGTTGCCAAAAAATATTCTGACAAGGCTTATTTCCTGAGAAAAATTGTCAGAATTAAAAGATTCAACTTACTTAGACAAATTATAAAATCTCTATAGACTTTTATGCCTGAACTAAGAGTAACATCAAAACTTTTTTTAAAGTCACTTTTCATTACTAATTGTGCCACATAAAAATATCTGTTGAAAAGATTAGTGATTTTTATGGTTTTATCTTGCTCCAAATGGATCTCAAATCACTGCCTAAAATACAAAAAAATATGCCATCCAGGCTTAGACGTTCACAACAAATGTCTATCTCTATATTGAACCAAATCATTGAAATATCTGATATGATCAACCCAATCAAACCAGCTCAGACTTGGATTTAACAGTTAATTTCTCTTCTTCCATATGAGAAAACAAACATTATTTGTGGCAGTTCGAGCATATGAAAAACTTTGAATCTTATCTTTTGGAAAATATACCAGCATAGCATTAGTTAATTAATAAACACAAATTAACTTTTTTCTAAACTCTCAGCAGAAATTAACTTTGAAAAAGAAAATATATTTGAGAGAATAAGGGAAGAGAATTTTACTTCAGTTTTAAGACAAGATAATGATATTTTGTTCATTCTTCATTCTGTTTCTGCATAAAAGAAGAAATCTGCAGTTCTGTAAAGTATTAAAGAGTTTTTCAGAAAGAAAGTAAGAGGTAAATTATCTTCATGCAGTTGTTTAGATCCAGGCTATGCATGTATATTTGCATCTTATCCTGAGATATGACAATTCCATGAAATGGGATTGATATTTCTTCTTAATCAGACAGACACATCTCTAACTCCAGGCAGTTATCCTCTCATCCACTTTTCTCAGTGTTTATGCAACTCAGGGAAGGTTTTAAATAACAGTGCTCTGTGATTCAGTGAGGCTTGTTTTAAAGAGTCATTGGCAAGGAAGGCTCTTAACCAAATGAGATTGTTTTGAATGGGAAAACAAGTATCTCATAGTCTTGAATCCTTTGAATTGAGACTGGTTTTTTTCACACCATCATGGAAAGCGAAATACAAGATATTGAGTTGAGGTCATGACACACAATGGGAAAAATAAAACTGTGGAATACATTGCAGAATATCCTGCAAAGTTTCACCTAGCTATCTGTATCTTGTTGAGTTGATGATACGCCTTATCAAAGAGAATTGTTCTTTCATACTTGTCAGAATACTTCTTGCTGAGCTCTGCTCTTCAAGAGGACTGTCTGATGACTGCTCAGCTGTAGCTACTGAAGCCATCAGTCTCATTGGCCAGCTGGTAATTCCTTCCCATATTTGGTTCCAAAAAATACTTAGAATAGAATTTTCAGAGTAGTTCAGAGACACATGAGAAATAAAATATGTTAAGTAAGTTGTAATAGCTGTATAATTATTTAAATTAGTTTTTGTTTCTTCTTCAGTCATCACAGTCTTATCATTCAGCTCTTCTGCCCAATAAATCTGCCCACAGTTATTCCTAGTGGTTGAGAGTTAAATACATGCAATTAAGGGAGTGAACTACTGGTTACAATTGCTCTTGATCAAAACGAGAGCTTTGGTAACCTCTCAAGTACAGTTATTTAGTTAGGGAAAACAGCTGACAGTTAGATGGGCATGTCTAAAATCAGTAATCTTTTCCTTCTGTTAATTTAAAGGAGACTACTTGAAGACTAAGAATGCTGCCTGTTTTAGTAAATTTGCCTTAGTTCAGGAAATCTTATTCTTTGAATTAAAAGTGTTTTGAAATTTAGATCAGAGATACTTCCTGAGAGAAACTCTATAAAGCTTCTTTTTATGATTATTTTTGTTTTGAAAAAGTGTTTTCAAGCACTTTTAACAAACTATGAGTGGGAAAAGATATAAGAAAGGGAATAAATTGGAACAGATGGAAAAGTCTCTACTGGAATAACACTTGTTTAGACTGGCAGCAGATAATTTAGTTGAGGCACACTTACAATGTTTGTTTAGATGAGCAGAAAAAACAGTCAGATAAGCTGGCTGGAGCATATTCACAGGCCTGCATTGAAACGAAATGTAAAAATCCAGTTCCACAGAGTGCAATGAACCTTGACTCCAAGACATAGAACAAACAGAAAATATGATTTGTTGTAGCATTTATATTACAGAGAATAGTATACCAAAAAACAGTATTGTAAAATACTCTTTGATCATCTTGTAGTTCATCCCTTTCTCTCTTCCATCATTTAAAAGGAATAAAGTGGTATCATTGACTTACAAGTTCCAGGTTTCCAGTAGCACAGCATCAGCTGTAAAACATGCTTTGTTGTCTGATTCTGTTTACATACACACTCAAGTTGGTCAGAGCATCTTTTTTCACATTCAGTAGAGTAAACCAGAAGAAAACAAGGAAAAACAGTGGCTGGCATGTAATTGTCAGTTCATATGCATTTTTTAATGGATATGCTGGACGGCCTCTTTAAAAATGAGATAATAGCCCAGAAAGAGGAATTATGTATGAATGGAATTCTGTGATGTCTGTTTCTCATAAACTGTATATATACCTTTTTGTAACTGGCATGTATGTTTGTACTAAGTATCTGAAGGCAAGATAATTTCCTTTCTTATAATGGAACAGGTGCAACACAGGACTACAACATAAATCATTACATAAAATTACGTATCCTCTCTCATATATACATGCACATAGAAGCAGGTGTATATCTATACCATGTGTTTTCCAGTCATGGAGCCTTCCAAATCTTTAGGACTTCTGCAGTTGATGCAGAACAGCTCAGCGGTACTGAAAGCGATTTTTTAGCTTTGACAGACCACATAGCTATTCTCATTCACCACTGAGTGGAAGATCCATCTACATCCTTTCTCACCAACATGAAACATTATCTATTGAGAGATGCAACATACCAGTCTAAAAGATAACACTAGTTAACAGTGATTTCAATAAGCCAAGTCATTGTGTCCACATTGGGGCAAAGTTATTTCCATGTTAAAATCATGGAAGTTTTGGAACATGCTTGACAGACATAGGTGTTATTCACAGTCTAACAAATTAATGGTATTAATCATAGGCTAGTAGATCTCTCTCTTTTTAAAATCTCCACATGTTCCTGCCTTTACAAGTGCACTCAATAGTTTCATCTTTGCCTTTTAGACAATGTTCTTTCCACAGTCAAAGTATTTTTGTATGGGAGAATTGGTATTATTTCTCATGATTAAAGAAACACAGAACCTAAATAATACACATACTATGAATCATCTCCTTTGAATTTTGCTTTTATCTTCTAGTATTAGAACTACTCAATATAAAACCCTCAGGAATACCAGTGAACAGAGCTATGTCTAGCTAAAATCTCTACCAAACAAAATTCTGGCCAGGCTCCAGTTATCGCCCAAAATCATCTATGACTTACATTTATTTTATGTATTTTATCTAGGATAGAAGACCAAATAGTGATAGTTAAGTACATTCCAGAAGCTAATATTAACCTTATGGAAAGTTGTCTTTCTATGAATAGTTCTACAAATAGCAGACAAAAGCCTAAAGAAAATCTAAATGTACTCTCTCTCTTAAATCTCAAGTTTTCCTTTACTCCCTATCTCACGGAATAAAAGTATTGGCTTATCCATCCTGGTCCTGCCTCCTCTTTCCTCACCTTGACTCAGTTGTTGTCAGTCCATGCAATTAAAAAATGTTAATAGTCAAAGGAGCCAGAGGGTTTCTTAGAAGAGCATTTGCACATATAGTTTGTGAAAAGACAGTCAGACACACTACATGCCCACACACACATATATAAAATTAAGATATTTATTACCAGTAGCTGCTGCAGACAGAAAATATTTGAAGAGTTTTGCAGGTGCAATTTAGTCAATGTACTCTGAAAAACCATTACAGAGGAAGGTTTTCAGGGAAAACACCAAGCTAGGTCAGATGTGGCTCTATTCAGTCTTCAAAATCACAGCCCATTTGGGTTTTTTTTCTTGAAAACTAAGCTTGTGCAGGTGAGTACCTGCATATCTGCCAACATCTTTGTCCTGCCTTCATTACCTGAATAGACACCAGATCTCTGAAAAATCTACTGCCAGAATTATCTTTTTTTCCAACCTATCTGACCTTGTCACTGGCCACCATGCATGGCTCCTTGGCTGCTTCTTGTCCAGCTTACCAACTTAGTCTTTGTCATCACAGCCTCTGCCCTTTAGCTCAATTTCAATATTCATTTCCCAACTCATCTATCAACACCCACAAAAGCACTGGTATTCACATTCTTAACATTTTTAGTTATTTACGACTTAATAAATGTTTGATGAGCAACACAAAGACTTTCTAAAGGGTTCATTCCCACTGACTTCCCAGTGATAGGCAGCACAGAATCAGCTTTATGAGGGGAATTAATGGTGAAAGCACATTGGAATACCTACAACTGGTATTCAGAGTATTTCCTTTGGCACTTCTGGTTTTTAATGTGTAAAAAAGTCATGTATGTCATAAGGGAAAATCCAAAAAGACATTTTCTTCCACTTTTTTTTGTCATTTTAGATGCCCCAACACCTTTGCCTGCCACTAATTCTGTTTTATCATTATATTTACTTTTCATTTGTTCAAATAAATATTTCTTGTACCATTGAGTTCTTTGTTTTGCATCACAGAGGGCTGGTTTGCTCATCTTTCCCCTGTAGATTTAATTCTGATTGATATTGGCCTATTCTGGGCAATTCTTTCATTTTCTGTCTGAGCAGACACAGAATTACCATCCTTTACTGTTCTGTTTAGTAATGACATTTGCTGCTTAAGTTAGTATCTGATAATACTATCAAAAGGTTTGTGCTGGATAACATTCATCTGGATCATAGATACACCTGTGGTAAGCTATTGTACAATTCCTGCTGCCTAAGCTAGCCTAAGTACCTCTGAAAGGCACTGGTAAGTGGGGAGGAATATTTATCTATACGAGGGAAAGGACCAATCTATTACAACAGGAAAAACTTTCCGTGAACATATGTGACAGCTGGTGGCATCTCTAGCACATACCTAGAGTACTGAGGTCTCCTTCCAAGGATAAAAAGCATCACAGCAGTTACTGTTATTGAGCCCTGACTAAAAGCTCCAATAAATTGCCTTTTCATGTTCTTATTTAGTGTGGCATTGACGACTACTGCTTGATTATATATGTAAATAAAGTAGTGGCTATCACCTTTCAATGATGATGTTGCTCTGAGTTAACAACGAATTGGGACACGGTGAGGATGTGGGACATGTCAATGTTAATGAAGATTTATTCAGTAGTGACATTTGATCAAATCTACTTGGAGAACTCTTAGGTTTCATTAGTTAAAGACATAAAGCGGTCTGTCTGATTAAAAGGAGAAAAAGCAGTGGGGAGCTTACATAAATTACTACAGCTCAATTAGGTGCAGACAGTTTAGTGAGTGTTTATTACCAGTAGAAAGGAAGATTTTCCAATTAGATTAAAAGGTTTTGAAAACAACTCTTAGAGCACACAGTGATTTAGACTCATTGCTGGAATAATACATTGTGAGAAGCTGTACTGATTAAAAGGAAGCTGGTAAGTTATCTGCATTGCTCCATTGTTTATCAATGGAACCCCTGCTCCGTAGGTACAATTTACCTCACAAGATCAATGTCTGGACTTGGCTAATTTTCTCCTTGCCCTGAAGATTTATACAGAAGTAAAGGGCATCTATATCACAGATGAAAATACCAATGAGATTTATTTGGGATAATCATCAAGGAAGTTAGGTTGTATCTATCACCAGAAGTGTACCCTGGCCATGCTGTGCCCTTCAGGATGGCATCTCTGCTGCAAAGCTGGATTTGAAGAAAAGACATTTTAATCAGAAAAGAACTCTATTCCAGTGAGGTTTCACATGCTCATTGTGAAAACTGAAATGGCATTAAAACTATAGTGGAAGTATATTGAGTGCACAGGCACTGGTCAGCCAGTGTTTCTGACAACTGATTGAAGGTACGCGGTGTACAGTGCAAGCCTGTGATTCATGAATCCCACCGTCCGACAGTGCAGAATGTGACTTCCAGCAGTGCTGAGCTAGCTGGAGTCTGGGTCTGCTTTGCCAAAGGATTTTTGGATATGCGCTATGAAAGGCAGGGGGTCATTGTCCATGACTCTGAGTGACTGATTCCCATGCGGAATAGCATGGGGAAGGTAGAAGAGGAGCAAAGGAAGAGAAAATGAATTATATTTAAATTCTTCATACCCCTGCTGTGCCCTTAAGATCACATAGAGGCCTGCAGCTACTTCTAATTTCTCTTTCTCTCTCTCTCAGAATTGTTTATTTTGAAGACTGGAAGAACTGAGATCAACAAATGCAGAAATAAATAAAACTATTCTGATTTTATGTTTGGTTTAATAATGATGTCCACAGTTCCGCGGAAACCTTTCTTCTACCTCGTAAGTAAATAAAACACTTGAATACAAATGTTACAATATTGAACTCTCATTTCATCATTTCTTTTCCCTGCAACACTTGCACATGCAGCATTTTCTCCACTGCTAATGCAGGTCCCCAAAGTCTAAGCTTAAATCAACACTATAGGAGATGCTGACACTGTTCTGATTACAGCAGTGAAAGCAGAATTGCAGCTTTCCTTTTGGGTCTAATGATCAGTCATTCAGGCTTCAGAAAAGCATGTGTGCATAGGGGTAATAGTGAGGAGGAAGGAGGTATGGCATAGCTTCTTCCACAGAAAAATAAAAAGTAAGTATGCAGGGGTTATTGTCCACAATTACACTAACTACAGAAATGTCCCAGTTTGTGGCACATATTCTCCAAACATACAGAAAAGTACCTTCTCTCCCAAAAGGCTTCCTCACATTTATAGACAGGATGGGCAGTTATTCTGCGTGAACATTTTGACATATACAAAAACATTATATAAAGGCACATGTGTAAGCACAGACTGGCTTAAAATATAGTTCATTGAAGCTACAACAATGTGGTACTTGCTCATCTGAATAATCCCATTGTTTTACATTCATGTGCTCACTGCATGTTTCTAAATTACACATTTGAGCTCTGAAAGTCTTGAGTTCTTACTTCATAATGAGCAGAGTTCACATGGTCCATATACTAAGTGCTTTGTCCTGTACAGCTAAGCCACAAAGCTTTCCCTGGGGTTTCTTCTCTAAATTTCATGAGACATGACCCTCACCATAACCACACTTCACCAAAACAACCAGCAGCCATTATTCAACAAAATAAGGTACATTTAAGCCCCTCCAGGCAGCCAAGATGGTACCTTTTTACCTTACTGAATGAATAAAACACTGATGTATTTTGTAATGTAAACATCATGTTGGCTAGCAAAACTAGGCTTTTGGCTTGTTTTCTTTATAACTGGAGGGTCTTGTCATTTAAGGAAACCATAAACATTTTTTACAAGAAACTTAACTGTGAATGACTCCTCCTATCAAACTAAATACATTCAATTATGATTTATTGGCCCACATCATCCTTTTGTAACATTGTAAACCAAGATCAATCTTTGTTTAATTAATGCATTAAAACAACACTTTGCTATCTAAAGGAGGGGAAAGGAGAATAGAAAAATGTGTAAACCCCAAAAATTCCATAATTAGCTGTTCAAAATTAGGGTCAGAAGCTAACTGTGCAGCAAGATTCCTAGTATTAAACTGCTACTACTACAATAATAGCAGAAAAATCTGGAAAATACACAGATATAAGAAAAGAACTCCAGGTTTTGGTAATAGCTACAGAATTAAAGCACACTTGAACAAGCTAGAAGCCATGCCTTGGGACAAATGCGTCAGCATCCCGAATTGCTCAGATTGTTTATTGACTTTTCAGTGGCAGAATTTCCAGCATTATCTTGATCATTCTCTTAAAAAAAAATATCAGAAGAAACAGGCCCTTTTATTGGGGGCTATGTATACAATACATATAGAAACTGCTAACATGGCACTTCACTACAATTTTTTAAAAGTCAGTGGTAAAAAAGGTTAAACATAAGAGAAAAAGATTTGAATTAAAAATCCCCCATAAACTTAGTTCTTTTTAAAACTATAACTAAGCCGTTTTGAACTAAAAATAAAATCTCTGAACACAATTTTCCATTAAATGCATTATGACACACGTTACTTTGTTTAAAATTTACCAGCATTGTGGTTTGACATCGTTCACATGAAGTGTTTAATGGGGACATGGTCAAAATGATGTATGAAACGCATGTACTGAGATCTTTTTTTGCTAACAGGATTTACCCGTGCAGCTCCTGGCTGGAGATTAAAACTTCACCCCAGACACAAACCCCTTCCTTTCTACTGTTAATCATGAGGTCAGAGCTAAACTGCAGCCTGTCAGTATATACCTAATGAATGTTTTGCACACCATAGCCAGTTGCTTGCTCAGCAGCAGCCTGTGCTATCTGGAGGCCAAAGATAAGTGCTCAGGGATTACCTTTAAAACAATCCCCCCAGCTCTTTTGTCACTAAGAGCAGAAAGTCAGAACAAAAACTGAGCTTTAATCCTTGCTTCTGTGAACTGGCCAATTTTTAACAATTGATGGTTCAGAATAAAGCCCTTGAAAATCAGTATCAAAGCTCAATGAAAGTGTTGCAGCTGTTGCAAGGTCAGGATGTCTAGTCCAGCTCCCTCCTCTCTCCCTCAACTTTTTTGGCTATTTTATTATGGCTCAGACTGTAACAGCTTTAACAATAGTTTTCTTGGGGGGTTTTTTTGTTGTTTTTTTTTTAACATGCAAAGGGAAAAATCCAGCACAAACACTTTCAGTCCTGATTATTGCTGCCATGTGAAGTTAATGTTCTGTTAGCCTGTAACCTGTAACTTTTAAGGATCAATGGAGAACAGACAGCTGAGAACAGAAGGATTCTCTGCACAGACTGCCCAGGAGTCTGAGGAACAAGGCAGTCCTCCAAATAAAATGGTAATTATTTCAGCCACATCCACAGGAGTGCGTGGTGTTGGATTTGGACTCCTGAGCCTGTTATCCCCAAGTCCTGTCACTGCAGCAGTTTTACAGGACCACTGCTGCACAAAAACTGCTTGAGGGAAGAATTTTCCATTCTCAGAGGGGAAAACTCTCAGAAATGGTCTGACTTGATTTTTGCCCCTGTAGGAAGATTTCCTTTCCAATTTATAATTGTGATCACTGGGTTTTTTAAAGGGATTCATAAAATATATGGATGGATACACCTATGACCATAACATCATCACATCTGCTAGACAGAGCTGGTTTCCATAAAGCATCTTAATTTCTCTGTAGTGTGCCAGTATTTCTCAAGGGCCATAAAGCACACTGCTGTACTACTCTGTTCTCTTCAGTGCCTTTCAAACACAGATGCAGAAGAACATAGATCTCTCCACATTCAATAGACCAGGAATTTACTTGATCAAGTTGATTAACTGTATTACCTTGCAGTTTCTTCCAAGGTATTAGTAAATATTAGCTGTACCTTGTACTTGTTCTTAAAATAGGGGTATTTGGAAAAAAAAAAAAAAGAGAAAGGAAATTAAATGTTACTCTGTTAAGTCCAGATGACAAAAAGATAAGGAATGAACAGTATACAGTGTACCACCATGGAGCAAGAAACTCCTTGGGATCTTTTAATGATGTAAGAAGTTATATATGCTTATAAACTTCATTGAAAAGAGTTACATCTGCTGACGCCACAGTCAGCACCATGGGCTCCAGCTATCAACCAACACATATTAAGTTATAAGCTTTGCCTGCAGCATGCTTTGTATGTGCTGTGTCTTGTTCATACATACAACTGTAGATTACAACGTATTTCCCCCTGTAGACTTAGAACTGCAGGGAGGAACCACAGAGAGACTGTGTGCCTATTCAGCAAAGAAAAACAAGCCTTGATTTACCATCTGGAGGCCTGCAAGGTCACTTAGCTGCTGGATGCCCTGTCATATTTTCACACTGGAAGAACTCTGTAGGTTAATGGGTAGGTAAAGACCAGTGCACCCTAAATGCCATTTCAAATCAGTAAGCACTTACTCAATTGTTTCACTGGGGACCATTGCATACTGTGATTTCTGTAGGTATTTTGGCTGCAACTGGCATGCTGTCACCACATATACACCACCAATGCTCATATGCCTTTTTTTATCACTATAGCCACAAAAGGCAAATATGCAAGCAAACAGGAAATTGCATAAGTAATTTTTTTTTTTTTTTTTTACTTTTTCTGCACTGGTCCATCCTGACCTTCCAAATGCAGCCACCACAGCAGGGAGGAAAACTGTCACAAAGTCTCACAGGAAACACACCAACAACTTTCTTTGAGTACTGCCAGTCAGGATGCTTTTCTGGAAATAATGGTAATTTAAAGAAAAAGAAGAAATAGCTGAGATATTTAAACTTTACATTGAGTTATTAATTTTGCATGGCAATTAATTATACTAATATTTTATATAGTAATATCAGCTCTTTATTAAAATACACGAGTTGATAATACAAGGCCCTTAAGTCCTAGAACAGATTTTAGGATAAAATACTTTCTCTTCCAACTTCACAACACTAAATTCTATTATTAATACCAAAGGGAGATGTTGTACTAAGAAAATTGTGTGCTATTTCTTTTGTGTGGTGTTTAGTATACTGGAACTCTTAACAATCAAGTCAGGTATCCACAGCACTTCAACGAAACATGTTCCAGATTAACAAAGCAGGACAAAACCAAAATGAGATATTCCAAACCTCAGAATATTTTAGAATATCTAACAAATTAGAATATCTAACAAATAGCTACAAATATCTAATTGACTATGATGACTGTACTGTGCTGGGTGTTGTTTAGTTACCTTATAAATGCAGCACTTATCTTCATACAGCTCTTTTTATTACTTTTAGACAAAGGATAAATGTTTCCATTGATGCCCTACTTTCAAAACTGTCCCAAAACCATGTTTCTATGACTGCAGAGCTTTGTTCCCATATTGAGTGTGCTTGTTAAATAAAGGGAGTTCATGAATCCTTTTGCTGACCTATGATTGCTGAGAATGACTTTGTAGTAGGAAAAGCTCTAGTAGCTAAGCACTGATGCTATTAGGCTGCGACAAAAAGGAGTTATCAATGTCTACAGTGAATTTAAGACACTTTCTTGATGATCATTGCAACAATACATTGCAGGATGCTTTTTAATTGGTAGTTAACTTTCAGTGCTTTGCTAAGACCTGCAGTTTACATCTATTCAGCACCCACCTAAAAATTACTTTTACACCTGCACTCAAAATCATTAGTCAGAATTGACAGCCAAATGTATTTTCCACTTTCAAAAAGTTATTTATGAAAGGTTTCCATTCTTCTTTGTTCTATAGCACTTGTCAGATAGCAGTATGAAAAGATACAGAACAATAATTTATGTATAACATGTAAGTGCTTGCCATCTATCTTGTGGGTGTGCCTCATTCCAGATGTCTCTGGGCTTTTGTCATAGTTACATGGTTAAACTTCTTTGTCTTGCTTTCAGTTGTTCATCCTAAAGCCTCCAGCACCTCTAGGGAGCAGTACTAGTGACAATAAAGACAGAGAAAATGTACTAAGCTACATTATCTAGGTCATACTCTGTGGATTTCATGAAAAATATTCTCGATTACTTTTTCCCATTGTTATCCATATAAAAGAAATACTGTAGAGAGCGTGAGTTACTGGTTAGTGTTTTTAGTCAAAATATTTAGTATGTATACTTCCATGTTCTTATCACATGAAAAAAAAGAAAAAAAGAGAGGGGAAAAAAGTAGCTTCCAGAGGTACAGCTTTTAGTGTTCTTCGAATGAGAGATTCAGAGAAAATTCCTCACACATGACATGTACAACATTCTTTAATCCAAAAATCAAAATAAGAAAGGATAGGGCCAATGACTCTTTAAAGATATAATATTGTACAAAACATCAGAGTTAGAGATAAATGTCATATAGGTTTGGTAGTCTGAGATTTCTCTTATTCCAGCAATATACTTTGAGGTTTTTCCCATAATGGAAATTTGTGAGATAACGAATCCTGAAAAGATACTGCCTAGATTTCCAGATTCCTATGGTTTATTTTGTTTGTTTCCTTGTACCTTAATTATTGAAATTCCAATATTTGAGCAGCCACTATACTGAGGGCTGCATAAATTAAAAGCCATCTGAAGACCAATTCCCTTTTTGGATGGTAGACTGTGCCATATTTTAGGTTTAGTATTTTGTAAAACACTAGGAAAACCGTGTCTGAAGAACAGTTAAAATGTTGAAAGCTTATGGCTAAAAGTCAGAGATTGAGGCAACAAAGGGTACTTAGTGGCAGGAGTCTAGTACAGACCACATGAGGCACAGCACTCACAGGATCTCATCCTGCTGGCGGACTTCAGCCATCCATATATCTGCTGGAAGAGGCAATCCAGGAGACTCCTGTAATTTATTGAAGACAACTTTTTAAGCCAGGTAATAGACACTCCTCCCAGGGGACAATGCAGTACTTGACCTGGTGATCAGCAATGAGTGAGCTAGTTGGGGAATATCAAGGCTGAAGGCTGCTTGGGACATAGCAATCACACACTGGTGGAGCTTGCAGTCCTGAGGAATATGGATCAAGCTTAGAGTACAGTCAGGACCCTGAATTTCAGGAAAACAAAATTCCAGCCCTTCAAGGACTTAGTCGACAGGATCCCCTGGGAAATAGCCCTTAGGGACAAGGGAGCAGAGCAGAGCTGGCAGATATTTAAGAGCGCTTTCCATAGAGTGCAGAAGTTCACCATGCCCACATGCAAGAAGTCTGGCAAGAAAGGCAAGAGACCAGCGTGGCTAAGTCATGACCTGTGGCTCAAACCAAAGGACAAGAAGGAAAGGCACAGACTGTTTTTAATAGCAAGGAATGATTTGCTTACAGAACAAGTAATGGTACTTGTAGGTCTCACCTTTCAGCCAGTAAGGAAGAACAAACATCAGATAAGAATGAAAAATTTGGAGTAGAGAAAAACTATTGCAAGAACAGTTTTTCATATCAAGAAGCTAGAAGGATAGCTATTTTGAACAGCTGGAGGAGATCATCACGAAGAGAATTTCTCCTTTGGAAGGAGCTTAACTACTAGTCAATAACGTACTAATGCTGGATTAAATTCTGTGTGAGACAGAAGAAAAGAAAAAGATGATTCACTAAATTTAACTTTTCTTAAACTGAACTGAAGAAATGTTTTCAAATCCTCTCTAGCACATCATAAAGAAAATTCTTTAAGATAAATTCCATCCAAGAGTTTTATCCAGCTACTCTAGGTAATTAGTGAATCATACCAAGATAGATATATATACTAGGCATGGCTGATAATCTTTTCTAGCCAGCCTAAAATTAGCAAAATGTATATGATGACACAGCAAATAGAGACGTTAACTTCAATGATGTGTCCCATAATCAACAGTTTTGAGCAGAACTACTACTACTGAAGGAACTGTAAGGCAATTGTTCAGAGAAGAGATTAAAACAACACCTTTAATGTAGTTCAAAAAAATTAAAGGTTAATCGGTCACTTTGTATGTATACACAACATAACTTAATATTCAATATCCTAAACTCATCATCACCTTCTCCTATTCACAGCTCATTTGCAGAGTTTAACAAACCCCAGGGGTTGCCTTTCTTTGTGGTTCCTGAGTATGCAGAGTAGCATACGTTTGATGCCAGAAAAATAAGTTACAACAATTCGAGTTTCAGTTGACAGGCCAGTGATTCTGACTGTAGCTCATAGCCACTGAGATGTGCAGATATTAAATGAATGTTACAGAAACAATTCAATTCTTTTCTTAATTAGAATCAGTTTGAAACGCAATTTGGATTTTTAGCAATAATAGAGACAAGACGGATAACTAAGCTACCTTAAAAAAAAAATCGTGTGCAAATTGATTAGTAAAGGAGGAAATATTTCCAATTAATTTAGGTGAATGGGAGACATAACCAGTACAATATATCTAATTTATCCAAAAATTTATAAAAAAAAAAGTAGAAAATAGAGATTTGATAAGCCTTTGCCTTCCCACATGATGCTAATTGGGTAGAATAAAGACATTTTCCAGTCTAAAGCAGTTTAAGAAACCTGACAGTGTACTGCATAACAGACACAACTAGGATAAAAGTTTATTCTTTGGGATGCAGGTATCACAGTCAACTTTTTCTAACATGGAACCTCAGACAAAAATTAATATTGCATTTTCTCTGCAGTACTAGTTGTATGTAGTATCTGGAGGTAGCTATAGTTAGGTCAGCTTTCTAAACATTCTCTAATGTTATCTTAACCTGTTTAAATTAATTGTTTCTTGAATTCCAGCTTCTTTAGACTGCTTTTCTAATAAAGTCAGAACATAGCCTTCACAAATATAGTTGTTTCCACATAAACAGAGTATGACACTGAGACTTCATTGCCCTATTTCTTAGGCAGAAATAATGGCCTATGGAGAAGCCTGCCATCAGTATGCCATTTGTATGTATCTTCAGTTCTTTCAACATATGCTCACAGAAACAAAACACATATTTGAAAACAAATGCAAATTAAATACATGGGTTTTCTTTTCATTCCTGCAACAATTTTAATTTGATTTAGCTAAGAGCAAGGGATTCTGCTCTGCAACTAATTTTAAAATGTATTTAAGCAAGTATCACTCCTTCTGAGTGCAGATATAAACACACAGGTTGGGAACTATGAGTACATTACTTGTTTCTCCACCATACACAATTAAGGCTCTCACTAACTAGTCAGACAAACAAAGAGTGAGTATATTTCTACTTTGGACAATATGCTAGAAAATGCAATAATGTATTTTGAATTTTTAAGGTTCTAAGCAATACAGTAATACTCACCATCATAGATTTCCTGAGTAGACACAGAAGGGATCATGACAGACTCATTTTTGTGAAAGTACTCTTCATCTGAGTGGCATCAGGATTCTGTGAAGTAACATGTCCTTGTCCTTGAGCAATGGGCTTGCTTGCAGATATGTAAAAAAGTAGAAGTACCATATTATAAATACAGCAACAGGATCAGGTGTTGGCACAGACAACAAAGCATTCTACAATGATCATGATTTTATCAGTCCTTGGCAAAATGCTGGACAGAAAGGAACACCTGTATCCATTGTACACATACTCATTTCCAACACTTCTGTAGGGAGAAACACTAAAAAACCACTCACCACAGGTATTATTATTTACTATATTGTGCTGCTCTGGATTTTTAATTTTCAGTTTTTAATCAGTACTGGAGAATGCAGAAGCTCAGTATATCTGAAACTCAGATACCTTGTATTTATGTATCCAAATACGTATTTAGGATCCTAGCACAGGAATATATAGGCTGGAATGAATTATAAAGAATAACAGGTTTTTTTCAAAGGAAAAGTGAAAAAGAAAAAAAAAAGACACAGAAAAAGAAGTACTTTGGAAAATCTCCCTTCTAAGATAAAAATAATTTTGCATTTATGTTTCATATTTTTAAAACCTTTATAATTCATCACATTTACTTATTGCTTTGTTTAACTATGTAATTAAAGATTATACAGAGAGTGGAAACCTACAATTTTAAAGTGAAGAGACTTTTAGGTTGCGAGCAGAAATTTAAAGCATTCTGAAAACTACTGATATACAGAACAGATAGTTAAGACCTTTCCTTAGCAGTTACCTGAATATACATGACCTGGATTAAAATGTAGTCTACAAGCACTGTAACACATCTTCTAGGTGGGTGCTGTTCTCACAGTGAATTTCCCTGTGAGAAGGGAAAGCAGAATATAGTCTGCCAGTACTATTCTAGTGTAGAATAATAAAAGACAGCGTGTGATACTTTCATCCACAACAGAGGAAAGCCCTCTGCTTTTGCACTATCCTTATAACCTCCAATGGTCCTGCAATATCCAGACAGCCCATGAAATGAACTCAGGCCTGAGTACACCAGCATGCTGCCTTGCTGTCTCCATATAGCTTGTTAGCTTTTTCCCTGCTATCGTTGTGTCTCTGTATATATGTACAGTAATTAAAAGTGGAAAGACATAATTCAGCCATAAATGACCCTCAGATTTTACAACTGGGGAAGGGAAGGAGTGTGGGGGCAGGAAAGGAGACACCTTCCACAAAATCAGCTTTAGGAGAATACTCCAAGTGGTAAATGTTTCTGAAGGAATCATGAGCAAACATGAAAAAATGGAAAAAAAAAAAAAAGAATAGTGTATTCTTTGTCAAAAACACTGCAGACAAGTTTAAAAAACAGCATCAACAAAAAGTTACGAAGAAAAGAAAGGCATGATTTAGTCATTGCAGGATTGTGTAAGAGCACAGAAGACCTGAGAAGTACAGAGTGGCAAAGTACTGCAAGATTAGGCTCTAAATCCTTCCAACCTCCCTAAGAAATTCCTTTAAAGGTTATAAACTGTGAGTGCACATTTGTATTTTTCTTTCATGTTGGAGTAGTCAAGACAGTAACAACATGGCCCAGAGGTCACTCACACAACACTAAAACATTATACAAGGGGTGGAGGGAGGAAAGAAGAGGAGGGTAGTATTTGCTGCAAAACAGAAATACCTCCACTGTTAAGAGGAAACAATGGACCTTCAGAGCATCCTAAGAACAAGGCCTCATCTCTCTGACAATTGAGCACTTGGCCCCACTGAAAGGATTATCAGCCAGAAAAGGTGCCTGTTATAGTGTTTATTCTGATATGAACATCTTTCCAGTAATAACTTGACAAAGATCAGCAACTCATTTTACATAGGCCACTGACCAACCATTAAGTGCTATGAATTTTAGTCACTACCAACCCAAGACAGATATGAACCAGTGACCTGGAGGTGAAAAGACATGGATTATATTACCAGTTCTCTGATCTATCCTATCCCTTGAATATCTTGCTCCATTTCTAATTTTTACAGAGGATCAACCACTACAGACACACAATACTAAAATTCAGTGGTCAATCACCATGTACTTGGGTCATGTTTGCTTAGCTCACATCAAATTCAACAGTTCTCTGAAGAAATTTAACCCAATTTCACCCTAAAGCATGAAAAGAATTTGTTATTTGCTGCTATATAAAAATTCTTCTGTTGGCAAAATGCTTATGATAAAATCAATTTATAATAAAACAAAATGCCTGTATTAAGTAAAAAAATAAAAAAATAAAAAGAAGAATTTAAATTACATATTTGAATCTCCAATGATAAGGGAGGAAAAAAATGTCAGCAATATGAGGAAAAGATCCAGTTAAAGTTGATTTTCAGACTCCTGTTAAAAAACATTTTTGCTGGACAGACAAAAGTAGCATTTTTCTAGTATTTCTCAGCCACATATACATATAGCAGTCTCTGGGATTTTGTTATTTGAAGATGCTTTCCTTAATAACCCTTCCTTTAACTATATCTCCCTGCTTTAACTACTATCATTGTGTCTTTTTTAAGCCTAGTTGCTAGCAAGCAGCTTTACAGCTTTTATTTCTTTACATTCAAGTGGCTGTCTGTAACCACACTTCCATTTTTATGACTGAGATTTTGAAAAGAAAGCACGACAAAAAACATGGCTTCTTCTCTACCCATTTCTGACTGCAGTAATACAGCTGGTAGCATTCACAGCCACAAATGGCACAAGAGACATGAGATGCTGATGATCCTCCAACATTTTATACCGGGAGACTCATGCTTCCTTTCATGAAAGAATGGGTGGAGACTCCAGCTCTTTTATTTAAGCGAAGTTACCACAGATGCAAAGCCAGGAAAAGGACAATATTGTAAAGGGTACATCCACTGAATCAACAGTCTTTTAATGCAATTATTTAAACTGTAAAATACACTTAGATGTCGTAAATACACACAGCTCTGAGACCATGAAAGTAGATACTGTATCCCTGTATAGCTCAAGAGCTATTTGTACTATAAAGCATTGTGCCTGTGGACCTTGAAAACATTATAGCTTAATATTTCTGAACTGGGTCTAAATTCTTCCATGCTTATAAGACTATATCCTGTAATCAAGTACTTAATTAAGATGATCATCAACTACTAAGATTATTTCCTGATAGCATACCATAAAAAGATTACTCACATTAAATTAATATAGAATTGACAATGCCTTTATTACGTATGCAACTAATTAACGCTCAGTTTTGCAGAACACTAGTCGTAAGTGTGCCTTTTATTTCTACAAGTGCTTCGAAAAATAATGTATATAAGGAGTACTTGTGCCCATACACATTTACCTTAGGAGCTCTCAGGTTTGTGAAGTTAAATTAAAATGTCTATAGATATTTCCAATGTCTATCTCTGCTGCTTAGGTGTTATTTTCCATCACATAGGCATCATATCCCAGAATTATAATGAACTACAAAGAATATCATAGCTTTAAAATGAGATTTCAAGGAAAGATGCTTAAAGGGTTAAAAAACCAGATATATAATACATTAAACAGATGTTCTGAATTGACATTGTCACATTCGTTAAGAAAATGTTAGAGGAATTGTGAGTGGAAAAGGGGCTGGGTGTAATGATCTTGAGAGGGACGTTCTGGAGACCACTAGGGCGAATTAATACTTAAACAATCAGTTCAATGGCCCAGTTAAATTAGTGCACCAAAAAGAGATAAATACATGAATACAGATAAATTAAATGGCACTACCATATTAAATACACAAGATATTCAGAGAAAGCAGAAAAATGACCAGAAAAAAAGGCCTCTTAAGTCACTCCTGTTTTGGCAGGAGAAAGCCCTTTGAAAACTTTCCAATGCATTACATAGGAATTCTAAACTAAGGCAGATACATCTGTCAGATTACTTTCAAATTTTCAAGTTTCAGAGAAAGCTAAAACTACCTTGCAAATCACAAGTCAGAAACAAGGTCTGCAGAACACATATCATAGATGTAGACTTCTTTCTGTTGGTGAATCACCAAAAATGTCATTCATTGATATTTGTAATTGTCCTGTTAGTAGTTTATGAGAATATGTTGCAGCATCAACGTAATTTGCAAATGTTTCTTTATAGTGATCACTTCAGACGTTTGCTTTTCATTATCCAGTCTATACTATGTCTAAACTAGGTTTTTAAAGGAACCATCTGTTTCCTATATAGATACAGAAGTAAAGGAGAGAGAAAAAGCAAGCCCTTTCACAAAAGAAAACAAGGAATGCAGGGGATACCTCCTCCTGAAGAAGCATCAGGAAGTCACAGTACAGCAAAGGGCTGATACTGTGTATTTCTGAGGACTTTGATTATACCATTAAAAAGATGGCTGGGAAGAGGCAAGAGGTGAGATCAGAAAGTAGAATGAAAATGAAATGCAGTTAACAATGAAAAGCAGGAGAGGAAAGCAGAGGGGAAAGAAGGAAATCTTAAATCAGCAAAAGTTCTGCACTGGTGGTTATGTGTTCTCAGGGAGGAATATGGAAGGTTGTATGAAAAAACATCAGGCTTAGACTATAAGAGGAATAAATGGAATGGAGAGATCAGTGGTGATATCCAAAAAGACAGTGCTAATGAAGAAATTTTAAAAATATTAAAAAAACCACAAACCTAATGAGGATAATATATATTTTAAAAAGAACTGATGGGAAAGATTCCTTCATACAGAGTAACCAAGCAGCCTTCTGGGACTGACTCAGTTCAAATCACCATTTGTTAATATTTATTGAACAACAAGAGGAAATAAGAATTATACTGTAAGCTGATATATACACTTGGACCAAATTACTGCTTTGTAAACACCTTCAAATTTATTTCAGCTTGTTTGTTTGAAAGAGTGTAAACTTTGACTCCTGTAGTCTGCCTATCAGCAATTTTTTATATCAATTTTTATTCAAAGCCACACCACTAAATATGGACTGGGCTGTTGAACTGCATCTTGATCACTTATCAACTTCAATTGCATCCAATATGAGATTTTCTTTGTTATTGATTTGCATTGGAGCTACATACAAAGTGCAGCATTTGTGAATACAAAATCATTAGAAATGGCAATATTTCTGTGGAGAACCATGGCTTAGCATACATTACGTTTCACTTAAAACATCAGAGAAAAATCAAAGCGCAACCAAAATTAATGGAGATATTCTCATTTTGAGTATTTTCTAGAAAATTAAATGAAAAAAACAAGTTAATTTTTTTAATGTGCAAATCAAATTCCACTTTACTGAAATTGCATTTATTATGCATTTAGTATATCTTGAAAAAGATCTCACCTACTTCTTTATGCTACTTTATTTTTCTTTCATATTGCATACACCAGTATAGAATTACTGCATAAACACATTTTTCCCTGTCTCACTCCAGCCTTTGAAAGTTGTTCCTTATTAACTTTTGTTTGTGGTTACATAGCCTAGCAATCAGCATTCAGTCTTAACACTTAATTTAAACATCTAGTTATATAGGTGAACTTGGTTCAGCAAAATTACCTCTTCACAGATTCTAAAAATGACTAATTTTGTTTGACTTAAGGAGACTAATTCTTTTTGTGGAACTAATAGCTAGACTCTGTTGCTGATTAGATTATCTAGTGTTCTTAAATATTTAGAAATATTTTTACAAGTCTTCTGTGGTCTACATGGTATACAATGAAGATCATTAGCATCGGAAGTGAACATAATGCATCCAATTTACAGAAAGATAAGTGTGTCTTCCTTGGCATGCTGCCACTGCTCAGGTCAAAGATTTGGGATTTTATGATTGGGCTGAGATTGAAAATGATATGCACAAGATGCATTTTTAATGTGATTATCTAGTTAAACTCAGCAAACCAAAAACCAACCCAAAATAAAACAATGGCTCTGTAAGTAGTATAAAGAGCCTAGTAAACAAAAATGTTGTTACATGCTTTATTTTCTGTCCTTTTAATAAGTAACAAAATCAAAATGAGATGGCTGAGAATAATTTCAAAACTAGCCAACACACTTCAAAATCATACTTCATCTTGCAACCAAGGATCTCCAGAAATTTTAAAAACTGGGTGAGTATCCCTATATTTATATTGCAGATGGCAGAAGTGAGGCAATTACATCAGTCTGGCAGAACAATTATGATTTGTTGCTGCCTGCATGAAATCAGTTTGGAGTAAAATTAGACTCAAAGACCACAAATTGCATCAATGCTGAGTATGACTGAGAAACTTAAAGTAGGAAATGTTCACAGGCAGCTCATTATAACTGCTCTTTCTGATCAAAACCTCATATGAGGTGTATTGGATTGAGAAGTTCAGAGTGGATGTTGTCTACTTCCAATGACATCCATAATTTTGGAATTTCGTCATAAACACTGAACTAATGTGGGCAAGAGTAAATAACAACTTACAACTGAAAATTAGTGATACAAATACCAAGAACATTTTTATTCAAAAGCTTTAATATTAATTAAACCCAGTATTTTAATACATTCTTAAACTCTTAAGAGATGATATACGGGGAAGTTCTTTTTACAAACCTGAACTGAACTAGCTACCATAAGCCGAATAAGTTAATGTTAAAGACTGTCAGTGGACTGTAAATCTACAATAAGACTTTTTTGTGGCCCTCCAGTTTTGCATTCTATGTACCTGTGAGAATGAGCCAAATAAAATATCAGCCCATGAAAATTCAGAAATATGCAAACAGTAACCTCTCTGAAATTAAGCCCTCAGGTTTGCAGTCTTTGTGGCTACAGATAAAAAAAATAGAAAAAAAAGAAAAAGGAAAGTGCTTTGATATTTGAAATTTAAACTGTGTTAACATTTTCCTTGGTAAGTTTTTTAAAAATTCAAGCAGAGGCTACATTGTATTACTACTTATTACCCCATTACCTTTGCAGTTAAAACCAGTCTGAATCTGACCTTCAGGTACAGGTGATTGCCTTCTTCATTAGCCTCTATTTGTATAAATTTGAGCCAACCTGTTTTCAAACATGACTGAGGGATTTTTTCCTAACTTCTTTTCCTTTCTGTTCAATAAGTGAACAGCTATAAATACTGCTGTTATTTTAGATAATATGCTTTGTCTTGCAAACAGAGACATCTCTTGAGCAAAACTGTTACCTGAAGATAGAAATATCTAATCAATATTGATCACATGTATTGTACTTTCATTGCAAATTTGGGGGTAGGATTGTACCCATATGAGGAAATAAACAATGTTTATATCACAACTGTTGGCTTTGCATTAGCAGATTCCCTGCTTTCTCACTGACCACACACCGCTTCACTGCTGGAGGTCACTAACTTTTCCAGGGTATGGAAATACGCTTCTCAGTTACAACTTTCTGAAATTAAGTGTAGACAATCTTGTGTTTTAATGTTATAGAAGATACAAAGGGTTGAAGGAGTAATTCTAAAAATTCAAGGTGAGTAGAGCCAGCAGAACTCTGCAGAAACAGTGCATTCACACAAGAGTCAGAAAATAGAGTTATTTTCTACTTCAAGGTACAAACTTAGCAGATTCTCTTGAGAAGACTAGCAAGGCTCCAGCCTTCAAAAGATGGAGCTGAAGAGCATCAATTAAAAGAAACAGAAACTCTACTCTCTTGAAATAAGCATCTGGTCTGGATTTAATACTGAGAGGATTACATCCTGAAAGAATAAAAACTGAATGAGTATTCCAAACTTCACAAGAAAAGCTGGAAATCTGTTCTCCACCCTTTTTCGTATCTTACCTTTTTCCTACACATAAAAGAGAAGGAATGGTTTGTAAGCATATTGATTTTTCAACCCATTTCAGCCACTGATTTTCTCACAGTAAATGTACAACCTGTCTTTTTTCAATTAATGCTAATGTTTGGTATTATCGTTTGGGAGAACATAAGCATCTGCTTTGCTTCTCTGTATATATGTTGGAAATGGATAAGCTTACACCTGCCATTTTACAGAACTTCTCCTATAGATAAGGCACAAGCAGATGAATTTCCCAGACCAGAATAACTCCAAGTATAAATCAGCTACCCAGAAACACTCTAATATCCAGCACCTCAGAGAATGACTTTTTTGGAATTAATCACATAATCCTAGCATGGATGTAGGTAGATTCAGGTTGGATGCAGGTAGATATCTATTAATAGCAGCATCCTGTAGATTAAAACTCTGCTGGTTTACATTTAAAAAAAACCCCACACTTCTAAGACAATGAGTATTTTTCCAGCACACATGCTATAATTTTGGGAAGCCAGGGACTTCTGCTTTCTAACCATGAGTCAGACAGAAACATGCGCATTTATAAAATCTGTATAAACAGACTGTTCTCTTAAGAAAAATCACCCTCAGAGACAGTTCCCAAAACTGTCACACTTTCAACGATGAAGACAACAGGCAACTGCAGTAAGTTAGCTGGGTGCCCTGGTGGAAGTGTTGGGTTTTCCAGGGCTAGAAAATCCACTGAAAACAGCATTCACAACTAGTGTTTCACCTCATATCTATTTAGCTCAAAGTCCACCTCTGAGCACCAGGACAGCGAGTCTCAATTAGATAAAACTTCAGTCCTTCGGCAATGTGATATCTCTACAGACAAACACAAAACTTTTTAAGACCCTTCAAATACTGTAGCCTGTAAAACATTCTTGGTTTTTCACTTCAGGACAGTCAGATCCTAAGTGCTGCATATCACAAATGCTACCTGACATTATGTGAGTTCTTCAGGCTCAAAATGTCATTTTCACCAAGGCAGAAGTCTTGTGGGAAAAAAAGGAAGTACACATCTGGTCCAACAATATGAAAAAATATGAATGAAGAAGCATTACCACTTTTTGATTGAAAAGCGGTCTGGGTATGCTTCTTGAAATTATTTTCTCTAACATACACATGCAGAATAATAGATAAAAAAGTATATCATATTGAATATTTAATTCTCTAAAGAAATAATAAGAGAATGGCATATGCAGTATTACACTTCATTTAAAGCTCTACAAAAGGCATTCTGCTACAGTGGTAAGAAAGAATGCTTCTGAAAGTATTTTGTTTGGCATTCCACTTGTGCCACATTTTCATAAAACAATACTGAGAACTTTTACTTCATCTTTTCCTCTTCTGTAACAAGCTTAACATCTAGGTTGCACATCTATAAAATTACTAACTGCTCTTTTAAAAATATGCCTCATTACAAAACAAACACTGTGTGTTATGAAGAGTTTCAGATAGTACTGTATTTAAAGAGAAAAATCATAAAAAGAATGAAAGGAACATCTATAACAAGTACCACGAAACAACTTCATTTCTAGAAGGAAGAAGATGTGAGCAGATGTCAGGAACATCTACTAAACTCACCTGGAAGCTGTACAGGGGCCTTTGAGGCTTCAAAATTACTGTTCAAGTGGAAACATTTTCACGACTGATTGTACTCTGTTTGCAAGATAAGAAGGTAGAGAAAGTACAGCTTAAATTGCTGCATCCTGGCAAATATCCAGTCAAATTTTCAGTTCACAGAAGGGTTGATCTCTCATAAACTGAAGTTGGAAATCTTGAATAGTAAGGAATCCAAAATCTTCAGTATTGGTTACAACAAGAAGACAATCTTCTTTCACTAGGAACAGCTTAACCCTAATATAGCAGGGTCTCAGTAACTACTTGCAGCAAAGTTAGCAGGTAGAAGACTGGCAGCATAATCCTTGAACAAGCACAAATAAGCAATGAAAGAATGATGACCCACGCTGCACAATTCATTTCCCAACAGCATTCCCAGATAAGTTAATGATGTTGCAGGGCAGTTAAACCACATTGTCCAAATGTTGTCTTTCTTCCTACATAAAGAAGAAAACAAACAAGCTATTATTAAATATAGGCAGCAATTGAAGTTGCAACACTTTTTTAAAATGCTGTTATTTTCCAGGAAATGCTTACTATATATATAATAGAAACATTCTAAAAACAAATCTTAACTAGCGAAAACATGATGTTTCATGGTAACAATCTACCCCAGGAATCTTCCTTAAGACAAAAAATGGAATTGTATCAAATATTCCACTTGGAAAATGGAACTCCTCTAATTCCTAATTTCAGCTCAAACTGTCTTCTCATGATATTTAATCTCAAAACCCTCACATTGTTGGAAAAAAAATATATATACTAGCCTTAAAAAGATCTCAGACTGGACATAAATGCACAGTATTTTAGTATCAATAGGATGGAAAGAGTATAAATTATTCTATGGAACAGACCTTGGCTTGCCATACAATTTGCAAATCACTAAACAATTTTATGAAGTAATTGTTGACTACAGTTGATAACTAAGACTAGAGTAAAAAGCTGGAAAACAAATTTTCACTAATATTTTCTTATAATTCCATACCATTTTAAAATTTATTTTGCCCTCTAGAGCAACAAGCAGTATTAGAAGCCCACTTCTATACTGAATTATCTTTCTGAAACTTGTTTTGATTTTCCAGCTGGTGACAAGCCAATAGATTGATTATAATACATCAATTTATTTTAAAAATTAGAGTAAAAGCACAAACAAAAGAAATACCTTTCCCATCAGTAAAAACGAAATTTCAAAATTTTTCAATTAAAAATTTGGTAATAGATTAATTCTTCTAAAAACTATGTTTTGCATATTGTATCCAAAACTGGAAAAAAAAAAAAGTGCTAAACATGAAATTCGTTGTTCTACTTGCAATAAAACTCATACTACTTCACTGCAAGTTAACTGTCACTGCAAAAAAGCGTTTTTCCAGTTTCCTTTGAGAATCAAGATTTTTGGGACCAACATCTCTCTAACATCTATGTTTCAATCCAGCTACACAACATTACTCCAATACACACAGAAACTCTTAAGGCATGCAAAAAAATACAAGGCTCTATTCTCAAAGTTATGGCATTACAAATTATTTATTCACACTGGGCTAAATGACAATGATAGATGTCTTCCCACTTTGCCGTAAAATATTTTAAAAAAATCCTTGCTCTTTGCACTACTGATTTTCATATATGGTTAATGTTAATATATCATTAATACATGAATCAGGCACAGACCCCTTAGCTCAGGAAATTACAACTGCTCATGGATAAATCAAGTCCAGTCACAGCTTATCTTCTAGGACAGGGAGTCAGTTTAAGCAAGTTACTGTTATTCTCAGGCAAGCAAACTGCTATTTTCAGTCAGGTACACAAATATGATCAAAAAATAAATTACTTGAAAACAACCAATTTAAATTGTTTGTAAGCTGGATCAAGGCCAAATGCATAGCAGAATGAAAAAGTGGAATATGTTTTCAGGTAGATCTCTCTTGCTGCATTTTAAATAAGAGTTATTTTCATGGAAGAGCAGCTGATGTCTGCACAGCTCTGTAACTCACAATATTGGAGCAGTCTCAGCAAAAAAGAATAATTTCTTCTTGTACACAAATGGTTCTCCATATGCTTGTATGGTCTTGCAGTGTTATGGGACAAAATTATTGAAATGTTACTTAAATAAAACCCTGTGATATTATAAATTTTAATAGGCAAAATTAATAAATGCAGGGTGCAAAGAGTAGTACAACTCAAGTATTATCATGTCATTGTTTTACAATTTTACTGAATAAGAGGTACAAGATGTATACATTATGACAGTCAATTTAAGGGCTGAGTGAGCTGCAGAGATATAGATCTACAACCCATGAGAATGTGTTTTAAATACAATGATAACTTTCCGCTTTCACTCATTAATGCCTTAATTCTCTGTTTGTATTTCACTCTTTCAGTTTTTAATCATCAGTAAAAACATTCAAGTAAATTCTCCTCCTGGGTGACAATGATGCAAACTTTAAATCAGTTTGGACTACCAGGAGGGAAGTAGGAAAAATTATTAGCATTTTATATTTGATTTCAGAGATTAAGTTCTGTGCATTTTATAAAGAATGAAGTTTAGCAGCTGAACAAAATGCCTATTGTAACTCCAGGCAGCGGAAAAAAGCAGCCTCTGGGAAGGAATTTATTAAACTCGTGCCCCCTGCTAGACCCACACTGAACTCACAATTACACAGCATGCATCCCATCTCCAGAATATCATGATCTGCCCCTCAGTCAGACGCTCCCTGCCGCTGGTGAAACTTAAGCTGAGTTCCCTGAAAAGGTTCAACTTGAGAGTTGTTGCACTGCCACGGTTACAAGGTAAAATATACGGTAGGCCCAGGGGGCCATCAAAGGAAATTCATGGCCTGAGATGAAAAATTACCTCTCTAGTTGGATTTATTTATATATACATACACATACATCTATACGACCTTTTGTGTTTATGCATGGTACATATCTGTAAAGTTCTCAAACATTATAATAGTGACTTCATTCATGTGCAGTGCATCAACTGTGCTCCAACAGTTTGCAACGTGTTAGTATTATCTACAAAAGACATTACAAGAATTTTTTTCAGACATCAGTTTACTTAGTAAAGTAACCCTCTCCCTTAAAAAAAAACAAAAACAAAACACAGAAGAACTGATGCTTTTCTCAAAAGGAACTATGCATATTGGAATGTCTGACAGAAAACATACACATTCACTACAGCTCCTACAACCGCACACTGTTAGCAGCAGCCTATAACATTTTCAGTGCCTCCAACATAACAGAAGAGCTTTCAGATATTTTAAACCTAGAACTGTGAATCAAATGCCACCTGAATTTTCTTCAAATTTAGGCAGAAGGATAGACAGGAATCTCTTGAATAGAAAATAAGTATCCTTTCTAATGAGAGGACTGAAAGAACCAATTTTTGGGGGTCCTGAAAGCTCTCCACTGCTATACTGTATGGCAATGTATGTGCCGTGTGTGACAGGATCTGGCCTATAATGTCCTCTTTAGGATTATACTAACATTAGTGAGCAGGGATACATAGAAAAAGTGTGAAGTTGTTAATGTAGGGATCATTCAAAATATCCCTGAATGCATAGATACAACACCATTATTACTACCACCCAGAAGACTAGAGACAAATCCTTTAACTATGAAGGGGAATACTCAGAACAGGAAGAAATATTCTCAGCAATAAGAATGTATACAATGGAGTATCCAAAAGAGCAGACAGACTTTACCTAATGCCTACAAATGTAACAGTCAGAAAGCAGTTACTAAAAGGAAAAATAAGATGGAATATTTTTCTGTGAAGAGACAATCCATGGCATACACGTGGTGGCTCACATGCCTGGTAGTTTTCAGTTATACATAAGGGGATCTAACATTTTTTTATAGGCATTAACAAGATTTTTTACAGGTTATCCCAACCAAAATATTTTTTCATATGTGATACAGAACTCCAAGCTTTCTTTTCTTATAATCCGCGTATGTATACAGTCATCTAAAATTACAGTAAGGGGTATTTAAAGCATAGCTTCCATTCAGTCTTTGGGTATTGTGCTGTATAAAGCAGTGATAGTCATGCATTTCTGGTCTAGTAGCCTTTCTAAATGATCCTCCCAGGACCTTTATAGTTCACACTGCACAGTCATGCTTATTTTCTTCTCCATATCTCAAATCCCTTATGCTGTTTCCCAGAACAGTTACACATATCAGTCATTCACTGGTTTTCTCAAATATTTTCCTGCTTGACTATGTTTTTTCTTTCTCTCTTTTTATATTCTTTTGCTTTTTTATTTAAAATACAAGGTGACTAGTACAAAAGATTGAGGTAAAATATGAGTCAAGGCAAAATGTAGTAGAGTGGCTTTTAACCCTACTGATAGCTGTGTGAATCTTCATAAAAAGTGCCTGTTTTTCTTACTGCAATCTGCCAGGGAAGAGAACAAGTGATCCTGAAAGTTGAGAATCAGCCAAAACAGAAGTCTGAGCAGTAAAAAAACTTTTCTTAAAAAGCAGTTCAAAGAAATTGTAGTCTGAATAACATGAGGAACATTTCACTGGGGTGCCAAGTTTCCACCAGAATAATCACAACTGATATGCCCAGAGATCAGGCAAAACTTCTGCAAAGGTAAGACAGCGGATGATTACAAGGAAAGACCAGCTCAGCATATTCCATATGCCAACAGAACAACATGCAAATTCTGTAGCAGAAACTCTCTTTCAGATAATATCTGTCCAGTGAAGCCGAGTAGCATGATTTGAGATTAAGATGAGGGAAAAGGAGAACATCTCAGCTACTAGCAGCTTCATGGCATGAGCATTTTTTCCATAATTTGGACTAGAATAGAGACCAAGTAGGCCAACCCAGCATTCAGCCACTGGGCACAGCAGCTTGGACTTTGGGAAATCACAGCACCACTACACCTGTAAGGAGGCGAAAGGACCAGGGCAGGCAGAGAACAGGAACATGCACTTCTTAGCACTGAAAAAAAAAGAAAAAGATGAAGTAAACAAAAGAGATGGTTAGTCTTTATATTAGGCACATCGCATTATGTTATACGCACAGCACTTCCAAAAATTTCAGGAAAAATCTATACAGGAAATGTGATTTTAAAAAGATATATTGGCACTTCATCATTACAGATTCTCAAAAATTCTTACATGTATGGAAGTATTCGGAGTGATGAGTTAAAGCATTTTAACACATCATGGTTAAACTACTCATTTTTCATTCTTTCCGATCATACTTCAAAGTTACTAAAGTACATATAAAGCACTTGTTGCCAATGTATTACAACATTTATGACACTGCAGTATTTCTGAAATATTACACCACTTCATTGAGTGCCGTACATTTTATGCCAAGGTGGAATTAAAGGAAATGGGAGGATTTGTATTTTACACGTAGTGTGTAGCTGGTGCCTCATCTGCCTTTCTGAAATGGAAGGACTAAAGCAGTAAGCTACAATTCATGTTATTAATAATAAAAACTGTGTAGAAGAAACAATCATGTCCCAACTGATTATAAAATCCTATTTAATGAAATGCATATTTTTGAATACTCATAGGTACCGTAATGTTTGCATTGTCATTTAAGAACCATAAAGTATGATTGTGACAGTAGCTCTGTTAAACATTTTATAGTCTTCTCAGTGCATGTTTATTTTCTGCATCAACTTTTGTTCTTTTACAATATTGTCCTAATAATTCAGCATCAAAGCAATGCCACACTTCCTTTCTGGAAAGGGGAAAAAATGTTTCTGGCAAAAAGCCTACCTCATCTACATGACTTAAAAGCAGTTTAAAATAATTTGCTGTTTCTAGGTCTCTCTAACCTTGCAAGGAAATTTTTAAGCATTTCAGAGGCAAATTTACATAAATGAAATAAGTTTCAAATCTTGGATTTGTACTTCCCAAAGTATCTTCTTGCTTTTCAATTTTAATGGCAATAAGAAATGAAATCTTTCATCTAGCTATTTGAAATAATAGCATCTCAATACTATTCTTTAGATTAAAATATTCAGTAGTTAGTGAAATTACAGTATGAAGGGTATTTAAAGGCAACAGAAAGCAATCCTAAACTCAACCAGTGTGCAGGAAGCGATCCCCAGGTGGACTCCACCAGGACAGGTGCTGATTCAGAGTTCATAATAAATATACTGTGAGGATAACAGGCTGCTTCTTGGAGCTGAGGACAGCTCATGTGAAGGCACTTTTCACCCCAGGAAAATGTATGGCTCTCAGATGTCCAGAATCTACTTAAACAGCTACAAGTGTGCTAGCACAAATTTTGGCTTAATTGTTTTGAAAAACTCCATGAATCATATCAAATTTCCAAGACTACAGATGGTTGCAAAATTTAGATGGAGATTTTTTACCTTTTATACCTGTCTTTTTCAAACTTCTCCTGTAGAAATAGCTTTCATCTGCAATTAGGATCTAAATCTTCCCAGAGTATGAGGTTGTTCAGTTATGCCAGTCAACATATTTTCTATTTAAAACCAAAATGATTTTAGGCTATATATTGTGTCATGACATTTGGCAGGAAAAACAGCCTAAGTACCTATACATTGATGGCTACACCTGTTCTAGTGGCAGGAAATATTGAACAAAATATCTTTCCCACGGTGAAGGAATGTGCTTTTGCGCAAAGCTAAATGTTTTTATTTGGCCTATCTGGCCTTTATCACGGTAAACATTATCAAGTGTACCAAAGACAGAATGGAAACTATGGGATAACTTTTGCTGAAAAAGTGATTATTGCAAAAAAAAAAAGAAAAAACAACAAAATGATTAAGCAAATAAATAATTTAAGGCAAATGCAATGCAGTGGTAAAAGTAATCAGTATCTTTAGGACAGCTACTGCACAGCACTTCTATCTGTAAAGAATGCTTCCAGATAACAAGATGTTCTTGATTCACATTACAAGCTTGATTCATGTTACCTGTTATGCTCCTAAATACTGATAATTATGGCATCCATCTCACACAGAAGATAATCCATATTAATGACATGACAATTACTAATGCTCCACACATAATAAAAAGAGAGTTATTTCTGTTAAGATGCTCAACATTACATAATAATCCTCCCAAGAGAACATTTCAGTCACTTTATCCTTGCAAATCCAGAAGATTATTTAAATTTTCTTTCTGTCATTTTAAAACATGCCCATTGTGGATTCCTGCTTTAGCGTGGCGTTCAGTGTATTTTTTAAAATTAATCCTATGAAATGGCATTCCTCTGTGTGAGAAAATTTTAGAGCATGAAAAATAGTTAACAAAAAAAAACATGAGCCTCGATAAGCTGATAAAAGTGTTTGCTACTTCTTGGATTGAAGTTTTTCATACGATACTTATGAGAGTAACACAAAAAAATTTTTTTCTGCCTATCAAAAAACCTGAGACTTAAACTAAAACTACTCTGGATTCAAAGATGAAATTAGTATTTTTTAAGAAACACTTAACAGGATTTTTCCATAATCTTAATTGACAATATCCAGAAAATTATAAAAAAGGGTGTAACAGATGGGAGAGCTCACACTTGAACTTATGAATTACAAACAATTCTGTTTTTTATCTCGAATGATAACCATTAAAAGTAACACAACAGCAATTCACTAAACATGGCATGGAGGAATACCAAATTATCTTGCATTTGGCAACATGGGTTTTAAATAAGTTTAAGTCTACTTTATTCTGCACAAAACTTTCATGGCCGATTTTTACTTTAAAAGTCTAGGTATTGACAAAACTTATGACAAACCTTCCTCTTCAGAGAACCTTACTGACCATCTTAAAAATAATAACAAAAAATTCCAAGGCATTAAAATACAATTTTTGTATCTTACTGGTCAATGTCTGCCTTTGCCGAGATGGAGAACTGCTCTGGCACCAGAAAATCACAAATCATTGTGACTAATTGTGCTGGTGGGAAAGAAAAAATGTCTGAATTTAAAAAAAAAAAAATTTTTTTTCCTTATATCTCCTTCAAAAGCAGGTAAGGGGAGAGGACAGCAAGCTCCTAAGTTTGTCTCTTTTGTCCCAAACAACACTAATTATTCTATTAAAAGGTGCCTATAAATATGCTTATGCTACCAGGTTACCATAACTATAATTAAAGTACCTGAAGGCTTTCTTTTCCAGTTTTCAGCAGCTAATTCTTTCCCTTTCTTTTTAGTAAATAAATATTACTGTTATTATATTATTCACTCTTGGCAGTTGATTCTTCAGTGAGGTAGAAGAAAGTACTTCTGGCTTCCTAGCTGGATTTCTCGGCTGTTATGGGAGGCAGGTGAATAATATTATTTGAGTCACAAAGAGGATGTTGCTCAAAAATACTTGCCCATATATCATCCCTCTCCTTCTCCTCCTACCCGGTTCAAATTGTACATTTCAAAAATGGGCGAGACTTTAGAGTAACTCCAGATTAATGGCTGTGTCAGTGAAGGCCTTGTTGCCAAACACGGAACAGAAAGAATATTTTACTATGTTGATCAAAGATCCTGAACTTCTCAACATACTATTCTGAGTTGTAGGCAACTTTTTTTCTCTTTCACTCTTTCCTCCCTTCTCAATCTTTCTTTTCCTAATCTTATATCTATTCCTTATTTTGTTTCTTCGTCTTTCACTCTGTTTAAACTAACCTGCTCCCTTATAAATTGCCTATGATGCTTTTTGCTTATTTTTTCTTTTCTATTAATTAATTTTCCTTCCTTCCAGCCTTCACTTCTTCAGGGAGATAAGATATATGTGAATCTACTTCATTGAAGTTGATAACACAGCTCACACTGACTTCAGCGTAACCAGGATTTTAGTTGTGTAGTGACATTTGATATGAAAATTCCAAATAGTTTTCCCTTTGTTTGTGATAAATGCACATGTATATTTGATAAAAAAATTAAGTTCAGGAAAATTGAACTGCACACCTTATTCAGGAAGGCAAAAATGGTCTCATAACCACACATAAATATGGATGTAGAAATCATGAAACATTTCTAAATTCATTATATCTTAGAAATGACATACATAAAAATTTTGCAGCTCTATCCCCTTCTGTCCTTCTCTGAAAGGACCACATGTCTTACATGGACTTTCCTTCCCTTGTGTCCAGTCAGGTAATGACAAACTCTCCCTAATGTTACGAAGTGAGTGCTACATAAAAAGATCATAACCCAACAGCGAGTAGAAAACAGTTTTCCGTGTCCCTGTATCATCATCTTGGGTATCTTTTGTTGTTTATTTCTTCACTGTTTTAATGTTAACTAACACTTATTTATCATTTTCGTTACTAAATTCCTCTCATTACAAGGGTTTAAATGTAGTTCACATTAAGAGCCCAATCTCATTAAAATCTAGGTCAATACGCACTTTTTTCATCTTTGAGATACTCTAGATTCTCGCCTGTGAAACAGTGGAGCATTTGGAATCTTCTCTTTCAATGATAACAATGGAATTCTTTTCATTTCTCTGTCATTCTGCCATCTTTCCTTTAGAAATAATACCCTAGCATGGACAGCATAAAGCATTTTGCACTTAGAGATTGTTACTTTATTCAAACAGCTGTTACTCATCCCCTGAAAATAAGGTGAATAATAGAAAAAGACTTTTTGAAGCCATACATCAGGATGAAAGTTTTATAGCTTTAGTGTTGCTTACAAATCAATTCCTCTGAGTTGGGCTACCATTAGTAGCTTTTAAGATTGCCTAGAGCTGTGTCATTCACTGCCGTTTTGACACATTAATGCATTAATGGTATGTGCACGCTGACATAACTTCTCTGAAGTATTATTATAGTAATTACTAGGAGTCTTCAATATGACATGTGAAGTTAAGGAAGGTGACAAAAGAGTACGTAGATACTCAGACATTCTTAAAACATTCAACAACGACAGTGGGTAATTAAGAAACTACAAAAACATTGAGACAAGGCTTGTCTGCTATGTATACTGTCAGAGAAAACAAGCATGAATGAAAAAGGCAATTATCTGAAAATGGTGGTTGATACTATCAAACAATTCTGTTTCAGTAAAAAGAGGTTAAGAGAATTAGGGTTAAAAGTACTAGTTTTTTTAGTTCAGTTCTTTCACAGAGAAAAATGCTAAAATCTCATTATTACTTAGTAAAGAGTATGCAAAGTTTTGAAGCCATTTTGGAGTCAGCAGATGATAGTAATGAAAAAAGTTTGTGCTTAGAACCTTTGCAACTAAAAAAAAAATAATATTTTTGTATTTCTTTGATTATCACAGATGCCTCCTAAAGTAAATTAGCGAGATCATGACACGTTATCTGGAAAATAGATCTTTGCCATTACAAATCATTTTACTTCATTCTTTCTCAATCAGGTTTTTTTTCCAAAAATAAGTATTATTCTGAATTACAAATTAGGAATGCTGAACATACTTCCTCTTTTCACCTAAAAGCACTTTCAACCCCTATATGTATTATTTAATAAACTGGTTAAATAGATTAAATACCTTAATGTCAAAATCCCTCAGCTGTACTTGTTTCAATTGGAACTGGGAACCACCAGCATCCTGACAACTAATTGTCTCATGGTCTGTTAACTAAAGTGCTACATAGGAGTAATTTCTTGGACAACATTTTCAGGATGTTGTGCAATGGCTGGTATTACTGTGATCAAACATGCCTGGAGTACTTCTGGCTTGAGGCAACACAGCTATCCTTGAGATTCTGACATCTTCATAATGCATTTAAACATCTTGTTTAAAATGATGAAATCACAATACGTAGAGATAACGCGGTTTCAGAAAATTACTGTGTGTTGTTTACTCTTGGCATACACATTAAAACAAATGTATTACTATGTAATATTAATTTAAAAAATAATCCTTCTGTAATCCATTTAATACATTTGAAGTTACTCAAATAGGATGGAGTTTCTTTCTGCTTGTGTAGAAGTAACAAGGCTGAGAGGGGTCTTGAGCTTTTCACAGGGTTTGTTATATGTCATTGAAACATGTCCTGAACACTTCTTTTCCCATCTAAGATCCAGATCCAACAGTCTACTACTTCCTCCACATTCCAGTACACAAAACCCAGATCAGGATATAGCCTCCCTTAAACTCATATTTAATACTTGTAGTATAACCATTTTCAGCAGGTAAATAGTTAACTACTTTGGAAAAACATATTTTCAAATCAACATACCTGAAGCAAAGTTGGAGTTTTGCAAGAACAAGAGCTGATTAAGGACATCAACACTTGGTTGTTGATTGTTTACAACCATAAGCTATTTCTATATTTAGCCAAAGGCATTTTAAATCACTGCAGTTTATTCTATAATCTGAAATGAACAGCAAGAATACGAGAGATGTTTTAACTGATTCATAAATATTCAAAATGCTGCTGATTTTCAATCATATCTTTCTGCAATCTGTTTTTCATAAATACTGAATTTAGTGACAGGCTATTTTCCGTAAAATAGCACAATTATCATTCTTGTAGAAAAGCAGTTAAAATAGCACAGAAAATCTTTAAGTCTAGGAAGTTCCTCAGCATGATTTACTACCTAAGAGTTACTAATGTATTTCAGAAGCATGCTAGAGCTGTATTTCTGATGTTCTTATTAAGAAGTCTTAGCTTCCATCTTGTCCGTTTGATATACGTTATATGTTTCTTCATGTCTCATGGTTTTCATTGTTTTCATAAGGACAAAGCAAATTTCACAGCAATATTTACTCCTATTCTGCCAAAGTAAGAATATTTGAAAACTGAATAGGAAGGAAAAGATTGCTTTAACAAATAGTACACTATTAAACACTAGGGAGAATTTGGGAAGGGAAATTTTTAAAGGAGTTTTCCCTTCACTCTCTATAGCATACAGAAATTTTAGTTTTAAATGTAAACTAATTCCATAGATAAGTTTTTAATTGTGAGTACTAATCAGCCAGTTTAGCCAAATTAATGCTACACATCAGCTATGATATGATAGAACATTCATACACTATACATGAACATATAAATCTATAAATATAGGTGTTTTGTTATCATCCCCTTCTCCCACTAGAACTGGGTGCTTTTAAATAGCCAGATATTTGAAGCAGGATAAGGTACCCAGTGGTATTTCTCTACCAATTGAATGCTTTGTAGCTACACCCAGTACACTGTGTTCTCTGATAATATGGAAACTGATTATAATGTAATGTACTGCAAAAGTACAGTACTGACTATTGCTCTTCACTAGCTGAATACGCTGGCCCAGCCTCTCTACAATAATTGAAATGTAATCCCATAACTAGTCCCATAAACAAAGCTGTTTTCAAGAATTAATATTTGAGCATCATAAACAGTCCATTTGCAGGCCTACCATTCTGCAGAACTAAACCAACAAAACTATTCAAAAATAAGTTCTCCTGGTGACACCATGCCGTGATGACAGAGGCTCAGATAACAGAGATTTAGAAATAATATTTCTGTATGTCAATGGAAATTTAATAGGCATATGGTCCTGAAAGTAAATGAAAACTCCCCTGGGAAGAAGTATTTTTGGGACAAATGAAAAACAACTGACAAGAAAACACTTGGTTATCTCAAATTACACTGCTTCCTTAAGAGACACGATTGAAAGAGGTCTTAAAGTTACTTAATTATACGAAACTGTTTAGATATCCTAACAACTTCCTTCTAGATAAGGCATCAAAGTTATAAAATGAAAATCATGTATAGCTCAGTACAACACCACAGAAGAATTAACTACTTGCTTAGAATAGACTGTGCAGATTTAGGTTTAAGAATATCCGGTTGATAGGAACTAACATAACCATGAAGCGTCATGCTAACATGTTTTGATTTTTTTTTTTAATTAGGGGAGCAGACAAAGAAATATATAAGAACTCTTGAGGTTGTATCAGTTGAATTATTTTAAGTTTTAAAAGCCAAAATGAAAAAAAAGCCTTTGATACTACACTGAAATACATCAAAATGGACAGAAGCATTGCTCACCTGGAAACATAGAATCATACAATGGTTTTGGTTGGAAGGGGCCTTAGAGACCATCCAGTTCCAACCCCCCTTCCATGGACAGGGACACCTCCCACCAGACCAGGCTGCTCAAGGCCCCATCCAACCTGGTCTTGAACAGTTCCAGGGATGGGGCAGCCACAACTTCCCAGGGCAACCAGTGCCAGTGCCTCATCACCCTCATTGAGAAGAGTTTCTTCCTAATGTCTAATCTAAATCTTCCCCCTTCCAATTTAAAGCCATCTTCCCTCATCCTAATGTTCCATGCCCTTGTAAAATGTCCCTCCCCAGCTTTCTTGTATGCCCTCTTCAGGTACTGGAAGGTCACTATAAGGTCTCCTTGGAGCCTTCAGTTCTCTAGGCTGAACAACCCCAATTCTCTCAGCCTGTCCTCATAGCAGAGGTGCTCTAGCCCTCTAACCATCTTCGTGGCCCTCCTCTAGAACCGTCCTAACAGTTCCATATCCTTCTCATGTTGGGGATTCCAGACCTGGAAACAGTACTCTGGGTGGGGTCTCATGAGAGTAGAGTAGAGGGGTAGAATCACCCCCCTTGTCCTTCTGGCCACACTGCTTTTGATGCAGCCCAGGATACAGTTAACTTCTGGGCTGCAAGCATGCATTGCCAACTCATGTCAATCTTCTAATCAATCAGCACCCCCAAGTCCTTCTCTGCAGGGCTGCTCTCAATCTTGTTCAATTAGAAACATAGAAAGCAATTCCAACAAATCACATGAGAATACACAAGTATAGAAACACAGATTAAATGTATTTTAACCTGCAGATTATGAACAAAGGGTGAAATGTTAGGGAAAAAATTACCCCAATTACTTCACTACTGTAGTGGGCTTTTTCAAGTATGTTTAAAAGTAGCAAGCAACACTGCATACAGAGAGAGAATTTTGAAACAACTTCAGGCAATCTAATGTAAAAAGCATTTACAGATTAATTATCCTGTCCTGCATAAATGAAAAACAGTTTCAACTCCACACATTTAAGAAGGATGCAGATGTATCACTTCTGGAGTTAGTACAAGCATCTTTGTTTAGATTTCTCTCTTTCAACAATAGCAATTTCTTTTTAACATAATTATAAGAGCTATATCATAAAGTACTCTTCTCTATAGTACATCATAAATCTTCACAGCAGCCAGGGTGTGGATCAAACTCTAGACTATTCACTCTGTGAAGACTAGGACTTAGGAACTGCACACAGATAAACATGTTTTTTAATTTTCAAATTATGTATTCTGACATCACAGAACACAAACCTTTGACATACAAATCCATCTATCAAGTGCTATTCTAATACTGGTGCCAAGCCTGCAGAAAAAATAGTTCCTTCCATTTCTAGGAAAGCTTTGTTTCACAAGAATAATTCTCGAATCAGTACAAACTATTGGGAAAGATTCAAGCCACTAGTAAAAAATCCCCAGAAAAGAAATAGGGGAAGGAAATGCTAAAATCTAGATTTTCCTGTTTAAAGTAAACATAAGAAACCTGAGCAACACATGGTCTCTACAGAAGGCTTCTTCACAGAAGCAAGATATTTACGTAATGCCTTATGTACTGCATTCTTCTTTTATAAAGATTTCATCAGTAGGTAGCGAAATAAACAGAATGACTGAAGCAACAGCCTGGGGGAAACCAGTAAACAGAGCTCATTTCATATGCAAAAACAATAACGAGGAAAGATCAGTTACTGCAATTCTAATAACAAACAACAGATCATTTATAACAGATACTCAGATTGTATTTCAGGTGAAAAATCCCCAACAGAGACTGGAATTTTCACTAGATATTCATTGCACTCTGGAATGGCCAAGGAAGCAAAATGGCATCCCAGTCTTGCCCATAGTATTTTTTTGCTGCACATGGGCATTGTAGTGATACAGAATGACTGCAGTGGTTCCCAAGTCTACCTCCTTTCTCACCTGATGTGCCTTGGGACACTTGTAGAATCTTTGCAACAACAAGGTTCTTGGCACTGAAAGTTAATGAAAATGACTTTGAAATGTCTGTGCCGGATATAATCTAAAGATACAGTGAACAAAATTCACTACAATCTATCTAATCATTCTACTGAAATACAGCTTTTGGGACCTGAGAATAGGTAAGTACTTACCTCAGTTTTCTGGCAGGACTGAACCTGTTTGTGACTTTGGAAATCCAATTTATACACCTAGAATTTCTGCCAATCTCCCTCTCTCGCCTATTTTTTATCCCATACCTACAAGGAAAACAATGGCATATATCTTAGTTCTCATATCTGATTAACTGTTGATCCCATGCAAATTTAATGTGGCTACAAAAAAAGATCTGAACAGGCTGGACGGGTGGGTTGAGACCAATGGCATGAGGTTTAATAAGGCCAAATGCTGGGTCCTGCACTTGGGGCACAACAACCCTGTGCAGTGCTACAGACTAGGAGAAGTCTGTCTGGAAAGCTGCCTGGAGGAGAGGGACATGGGGGTGTTGATTGACAGCGACTGAACATGAGCCAGCAGTGTGCCCAGGTGGCCAAGAAGGCCAATGGCATCTTGGCTTGTATCAGAAATGGCGTGACCAGGAGGTTATTCTCCCTCTGTACTCGGCATTGGTGAGACTGCTCCTCAAATCCTGTGTTCAGCTCTGGGCCCCTCACCACAAGAAGGATGTTAAGGCTCTGGAACGAGTCCAGAGAAGAGCAACAAAGTTGGTGAAGGGGCTGGAGAACAGGCCTTATGAGGAACAGCTGAGAGAGCTGGGGTTGTTCAGCCTGGAGAAGAGGAGGCTGAGGGGAGACCTCATTGCTCTCTACAACTACCTGAAAGGAGGTTGTAGAGAGGAGGGTGCTGGCCTCTTCTCCCAAGTGACGGGGGACAGGACAAGAGGGAATGGCCTCAAACTCTGCCAGGGGAGGTTCAGGCTGAACATTAGGAAAAAATTTTCACGGAAAGGGTCATTGGGCACTGGAACAGGCTGCCCAGGGAGGTGGTTGAGTGTTTAAGCGACAGGTGGACAAGGTGCTGAGGGGCATGTTTTAGTATTTGATAGGAATGGTTGGACTCAATGATCCAGTGGGTCTTTTTCAACCTGGTGATTCTATGATTATTTTGTACTGTGCATAATAGTTAGCTGACTACCAAGCGGAGATTAAGAATACGTTCTTCTCTGGAAGTGGATGCATATGATGACATGGGGATGCAGAGTACCTCAATGTTAACTCCCAAGGACATCCACATATCACTCCCTATTTTCTATTTGCATGTACTTAATTATCAATTCTGATATTGAAGAAACCATCAGACATATGGTACATTGAAGAAATGACAGCATTACTATATAGAAGCTACAATTCTGCTAAAATCTATATTACTAGCTTTTAAGAAGCAAACCACTATTTACAACCCAGAAAAAACATATTAATATTCTTGACATCATAAATCTCTGTGAAAGCCAATGTCTACTTAGACTGAAAAAATTATAGGTTGTTAGGAATTCTAATAATTTTGCAAAATCTCATAGTATACATATTACAGCATATGACTTATCAGGCTCATCTTCATGTGAACATCACAAAGACCACTATGTAATTTATGTATTTCAGTATGCCACGTCATAATAAGTTTTTGATGTCAGAAAAATATTTTTGGAGGAACGATGAATGGTCTAAAATATAGGGAGCTTCACACTCATTTAAAAGATTTTGCTTATGATGCCCTGGCTCACAGGAGATTTGAAATTTGATGTTGAAAATATGCTATGAATAGAAAAGTACATTTTCCCTATCCATTTAATTATCAGTCAAGAACAGCTAAGGGAAAACTACTATAAATCATCCCCTTCATTGATTTGGATTTCACAGGCAAAATTCTGGCAACTCTGCCAAAAGCTGCCCCATGAACGTAATTGTTACATGGATTCCTTTAAGCACGGAGTAGTAGTACCAGAACATCTTCAGATACTGCCCTGGAAAGCCAAAGAATCTGTGGTAGTTAGACATCAAATCAGAGAAAGCTGGAGGTTTGGTGCTCCAGATTTTCCCCTTATGGTATTAAAAGTAAAACAGTACCTCATGCTAATTCTTAAGGAGATTTGCATGTCAATCCCTAATTTGCCAAATTATGTGTCCTCTGGTACGGTGACATTTAATGTATCATTATGTACCAGAGCTGATATCCAAAAAGTTATCTCCTACATACTGTAGGTGACATAGTTATTTAATTGATATGAAACAATTTTTAATTTACAATGTGTGTGCTGTTCTATTAAAATTTGCTCAAGATGCCCTATTATATATGGATTCTCAACATGTGCTAGACAGCAATCGATCTCTTCATTTTCAGCAGAAGAAATGCTTCAGATTTTAAACAGAAATACAAATGTGTAAAGGGAGTACTCAGCAGCTGCACAGAAAGAAACAACAGAACAATTACCAAAATTGAAGTTGCCTTTCAGAAACAGAAAAAAATAAATCTGACAATTTAAAAAAAAAAATCCCTAAAACTCTGACAAATATAGATTTGAATTTGATTACTATGCTTCTTAAGAAAAATAGTTGCTTGAAAATTATACATATAAAACTCACATCATTCTCCTAAAGCTGAGGATACAAAAGAACTTATAAATACAAAATACAGCAAAGAGTTTTTCACTCTCATTGCTTTTTTTTTTTTAATAATAATCTAACTACCATTACTGACACTTCATGTAACAACTGCATAACCCTCAAGCACGAACCATAAAAATGTTCTGGAGAGTAAAAATATAACTAATATTATGGTTTGTTCTATTGTAATAATTAGTATGTGCTAGACAAAATTAATTTGAAATGTTGAAAAAAGTTATTCAAACCCAGAAAATTATGACTAGTAAAATTTAAGAGCTGGTATTTGCACAAATAACTATGATTTCAGAATGACATCCTGGTAAACAATAAAAGATTTTGTCAGACAAATCTGGCCAAATTCCATCCTGAAACTCATCTATAGATAATAAGCACAGAATGTGAAGATCTATTAGAGTCTCTTTTCTGAATTTAATCATACTGTCCAGGAAAAAATCACTCTGCTGTAAGAAAGAGTAAAAGTTAGTAAACCAATAAAGAAAAAGAACTAAACTTAATAGCTTGCATCAAATGGATAGGTATTTTTGAATAAATGGAAACTCTGACTAAAAAGCCTGACATAGGAAGGAAAATGGAGAATGTAATTGCCATAATACAGTACATCAGTGATCCATCCAGTCCAACACTCTGACTTGAGAAATATGCATAAAAAATGTTTAATGAAGAAAGTGAGACATGCATAAATCATCAGCTGCCTTCAGCAAATGCTTCATGAATTCAGAGCTGACATCAACAGAATTTAAAAATTGCACACACAGACCAGTCTTGAACTAGTCTTCAAGAAAAAAAAGTGTGTTCAATTATGCAATTAACTTTCTGCAAATTTTGTATTGTGTTTCTTTTTGTATTTTAGATAAAAGTATATTCCCAGCCACTCCCTGGTATTCAGGATGAATATACTGATGTATATTAATATATTTTGTCAGCCTAGTTTTTTTAAAACCTCATCTTGCAATAATTTAAAAACATAATGAATTACAGTTGTAGGGCTACTGAGTCGTCACATGAATTGCTTGTTCATGAAGACTGCAATTACTTTCTGCTTTCTCATGAATATTTCTTATTTCTGTACCAGTAATTCAACTATCCAGTTTTTGTTCTAGTCCCTTATGAACATACATATCCCTGCTTTATAAGATAGAGGGAATAATTTATGAATTAGCATGCAGTTAATGAAGCATAATAAAAATCGTCTTGTAGAAAATTACTAAATGCAAAGATTACCGCAAACACACAAGATCCAATTAATTACTGGATTCCAGTGGCAGAAAGCAGAGGAAGGAAAAACTGCAGGATCATAATGATAGAAAGTTCACTTACAGTAGAGTCAGAGTAACAAAAAGTTACCAAAATACACAATTTCCAAAGCCTGAAACCAGTCTACCACCTCAAAGGGACAGAGCAACAGAGCAGTACTATGATTTATCAAAAGTTTCCTTCAACATAGTGACAATGGATAACTCCATGCAAGGGATGGTACAATAAAGGGCACATGCCCTGTCCTTCTAACCTTCACATGACTATGGGCCCAGTCCTGAAAGCTGCACTGAAGCTTTCACAGTGACCACCTTCTAACCATGATTTATGTTCACAGACTTGCTTCTGATTTGTGGACTTTCTTCATTTTATAGACTAACCAGTCCCTTGGCTTTCACGATTTGGTTGCAGACCCTTATTTACGTTTTGTAAACTAATACAGATGAGGTAATAAAAATTCTATTTATTACCAAAATGTTTATTTTTAATGGTAACAACAGTATCACTTGTAACTACCCATTATGGAACTGCATCTGACACTAGTGTAGAAAAAAATTTAAATAATCATTTGGCAGTAAACCATAAAAAAATTGAAATTATGATGGCCAGCAGACCTAAAACAAAACACTTAAAATAAACATCACTTCCTCTGTTTTCTGAAAAAACTCATCTTCTGATTTAGTTTTCCTGAGACCAGTTTCATTTTTAAAATAAAAAACAGCTTGAAGGTTCATGAGCAGCATGACTCATTTTCTTCAAGAATTATTATATTGAACAATCAAAATATTTTTATAAGTCATTAGAATATACAAGTAACATCTTATATTAATGCAAAAGGATAGAAAAAATTTTTCACATAAGTACTTGTTGAATTAATTGCTCACTTTATTAAATTAGTTTGATTTTAATTATCAATTAATTGTTCAATTATTTTACACAATCAGTTTGAACATGAATGCCTGCTTTGGCTTCAGTGGCCAAGGGCTGGATAAGAAAGAAATCTAGATATTTGATGGCAAAAGTCTAAATGCTATGCCATACACTAAATATTGGTCACCCTGCCTCACATGTCTACCCCGATCACTTAACAATATCTCCTCTATTAGTATTGTCACATCCAGTTGATCTAGCATTACATTATCACAGCCATTCAGTAGCACAAATAGTTCATGAAAGGAGGCTGTGGGCCTCTTCAAGCCTATTATAAACTGTGTCTGGTGAATGATGTGTCCCAGCTAGGGGTACTACCCTGATGCATGGGAAGGCAGCATCCTTAATTCATGGATGGCTGAATTTTCATACGACATTATGAGACTGACTGAACGTGTTCTTTATTGATATATCAGCAAGTCAGGAAGCAAAATTGATTTATTTTTTCAGCTGATCCTTCCCTTACTAGAAATTTCCTGTGCAGAACCTTCTCTAAAAAAACTATTATTCATTTTCAAAAGCAAAGAAATTAGGGTTCTACAGTAAGTAGTATCTTGTTGGTCTCATACGCCTACTAGGTAAAAGAGTATAAAAAAATATAAGATCCAGGGAAAGAAAACTTTGCAATTTCCTTTTATTAAGATTAACTTCAAACATAGACTTTTGTTACAAAAGTATTGAAGTTAGGAGTGAAACAGCCCTGTACACATGCTGCTACAGCATTCTACTAGAAAAGACTTTTTGTATTACAGTTTTCAAGTCCAGCCCTAAAAACCTGTTTTAATTCATGTGGAGGTTTTGGGGGAGGAGGAGGGAGGCTCTCCTCTCTTGGTTTTCCACTTGCAGAAAGATAAAAAACTAGAAACTTCCTGTTTGTTACTCTGGTGCTGGACTTCAAACAGTTCTCAAGTGCAGTAAATTATGTAATCTGCCTTGTTCTAATACATGCATAGCCCCATTGAATCCCAGCAATCCTTTATTTTAAGGATCACATAAAAAGAATAACAGATTTTTTGGTAAATAAAACACTGCTTTAGCGTTAGCAGGAGTCCTAAATTTTAAGTTCAATGTTAGAGGAAATTTATTTACCATTAACCGTTTCTAGGTACATTCTCAGTGTACTTCATGCAATATCCTCTCCAATTCCTTAAACTGCTCTGAGCATATTAGAAGACATTAACTTTTTCCATGCTTTTTCCTCGGTCTTTAATAGTCAGACCAGTTATCCCTAGATTCATCCACCCTGAGCCAGAAAACAGGGACGAAGAGCAAAATAAATGCCTCATAATCAAGGAGAAGGATTCAACAGCCTTCTACACCACCTAGACACTCACAAATCTATGGGACAGGATAGGATTCACTAGAGTACTGAGTGAGCTAGCAGAGGAGCTTGGCAATTCACTCTCCATCATTTATCAGCAGTCCTGGATAACTGGGGATGTCCCAGTTGACTGGAGATTAGAAAATTGTGATGTCCACACACAAGAAGGGCTTGAAGGAGGATCTAGGGGACTACAGGCCTGTCAGCCTGACCTCAGTACCAGAAGATTATGGAGCAGATCATCTTGAGTGTGCACACCAAGCATGTGCAGGGCAACCAGAAGATCTTGCACAGCCAGCAGGGTTTATGAAAGGTAGATCCTGCTTAACCAACCTGATCTCATTCTGTGACCAGGTGATCTGCCTAGTGGATGAGGGAAAGGCTGTAGATATGATTTACCTTGACTTCAAGTAAAGAATTTGACACTGTTTCCCACAGAATTCTCCTAGAGAAGCTGGCAGCTCATGGGTTAGACAAGTGTACTCTTCACTGGGTAAAAAACTGGCTGGATGGCCAAGCCCAAAGAGTTGTGGTGAGTGGATTTAAATCCAGTTGGCAGCTTGTCACAATAGCGTTCCCTAGGGCTCAGTGTTGGGGTCAGTCTTGTTTAAATCTCTTTATCAACGATCTGGACAAGGGGGTGGAGTGCACCCTCAATAAGTTTGCCAACAAGCTGGGTGGGGGTGTTGATCTGCTCAGTGGAGGGATCTGGACAGGCTGGATCAATGGGCTGAAGTCAGTTGTATGAGGTGTAACAAGGCCAAGTTCCAAGTCCTGCACTTGGGTCACAAAAACCCCATGCAACACTATAGGCTTGGGGAAGAGTGGCTGGAAAGCTGCCTGGTGGAAAAGGATCTGGGGGTGTGGGTCAACAGCTGGCTGAACACGAGCCAGCGTGTGCTCACAGGTGGCCAAGGTGGCCAACAGCATCCTGCTTTGTATCAGAAATAGTGTTGCCAGCCAGAATAGGGAAGTGATTGTTCCCCTGTACTTGGTGCTGGTGGGCCCATGCCTCAAATACCACTTTCAGTTCAATTTGGGCCCCTCACTACAAGAAAGATATGTTCCCAGAAAAGGGCCACAATGTTGGTGAAGGGACTTGAGCACATCTTATGAGGAGCATCTGAGGGAACTAGGATGGTTTATTCTAGAGAAGAGAAGGCTGGGGAGAGGTCTCATCGCCCTCTACATCTACTGGAAAGGAGGTTGTGGCAAGATGGGTGTTGGTCTCTTCTCCAAAATAACAAGTGATAGGTTGGGAAGAAATGGCCTCTAGTTGCACTAGAGAAGGTTTAGATTGGATATTAGGAAAATTTTCTTTACTGAAAGACTGGTGAAGTATTGGAACATGCTACCCAGGGAAGCAGTGGAGCCACCATGTCTAGAGGTGTTAAAAAAACATGTAGGTGTGGCACTATGTGACATGGTTCATTAGGCATGATGATGCTGGGCTGATGGTTGGACTTGATGTTCTTAGAATTATAAAATCACTAAGGTTGGAAAAGACCTATGTTCAGGAGGAACTGACAAATGGAAAAGTACTTTTTCTCCTTTACTCAAACTGGGCAAAATGTGTACATGATCTGCCTTTCAGACCATGACAAGTCTAGTGCCCATGGTCAATAATCATTAACACAGAAGACTCAAAGACCATATATGTTTTCCTTTATGGTCTCACTCTCAGGTCTCCTGTTATTTTTCAACACTACAAAATATGCAAGACCATCATTCTACTCATGGGAAAACTGTCACTGGTTAACATTAACAATTTTTGTGAGGTTCAAGGAAAAAACATGTTAGATGGTGCTTACATGACTGGAGACATTTCCTTACAAGTAACAGCGAAGTTCCTTGTCTTGGTACTGCTAGTGCAAAGAATTAACCATATTTAATGTGATCTTATTCATCATAATAAGCTTCATCTAATTCCGTCCTTCAGAAACCTTCATTAATCTAACTTACAAAGAATATGTTAAACAAAAGCACTTCACAGTATTAGTGCGATTTACATCAAATGTGCTAAAGAAAATTACCTAATACAATTTTCTAAACCATTTAGTATTATGAACTACGAACTAAAAGAGAAAATTACATTTTATGATTTGAAGGCTATTGAAAACACTCTACACCTGAATTCACACAATCTGCATTACTTTGCTGATCTCTCAATGGTAAAACACCTTAATAAATCAGAGAACTCTAAATAATACTCTCTGAATTACGCAGAAAAATATCCTAAGTCTCTCTGAATCTGCATTGAACAAGATACTCCTTGCTTGACTTTGGTGCCTGAGCCAGGGAACTCACTTTTCACTTTTGTTTGGTTTATTTCCAAAGGAAATAGATAACAGGACTGCTTAAACAAGGTCTAAGTTTCTCAAATATAAACCATACATCTGGATCGGTATCTGGAGATAACAATAGCATTTTTCTGATGTTTGCACAAAATGTCATGAATGTGATTAAGTCAACCACCTCCAACCCTAAAAATCTTGAAAACTACCAGAAAAGAAAAAAGGGTGGAAATCCAGAAGTATTGGTTAACTTATAGGCCTATTCTATAGAAAATTATAGATCTAGAAACTTTCAGAAGTATATTTTCTTCTGTTACTTAGCAGCTGTTTAGGAAAAATTCACTCCAAAGTCTACAAAATAAAAATTAACGAGTGTAGAGTACTCAGAATTCTCACTACAATGCATAGATTTGATATGTAATCAGGCACACTTACAGCTAAACAACCAGGAATTCTAACTGAGAAAAGATGAAGGTGCACTTCAAACTGTAAAAGATTAAATATATGTTGACTTTTTCTGGAAAATCAGCTCCAAAAATTTTGATATTAATTATTTTATATTAGACTTTTCAGAAATGCAAAGACATGGAGTAATAAGTACTGTAAAATCTTCAAAAAACATAAATCATTTTTTCCAGAAGGCAATCTCTGGACATGTACTAAAATCACTCTTATTAAGAGATCTTCTCATTCTGTAGACCAGTAATCAATTAATTAAAAAATATACACGTATTAACATAAAATTCACTTGCAGTAAACATTCTTGCACTAATACAGAAATTTTTAAAATATTTAAACTACTGAAAAGAAAACTTTTTTCCAAGGTCAAGTAATGAAAAATTCAGAGAGCATATAATTTATGTTTTGTCATAAATCTCTATATCATAACATCTAATAGACAGAATTCCTACTCTAATATCACATTCTGTTCCTTAAGGGCAGGAAACAGTTTCTGTTCAAAAATCACAAAGAAGAAAATGATATTTCCAGAAACTTAAGAATTACACAAATACTAAAATGAACAGCTTTCTTCTATTAAATTCGTTAGAAATAATAAATCATTTTAATATTTTATATTTTTCTCTTCCCTTGCTTCTTCTTTTGCTGTATTTTTTTAGCATAAAATTACTGGACTTTCATTTGTTAAATTAGATGACAGTGAAGTTTAGCCTATATTAAACTCTAAAACTTCAAATTAATGCTTAATTCAGAACCCACTACACACATGAACAGGAATTAAACAGACTACTGCACTAACAATAATCTATTACAGTCAGACTTTGGTTACTAAAACAAACAACTTCTTGTAGAAGTCCAAGAAAGTAAATTTATGAAACTGCATGTTCGTCATTTTTGTGTGATGGTACTCGGTCAATTGCAGTGGAGTTGAACTGATAATTGATATCTCAGACAACAGACTTGAAGTGTGTTACGGATAGCCTTATGACTTTCACTTACTAAACAATGACTATTTCCCCATTCCCACGCCCCGTGAAGGTCTTTTAGACCAAAGAAGAACACCAAAGAAGCTATTTGTCAGCTAAGGGGAAAGGATCTTCTAGTTTAGGGATTTAGAACTCCCTAGGAAGGGTGGTACAGAAAAGAGTAAGGTGAAATTGTATAACAAAATTCTACATATCGGGTCAAGAGAAAATAGAAGTCATTGAACCTTGTTTCCTAAAACAAGGCCTATTGAGACAAAAATGGTTCTCAAATCATACTACGTTGGGCAACAACGGTAAAGTACTGCAGAATTCATGTTTTTCCTGGATAGAAAGATTAACAATTCCACACTTAGGTTTTCTCTCTCTTATGGATTTTGGATCCCAGGAAAGTGTTTAATCTCTCCAGGAATTTAGAGAACTTATATGCAAGTTGTGGAATAAAAATACAGTTTCCTAAGTGCACAGCTGTAACAAATATGTTATTGATTATACATGACAGGCATTCTAGCAGTGTGATACAGTGGAAAAAAATAAGCATCAAAGTCCTACAGGATTATACATGGGATTTAAGTCAAAACTCAGTGGAAAGGAAGCTGCAGAGAGCATCTAAGTCATTCTAAGCCTTCTTAAGTAGAGGGAGGGGAGAACAGGAAAAAGTGTGTCTGAAAAAATTCTGTTGCTATAGCAATTATTATCGATAGAAAACCATTAAGCATTCACAGTAAAATCTTTACACAACAAAACAAGTCAAAATACTTCATTGTTCCTCTTATCTTAAAGTAAGTACTAAAGTAGAAAAATAAAGTAGCCATCAGAAGAGGATTTATCCAAGACGCCTGCTACAACTGGTATCCAACTTGAGATTAAATTAGAACTTCAGAACTCTAAAGCTCAAAAATACCATCAAAGCCTTAAATAAATTATGATACTTAACATTTGGTGCTGTGTATGAATACTGGAACATATTTTAAGATCAACACATTTAGTAAGACAGTAACAAGGGAAGCAAAGTTGCAAATTGTTTGAGGTACCAAGACATTTACAGAATCACTAAGTTGGAAAAGACCCACAGGATTATCGAGTCCAACCATTCCCATCAAACACTAAAACATGCCCCTCAGCACCTCATCCACCTGTCTTTTAAATACCACCAGGGATGGTGACTCCACCACCTCCCTGGGCAACCTGTGCCAGTGCCCAATGCCCTTTCTGTGAAAAAATTTTTCCTAATGTCCAGCCTAAACCTCCCCTGGCAGAGCTTGAGATCATTCCCTCTTGTCCTGTCCCCTGTCACTTGGGAGAAGAGGCCAGCACCCTCCTCTCTACAACCTCCTTTCAGGAAGTTGTAGAGAGCAATGAGGTCTCCCCTCAGCCTCCTCTTCTCCAGGCTAAACGACCTCAGTTCCCCCGGTTGCTCCCTTGTTCTCCAGCCCCCTCATCAACTTCATTGCTCTTCTCTGGACACGCTCCAGAGCCTTAACATCCTTCTTGTGGTGAGGGGCCCAGAGCTGAACACAGGATTCGAGGAGTGGTCTCACCAATGCCGAGTACAGAGGGAGAATAACCTCCCTGGACCTGCTGGTCACACCGTTTCTGATCCAAGCCAAGATGCCATTGGCCTTCTTGGCCACATGGGCACACTGCTGGCTCATGTTCAGTCGGCTGTCAACCAACACTCCCAGGTCCTTTTCCTCCAGGCAGCTTTCCAGCCACTCTTCCCCTAGTCTGTAGCACTGCATAGGGTTGTTGTGCCCCAAGTGCAGGACCCGGCATTTGGCTTTGTTAAACCTCATGCCATTTGACTCTGCCCAGCAGTCCAGCCTGTTTAGATCCCTTTGCAGAGCCTCCCGACCCTCCAGCAGATCAACACTTCCACCCAGCTTAGTATCGTCCGCAAACTTGCTAAAGGTGCACTCAATGCCTTCATCCAGGTCATTGATAAAGACATTGAACAGGGCTGAACCCACCACCGAGCCCTGGGAAACCCCACTTGTAACTGGCCTCCAGCTGGAATTAACACCATTTACCACCACTCTCTGGGCCCGGCCATCCAACCAGTTTTCCACCCAGGAGAGTGTGAGCCTGTCCAGGCCAGAGGCTGACAGTTTCTCAAGCAGAATGCTGTGACAAACTGTGTCAAAGGCTTTACTGAAGTCCCAGAAGACCACATCTACAGCCTTTCCTTCGTCCAGTAGACAAGTCACTTTGTCATAGAAGGCGATCAGGTTAGTTTGGCAAGACCTGCCTTTTGTGAACCTGTGTTGACTGGGCCTGATCACCTGGTTCTCTTGCATGTGCTTCATGATAGCACTCAAGATCACCTGTTCCATGACTTTCCCTGGCACTGAGGTCAGACTGACAGGCCTCCCTGCGACCCTTCTTGTAGACGGTCACAACATCAGCCAGCCTCCAGTCCAGTGGAACTACCCCAGTCAGCCAGGACTCCTGGTAGATGATGCAAAGGGGCAAGCACATCTGCCAGCTCCTTTAATACCCTTGGGTGGATCTCATCCAGCCCCACAGAATTGTGGGTGTCTAGCTGGGCAAGCAAGTCTCTAACCACCTCCTCTTGAACCATGGGAGCTTTGTTCTGCTCCTCTAACTCTTGGGGATGTACACAGAGGGAACAACTTTCCTTACTATTAAAGACTGAGGCAAAGAAGGCATTAAATACCTTAGCCTTTTCCTCATTCCCTGTCATGGTTGTTCCATCTGCATCCAATAGGGACCGAATATTCTCCCTGGTCCTCCTTTTATTGTTAATGTATTTATAGAAAGTATTTTTGTTATCTTTCACTGACTTGGCCAATCTGAGCTCTAATTGGGCTTTAACCCACCTGATTTTTTCTCTGCACAATCTCACTTCCTCCCTGTAGTCCAACCAAGACACCTGTCCCATCTTCCAAAGTTCATAGACATTCCTCTTCATTTTGATGTCCCTAGAGATCTCCCTGTTCAACCAAGGTGGATTTTTCCCCTGCCACCTCCTTTTCCAGAACATGGGGATGGCTTGCTCCTGAGCTGCAAGGATTTTCTTTTTGAAGAGCTCCCAGCCCTCATGGGCTCCCTTGCCCTTAAGGACTGTCTCCCATAGGACTTTGCCAACCAGCCTTCTGAGCAGTCCAAAGTCTGCCCTCTGGAAGTTTCATGTGATTGTTCTGCTAATCCCCCTCCTCACCTCACCTAGAACTGAAAATTCTACCATCTCATGATCACTTTGCCCCAGGCATCCTCCAACCATCACATCCCCCACAAGGCCTCTCTGTTCATGAACAGCAAGTCCAGGAGGGCACCTTCCCTTGTCAGCTCACTCACCAGTTGTGTGAGGAAGTTGTCTTCCACACACTCCAGTAACCTCCTAGACTGCTTCCTTTCTGCTCTATTGTACTTCCAGCAGACATACGGAAAATTGAAGACTCCCACAAGGACAAGAGGTAGTGATCTTGAGACTACTCCCAGTTGTTTATAGAAGAGCTCATCAGCTGCTTCTTCTTGGCTGAGTGGTCTTATAACAGACTCCTATCACAATATCTGCCTTCTTTTGAGCTCCCCTGATTTTAACCAACAGGCACTCGATCCCATCATCGCCATAATCAAGCTCAAGGATATCAAAGCACTCTCTAACCTAGAGGGCTACCCCACCACTTCTCCTACCCTTCCTGTCTTGCCTGAAGAGTTTATACCCCTTCAGAGCTGTGTTCCAGTTATACGAGTCACCCCACCACGTTTCCATGATGGCAATTACATCACAGTCTCCTTGCTCTACAATAACTTCCAGTTCCTCCTGCTCATTACCCATGCTGCGCCCTTTGATGTAAATGCACTACAGCTGGGCTGGCGAACCCTCAGCTCTCATAAAGGGAATAGCGTTCATTCCTAATTGACTGGTCCTTGGAATATCTAACCCTCAGTGCCAGTTTCATCCTTTCTGTCACCAGATGTACTTCCCCCAACTTGCTCTGTGGTGACATACTGGTGGTCCTCGCCATCACACCATCTCTCAGGCACTGGAGTTCCACTTCCAGGCTCACTCCTGACTAGCCTGGTTTTGTCCCCCTTCACTTCTAGTTTAAAGCTCTTTTTATGAGCCCTGCTAGATTTTTAGTGAGGGCTTTAGTACCCCTAGGAGACAAGCGTGCCCCATCCCTAGTAAGGAAGCCTGGAGGTGTGGGGGCCAGTCCATGATCAAACAACCCAGAAGTTTTGCTCCTCAGACCAGGTTCAGAGCCAAGTATTAATCAACTGGTTCTTTTTGATCTCTTGCTCTATATGATTTAGTGTTGGAATGGAGCTAAACACTACTTGCACCCCAGAGCCCTCCATCATTTTCCCCAGAGCCCTGAAGTCCCTCTTAATTGCTCTCAGCTTCCTACATTGTGTGCCATCATAGCCAATTTGAAATACTAACAGAGGGTAAACAAGAAAAGTTTTAACAAGAAAATAGTAAGAAAAAACAAGAAAGTTTTTAAGTTGTTTTTAACAAGAAAGTAGTAAGAAAAAAAACTATGTAATCGTTCTGTTAACACGCATTTTTTTTCCTGAAAATTTTACTTTTACTCTGGCTCTTAGCTTTTGTCCTGATTTGTTAAAACTCTTGTAATGTATTTAAACTTTTTCATTTAGATTTTAAACATCTAGAAACTGTGATATATATCACTATTTTAAGAGGGAATTAACAAGCTAGTTAAAGCAGTAATTACAGATATTTCCGTCTAATAAAAAAATACATATATATATTTCCCACATGTGCTATATATTCCATCCAAGAGTCTCGATACTTTATGATGCCTGAGTGTTAATCTCTGCAGAGCTGTGAAAGTTGGGGTACCTTATGTCATATAAAGTATATATTAAAATATCTGGCATCCACTGCATGCCCAAATGCAAAATGGTACACGCTGCAATAAAAGGCAACAAATAGGACTCTAAAAGATGACGAATGCCTCCATTTAAAGGTCTGCTGTGTCATAAATTCTTTTCCTGTGGTGTTCTCAGGAAGCTGCCCTGATTCAAAACCTGTAACAAACTCTACCGACAGAGTTCTCAAACTACAGACTGGAAAAGCTCAGGCACAGATATTTGTTCTGAACTGGGGAATGCTCGGAACAGCTGGTGAACTACATGAGCTGAATAACTTTTTCTGAAGAAAGCCGGAGAGCATAAGATGCCAGAATAGATACTCTCCTACCTTTGCAGGGAAAACACTTTTATAAAAGATCGTGCTGCACAGAACCAATACAAGAAATTTATCATCAGTGTTCAAACCTCACTGACTTACAAAAAGTTTAACATGCATCGGAGGAGGGAAATATTTAGTGAAAATTTACTGGAGAAAATATGCATTTTATTTTTGAAAAAAAGCTGCCAACATTTTCTAATCACTGTCAGACATTCTGAGCTTCAAGAATCTAACGATTCACTTTTTTCTTTTAATTCATCCAAGGAGGATATTAACTCAGAAACTGCCCCAGACTAGTACTGTCAAATATGAGACCAACCGGTAGAATCAGACTATAATAGTATTATTAGAGACAGCTACACTTTGGTATATTGATAAGATAAATATGAACTTTTTATACCCAATGATATACTGTAAATATATACCACCAAACTTGTAAGTAGTGTATTGTAGAACGTTGGCAAAAAGTGTAGACTTCTGAAAATTTTTGAGGTTTTGACTACTTGGAATTTAAACTTCAAAACAATATCAACATTAGGTGCTTCCCGTACCAGTAACTGTGTTCAAGAACAGAAATATAAACAATCTTATTCTTCTATTATGTAACTATATCTAATCTGAACCTATGGCTTTGTGATCTAGAATTGATTGTGGAAAGTCTGTGATCTCTTTATCTGCATGTATAAGCTAAAGTTTTCCTCTGTGTTGTAGGCAGATTTTGCTACAAAACCAGCAGGTCCTATTTGGGTTCAAGCTACATAATTATAATTTTATTTTAGTTGGCTCTTTGTTATTCTTCATCTCAATATAAATTCTTTGACTTCCTATATCGATAATCATTTAAAATTACTTTCATTTTCAGCATTAACATCAATGCATGCAGTGTTAACATACATATGTTAAAGTACTTTCATTGCGGTTCTGGAAGGAAATTTCTAAGGTGATTTGAGAAAAATGAAAAATGGAAGTAGAAATACCCAGTTAATGATAAGAAATTATTTTTATTCTCTCCTTCACATTTCCTCTTTAAATTTCTAGAAACTTAGCAGCAGATCAGAAAAGTAGCTGAATCTGGAATACAGTAGAGCATCTGAAGGCCAGCATGTTGAGACAAAATGAACATAAGAACACAAATACAATAATTTTAAAACATAAGCACCACAGTAACCCTATTTCTGCAGAAGGAAATATATAGTGCACAACATACAAACAGTTTCTGTTCCAATTAAAACATCGTCAAGACTAAGTAAATTGATTCTGACTGAAAAATTAAAATAATACAAAACCAGCCCCATTTTGAACTTAACAGAAGAAATGCCTCTGACTTGTAAGAAATAAGTGTCTCTATTTCTTGCAATATATGAAACATTCATCTGTTATGAGGTTTTCTTTCATAAACATCTAGCAATGAATGAAAAGTAGGTATCCCTACTGATTTAATCTGACCAAATGATGGTATTAGATACTTATATATTTTTACATTCTTGTAGTGTCATTGAATTCAGATGATATTTTTTCAGATGAAATCATTATGCATAAGGCATGGTTGGAGTAAATGATAGGCTGTAGGAGTATCATCCTCTAGGACTGCCACTAGCCATAAATAAATGTGTGCAATAGGCAAGCAGCTATTTAGCATAAGAGTAAAAAAATCCTTTTCTATAATTTTAACCATATGGTAGAAAACATAACTGTGTTGAAATCATAAATAAAGTAAATGATCCAAATACAAAAAAGATATATATGGAAATTGTGTTACTGTTATACAGCTTCTACCGAAATCCCAGATGACATGTGTTAGTGCCATAGCCAAGTATGAGATTCTATTTAGAATCTTGACTGGAATTAAAACTGTATATGAAATAGCAAGATCTTAGTTATTTAATTGCAAGCATGTGCAACAAATGTGATATTGATATGGGAAATACCACCTGAGGAACCATTCAGAATTTATTTTCCAATTAAGATCTTTTTGATTTAAGCAATTGTCTTTGATTATACAGATTTTAAACTACCACACATACATTCTTGTTCAAATGACAAGTATGTATGTCCCATGCTAATTTTATCTTAAATTTTTGCAGTCCTTTTCTGTATGGAATTTTCAAATCCCAAACCACCCCCATTCAGCTTCTGTCAAAGGCTATATGGCCTACATCCTTCGTCTACAAAGTACAAACATATCAACTGAATACTTATGCAGGTCTTTCAGCTCCTCATTCATTACAAAAATTAATTAATTATCTCCCCCTTTATGGATTGCAAGTACTAGTAAACTACATTAATCTTAATCTCTAATTTATTGTTTGTTTTGTTGTTGCTATTTTGTATGAGTAAACACAGGCTTGGGAGAAGAGTATCCAAGCAGGTCATTGAGGATCCAGTGAAAAACAGTGATAGAAAGCACCACAACAAATGTGGGTCTAGTTAGTGTATATGTGACACAGAAGCCCAGTGGCGCAACGGACAAGTGCCAGAGTTGTAATGACACAGAGAGAAAATTTATCTTCAGTGGTGTTTGGAGACAATCAGAGTAACAAAAGAGACAGCCAGCAAGGAGAAGACTGATGAACTTTTTACTAGCCTTTTTTCTCATACTAAGTTACCATATTTAATATGTGGATTTTCTGGTGTATGAAGAGTGGTTGTAGCAGTGTGGTAAAAAGATCCTCAAAAATGCTGGGCATTCTGTCTCTTCCTTTTTGTGCCGAGTGTCTCACAGAAAGATTATGACCGGGAGCTTTAGAAATTGAAATTCTATTCCCAGTCTGATTTTTAACATGGTTTTGAGGAACCCATTGTACTTTCCCAAGCTGCTATAGCTATGTCTGTACATACACAGAAGAAGGATCCTGGAAGGACAGGGAGAAGGATACGTTCCAGTTCTATGTAACTAGTATGGCCAACACTGCTGCCTGGAAAAATCATGCAACATCTTACTAGGAGAGTTAATAGTTACGTATTCTCCAAGTGTATTATTGGCCCTGAAAGTGCCATATGAGGCAGGCCATCTCTGCTGTCAGTGCAGTTGGACACTACTACAGCTGCCTGACATTTGACTGCACCTCAGTAGAGCAGATGAGTTTCCAATCCTTATTAACCCTTTAATTTGTTATTATTTCTGAAACCTTCTCTGTTATTAAGTGATGAATTTATTAACCTTTAAATGATAGCAGAAAATAGCGCACACACACACAACATAAAACACTGTTATGCTGTACATGAGAATTTAAATATACAGTCATTGCTTTCTTGAATTTATCTGAATAATTTGTCATGGCTTCTTATGCTAAAGTAAATATCACAGCTGAAATTCCCACTAAAAAAAATATTATCTAAATATCCTGCAATTTATTCTGCTTGAATAACTCTTATTGCTGACCTAGATACCTGCATTTCCAAAGAGGTGTCTGATGCCAATATATTCCATGGTAATGGAATAACAGTCATCTCTGTCTACAGTCCTATATCTTTAAAAAAATTATTTCAGTACTCAAATAAATCCAAAATAATCCCTCATGATCATATTCATGAAGTATTTTCACAGCCTGAAACAGTAACTTCTTTGTGTTTCAATTTTGATTAGAATGCACGCAAACCAGATACTCAGGTTTCAGAAAAAAATTTTCTTGCAGAAAAGGAACACCTGTTTTCAAGATGGCACAAAACAAGATATGGAACAGTGCTATATGGTTCATCACAGTTTAGTACTAACTCACATTTCCCTATATGGATTCCTATTGCATTCTTAATATTGAGTTAATGTTCATTTACATCTACAGCAGAATGATGAACTAATTGTGTGGGATATTAACCCAAGCTAAATACCTACAATTTCATTACTGATGCAGAAAATATTAATCTATCTTCCAGATGTGCAGTATTTCACCTAAATCCCTGAACACCTCACTATACTTTTCACCAACGACTTAACAGCAAAATGAAATGTTGTTACAGGATAATACTATGACTTCAGTGCTTTTACAGAACATAAATACAATAATTTTTATGAACAGGCTTAGTGATAAATTCTAAGCACATAAATGTATATTGGGTACATAATTCAAGTGTCATATAATTTATATAAACTACTTTAACCAAAACTTGTCAAATGCATGGCTAAAATATTTTGTAATTAAGACCAGAGCATTTTCAAGAATTTAGCTTCTTTATTTATCAAAAGCCAAATACAGCAAAAATGGGGCCCAGCAGTGAAACAAATACTGATTTCCTTAAATCTACTCACAGGTTTAAAGATAAGCGTCTGCTTAAGTGTTTGGCTGGGTCACAGCCCCATTGCCCAAATATGCTACCATTAATCACATTATGAAAGCAATTACTACAGGTTTAGCTTCATTAACTTGGAATCTGAGAAAAGTCAGAACCCTATAGGAAACATTCAATAGCCATCCGAAAGCCATCCCACACTATACACTTTCTTCTATTTCTGTATATCCACTTAATCTAGCAAGAAACAAAGTTCTTGTATGTTTATAACGTACAAATAATAATTATCAGTGGGGAAAAAAATACTGCAGGTTGGATTTGTAGAAACAATACACTGCCTCAATGGTTACCTTGTTTTATGGACAGTGCTGGAGAAGCCACATAATAAAGTATAATATACTTCTGAATCACCCAGTGGCTGGTTTTACTTGCAATGTAATAAAAACAAACTTTGTGAAGACCATTCCTTAGTCATAAAGGAGCATAGCCTACATATATACAAATAATGATTTTTATGTAAGACAAATGATGAAAAAAAATCCAGCTGTCTCACTCTCAGTTAAGTGATTTCACAATTTATTTCACATCCTAGGAAACATCTTTAGATAGTATACGTTTCTAAAGAAGGTTGAGCTTGTAAAATGATATCAACTCATTCAAGTGTGAATGGAATTTTAATTTCCTCTAAAACTAACCCAACAGTGTTTGAATACACTTTAAAAAAAAAAGCAATCCTCCCCCTTAAACATCAGAAAGAAGTAGTTCCTCTAGAGAAAAAATACATTTTTTTCAGCTGTGTAAATATTCAAATACAATAGATAACTTGTTCAATCAGTAACATTACTACAGAATTTCATGTTTATGTCCACACTTCTTTCAAATGATAAATCATAACTTCTGACTTCAACTCCACTCTGTTTTATTACCGTTACGGAGGATAAAAAATGTTATTAGGCAATCATTGCATTGTTTTCCTAGGTGAATAACTATGAACATTTTTCTACCTCACGTATATTCAACAGTTGCAAATTACAATTTTTCACCATTGACAAGGGGATATTTGATCATAATCAATAACAATAATGGCCTCTCAAGCAACATTAGAAAGACATGAACTTGCCCAATGTTAATGCTCCCATCACGTTCAATTAATACTAAGTGCTACTTGTACATTCTCAGTGTTACAAGAAGATCCAGCACAAGATGCACAAACACAGACTTGACAATTACATTGCCAGTACATTGAATAAGGAAAGTGGACATTTAAAACGTGATTCAGCACAGAGCAACGACCAGGAAGGAGGCATTGAGCCATCTTATGGGAAGCTAAAAGCTATAAACTAGGTAGACACATAGGACTGCAACATTATGTCCTGCAATTTTATGTCTCAGGCATGACTTTGCAGTGAAAACATGGCAACAATGAGAGAAAGCATGACAAACAGTGGTAAGCTTGCTCAAAAATATAAAGAAGCATTTAAATAAAGAATTTGACCAGGAAGTGGTAAAGTTGGATTCCTGTCCCTGTCTCAAGAGTGTTTGTTGTTTTAGCAACTAGCTTAAAAAAAAAAAGTAAAATTAAATTTAAAAATTCTACTAATTATTTTGGAGCAGAGACTACAAACCCAGGATTTAGTTCAGCTGGGCACTGCTCTTGTAACCTGTCCTGCCTGCTCAGTTTGCATCCCATTAATCCAGCATTCCTTTTAGTAAGGTAGCTTACTTTAAGCAAGCCTCCCTTCCCCTTCTTGCCTCTCTTGGGAGCTAGGAAAAGGAAGTATTTGCTTCTAGGTTAGTGCTATCTCTAACCATTATGCTACCAAATAAAAGACAACCTATATCCTTCCTGCACCTACTTCCCTCATGCCTAGCGAGACTGTGTGCAGCTCTCTGGACATCTCACTTTGGTAGAAACATTGATCCCAGCTTTATGTATCAAGTACAGGGATTTTTTTCAATCAGTTTAAAAGACAACAGCATTCTGTTCCTTGGTCATCTCTGCCAAATCAACAGAGGGAGAGTTAGCAAAATGCATTGATAGCAATTTCAATATGTGTTACTAGGCTATTCAGCTGGCAAAAATATAATGGAACAAACTGTTATTCTTCCTAAAACTGTCATACAGAATTGGGAGCAAAACAATCTCATAAAACAGCAGCCACAGCTTTTTTCCACGAAGCACATGAATGCTTCCTTTCAATGGCCCTGGACATACTAGGCACACCAAGAGAAATGGAAAAGTACAGAAAGAAGATAGCTGCACATAGGCTGTCCTCTCAGCACATATATCAGCCCCAAAACTCAGCCTGTTCTTCCTAGCAAAAACTATTTCTTTCCACTCTAGTATTGCTGTCATCTAATGCAATGTTATAAAAGCTTTCAACAATACAGTTACAAGAGTCCACATTGCTAAAGATAAACTTTACTAATGAAACAATTAGAAAAACTGCAAAGTGAAAAACAGTAAAACTGGATGATGACCAGTGTAAGGTCACTTACCTCTCATGCATTTTCTAAACAAGAATTTCTCAAATCAACCTTGCTAAAGCCAGGTGCAGCCTTTAATGTGTCCAGTAACTGCATGTGGTGCCTCAAAAACAATAGTATCATAAGTGTTTGCTTTCCTTGAAACAGTACTCCTGGAAGTTGTCAAAAACTTCCTCAGGTTGCTCATGCTTCAACAGTGGCATTTATTTCCTTTCTTAATCCTCATAGTACTTGCAATCAAAACTGACCTTTGAAGCGTTAGGCATACTCTCTTACCCTCCAGGTGCCTGTGAGCAAAGCCCTGAGGAGCTGGGTCCTTGTTACAGTGTTCTGGTAGCCCAATGTTTAGCTTTATTGATTATCTGAGGAATATATTAATGTTAGATGTTACACAACAACACATAGTCTAAAACCAGATTAAAATAAAAATTTACTTTCAGCATCTAAAATAGACTGAACAGTTGAAAATGCTTTATAAAAGAGGTAAGTGAAATAAATGAATGAAAAATCAGAATTACCTTATTTACGTTGAGGTCAGAACTGGAAGTCTGGTTATAAATCTCTGCCTGTAATCTGTTGGTTTGATCTTTTTTTCTTCCCCATTTTCCCTAACCAAGACCTATCTCTTCCTACATGCCTTACATCTCCAGTTCATACCACAGAAGAAACCCTGAAGTAGCAAACAAGATTTTATACTTATGCTGTTTGAGGGGACTCTAAAGAAATCCTAACATGACTCGCTATCCCTCTGCCCAAACCCACTGAGCTTAAACAGACTCAGGGAAATATTCTGACCCCCCTCCTCTCTTCCAGCCTTCTTAAATTTGCAATAATTTTATAAGCTGACCAGCTGTTATCTTCTGTGCTTAACTGGCCTTTACTCACCTAGCTCTTCTCCAGCTGCCTAACTCTTCAGTGTTAACACCTTAATTCACCCACACCTTGATGTGAATTTTTGCTTGCATACATTAATAAACTAATCTGGTATAAATATCTACAGGAGAGTCCTATTATACTATATCACTATGGGTGACTGCCTTAGTTGATTAAGATCAGACACAATAACAACATCAATTACTTAGGATGGCAATGGGTCTGCGTGGATTGACATGCAAAATCTATCTTCAAGGGATGGTTACAAAATGGAACAATATAAAACAAACAACGGAGCTCAGATATTTAGTTTTCTTTGCTTTCATAGTGAAATACAATCCCTGTGCTTCTCAGAGTAAAATGAAGTGTAGAGTAGCTTACTAACAAACCCTTAAAATAGAGCCCAAACACTAGTGAAAAATGGTTATTTGTGTCATGACACCATGACAAAAGCTCAGCTCTACAAAATAAATTTTAGGTTGGTGTAAAAAATAATTGCCGTTTTTGTCATTGTGAACCATGGTGATTATTTTGGATCAAAAGGTATTTAACTGTGTTCATGTATTGTGCCATTTTAAAGTACAAAATTCACTCCACTTATATATGCTAATGGTATTTTTTCACTGTTTATTCTTTTTTATATTACACTGTTGAATTAAAGATGAATAAAGAAAATCTACGACCTTTTGTTGTATGAATTCAAAGAAGGATGTAAAGCAGCAGAAACTGCTAGCAATATTAATCAATCATTTGGCCAGTAGACCATCGATGAATGTACAGTTCAACATTGGTTGCAAAAATTTTGTAATGGAGACAAGAGCCTTGAAGTTGAGGAGGGTCACAGACACGCTTCTGTGATAGTCAACAACCAGTCAAGGGCCAGCATTGAAGCAGACATAAGCAAAACAACTCAGGAGAGTTAGAAGAACTATATGTTGACCATTCAACAGCTGTTCAATGTTTGCACCACATGAGAAAATCAAAAACGCTCAACAACTTGGTGCTGCACAAGCTAAATGAAAATCAGAAAATCCCTGTTATGAAGTTTGCTCTGCACTTATTTTGCACAGCAAAAAAGATCCATTTCTTGATTGCATTGTGACATGTGACAGAAAATGGATTCTATACAACAACTGAGAGAATTCCATGCAATGGCTGGAGTGAGATGAAGCACCAAAACACTTCTCCAAACTGAAGCTGCATCAAAAGAAGGTTATTGTCACTGTTTGATGGTCAGCAAGTGGAATCATCCACTATAACTTCCCAAATCCTGCCAAAACCATCACAGTAGAGAAGTGTTGCCAGGACAGATGTTCAGGTGGACTCTCCTGCCTTTTAAGCATGTGTCCAATGCCTCTGGTCCTGTCACAGGGCATCACAGAAAATATCCTGACTCCGTCCTAGTTTTGCATCCTCCATTCCAGTATTTGTACATATGGATGAGATACTCCTGAACCCTCTTTTCTCAGGGCTGAACACTCCCAGCTCTCTCAGCCTTTCCTTATGTGAGAGATGGTTCATTCGTTAAGTCATCTTCATGGCTTTTTGCTGCATTCTCTCTATCATGTCCAAGTCTTTCTTATACTGGGGAGTTCAAAACTGAGCAGAGTATTCCTGGTGTGGCCTCACCAATGCTGAGACAAATGAAACCTTCCCTGCCATCAAAAGCCTTCAAAACAACAGAAGTCAAAATCATTTAAAATGACAAAAAGGTTTTCATATTGAAATAATCAGTAAATTATTGTAATTATTTTCTGAAACTGTCAGAGTTTTGCCTGTCAGAGCATCTGGGCAACGTTCTTAATCCTACAGTTTAATTTTAGCTGCTCCTGCAAGGAGCAGGGATTTTGATTCAATGATTCTTATGGGTCCCTTCCAAGTTGATATGTTCTGTGATTCTGTAATTCTGTAATAGACAATATATACATTTATACATTTATAGTTTTTAAACATTTACTGATAAACTGTTTTAAAATTAATTTCAGATGTTATTTTCGTGGTTATTATTTATTAGTTTTTAACAGATACCAAATATATGTGTGTGTGTGTGTATATATTTATATTTATATAAAAACACTTCTGGCTGAAAATCTATCACTGAAATAATCAATAATATTTAAAATATTTACATGCCAGTAAAACTTGCAGAGCAATGCAGTTAAGCTCCTTCTGATTCTAAATGACAGGAGTCTGCCTGGGGCAGCTTGACAATGACAGAGCATAAATACTCATTCTGGAAGAAAACTACTCGTTTAGTTTGACAGCTAGTTGCAGGTGATGCCATACAAGCAATTAAAAGAAAAAAATTAAAGAAATGGTCACAATAAGATTTTGATAGATAGCTGTGTGATTAGAATACAAAAGAAAATATATTTGGGAATGGAAAAAAGTATGCTGCTGAAAGAAATACATTTATGACTGCATAAACTCATTAATTTAAGCACTATTTTATCTAGTGGTTTTATAAAGACATGCTCTTTTAATACTCATAGTGAATGTGAATGGTTGCTTAATTATTCTATTAACTACAGTTGGCAGGACCTTGTAACCTACAAAAATTTATATAAGATATATCTTTATTTCAGGATAAAAAAATAATAATCATCACAGATGACTTAGAGCACGAGTTCCAGAGTATACAAAATATCTTCACAATAACTTCCAGTGAAATACAAAGATGATACAGCAGCATTATTTGTAAAACATACCTTTGTGTAAAATGCAACAACATAGAGTCTCTTTTATTTGATTTATTAATCTCTTAGAACTACTATTAATGCAAAAATAAATTCATTTTGGTTATTATTACCATGTGTCAATTTGTCAAAATATTATACCCGAAGTAACTTGAGCCATTGTCATAAAACACCCATTATGTTAGAAATCTATTAGCAACGATTGACTGAAGAAAAAGTAGCTCAATTTTTAGCAAACAACATATATTACTTTACAATAGATTGAAAAGCTGACATCACCTTGAAGAGAACACCTAGTGTTATCTCCCTTCATCGGTCGTTGTAGATTATAGGGAATAAACTCCAGCCGAGTAATGCTAGTGGGTTTGTTTACACTTATTCTTACATTCCTACTATGTATTTTAAATTTTCATCAGAAGATGCATTTCTTTTCCCCTCATCCTCAGTTCATTCTCAGTTCCATTCAGTTTAGCATGTAAATCATGTCTTTTTAAAGGTAACTCTTCCCGTTTTCATGTCCTCAAGTAATGGAATCTGGTAAAAAAAACTTCATTTGTAATATGCTAGAAAAATGGTTACACTTCTTAAATAATAATCTTGGATATTTGGGGGACTTTATCTGAATGACTAAGAAATGCATAGCAGCATGTCACTGGATAAACACAAATAAAGGACCCCTATCCAGCTCTCGTACAAAATCAGAATATTTTACGCCCTTTGTTTATTTAAAACCATGGTGCCTCTAGTTTTCTATGTGACCACAGATGATTCTCAGGCCATTCTTCCTTAAGACTCACAAGACCTGTTTTTCACAAGTTCCTGTGTAACGTTGTTATTCCCTGAACCCATCCCAGCATGTTTTTATACTTCTTGAAACGAGACACCAAACTCATACCTAGTATTAAGGTTGTTACTGTTCTGTCTCAAGCTTAACAGTGCTTCATATGTAGCAAACATGACATTCCCATGATAACATTTAGAAATAATAACTTTTTAGTAAAAAAAGAACCAAATCAAAACAAAAACCTCCAAAAAAATCCTCACATTAGACTTTTAGGCATAGTATTTCTGTAAAAGTTCAAAATGGATCTTTATGGAGGAGGTGTTTGGGTTTTGGTTGATTTTTGGAAAGGGATGGATGAAGTGCTGTGTAGTGATGGGCTGTTTTGGGGGTTATGGTTTTGTTTTCTACTCCAGCAAACTCTGTTTTCTATGACAGTGGCCCTTACTTTCATTCATCGTTCCTGGATGCTAAAATTAAATGTGCTGAAATATATATTGAACCTCACCAAATGTAAACCATTTCTCAAAACTTTAAACTGACAAAGAAATTTCACTAACTTCACGCTTTCTGTGAAATAATACTGAATCATGAGATATCATGGAAACACAAAAAATGGTTATTGTAAAGTAATGGTAAGTATTTTCAAATAAAAATTGATTGATCCAGAATACATCATGCAGAACTTGGACCAGGCATTGTAAATATAGGGAGGAGAATATACTTAGAATTATCAGATTTGTTACAAAATAATCTTGGACTAATCCCTTCCTCAGGGGAGCAAATCATATAGTCTGCTTTATTATAAATACGGGGAGATCAAAACCAAAACATATTAAGCAGATATGCATTTCTGAGAAGTGTTCAGATGTTTCACAAAGGAAGTAGTTATTATTTCAAATCCATAAATGAAGAATTGAATTTTAAGAAGGGAAAGGACTTGCCTGAAACAAAGGCATCCAGAACTCCTGCCAAGGTGTCTTCAAAAGTCTGCAGAATTTGAGTTGGTCTAGAAGATCATTGTCTCTTCCACTTGAACTATTGTATTCTGTTCTGTTCTTCACAGAATCCAATAAAGCTGCACTGTACCTAGAATCATAAGAGACAAATATCTCTCTTTGTGTCAAACACTCAATTTATACTTAGAAGAAAGCATTTGAAATACTATGTGATTTCAGCTGCTCTTTCTTCTAATTCAAGAAAAAAAACAGCTATTTCTGCCATCCAAAATTAAAGCAGATATCCAAGTCTATTAAATTTAACCTAATAGAGCATCTCTGAAGATGCGACAAATTTAGAAGGGATTAGTCTTCTTTCATATAGCTATTGTCCTATAAAGACAAGATAGTAAATTTTAACATGTTTAATGAAACAACTTAATTTTTGAAACATGAAATATTCAGATTTTAGCTAGCCTTGACTTTATAAAACTCATTTCAGCAAAAAAATATTTGATACTTTTTATAACTCATCAATAAGTAATGGCTCGTTAGGACTCATACTTTTTTGAGGATAAAATTAGGTCACTGTCTACCACATGATGGCCTTTTTTAGCTTTCATAAATAATTAAACAAGTGTAATAGAAAGATTGTAAAATTAAAAATACATACCATCATTTTTCACAAAATACATTCCTATAATTTCAGATATCTAAGGTGAGGCTTTAATTTTCAGTAGTGTATTAGTTATTCTATGGAACTAAAGTAGTCTAAAATTTCTACATTGTAATTCCATATAATAAGAAGTGACGTATTATAAACTCAATGTAGAATTAATGTAAATCCTTTTAACAGGCCCATATGAAAAGAACAAAGGCTAAAAATGTCACTTACTTCAGGAGGGATGTTGTTGCTAGACGTACGAGGTTGGGCAAGCTGTCAGAATAAGATAAATGGGGCTCAGTTGTACCATTAACCTGTGACATTTTTGACAGTGCAAGGCTATACACTGTGAGAAAAACAGAATATGTAGCTTGTGACTTTTTTCCTCTCAGTTAGTAATAGAGCTAAGAAAAAAAGATGCAATATTCTAATATAAAGGAGAATAACAAAAAAAAAGCGAAATCCCCTCTTTTTCCATCTCTCAAAAATATAAGAACTCAAATGAAGAGACTCATGCTTTAAGAACAGTCTGCAGATATCTTCCAGTATAATATATAGAAAACAAAATTACAGAAAGGAAGTTAAATAGTTTGTATTAAAGTGTGGAACAATAGAATAATTTATTCTTCATAAATATTGATGTTTTAAGAACACCAAATTATATCCTTCATACTGACAATTTAATTTATACTTCTGTTAAGCTAACTTTTAGCAATCAGAAAGAGGAAAAAGAATGAATTGTTATTAAACTATGATTAGTATATACAAGGCAACAGTCTAATTGTATTAGGCTCTGGTTTTAACATTACAAGTTCCAGCAGTTCTGCCTTAAGAATATGCATTGTCTTACTGTAAATACAAAAAAAAAAAAAACCAAACAAACAAACCCAAAACCAAACCAGTTTTATAAGATTTTTTACAAATATTTTACAAGTTAGTACATTCTAAAAACTAGGTGGATGCATTGTGATAAACTTCTTAGATGGCTGATGATTAGAAACCTTCTTCACCATTTCAATGTATTCAAAATATTACTTAACAGCAGTGCTTTCCCAGTGAAAGAGAACTGAACTTCTCTTAGTTTGTCTAGATATCTTTAAGGCATGGACAAATTTTATACAGTAAAAACTTGTGTAAATTTTGTATTTGTGTCTATAGGAATTCTTTTGCTTTTTTTTCTTTTTTTCTTTTCATCTTTTAAATTTCTGGATCCATCTATATTATTGCATTGCCTAGTCTAACAAAGACAAGATCTTTAATTTTCTTCTCATGCAACTATAGAGCAAACGGAGAACTAAAAACCATAGTATAGGCAACGATTAAAAAATTTACTGTATTATTTGATTACATGTTGTAAAAATAAAAAGAGAGCTGCACAATAAACATCATCTCTGTTACCATCTATGAAAAATGCTGGAACCAATTCTGTTAGGATAAACACAGATCAGTTGTTTATCAGTTCTTGTTAATATTCTTTAACCTTCTCATCTTTAATGAATGATGATTAAGTTAAGGATTTTTGGTGAGCACCTAATGTACAAGCAGAAAATTACTGCTTTCAGAAATTTACATTATCAGATTATTTTCATTTTGATTTCCAACACAAAATAATTTTCAAAGGAGCCAAAAACATAGCATGTAGCCAACAATACTGCATTTATTCTCTTAAACTCCTTGAAGAGTCTAAATTCCCATGGAGGGATATAATTGTTGCTAGCTATAAAACAGGGAAAAAAAACGTACTGCCATAACTAATACCTTATGAAAGGGGAGTCTAAGGATTCACTGCTTCAGGTACTGTGATGTGAGGTAGTGAGTCAAGTCACCTCAACTCAGTGAACAGAGAACGTGGTTTTAGAAAGGACAGCAGCAGTCACTCTGAAGATCAAAACATCATTCTATTTACTCCATCATTTTCACAGAAACAGAAAGTGGGTAAAATCATTATTTGACCTACCCACCCTTTGAAAAATGTGGATTCTCCTGTTAGTTTCAAACAGATTGATTCAGTGGTAGTCGGGAGGACTGCAATGTCCATGGAAGAACAGAGGGTCAATAACTGCTCTGTGTCCAGCATAACTTCAGAATGCAAGATTGGTATTTCTTCTCTGGAGTTCAGTGATCTCAGTAAAGCTATATTTTCACCAGTCATATGGATACCACAGCTTTGGTGAAGGCCATGTAATCTCATCCGGCTGAAGCAAAAGTCAAAAACTCAGGCTTCCTTGAAGATTTATGGAGCAGAGACCTGAGAGGAGAGGCTCTTGCGTCTTTAATGTCGGTCCATAGAGTCAATATAACCAACAAGGAAGGGTCTTTCATGATCTCCCCCTGCTCTCTACCTTGTCAAATAAGGGTAGGTTAGATGCATCCAGAGTACAAAGTGACACTCTGCAAAAAAGAACCATAGAGCTTGTTTTGAAAACCACTCAAACAATGCTCAGATTTTTTTACCTCGGCATTCCACCTTCACAGTATACTCTGGAATTAAAACTGAAACTGGGCTTCCTCTTGTAGACAGAGCAAATGCAGGGATATAAGTTTTCTTTAGACTTTTGTTTATGATGCTTTGATTACAAGAAACAAGTACTTGGATATGTACTTGTAGCTGTGAGGGAGTTTTGAGAGGCAAGAGACTTCAACATCACAACAGTATCTAGTAATAATTTACTAAAACTTCAAAGAAACAAATTACCTACACTCATAAAGTAAGAAACTACATAAAACAGATAGTTAAGAGAAAAGTTAAGTACAGCTGATGCACTTTGCCCTACAATGTACTAATAATCTCTGGACTCGTTTGCTGGGCAAAGAATCTGAGCTGAACTAGAGAGCTGCACACTTACATCAGCTTTGGAATGGGCATATGAGCAATCATTTGAAAGAAAATGCACACATTTCACTGTAGGACAGTGGAAAGCATAGATGTGTGAAAATAAATTTACTTAGGACAGAACCTCATTCTAGCAAGCAATGGAGATTTGCACAGCAAAACTGCTTTCCCTAAGTGTGTGAATCTCTTACTAAATTCTGTATCTCAAAAATACTACTGTGTAAAATCATAAATTGTTCAAACTTCTTTACAGAAATCATTAATTCAAATTCGTGCCTTCAAAACTGATATATCTCTTGTGGAATAAATCTGGAGGCTGTCTGGCACTGAAACACACGTACTCAGACTTCTACAATAAATAGCTTTGAAACTGAAATACCTTTCACACCAGAAGATTCAAAAATACATCCTTTTTTTATTTTATTCTTAAAAATTAGAGTCCAGTCTAGGTCCAGGAAAATATGGAAAACTATTCAGTTTTTTCCTGTATCTAAATGCATCTTCCAAAACGAGTATCAAAGATTACTATGACAGTCAGTTACTGGCATTTTATAGCTCATGCAGTTCTTACAAACTACTCTTGCTGGTCTACCTTACCTGAGTATTCTTGGAGGGCTAAGCAAGCAAAAGCATTTTTAAACTAGAAGTGTGACTAAGAAAATTCTGACCCTAATCCAGTCATTGAAAAGTAATATCTCCCCTTTCTCTGCATGGCTTAAAAAAAAAGGGGAAAAAAAATGTCCAGAAAATGTACCAAAACAGTGCCACTATCCTGTAGACAGAACTTTCAACATGTGCTCCTTTTTTGAGTAACGTCAAAGTCCACAGCACTGTATTGTAGGCATCATATATGGTCTACCATTTGTATAATGAATAAATGCATCTTGAAACCTGAAAAAAAAAGGTGGTTCCTTTTGCCAGGTAAGTACCAAAAAAAAATATGTCAATGCCAAAGATAAGCCTGAGTTTTTTTAAGACTAATCCTGTTGAACAGAAGAACACTCATTTAGCCTGAGCTTTAAGAATACCTACATCATCCTGTCTAGAAAGAGTACTGGCCTCAAAAATTATTCAAAATTGATAGTAAGCCTATACTAGAATACCATCATTTTTAAACCTGAAAACTAAAAATAGTAGTTAAATTTAAATTAACCCATGATTATCACAAAGAGAAATTACCAGACGTAAGAATGTCCCCAAATTTTACTGCAAAATACAACATAGCTGGCTTTCACAAGCAACTATCAGACACTAACATGAGAGATGTTTTGTTTGTAATTGAAAAATTCAGCAAGTTTTTCTGACCTCATTGTATCTTTAAAGGCTTTAGTTAGTGTGCTTGTTTAGTACATCAGAAATCTATTTTTGGTTTGTCTGTATGAAAATAGGAACTTATACATTCAAGAAATGTTCTTGGATTGACTGGCCGCAGAAGAATCATATGTCACCCTGAACTAAAGGAGAGCCACAAACCCTCTGAAATAAAATCCACATTAGTCTTCTTACATTAGAAACCTGATTTAGAGCACACCATAAGAAACTCTGGCAAAGAATTCATGGACAGTCACTTGCAGAGTCATTGCCTTCAGGAGAAACAAATCACATGGATTATGTAAAAGGAACAGGGCAAACCTCTGAACTAAAATGATCTACACAATTTTTGAAAAAAGAGCAGGGCAACATAATTTTTTTTTTAATGGAAGTTGAGAACTTTTGGGGGGTCAAAATTTGATTGCAAGTTATTTTAGCTTCACATCAAAGTCTTTCTAGTGAAAAACAGAAGACAGGAGTTTGAAATGTATTTTTGACAGCAGAAGTGTGGAGGAGAAATTTAATAGTATCTTCTTAAGAATATGCCTGTCCTGATATCTCCCTCAAATTAGTACAACATCCATTCTTTCAATGTTATAAATCATTGTTATGGAAATTAAAATGGCATTATGCAGCCAGGGCTTTTCAGACAAGGACTAAGCTGCAAAAGCTGCAAAGCAAACTTTTTCATGCAAATACACTTTGTAATAAAGAATAAAGAAAATAGAAAAATTAATAAGAGCACTAACACAGACTAAAGTGAAAGAGCTGCTACATCTCATGGACTTTTTGAAAAGGCTCTTGTTACCATGAAATGGAACTAGAGCTGTCTGGAAATCCAACCCTTTTTAAAGTACTCCATATGGTGCCACTTTTCTACAAACTGACATTGACATCCATGTTCTATTTGAATCTTATTGTTTCATATTCACTCACACAAACAGCAAATATAAAGGGAAAATACTGCGTCAATGCTGTAACTCAGAGTTTTCCTCCTTGCAGGCATGATTTTTACCCAACATGTGTCTTATATCTCCCTTCTAAGGAAAGAGTTTAAGTCATTCTTGTTATTTTCCACTTCATTATTCCTTTGACTACATGACCTTGTGTATTTTGGGATGTAACTGATCATGGGAAAAGTCAGCAGAGTAATATTGCAAACAAATGAAAGCCAACTTTCAAAAGATTGCATATCCTTCAAAAAGGCATCCTAAAACGAAACACAAAAGCAAAAGATGTTTTCCTGCATGCTTTGTACATAATGCTGTGTTTTGTCAAAGAGGTGAAACTCTTTGAAGTTTTTCAATCTGCCAATCAATTTTCTTTTTACTTTTAGATTTTCTTCTATACTGTAATAAGGGTAGCCAAAATATTTGTCAAGGAAAAAGTCACGAATATTGAATACAACTCTCATTTATCCTTTTGTTTCATGGTTCACTTTCATCAAAATGTGAAAACTGACATGGTACCAAGAAGTTACAGGGTCCTCTTCTTTAAAAGGAATTATTAAATTCACCAGATGATACACCACTCCTTCAATTACTATTTTTTTCCCCAACTTGAGTCAGGTCTAATTAATGAAATACATCCACTTCTTCCATCCTCAAAAATTAAAAATAATAAGTGTTGAAAGTGACAGGGCTTATTGTGCAGTACAGAACAGCATGAACTTATACTGAAAGAAAGCCATTTGTTGTCTACTTTTAAGACTTGATTTTCTTATTCACAAAAGAAAAGAATAACTTTTTGAAACAATTAAAAAAAATCTATTTTCTCATCAATCAAATGTTTCTAGACTGTACAATTTTGGGCTATTTTCTACTCACTATTTCATGATAAAAAGAAATCTAACTGAGAAAAATCCATAAACACATTGTTTAAATGTTCTCATTTGTCCACAGCAAATATTACATCAACACTCAACTTACGTTGAAGTTCATAAACAATGAGAGCGGTTAGCAGTCCAGAGGACTGGCTCCTGCACAGTGTATACACTGAGGAGTACAACACAGACAGCCCAAAAAGTTTCTTTGTCTACACAATGTACAGTAATGCTGTGCAGAAAGTAGTGCAGCAATATTAGCATGATACTGTATCTGAACTAGCAAGTTTATATCCCAACAGTGGTTTTGCTGTTTTCAGCATCCAGGGAAGGCACGGTTCTTGATTTTTTCCTTCATAACTCTAGTAGAACACATAAGGACATGCAAAGTTACCACTAATGTGAAGTTAGCTCAGAGAGAACTGAATCAGATCTTTTACTTACTGGGCAAAAACTGCAATTACAGAAAAGCCATTACAGAAAAGATGGGCGGCATGTTAATCCTCCTTTACAAAATCCTCTAGAGTTTATTACTCAACTTTGATGAAAGGGTGTCATTTAAAGGTTAAGCCTCAGTTAAGAGCTTTATGTTCATGTGGGCCCACCTAAGGAAAGGCAAGTTTTCTAGAACTACCACTCAAGTAATCCGATAAATGTGCATGTGGAAAGGACCTCTGAATAAGAATTAGTTCTGTATCACATAGCTATGAGAGCAGGCAGCAGCACAAATTAAATGACAACAACAACAACAAAAAATCATATTTCCACTTTTAGCAGGTCTGGTTTGCCATTTTAGAAAAGTTACTTTGACTGCTTTTTACGCAGGGGAGGTGGGTGGGAAACAGATGTAAGTAGTATGTAGCATTATGTCACATTCTCCTTACCTAGCAAAAAACTCGTTAAAAACATGGACACTTTTATTCTTAAAAGCCTACTACTTCTGTATATCATTGTCAAGAAAGATTACATACACAATTGTGTATCTCCTCTACCAAGTGCATAAGAACAACAGGTGATTAGCATGGGTTAACTTCTGTTTGCACGAGGTCATGGGGTTGATACAATACGTTTTCTCTCTGTACACAGCTGTCCAAGGCCAAGGGCATATAAATCCATACTTTTAAGTCAGTCCTACTGCATTTGTACTGCCCTCTAAAGACAGTAGATGAACCTGGGCAAACCTTTCACAGAGCCCTTTGCTGAGTGATACAGTTCTACATCATCCGCAGATTTGCAGTGTCACAAATGTCAATCGACACCTTTGCGCTACAAAAAGTGCCTAGTTTTGCTCAGCAGTGATTTACTTCAGGTTCTTACCTTTCTCAACCTTTGACAGCAACTCTTCATCCACTTTGAATTCTCTAGAATTAACACCCTATATACCACAGATATGTTTGGGTTTCTCTACGGCAGACTGTTTTACCTGAAATATTTTAATACAGTCATAGTCATTAAGAGAAAACTATTGTACATTCTCCCAGGTGGCTTTTACTGTGATTTATTTAAATTCCTAGAAATTTCATGCTAGAAGATCCCTCAGATAATAGCAGTGAAAGGTGTCACCACCACCTATAAACAAGAAGCAAAGTTAACAAAGAAGTCATTTACTTCACCAAATTGATTTTAAAATTGTCTATAGATGGAAGGTTTGTGTATTACTTGAACCGCAGCTACAACAGTCAAAAAGCTCTTATCCTAGTTAGTATGAACTTTCAAGTAAAAACAGATGGAGAATATCAGACCACTTATCTGGTGTTAAATATCATCTCAGCTTACTTTAGATTTCATTTTTTAAAAGTTTGGCTGCAGTCTTTCATATTGGCACAGGCCAACATAGTCTAAATGAAAGCCTGGAAATTTTCCTTGTAAAAGGAAAATTTAGAAGTACACTTCAGCTGTCCAGCCTCAACATCAATCCTTCCATGAAGGAACTGCATTGGTCATAGTTGTAATCTACTTATTTGTATTAAAATATATTTCATCTTTTGGGAGTAGCCATCCTATGCAAAACAAGATACAATATAGCTGAAGCTCCATGTGAAAAATTTTTAAATAACTATCAGACTCAAGCTTGTTACCCCTAAAACCAGATTTTTCCAGATTTATGGTCAGTTAAAGAAATGAAGACCTGAGTGATTCATTTCTAGCTGTGGGATCTGCAGTGTAAGGCCTGTGCCCCCACTCTTATTGCTCCATGCGAGTCCTCCCCTACAACGCATTCTGTACTCTTCTAGAATGTATCCTTCCCCAGGCCCCTGCTATCATACCAGGACTGTATTTCCCTACTCTGCATCATTATTTTAGATAATGAATATCTCATTCTACATAAAACAATTTCTTGTTCCAGCTATCTCTAAGAAATTATTGTAATACAGTACAAAGACACCTTTTCAAGTAGAAAAGTTGCTGCCACAGTTAAGCCAAGCACAGCAAAGCTGCAAGAAGTTCAAGAAAAGTTCAGAGAAAGCGAATCTGAGGAGCCTCAGTCCTGAGGCCTCGTAACACAGTACAAAATTTATGGCCACTTCCTAGAAACTGCCTGCACAGTTGAAAGAGATATCTTCTGGCAGCTAAGCTGCCAGCAGCTTCAGATAACTGTGCTAGCCAAGGCATAAGCTGAGCTAGAGACCTCTTTGGAGATTTTCTGTGTAGGTATGTATGTGTCAGGAAGACATTGAAGCAACTCTGTGTAATGGCAAGTATGATCTCATACAACAAAAAACAATTGTCACTTAAATGAAGGGCTTGACTAGATTTAAGTTATTTTCTTTTACAAATAATGAACTATAAGGCTTAAAACAATGAAGCAGTCCTACTGCTAGTGACAAAAGGATACCAGAAAGTTAGTGAAAGAGCATTTATTAAAGACCCTTTAATGAAATAATTCCAGTTTAAGAAGATGAATTGAACAGAAAACAAACAATAAACTTCATTTATTAAAAAAAAAAAATCCAGCCATGATAAGGCCAGATAGTAAAGAGATTAACAATATTTGAACATAGCTTATGAAACAAAAGCAAAAAAGACATTAGGTAGCGTTAGCAATGCACAATTTCATTAGTTTTAAAACATGCACTTATTAAATTTCTACCAAATTTTTTAAAATTTCTACTCAAAAGCACTGGATGGCATTCTGCTGAGTAGTCCCAAAAGAAATCCCTTCTCATCAGAGCTGAAAACTGAGATTCCTGCTTAATTCCTTCTTTAAGCAATTATGTAGTTTTGAAGCATTCACTTCGTTACCTTTTGCAGTTTATGCACCTGTTTAAAGGCCAAAACTTACATGTAAAATTAAAGGTCAACTAACCAGGAAGATCTGTCTTGGAGTTAATGTTCCAATTTTAATACTTATGAGCATTTAACTTTGTTAATATTTGGAAAAACTGTTGGACCAGATGAATGTTTTCAATTATATTAAACTGGAAAAAAAGGCATCCGAAGTATTTGTCACTGCAAATAGTATTGCCATTCATAATGATTAACCTTCTGAATCCTATCATATAATTAAATATATTCCAAGATTAATTCTATTATAATTCTCTATTATAAATAACCATACAGTAGAATACAATAGCACATGATACTATAGGTTCATGATGAATGCTTTCCAAATGATAGTAGTTTTGTAATGATTTATATTCTTTCAAAAGCTGAAATAATACTGAAGGTTGAAGGAAAAGAAAGTTGAAAGAAACAGTTTAGAATGTGAGACAAGAAAGCATTTAATCTGTTTTTTAAATGCCGTAGCAGGTAAAAAACTGCTGTACTTTCTATTATGGAAAAAAAAAAAGAAAAAAGTAAACTCATGAAAACACTTCAGGTTGTTTATTTCAGATTCTACTGCAGTAAGCAAGGAGGTAAAAAAATAAAAAATAAAAAGTCCTTCGTACTCCAAGGAGGTCTGAAGGTATCACTCCATTTCACATGACAGCTATATTTAAAGAAATGATAAAGCAAAATCTGCAGACAAAATCATTGCTTTGTTCTCTTAATTAAAGAAATGCAATGCCAACTGCCTCTTCACTGTGAAAAGGTCTACATAAGTACTTTACTTTTTTAATCAGTATGTGTGCTGTTTATTAAAGCTTGTATCTGCATCCTCTATTGACAAACATAATTTGATCTCACTTTTTATTAGTGCTAGACCTGCATATCATCAAAATCAAGACTGAGCAAATTGTATTCCACCTTATTTTATGCATCAGTAGTGTTGTTCACTGTTGCTACAAGGAGCAAACCTTGCAAACCTTACTTTGCAGTAACCTTACTTCTGAGTAGAAGTTGCAAGTTTCTCTGAATTCAGTTTATTCTGATATTTAATATAGTGGGAACATTTTGCAGCACAAACCTTTTCTTAGGTCCAAGTATTTTCCTTAATGGAACATCAATTGATTCAGTGTCAGTGGAGAAGGTTCATGTCATATAAGAAAATAATCTGCCATTTCCTCTTAAGAATACCTAGGTGTGATACTGGCTACAAAACTATTCATTCAGCATTACTAGAAGGTCATTTCCCACCTTCTACTTTCTCCTTTTCATGCATCAACTATTTGCATTTCTTTAGCATATTACCATTTGAGGCTGAGCTTTTTGAGGCTGAAATCATACCTCTTCAGTTCAGTAGCTTCTAGCATATGTGGATGACACATGAATGAAATGCATTACATTAAAACATACGCATTAAGAAACAGCTTTTTTCCTTTGTAAATGAGATTTTGCTAGACTTATTTGCATCAGTTGCATTTTGAAGACAAATAAAGGAGGTCACGATAGGGACATGATAAATAAATAAAAATGTCACTTATAAATATGTACAGAATATTCCCTGCTCCATTAAAAACAAAATATTAGTAACACACCACCAATACAATTAAAACAGTGCACAGCTATTTCAGTACGACTTCTGTGGCTTTGAAATCTGAATAAGGATGTTACAGCTAAACAAAAAAAAAGGTATGTAACTACAAAACTTAAATAATTTTAAATATTAGGAGGTATTTGTAAAAATATATCATTGCTTTATTAGGAGCTATTAGAAAATCCCATTTTCTTTTTAGAAGAATTATTTATTTTTTTTTATTTAATAAAACAAATGGGTCATTGTAAGAAAATGAAAGTGTTTGCTTTGGTAAAATTAAGGCAATTTTATTTAGTCATATTTGACCTATGTGGTCTTAAATATTCCTGCTTCAGATATTGATTTCAAATTAAGTTTATATTTACTGAATGTTAAGATTCCATGCTGTAAACCACTTCAGCCAGTGTCTAACCAGGGCTTTCATCCTATGATACATTAAAATGTTACAATTGACTATGAAGTAGATTTATTCAATGTTTAAAATGAAAATTGAAACCCTTCTTCCTGAAGAAAAAATTTTACTAACTCAAAAGAAGGCATTGTAAATTAATGCTGGACCCATCCTTTAAATGTCTTCTGGAGCTCAGAGAGAACCCATTGTTGTAGGAACAGAAAGAAATATTATATTAATTTTGTATTATTCAACTTCCTAGCAAACCTTATCAGAAGAACGGAAAAGTTAACACCTGCATATGAACAATTCTATGTCACCGTATTTGTGTCTCATCCACTAGGACCGTTTGGAATAGTTTTGGTAAGTGTGCTCTAATTGAACAGTCTTTCTAGGTCTCAGTTTCCACATCATGGCTGAAAGGAGTGAAAGGAGAGGAAAGAAACTAAAAACAGATATTTCAAAGCAAATTATTTTAGTAAAATATTCAGAGATACACTCCTTTTTGTTTCTTTGTTTTGTTTAGTTTGTATTCTGAAAAATTAACAAACTGCAATTTATCATATAGCCAGCTTCCTGATCTTTAGCACCTCAGAGTTCAGCTGCATGTCTTTCTTCACCTTCTCTTCTAAGGCATTGTGCAGTCTTTGCCTATAAAATTATTAAGTCCTAAGTTTCAAAAAAGAGATGGAAGCAACTTTTAAGAGAAAGAAGAAAATATATACCATGACATTATATCTGCTTTCATCCTCACATACAAACATCTTCAGAGAAAATATCATCAACAGTCAGGAAAAAAATTGTATTTATAATATGTAAAGCATTAGGGTTTTTTAGATTACTCACATTTCAAACAAAATGTTTCAATTATCTGAAGACACTCAGTTTAGTTTTGTCAAATCATAGTCTAAGAAAAAATATACATAGATTATATATATCTCAATGGGAAGCAGCAAATTCAAATTCATTCATCAAAGGGGAGACTTAGAGGTGACTTGGTCAGCGTGTGAAAGTATTTTAGTAGGGACCAGATTTCTGATACGAGTATGTGAAGATGTTATAAGGTATAAAGGCCAGAAATAAGCTAAACAAATTAGACTGGAAATGGATTAACAGTGAATATAATGAACAATGAGAACAGTTTATCTAAAGATGTATGTGGACTGTTCATCATCAATAGACTCAAAACTGAGAGGCATGTTTCCCTTGGCCAGAATTTAAGAGCAGGATGTGAGAATTATTGCAAAGCTCTGTGGCCTGGGTTATACAAGAGGTCAACGTGCGCCGTTATATTGGTTTTCCCTGAAAACAATTAATCTCTCTACACTATAATTAAAGCTAAAGAATATGCCTTCCAGGAATATGATTTTATAGCTGTGCTACCGAAATACATTAAGTGTCCCCATTCTTCAGAAAGTGTGAAAATTATAACCCTCCTTGAAGAGCAAGGGGTGAAGAATGTAACGGTTTGAAAGGAACACTGTTTCCTCTCAGATAAGTAATTAGCAAACTCTACCAGCACTGGATCTACACAGGAATTTTTAATCCCCACAGCATGCTTGTATAAGAGAATCAACTCTCCAATGCCTTCTTCCACAACCAGCAGAAATTATCTACTAATCTAAGAAAGCACAAGACGTCTGTAAAGAAAACACAATGTTAGTAGTGGTAATCCTTTTTCAAGATCTAATGGAAACAACATGAGTTTGACATGCGTACTGATCGATTTAAAAAGCTGTGCACACTTAGGGAGGTTGTGGCACAGTGGGACCCATCAATGTGTGACCATTTAAATACAAACTGTACAACACAGCTAAGAATTGAGAGAAAAAAACCTGTTAAGGGTCTACCTTTTCTTAACATTGATCTGTCTCCAAATTGAACAATGTTTTTTTTTTAGACATTAACAAATTTCAATTTTGAAGAGTCAAATTCTCTTAAACTGTTTGTTCTTCTGTTTCTACTCATGACCTTTACTTTAACATTATTTTTTTTTGCTGGGGTTGCATGATGGCAACATGATGGTAATATTTTGTCCATTAGTTAAAAGGTTTTAATGCATAACATTTCAAGAAGCTGTCAAGAGGCTCTACTTATATTTAAGATTTTAGAGCCATTCATGTTATTGCAAATTTCAATAGCACAAACAAAATAAATCTCACTTAATGCAGTAAGTGTATATGAAAAAAGTATTTACTAAAATCCTCTTTATGTAACTGTCTTTTTCGTCAACTGAATAGCTTTGCTAATGCATCAGCAAACACATTTCTGAAAATTAGCTGGGGGCATGTGTCTCTTAATGACCAATATTGATTTTATTTCTAATCTATCACTCTGCGAATGAAAAAGCTCATTGTTTAAGAGTGTTCTCTTACTGGCTCAGAAAGAGTGTAGAGGGTCACACGTTAGGATACATAGCCTTTGAACTTACTAATTTGCACGGTAATAATGCCTCATGCTTATACCTATTTGAAATGCCAGACTCAGTTTTTGCTGAATTCAAGAGAAATTCTTCTAAGGACATGAGTATGATACATCCCGTGTTGTTGCTTAGGGAAACATGGAGGCTGTAACTTCTTCCTGATTATGTGTCTGAATGAAGAAACCTTTTTCAGTATCTCCACTATAACATCAAGAAGATCTGTCTGCCATACGTGCTGTGGTATATAGAACAAAAAAAAAATACAGCTTTTAAACAGTATAATGCAAATTTTCTTCACCAGTGTCATCAACAGGAATAGCAAACATATTTGGTCTCAGTCCATTCTAGCTAGAATTTCATATGGCTTTTTTCACTCTAGGCATCATGTAAATACTGAAAGCACTCTGTAGATTTTTGTCAATAATACTGTCAACAAAATTCTACATGTTTACAAGCTGATTTGGTGGAAAATCTGATGAAAATGTTTGTGTATTAAAGAAGTTTAAGATATCAATCAGAGGGTATAAGTCCCTGTTGACAAATAAATTAAACATAATGTGTAAATATCATCATATTGTATATGTTATTTTTTATGGAGTCCCAATGTCCTATTTATGCATAGACAGGCCTTCCATTGGAATGTATATTTGCTGACTTCATATTAAATCTAAATTTGTTTTTCACTGAGTCATTCAATCACACAATTAGTTTTTCATTTGTTTATCATTTGAGTTTACTTTGCACACTCAACTGATCTAAACCACATAGTAAAATACATAGTCTTACAGATGCTTTTAGTCCTTGAGTACTAAAAATAATGTATCCGTTTAAATTGCTTTTAATAACAAAAGTTATCTGAGCATTACTTTGAAATTTTAGATAGGTTATGATAGTAATGTTGTATGTGATATTCAGACTTCCAAAAGCAAATGTCTTTTTACCTCCTAGTGAATATAAGGAAAAAAATAAATAAATAGTCAAGTCACATGAGATAACATATTTGACTGCTGACAACAAAGCAGTCAGTCGGGACCCAAATTAAAATGTGATGTTACTTACGAACAGTGACTGTAATATTCAAAATCAGAAATTATAACTTAGATTCACAGCCACGTGTGCTTTTGAGATGGAAAAGTAGCTAAATGCCAAACATTTGTGCCTTTTAGCACATTTTTACTGCTTATAAGGAGTATAATTCTACAAGGTTAAAAACCACAGCAGTCAGCCCAAATTCACTGAATTCTTGTAAACAGTTCTAGTTTCCAGATGATGATATCAAACACAAAGTATGTATTTTCCTGAGTGGAATTCTCAGTAGCTAACATGTTTGGGTTTTCCCCATTTCTTTATTGACAAAATAGCTTAGACTTTCTCAATGAAAAAACACAAGAAAGTAAAAGGCAGTCTCTATAAGGTCTTCTGTGCAGCTCTTGAGTTCAAAGCAAATTTTCCAGCTGAGTTATGAAGTCCTGAAATGAATTTCTAATGAAAATGCCAACAGGCCTGTAGCTACAGCAGTGCTAGCGGGTGTTGCTAAAATAAATAGAAATCTCTGTCAGTGCCAGAAAAGCAGCCCATCATTAGAGGCACTTTTCTAGAAGCCTTTTATTATATCTGAGTGATGATAATCTTCCCACCAGTGGGCATGCTGGTTTTTGGCACGTATCAAGCTTGTCAGAATCATTTTACACATTCCAAGCAGCAGGCATAATAGACAATAACAAAACAGAAAAGAAACTTTCTCAACATGATGCATATCTTTTTTCTCAGGAGTTGCTATTGCCTTTTTAGGAATCAAAGCAACCATTTAACCAATCCACTATGCATATTAGAGCTATTGTCTTAAGCTACAGCAGGTATACCAGTGCTTCTGGCGCACCCTCAGCTCTGACAGAAAAGAGCAGGATTCTCTGTATGACAGTGGAAAATAGTTCTTAGATCCTTTTCTTTCCAATCACATATCTGCTATGATCTTGGTGCTTAGCAGACACTCAAGGAGCCTGCTACAGGTCTTTGTGTCCCCAGAAAGCTATTAAGGAATTACAGGTTCATCGTAACATTAGAAAACATCAGATAACAGTCCTCTAGCATAGACTTTTACCAATTCAGTCTTGCAGGGGAAAACAGCACAGGCCACAGTTATTCTGAATCACCCACATAAATTGCCTTTTCAGCAAAAACCAGAAGTTGCCACGTGTGCTATCCTCAATGTCAAAATAAGGGGAATTGTTACAAATTTTTCCCAGAGCAGTCAAAACCTTTCCTTTTAAAGCACTTTGAAACCATATCACAGCTGATGGAGACAAGGGAATAACACAAGGCAATCGTGGGAACTGTGACCTAATCCTTCAAACAGCAAAAATGACTGCTTACAGTAAAACACATAAGCTTCCAAAGAGTTATTGGAAGGGCTGGATCATACTGGAAGCAAAATGTCAGACTGCAAGCAGCTATAATAGGCTGCACCCTCAGAACAGGAGAAGATAAGGCAGGGGTGAAATCTGGTCTGCAGAACTTCCGTCACTGACAATTCTCCACTGGAGTTGTAAAGAAGCTAACTTGCCTCCCATACCAAAGATAATTTAGAGGGACAGCAAATTAAAAAACAACCTGTTCCTATACTAAGTTTAGTGCAGTCGCTCTGGAAATGACTGAGAATTAACCAGTATAGGCCCTCACAGTGGTGGTGTCAATCATTTTTCAAAATGGAATAAATCCATGGATAGTTCTAGCCAAATTACACAGAGAGACCAAAAACAATGTACATCATGAGTGTTGCATCTGCGAAAAAAAATATATTAAGTAAGGAAACAACACAGAGCTCTCCTTCATTTTGCAAGGTGATCCCTACTTTACTGAATTCTTCATAGTAAAATGTACAGTATTCATAAATGGCTAATTAATGCAAAAGATACTCTCTAACGTGAATCTGATTTCAAAAAATTACACATATAAATGAAATGTGTAAATTCATTTACTCTGTTTCCTGAACTAATGTTCCCCAAGTTATTGAACACACTTCCGTTACAGGATTTAACTAAAAATATGTTTAAAAATTGGCAGAACTGAGTGTTTCCTGATTTACCATACCAAACTCAAGAGCACGTATTATGTGTGTCCAATGTGGCCTCACGTTAGAGTTTTTATACTGTTCTTTATTTACGCACGTTTCTTCCCACAGTTGTCAATAACAGTTGTACCTAGACATTGAACCTTTCCAATGACAAAACACCTTCATGCCTTCAGATCCAGGTTTTCAGATGGCAGCACACGGATGAAACTTGAATCCCACAATCCCAAGTCTGTCATGACCCTTTCTGAACGACCATTATCAAAAGCAAAACATATTAGCTACATAATATGCCTCAACATGTAAGTGAAAATAAAATTACAAAGGGCTAAATTAAGGATTTAGACTGAGATAATATTCCCTCCTTTCAAAGCTGAAAACCACTTTCTCAACTCCATATGCACAAGCATAAACTTGTCAATACCTTTCTGCCCATCTCTCAAAAATAAGCATCTCAGAGGAAAGAGGAAGGAAGTTATACTAAGTCTTCCGAAACTTTTCCAAAACTGTATACATTCTTCACGCTTTATATATCAAGATTTAGCTTGGAGCAAATTTTTACTGCTAATTTATAAATCCTTGAAATACAGGGTTGAGAATAGAATGCTAATATAACTCTAACTACAGAAATGCTTTCAGGCACTTCTATAATGAAAGAAATAATTACATCAATAAAATTATACTAGTCTGACATTAACAGTTTGCCCAAACAAACAATTCGGAATGACTAACAAGCATTATAAATATGGATGTTGCCATAAATCGAAGCTGTGCTTGACCAGGGTTCACGCCTTTGGAATAACAGAAATTACAGTTAGCAAGATTAGGGATTTCATTAAGTGCGCAATTTTGAACTTTGTCTTCCTCTGAAAATTTCATCAGCTATTGTTCTTGGGAGTAAGTACCACATAAAACACTTCACATAACATCTCTTTAACTGGTAGTAGTTATTTCTGAAGGTAGGTAATTATCACAGTGTTATTATCTTTGTGGTAAAAGTTCATCTAAATATTACATCATCCAGTTTCTCACGTGGATTATTGCAGATTGTTGTGATTGTTGTTTTCTATTTTTTAAAGATATTTTTCTCCCCATATTCTTTGAGAAATAAAAAACCTTTAACAACCTTGAATAATTTTGGCATGTGAACATTTTCATAAAATCATGAATATAGGTTCAAAAGATTAGTCCAGATACTTCTACCTACACCCTTTAAAAAAACTGCCTTCTACTTTGATGTACCTTTTATTTATCTGTTTTAAACTAGAAGCAAAAAGCCATAAAGCTAAATACACAGTATCCCATCTTTAAATTTGCTGGAGCATGTCCCATAAATGGGAACACACAAAATTACTTAGACACTTAGAAACCGATTTCCTAAGTGCAAGCTTGTAAACAAGTATCAATGTGGGTTAAATGGTCACCTTTTCCCATAAAACATGTGGCTACCAATAAGCTAGTGAGTGAGGTAGGCATTTCTTTTCAACTTTGCCTTAAGAAAGCAAGCGCCACATTAAAAAGTGTAGTAAATAAAATAAATCTCAAATCAAAAGCCAAAAATATTTTCATAAATACGTTCAACTGCCAGTAACACCTACCAAGGTAGAAGAATAGCTCACTGAGTTAAGAGGAAATTTTGTATATGAAATATAGAAGTATTTTGTGGATGCTACCAAAATACTTTGAATGACTGATCATCTCATCAATCCAACACATTTGGGAATATACATAAAGAAGTATTGTAAAGTAAAGCCTAAAAATATAATTAATTTCAAAAATATTTCCCACTAGTTTTTGAAGGAGTCAATATTTTTCAGGAAATTATTAGAATGGAAGGAGAATTAGTTTTCCACAATCTGGCCATTCTGTTACGGATGGCTCTTGAGTCCAGTGTACTTAAGTTTGTGTAAAGCACATGTGTATGATATGTAGCGTCATCTCAAGTGGAACTAGTGAACCCTTTCTTTTTAATTTTGGATAGTGCATCCAGAGAAGCATATTTAACTAAAATAAAGAGCTTTAGAGTGCAATGTATGTTGCCACAGTAAACTGATGAGTTAAATTATATTGACAATTCTCCTTAGTCTGATAAGTATCTTCCTGACCTTCGTTATTATTACAGAACATTGCCATGCACAGCCATTAACACAGCTATCAAACCTAAATAGCATTTTCCTTTGTTACAAATAGGTAAAATTTTCTGCCACTACAAGGACAGCACAGCTTGAACTAGAAAGACCAGTGTATTGATACAGCAGATAACCATATACTGTTGAAAAGCTCAAAGGACAGCTTCAAGAAAGAGAAAAATTTCAAAACAGGTCTTATGTCAGGTAATCAATTACAGCACTGTCATAGTAATGGCTGTGGAAAAGCAGGAGAGCAGTGACAATAGGTGCATTCATCTTACTACTGCATGGGAAAAGCTGCACCTGTATCCCCATGCACTCTGTCTCCTGCTGTCCCCCAACAAGTGAATCCCATGACAGCAGATCTGATAGTGGGAACATTACTTATCTGTCATCCCGTCTTCCTGAAAGGCACCTTGGCTACAGCTAATCACTAAAGGAAAGCAAGCAACTACCTCCTCCCTCAAGCCACATAAAGATTTCTTTGTTATGGTACTGAATTCACAGCAAAGTACTGAATAAATGCAAAGTTATAGGAAAAGATAGAGAAAATTCATTTTTCCCAAGTGTGTAGACTAGTGTGTGTATATAGGTGTGCACGTATATAAAATACATTTGCACTCCCCTAGTAGTTTTGTAAATCTTCACAATTTTAATCCCCTTCTAGTAACACACAGTTGCAGGACAGCTCTTCTTGTGAACAACCCCCATATGAAGATGGCCAAACATTACTGTGGCAAAAGTGAGGGTTACCCATACTCTTACCATACCATTACTCTTGATTTTCCAGTATTTGTGGAACTACTACATCTAAAGGGTCTTTACACCTGTTTGCTGTCAGAGACTGTCAAAAGATTTTCAGGATTATGCCTTGTTTCAGTTTGTCTGTGCCTAAAATATTATGGAATCATGAAAGCCTTCCATTCTAGTATGGATTCACAGTCTGATAAATACTGAAATAAAACACCAAACAGATCTGCCGTGGGCTGGCAGCACTGTAAGGAATCACAGAAGCTGAAAAACCTGGACTTTAATAATCAATCCTGTTTTCTTTGTTAAGAGAAGAGGCAATGCCTCCATATATATTCCTTTTCAACACAGGCTGTTGCTAAGTTTTCCTGTATTTTTGAGTTGCCTCTGCAGTAATTATTGTAATGTGAATAATATAAGTTTTGAAAAGATTTGGGAAATCTAATCCTCTGTTCTCTGTGATTTGTTTAAGTAAGAGATATTTTGCCATGCTGTTGCAATCCCATAAAATTTTACTGACAAGTTATTTATAACAGAGAAGTTTACCTTGGGGATTTCTATTGGTGTGGGATTCTCAAATGGAGATGAGACAAGGGAGAATGTTTATTTTCACAATAGCATCCTCCATCCTAACTATAATGATAATAATAATTTGTCCCATCTGTCTAAATCTAATTTAACAGTGTTTATGAGTGGTTGAAGGTGGATTTTAATTAAGTCTTGTAGTTGCACTGGTAGGTATTTTAGTCCCTCCAGGGTTCATCTGAAATGCCAATCTTCAATATAGGGTATATAACTACTACATCATGTATGAAGCAACCTGGGCTTGAAGCAGTTAATTTTTGTGTGTAGGTGTGGATCTATCATCAAATTAAAACAAACATTTCTGGAAGGACAAGGGTTTACTGTTCATCACATTTATACCCCAAAACCTGTTTTAATCTGTCAAAAGTCAAATATCCGTGCTAAAAAACACTTTTACGCTGTTTCCATTTTAACAAGGAAATTGTTTTGTAGAGTCCTAATATGTAAAAATACATTTTCAAGCAGATCAAGGTGGGGTTTTTTTAAATCTATAGAAGCTCTTTACCTAAATAAAATGTCATCATATCTCTCATAGTCCTTGCAAACTTCAGCTGTAATCCTAAACGGATAGGCTGTATCCTAACAATACAGAGCAAATCTACTAGATTAAAACACTTGAAAGTAAGGCACTTACCTAAAAACCAGAAGTTTGGCTTTTGAAGAAAATTGCTGAACTTTAGACTAAACAGGTCAGTGTTTTAATATAAAGCATATCAGTACTGAGAGCAAACTCAAAACTGATACAATATTTCTACTGTCCAATCTGCTCACTCAAGCTTACAGTGGATCCCTATCTTTGCGCTTCCATCTATGACAAGAAATTAAAAACTGTTGACTCTATTGGTCACATTTTACCTCTGTGAGGACATAGGTACTTGTTGTTCAACTTTCACATTTTAAAAAGGGTAGCAACTATGGATGTAAAGAATTTAGGTTTAGACCCTTAATTTGTATTCAGAGAAATCTCTACTGAAGTGACCTCAGCTTTATTCACAGTAAAGTCTCATGCAGGCATTCCACGTATTCCATACGAAACACAAACTTATTGTTTAGGCATGTGTTTTTCTGAATCCAAACATTTAATTTTCTGGGTTTTTTAAACATATATAAAAGATTAATACATGTATAAGTATTATTTAATTTCAATAAAATCAGAGATCACACAGCCTACGGAGATAAGCATAGCTTACAATTTTTATAAGATTAGAAGTAGTGGCCCTCAGTAATTACTCAGGAACTCTGAGTTCAATCATCTAATCTGACCACAGCTATGTAAGGGATGATTTATTAGATTTTAGTTTGGGCTGCCAAGGTAGACTAGGCTTGTGTGCCTCCAGAAATCAGAAAGAGCCATAGGATCTTACTGAGTACACTCAGCATCTCTCAGCATGAAACCTATGTGTTGCTAAAGTAGTGCCTGATATGGATAACTACTACTCAGGAACTTTGTTTATTTCTGTCGTAATTTGTAATGTAAGTAACAAAAACCTGCAAGCCCAACAAGAACTGCTTCCAATGTAAGTTTGCTTTTTACATAAGGTCCACAACTTTGTGAGCTGTAATGGTTTCTGAGGTTGCTGATTCCCTGACATTACAGTTCCATTAAAGGAAGAGTCATTCCACTATGGAAATGGTAATATATTACTCCTTTTGAAATCAATAAGAACTTGGCTATTGACCTGAGCAAGAGTCGGCTACCTCTCTGTCACTGGTACTGATATTCCCAACATCCTTTCATATGGCTGTTTATTGTGCATGTTTTAATACCCTTCAAGAATATACAAAACATGGAAGGCTGGTGCTATCAAATCAATTCAATAAAGTACTTAAGTATACATTTAATGACAGCTAAATGGTTTTTTTCAAGCTTTTCTCGTTTGCTTATTTTTCTGCCCTCACTCTAATACTTAGGAAATACTGTCATAGAAAAAATATCTAATAAGTGCAAGTATAAAAATTACTTAAAAGCTAAAAGGTTTTTCCCAGTTCCTAGTTCTGGTAGAGAAACAGATAAACCTCTCTCTCTCACACTTCCTTTTATTTTAAGCATTAAAAGCAACCCAAGAATAAGACACTGTAAATGCTGACTACTTCAGCATTAGGTATATATATTCAGAATATTTAACAGAATTCAAAAATTCACAAAGAAAAATTATACAACAGGGACAAAGAAACATGAGTTCTGTAATTGTCTTTCAGCAACTGATTTGTACTATTTGACCACGAAGCGTGGACTAATGAGAACCAGTAGACACATTTTACCTAGGGTTTCAAAAGCTTTTAACATCATCCCTCGTACAAGATTATTAGGAAAAGCAGCACATACAGGCAAACCTTAATAGAAGTCAAAGACTGGATGCCAAATGCTGCCAATAAATATTCAGAATTATTAACATTAGTTATTAATTTTTGAGGACCCTCAAAACTTTCATACAAAAATTGTAATTAATGTTTGTGTTCGGTACAGTGAGGTCACAGGACTGGACAAAAAGAATGAACAGATCATTTGAAAGACAAATACCACAGTAATTACTAAATAGTATTATAGTACCTGCTAATTTTATATGCAATAGACTGATCATTTCCATTTAGAATACAGGCCTCCATATATGCAAAGATTTACTAGAACAGAAGAGGAAAAATTAAATGTTTAACAACTGATAATAATTTTTTTTTTTTATGTTACTTATAAGGCATCCCACAACCAATTACAAAGCCAGGAGCTGTCTATTTTCCAAAGGAATGCTTTTAATTTTGACTACATTGTCTAAATAACTAGTCACTGAAGGTATTTTTTTGGTTTTGTTTTTTTTAATTATCTGAAGAACTGGAATTCCTACTAAAGTAGTTTAAAAACTAAATATTTAAATGTGTTAAGCCATTGGAAAAAGTGTCAAGGCTTTTATTGTTTTTTAATAACTACTGTTTTCTTAGCAGATGATGCATAACCAGTTATATAGTTATGAGACCAGTTTAATCACAGAAAACAACAAATGATGACTTGAGTATAATAGTACTGTAGTTAATTTTGTCCCATGTATAAGTTACATTACAATTTCAATAGGATAGTCCTCCAGTACTTGCTACATGCAGTGCTTTTGCAATGGAAAGATAGTGGAAAAACATGATAATTAGGTATCTCAAATTAAAAAAAAAAGTATTCTGTAAACATTTCTCCAGACCACTGATAATACTGTTTCTCTTCCATATTGTGATATTCTGGGTTAAAAAAGAAGTTTATTTTGCATAAAGGTTTCCTTATCACATCATCAACAGCAACTGTTGCACGTTCTGTCCCAACACATGGAAAGATCACCAATTTGCAAAGCAATCCTCGCCATCTCTTTTGTGACAGCAGACCTGTGACAGTCCTGTTATGGAAATTATATGCAATTATCTGAGGGTAGTAGTGAAACAGGTTAGTACTGCACACAGATGTCCACAGAAATTCCCAAACACAACTTGCCAACAGCAATGCCACATGGCCTGAAAGATTAGATAAAATTTATGAGCACATTCTGCAGTAGGACAAGTTTTGGATCATTTTGTTTCCTGTTATTTTTCAGTATTACTGAGACACAGAACTGGAAGAACTTCAGCCAAGGGCAGCAAGGGTGACCAAAGGCACGTAGCAAGTATCAATAAGCATGCTACAACTCTTCTACTTGATGAGGGAAGGAAAGAGGAAAGAAAAAAAGTAATCAGCTGAGGGGCATTTCTGTAGTTGAAGTCTCTAAAATAGCGAGAGGCATGTGGAGATTGGGTAGGGAGCAGCACCTTATTGCTTCTTCCAATAAAGGACCTAAGGAGCAGCAGCTGAATCTAATGAAATTCAAAGTGATTAAAGAAGGGAATTGTTCATATAACATCATTAAGCTGCAGAATTCCCTTCTGAAAGATGCTGTAGCTTTGAGAACTTCACATGGGTTCAAAGCAAAGTTAGACAGCCTAATGAAGGAGAAACCCATTTCAAGTTAGCCCAAAGAAATACACTGAAATACACTTCCAAACACCTTGAGTTGCAAATTGTTGGATGCCAGGAGAGCTATTCATACAAGTACTGCTCTTTACTTGTCCCAGGTTTACAGGGTTTCTTAGATTATCTGCTTTTAACAACTGCCAGAGAAGGCATTCTGAGCTACAAACCTTTGATCTAACTAGTGCAGCTATTCTTACAGGACATATGAAAATGCAGACATTATCTAAGCACTGTTGCAGTTTTAGTTTCATGAATAACATCAAGCAGCACTACTCACCATGCATAAATCATAATCTCCATGGCATATTCCGTGTAACAATGAATCACATCATGTTACTTACTTGCACGACACATGGACTCTCTGATCTGCTAGATGCAGTATTTTCCTGAATCTTAGCAGCTACCTTGCTTACTCATTTTTATAATCTTGATACAGAGCAATATATCTGTCTAATCATTTCTATGTTTTAATCCTTATTAAAACTAATTTGAAGCCAAAATCAAATGACCCATGATAACAAGGTGACAATTTCCATGAAGAAAATCACAGCCCTTGACTGAAGCAACCTAATTTTGCAGCAGTACAAAAACTAAAATATCACGTCTTTACAGAGTTTATCTGTTTTACAAAAACCTTCTGTTGTGAAACTAAGTAAACATAATGATGGATTGAAAGCGTTACTTTTAATTTATTTCAAATATAGAGATAGTGCATTGAATTCTATCAGAGCCTATTTCTAAAATCTGCTGGCCACTTTTTAAAGTTCACAAAGTGCAATTTCTCCATAGTATTAGTTCCACCACAATCTGACCTCTTAGCCTGCCCTTTGCAGTTGATAAGAAGTACACAATATCACTTTCATGGGAGCCTGTCCCTAATGCAAACATTTTTAATACTATATAATTTTAACAGTTTAATTTAAAGAGAGTAGAAATATAAACTTTTAATAATATCCTTCCTGATATCTGCAGATAGCAGGATTGAAATGCAGTCCTGCAGGAGTTCTTGAACCAAAGTACTTCAGCCAAGTACTGTAGAAAAAAATATTTCATATCAGTTTCCTGTCCTCTTTTGATTCAGCCTGAAGCAGAGCTATAGCATGGTACTGCTTACTATTTAATCAAATTACATGTATTTGGAAAGAAAAATATTGCTCTTCAGAAGTATTTTTATGAGCTGGTACCAAAGTTTATCCTAATGGGAATCATCGCTAGAATGATTAACATCAAGCTGGTCAAGCAAATCCAATTGCATTCTTTACAAACTTTATGCAAAGTTGTCGATAGAGGAAAAGAATGCATGCAATACAATTTTATTAGTTTACAGGGGGGAGGGTTCACTTGGTCTGTATAGCTCATGCTTAAATACAGCTTGATAAATCTAAACATAGACATTTAAGTAAATACACTTCCTTTCAGAAGTAGTAGGTAAACAAACTTATTAATTAAGTACACCGTACAAATACTTGAGTTTCTTAGAACAGGATAAAAGTCTTGTGTGCTCTATGAAATCAAAGGGAAATTCTAAGTATGTGATCTTCATTAAAGCAAAACACCTAAGAGCACCCCAAGCCCTCTACAGGGCTTTGAAAACTTACTCAGTATGTTTTTTACCTTAAGGAATATTCGCTTTTATTTTTTTTTCTACTTAAATAAAAGGAAAACACTCTTTGTTCTTAAAATGCAAACAGATGCAAAGTGATTGAATTATTGTTGCTGGTAAGCTCCTTATATGTTATGAATGCTGCTGTAAAAGTTTAAGAGTCCTCCAGTTTGCACAGAATATTAATGGTTTGTGCAGTGCATAATTAAGCTAAATGTGTGTTTCCCTCAGGTCAACAAAAAACAAACACCAAATTTCTGAGAGGAACTGCCCCTTGCTCCTTATTTTTAAATACAGGAACTTCTACTTTATTTGCTACTTTGTCAAACGATATCCTCTACTTGTGAAAAGGTCACTGTTAAAGTTAATACTAAATCACTAAGAAAATCCTCCTTTTTTCCATAGTCACTGGTATGTTCCTCTGCCTCAGATTACAGGCAATCAAGATTTTAATATTAGAATAGGAAAGAAAGGAAAATTATTAATCAACATTCAAAGGCGAATTTGAATTCTGTTTCATTCTTGATGTTTCCATACAGGGAGGTTGGAGGGAGAGGATCATTAAGGTCCTTCCCAACCCAAACTATTCCACAGTTCTATGATCTTAATCATGAGCAGGGTCACATCCATGACATTCACAAGTAATGAAAAATACAGTCTTGTACTGAATTCATTATATATACATATGATAAAATCTATTTGCTCCTTCAGCCACCAAACTCAGAACTGGCTTGCATGAGGTGTTTCTCAGTCTTCAATGCTTTTTCTCCCAACAGATTTATTTCAAAGAACAAGAAGAGCAATGAAGCTTTTAGACTATATTAAATTCCAGCATAGAGCTTTGAATAAGAAGCCTCTCACACTTAAAACTAAGTAATTGATAGTAACTCCACAATAATAATACAAACAGGTTGGTTCTGTTTTATTCTAAGGATATTTAAATCTGCGTTGCAATGACTAGAGTTATTGCTTTATTAATTATCTATAGTATCTGAATGGAATAAAGAACAGAGACTACAAATTTACTGCTTTAGGTTTACACCATTACATTTCCTCCAAGTCAGTGATCTTAACCAGTCAATGCAGAAGAACCAATCAGAACTCTGCTAGTCTGGTAATTAAGATAAATATACTAAAGCAAATAATTGGGTAGCTTAGTCAGATGGAGGAAATAAACTATTTCATTTAAATTAACACAAGTTGTTATGAAAGCTACTTTAAATTAAAGATTAAAATGTTTATAAATTAGTATAAAAAATTGTCAAAATCTGCGTGTATTCTGTAAATGTTATTTTTTTTTTACATGGCAAGAAGAGGATCACTCCAATAAAAAAATAGTTTCAGAATAAATGTTTAGTTATCCTCAAAAAAGTTTAAACCAGAAACATAACAGCAGACATCCAAAAACAAGGAAGAAGATAGCTTTCATGAAGCAAAGAACACTACAGTACTGATTTCAAAAGCTGCTCGGCAATTCCCTTTATATCCAGCTTTCCTTAAAGTAAATACTCATTTGTATTTTCCTGATGGTGTTTTTTGGCATCAGCAGAAAACCTTCAAAGTACATGAAAAATAGCACTCATACATTGTTAACTAAGAAAGCCTTGGAACACACAAAAACTTGATCTCGCAGGAATTTGGAATGGTGAAAGACATTGGATGGAGCGCTGCATTCAGCATTGAAACAAATTTTCATTCAGCCTGCAATTCTTTCCCTAGAAGCTTATTACTGCACCACATAAACAAATTAATATTTTATCCTTAAGTAAACTAAAACATTCTGTCTCTCTTAGCCAGTTACACCAGTTTCCCTTTTCAAATACCCTGACTTAGTGGGCTCCTACGCTGACTGTTGTGATTGTCAGTCACCACTTGTGCAGCATCTGAGCAAGATGCTAAGACTATGGAAACACAGGACAACGTAAAACCTTGCAGAGACAGCGTACAAGCTGGAAAAGTTAAAGGATACAAAGGTATGTATGACTTGCAAACCCAAGGCGTGGTGAACATATATAAAAATTCACATAGGAGTCCATGCTAAAAGCCAAGTATGCCTACCAGAATCCTAGATTTTCTCCCACTTAAACTCAAAAGCAAAGGAGGAGTTATACTATGCCTGAAATGCAAAGCCTATGTCAGCAAGTTTAACAGGTAACTCACTAATCCTCTTTCTTGTAAAGATAAATAAACTCCATTTTCCAGATGATCTTCACATTCAGATAGGCTAAATTATCATAAATATTTAATTTTATTTTTTTAAGTTTAGGTGACAAGGCTACTAGGCTAATCTCCACCCACTGAAGGCTAATAATTTCTCCCAAAGGGTTATCTCACCCTTTTTTTCCTTTCCTCAGACTGGCTTTTAGAATGCATATGCATTATATGACCTGACAGTTTCTGTGTTTGTACTTTCTTCTTGTGCGGTGAGATTTCTGAGGTCTTGCATTTTAACACCAATTGTAACTTTGTATGTATTGTAAACAGAAAGTTTCCCAGAGAAATCTAGTCTTTTGAGAAAGCTCTACTACATGTACAGTAGTATAAATATCAATACATTCACAGTTAAAACAAACAGGAGTTGAACAAGGGGATGTGAATGCTACCTATCATCTTATCTACGAATACACTACATAAACACACACAAACAATTTAAAAAATAAAACAATTTACACATGATTTAAATGCATTAGATGGGAAAGCAGAAATTTGACGTAAACATAATTCCAACTTATTCTGAAGTTATTCTGAACATACCTGAAAGTGCAACTTTCACATGTGAAAATATGCCATACTGCATTAGTCAGCAAGCTTAGAAAAAGTGTATATCTAGTCTTCTCACAAGAGAGATCCACTTTAACTGTATGTCAATAAAATGTTATGCATAGCAATAATATTTACAAGCTAAATAAAAATATCTTTACATTTTATGCCATAGTGCTTCTTATGTATAAGTAATATAACATATTGGATTATAGGTTTATCATACTTCTCCAGATTTTACCAATTCCACAAAATCAGATGTGAGAAAAATTATCGGATTAGTGTTGCCTCTGTTGAAGGATACAAAGGTTCCACATTTAAAAAAACTAAATTAAATTACAACCTAAATCATACAGATTTTTCACACAAATCCATTAAGGAAAGACCGACAGACTTGCTGCCATACTGCCAGGTTAAAGGAGAGCAGCATTTAAAATTAAACAAATCTGCTTGGCATAGTTAATTTCATTTAAAACTAAAATATCAGTGAGTACATGCAAATTAAGTAGCACATTTTATTAAAGTTTGCAAATTAAAATAAAAAATAGCCCTAAAATTCATTACCTCTAGCTGAAAGAATAGTTTTCTGGTTTTTATATCTGTAAAATATTCCAGAAGCTGTGCATTTAAGAAGTACTTTATGGACCTGCAAAGTACCTGATACTTTGAAGAGTTTTAAGTGAAACTGCAGCTACAAAGTCTTTTTAAAAGCAAAGGTTACTAAAGACCTAGTTTTCTATTGACGATAGCATCCCTCCAGTTTCTTTCAGGATAAATAGTTACCTATTTATTTAGGTATGATATTATTATACCTGCACTTAGACAGAGCCCAGAAATTGTGTTGGCTTACATTTACATCAGAAAAATTCAGAGCAGAGAATTATAATCCTAGCTGTGTTCAAACAGAGTCAGCCCCAATACAAACCTAATAATGCCTGTATTGACGAACCTCGTATGCTTCAGGGCCAGCAGTGGTCTCTTTTTGTTCCTTAAAACACTTTGCTTTGGGAACAGATGCAGAAATGGGGGAAGCTGGCTTCATCATAGAATTGTAAGCCCCAAGGCCTGTACTGTTAGATAGGGGTAGTAATGAAATTATGAAATTGATAACTTTATCTTAGGAAGGTTGTTTTTTATTGGTTTATGTCTGAAACATTTTTTCATCTAATTCTAAACAGACACACCCTTTACTATCTTTCAGGGGAAAATGCATCAGTAACCTTTAAGTTAACTTAAACTTTAACCTTTAAGTATTTAACCTTTCAATAATTGTACTTGCAATAGTATCAGAAACACATAATGCATTTAAATCTTTTCAAAAAGGACTTACATCTTTTGTGAAGTTGGATAGACACACCTACACCATCCTGCCAAAATCGCTTAGCTTTGTTTTAGAAGAATTATTGGGTGAGAGGTGCTAATCTGGTCTCCATTCTGTAGTGAGTGTTGCACTTCAGGCAAAAAATTAGTTAATATAGCAGTGACCAGATGTGATAACAGCAGAACAGTAAGAACCATCTCGACAGGACATTAGGGATTATAGAATCATAGTATAGTCTGAGTTAGAAGAGACTTTAAAGATCATCCAGTTCCAACCCCCCTGCCATGGGCACAGACACCTCCCACCAGCCTAGGCTGCCCAAGGCTCCATCCAACCTGGCCTTGAACACCTCCAGGGGTGGGGCAGCCACAGCTTCCCTGGGCAGGCTGTGCCAGTGCCTCACCACTCTCATAGTAAAGGAATTTCTCCTTATGTCTAGTCTAAATCTGCCCCTCTCCAGTTTACAGCCATTACAGTCATTATGAGTTTGCAGAAGTATACAGGAAACGAATATATTAGAGATGTTGGGGTTGGGTTGTTTCTTTTTTTTAGTCTATATTTTCATCATCAAAAAGGAAATCAATACATTCCTTACTACTGCAGCTCTATATGTATTGAATAATTCAGCATAGCACACATGAGCAAGACAGGTTGGAATAACTTCAATCTAATCTTCCTTAGATCAGTGAAGGCTCCAAGTATTGTCTTGGAGATTTTCCACCATTTTACCCTCAGTTAAAGTTCTCCTTGCTAAATCATATTGGCTTATTAGCTTGCAGAAAGCCTCAGTAAATACATCGGCATGAACACATGAAAATAACTGCAGTATCCCTATGTTGCTACAACAACCATGGAAAGCAACACTGCCAAAAGAAGAAAGAATTCCTTACTTTCTTTATGTTTGTAATTTTGTTTCTGTATTTTCCAATAAGCTGTAATACTTCAGAGTTTTTTAACTATAATTACAACAACATTAGGGGAGAATTCTGGGTTTGCTTAAAGAAAAATATTTTGTTAAAAAATGCCACTACCATCCAAAAAAAAAAAGAAAAAGAAAAGAAAAAAATTAAATCCCAGAATTTGAAAACATGTAGATGAAATGTGTTTCCCAAGAGCTTATGAAAAAGAAATGCTCAATCAAAACCCAGATAACCAAACCCTGCTGGGACTCTCAGAGCTGATGACAATGTAATCAGAAAACAGGAAGATACAATGGATAAACATTTGATGATAGCGAAGGTAAAAGTTAAACACTTCACTCTCTTCCTTCAAATGCATTCTTAAAATTATTATAAAAAAATTCTAGAAAACATTGTTACAGTACAAAGACCAAAATCTGTTTGCTCAATACTTGAGCATCATACGCTCTTAATAGAAGTCAGGGTGGACTTTATCAATTAAACACAGAACTGAGCTAAAAATCCACTCTTTCTAAACTATCTATACCGAGAACATCAAAGCAGGGTGCAGGAGTTAGATGCTAATACTGCCTCTGTACACCTAACATACATTGAAACTATGAGCTTAGCATGACCAAAAGGAAATGGAAATGAGGAACAAAAAGCCAAACTGAGTTCTAAAAGCTTTCAGAACAAAGATTTTATTCATTTTATGGATGCTACCGATAACATTCAATTCAGTTGTATCTTAGCTTCTTCCTTATCTGGTAGCTAAGCAATGGCCCTTTTCATACATTCTTGTTCTTTTCATACTTGGTTTCATGCATGCACTCTGTGGCCTTCCAGCTTTGAGAAATATTAAATATATTTATGAGTACACCTGAATAGATGTTGAGTTATACACTCCTTTTCCTCTTCAAATACTATGTTACCTAGCACAAATGTAAAATACTTCATGACAAGTGACTGTTTCTACCGTTATTGTGGAATAGGTGTTTCTTCTTATGGTGACTACTTAATGGAAGACAGGAGCTTTATCAGTAATTTGATTTGAACCAAAAAAAGTGGGAGATAGGTACACAAGGATCACTAGATGGGAAATCACCCTTTTACAATTTTCACTTTGCCAATGTCAATTTAGAATTTCATTATGGATGTATTTTCTCTTTTACTCTGATATCTACCCAAGTCCAGATGTGTAACTTCTGTGTTCACAGTGATCTTTACCTTGTGTATTTGTACAGCAACTGCCACAACAAAGCCTTGATCAGGGCTGGGATACTGCTGGGATTAAAATTTTTTCCTAGAGAGTGTCCAGGAAATAACTGCAAGCAAGGTTTAATCAAACAACAAAGTCTATTAGAACAGGATCAGAATCTCATTTATCAGGCACTGTATGTCTAGACAATGGCTAATGTGAAAGGAAAGAAAAATATGCACCGTCATACAATCAAGATCTGCTTAAGTTCATAGAGCATGTGCATAAGTTTTCTAGTGAACTCTTATTGAAATTAATCCATCTGTGGTTTGATACCTAAAAAGTCTTCTGCTCCCTTTCTAAAAGCACTTGTATATATATAATAATATATATGTATATATTTAATGCTGTAAAATAATTGTAACTTATTAACAAACTAATTATTTTATATTTTAACCCACTCACTGCATGAAGTAATTTTTAAAAAGCTGTAATCTGATAAGCTGTTTGATGTCATCATTTTCTATTTCTACATTATACCTGCTTTAACACACTAAGTATTTTCTGAACTATACAATTGTTATCTAAGAACACATTCTCAATTACTTATGCTGCCACTCACATGATACAGGCCAAAGACCTGCTTTGCCTCTCAAGCATAACTTGAGCTGAATTATGTAGAAAGCATCTTCCATTCAGTTACTAAAATGCCTCACTTTAAACACAGGTCAATGAAGAATAAAACCTTCTCATTAGAAATTACATACCTATGAAAAGTATGCCTGCATTCCTATTTGTACATAATGGGAAAAATCAAAAAAGTGGGTGATTCTTATAGTGATATACTTTCAAGCCCTGTGGTAGCTCACTCTCTATGAAATGTCAACTGACGCTGTGGGGCAAAAACAGCAGAGAACATGAGGAATGGGTAATTTAAAATGAAAATCTGTGCTTCTGGCTTCACAGTCCAACCATTCTTCTATATTCAAAGAGGTCTGGAGAATTATTGCTTTTGCAAATGAGAGATTTAAAATCCAAACTAGATCAGAAGCATGAATTATTCTTTGTGATGGGGAAAGAATTTCTTATCCACATATTATTCACTTGTTCCTTTATATTACTGGTAGCTACTCTTGAAACATTTTATATAATCTATAAAAATCTACTGCGAATGAATGCAGAGGCATAAAAAGGTATATTGGAGAATATGCAATAAAGTGTAATTTCATAGAGGAGTTTTGAGAAGTTATGTTTCTGGTATATTCTGATCTTCCTTTCCCTGAACTCTGATGCAGCAGCAAGAAATGGTAAAATTAATATATAATGCAAATACTATATTCAACTATAACAAGCAGGAGGTTTATTATTCTTCCAATACTGCTGTGAAGTACTGGGTAAAAGCAGAAGGACAAAATATCAAAGACACATTGCTAACCAATCTATATTTTAATAAAACATGAAGAAGTATGCAAAGTGAAACATTGCATATGAACAGATACAGAAGAGACTGCACCACATTTTACTGGACTTGTGTGATCTGATTTTTGCTTACAATAAGAAAGTAACATTAATTGTTTCAGAACTATGAACAATCAAATCAAAGTGTCATAGGAAAAACTGCTGAATGTTTTAAGTAAAATGAATATGTAATAGCTCCAGAAGCATTACCAAAAAAAAAAATAAAAAACCACATTTTTTCCTACAAGGAAAACAAAGTGCACTAATATTTTTAAATACTGAAACCTGAAGCCTTTTTTTAGGATGCAGTTGGGACCACATAAACCCCTTCAACTAGGTAGATGATTTGTTCAAAAAAACATGCTGGACAACAGTGAAATTAACTGCTTGAATAGTTCAGAAAATAACATTGTGGGCTACACATTCAATTTGGAGCTCTAAGTAGAACTATCTGGATTCATGCTCCCAGGTCATCCTACTTTCTAAGCCACTACCAGCAGTGCTTCTCAAATATGTGAGAGCCTACATAGCTGATCAAATTTAGTGCTGTTGGGCCATGGAAGAACCACCTACTTCGGGAATTTTAAGATATTTTATGGGAACTACAACCTCATTACACAAAAGACTGTTCCCCTCATTCCCCTCATTTAAGAAAACTATCACTGTAACAGTGCATCTACGAGTGCTTTTAATTGGTCTCAGCTGTATATGATTGTATCAGACAGGTAGAAGAGTTAGAGTTCCCAGCAGTTCTCTACATGTGAAAAAACCACAGTACATTAAAGACACAGAAGGCTCCATTTCATTTAGCACTATTTCTCTATTTAAAAATTCATGACTAGACAGATAATAGATGGCAATGTCTTCACTCAAGTAGACATAAGGAATCTGGCCAGACTGTTTCTCCTCAGCCTTAGTCCCTGCATCTATACATATAGCCTACATATGTTCCAATCTGCAATTCAATAAGAAAGTTCCTGTTGTACATTGTGTAATAAATCCTTTCTTTAATAACTCACATATAGCAACATTACCTTCTATTCCATCTACTCCTCCCTCATTTTCATATTAGTGACACTGCTCTGCTTATTGCTGCTCAAGACTCTCCTTCTGACATAAGGGTTGGATGCAGGGTCCCAACACACCAGCCAAGAGGGTGTCTTCCCTTCCTGCACCATTTGGTTCCTCACTTTAGGTTCTGTGAGATTATAAGATGCTGATGCAAAAGATGAAGGCAGGGTACTTTTATCTCCACTTACCCGAGAAAACAAATGAATGTTTTCATTTCCCATTTGGATAAGGACTTTACAACAGTTATTCATGTTTCTCACTTTCAGAATAAATTTTGTAAGATTTTCTGCTACTAAGAAGCTGAAGGCAGTAAATGGGCTACTGTGTTTTACAAAGGATTATTCTGTAATTTGTGACATATACCAATAAGCTTTGTCATTTCAAGTTTAAAGTTTTATATGCTTATCTAAGAGATCCTTTTGTAGCTTGTGAGATAATGCCTTAGGTTAAGAAGATCTGAGACAAGCTATAAGAACAAACTGCTAAAAGAACTGTTTCTATCTAGAGCCTCAACTTGTCAATCCCCTAAGCATGCTGCAAAGCTCACCTTTTACCATTCTCTGTTTGAGTTGTGAAAGTAAATACAATTATAGGCTCTGGTTACTCCAATTATATTGTAATTATTAATGCATAGGAGAAACATACTAAATTCTAGATGAATGCAGGCACAAATAGCAGGGAAATGTAGATATAAAACTACGTTTTTATGATACAGGCTTCTAAACAGCAGCAGGCAAGAGGCTTCATACCCTGTTTCCTAGAAACATAACAGCGAGATCATTTTTCTGCACAGCACAATTCTGCAAGAATTGGAAGAAAGATTAGAGAAGCCAAAGGCAGTACTTACCAAGATATGGTACCGTTTCTGTAAAACAGGTAAGCTCATTGACTTCTTTAGCACCAGAACACTGTTCAGGTTGCCATTGTATCGGATCTGTATCCACACAGAGAAAGGGGAGGAAATCAAAAGCAGAGACTGACATAGTGAAGAGGCTCTTCAGGCTCCAATGTGAAATATGTAAAGAAAATAAAACACTTGTCTGTTTTAATTTTAGAGTTGGAGCATGTAAATGCATTGTACAGCATTACTTCTTTCTCTGTGTGGAACTTCAGGTGGATACAATTGAGCAGTATGTATACGTTAATCAAAAGAATTCTATGGAGGTAATCTATTTCAGGACACTAGAGTTTTGTATTTTTCATGTAACCTATTTGCATGTTTCTGATTCATATTATTAACTCACCAACAACAATGTCCTGTAGAAAGGATAAGAAACTCATATTCTTAAAAATGAAGAAGTTATTGCACCATTCTATGGGTAATTTGTACAGTAAAACCGGAAAACTTCTTACTCTCATCCATTTAAATATACAAAAGATACAAGTTAACCAGTAACTGCAGTATCACATGTATGAATACCTCTCTAGCCCATAACATTACCAAAATATCAAAAAATCAATATCAAAAAAAATTTTTTTTAACTTCTCTAGTGCCTAAACTGTTGATATCATACTTGCATGCATATATTTGTATGTCTGATTTTAAAAAGGACTGCAATCCAATGTTCCTTACTGAATTGCTCAAGAATTACACCGCTTCTCTTTCTTTGAATACCAGATACATTCATCAAATGCAGAGGGCTACAAGTATCTACTTAAGTGTTCCTTAAAAAAATATTCTTTACAAATGCTTGCAAATTCAGGAATTTTTAAATATAACCAAGACATCCAAGGAAAAATAAAAGCAATATGACAAAGAAGAGGGAAAGGAAGTGCTCTTGACAGTAGTAAGGAGGTAGCTCTAAGGTCAGATAGTTTTTTTGGCTTTCAGAAGCTGTTTTACATCAGGTAAAGATGCAAGCTATAGACAATCACAAGACGTACATAAGGAATAAACCTAATAAGCTTTTCCCTTTATCTGCTCCTTATTTAGTTTTTCAATTCAACTGCGTATGAACTTAAATTCTGTGAACCTTCCAAAGGCATTGCATAAACCCTAGCCTCCAGACACAGAGATTTGCAGTAAAGAACACAAAAATTATCATTAATAACATTGAAATAATTTATTTTCCTATGCATTGCCTAGATACCATACAATATCTTTATGTCAAATAGTTTGACAAACCCTTCCAGAATTACTTACATGGTTTTCTAACCAGTCATACAGCTACATTAAAAACCCTACATATTTTGTTCAGATAGGTGATATTTGAACTTTTGTGGGTGATCTGATAACTGGACATATTTCCCGTTTGGTACCCAGGAAAGACATCACATTTAAAACAATTTCATTCAAGACAGCTGCAATACATTATAACTTTTATTCTTCTTTCTTATTTCCATCTTCAACATGCCTTTAAAGGAAATTCCATTTAGAAATAGTGTTCTATTCTCAACACATGCAGCAACAAAGACATGAAGGAAAAGCAAGTGAAGATTGCTTGTGTGCTTTTTAAGATGGGTGCTTTTCAGTATGCATCTCAGCTCATAATGATGTTCTTGTATTCCTTAAAAGATGAAGGAATTGTTCACTTTACCCTGAGTGACCTCTGCTGGTAAAAATAACTTAGACACACACATTAAAACTCTCCACTAAAAGCACATTTGTGGTTAAGTTGTATACATATGCACACACACAGAAGCACACTCACACTCATTTTTCTTTATATCGGGTAGATTTATACTTAAAATTAAGATGTTAGTACGCTCAGACAGTTAGTGTACATGAAGTACTGACCAAATTTGTTGAGGCATTCCATTTATCTTTCTCCCAGAGCCTTTTGCAGAACTATACAGCTAGAACTTGGTTTAGAGAGCATATTTGAAGTAGCAGCCACTGAATAAGCAGTGGAGTATGAAGTATAAGCCTGGAGTTTACTTTTACATATAGGTCTGGGGTAACACCGTGGTATGGAGTAGTTTCTGCCATTGATCTTTCTGGAAGAGACATCTGAATCTGGAATGTAGCCTTAATCAAATCCTATTTTACCACTATTTTTTGTATATAGAAGTCAGTTTTAGGAGCAATCTATGATTTTACATATCCTTAATCAAGTGTAGCTACAAATCATTTATTTTGCAGTGTATCAGCATGTTGCCATTAAAAGTTTTGGTTCAATGCATACCTCTACTTTAATGAAAAATAGTTAGAAACATGAGATCATTATAATCCAGAATACCAAAAGATAACTCAATTATATTCATTTGCAGTGTGACATCTGCATTCTGAAAATATTCACATATTATTAAGTTAGAAATGGCAAGAAAATACACCAAAATACTCACAAAGAACATGTAGCCAAAGAGTGACTAGTTTTGGTATCTATCAGTAAATATTTCTGAGACAGCATGAAAAACACCTTTAGAGAAGTGAAAGATGTTCCATGCTTTTGATACTGTAACTGATATCTAAACTATGAGGTCTTCACAAAGTGTCACAGTTGATGCACTCTAAAGAGTTTTGACCAAGAAAATTATTACAATTCATGACTGCTGATCACTACAATAGTCTATCTTATTTAACAATGTCCATTGAAAAAAAGAGAAACATATCAGGTCTCTGCTTCAGCAAATACTGAAATCTATTTATATGCAAATCAGCTATCCATTATTAGTATGAGAAGAGACATAGACATAAAGGAAAAAATAAATTATCACTAGAAACCCTAATGAAATCTATTTCAAAACATAACATTTTACAAGAGCCCTCACTCATGTAATATTTGTTCAAGCCTAGAAAGGAATTGGCGATTTCTGCACTTAGATGAGGACTGATACCACATCATTTCCCATGCCAATTTGTTATATAAAATGCTTTTATCCTTCTTTAGGAACAGCTTAGTAATTGTAAATCTACTGTTTCCTTGTAAAGAAATGTATTCACATGCTACAATGCAATTTTATGCTCATTTTCCTACTGGTAATTTTAAATTATTTCCATTCTTTGTAGAATTATGAACATAAGAATGTGGAGAAAGATCAATATTTTACATTTTTTATTCTAAGAATACATATCTTCAAAGAATAAGGCAATGTCTGAGAAAACTTAATTTCATGGCTGAAAATCCCAGCGTAGATTCAATGCCTGATTTTTGTTTCAAAAAAACTAACCAGACCAAAAAAAAAATAACAACTCCTTCTTGCCTATAAGGTGTGAACAGTGTAAAATCTGTTTCACTGAAATAAAAAATATTAGATAACAACTGAAACATAGAGTGAACACTATGAAGAAAAGTAGGAAATAATTTAATGTCAATCCCTACACTTAAAACCCTGAATAGTTGAAGTCTGGCTGAGTTTTCAAAATTCTAAAATCAGCTTCTATTACTCCTCCAAGCTCATGATTATTTTCCTTTCCAGAAGATGAGTTCATGTAAACTTTACTGAAGTGAAGATAAACATGAAAAGTTTGACACTGCACTGTGACATCTTTGGAAAGATAAGTTGAAATATTTTCTTTTGTTCCAGATTCTGAGCCAACTACTCAAAAAGCCATTCTCTGATGATGTAATTTTAAATATACCCATTTTCTGTGGAATTCTATTGAGTACTTTGGGAACTTCATTCAGCAGAACCAGAAAAAATTTCCCCATCTTGCTACTTTTAGCCCCAGTTCCAAAGGAAAAATATTACTACTTCAGTGAGCTGTAGCCAAAAGAGAGGTTTGCTACACCTGTAAGATGAAACTAAGCAGATTGTTAACAATATTTTCTTGATTTTGATCTGAACGTGAGCGTGCTAAAATAACAGCTAGTGACAGCATATAACTTGCCTGTGCTAATGGTTAACAAGTGACAACAAATAAGCACTTTCTAAAATAGTTGAATATATATATATAAACAACAAATAAGCACATATGGTCTTACGGAGACTTGTGGTGATGTTCTTTGGCATCAGTTCACCTTATCAAAAAGACCTAAAGCCCGGTCCCTCGGCCTCAGCACCTATGATTAGCGCGGACCACCACCACCAGTACTAAAGACACAGCATTTGCTCTGTAGGGCTGTACCTGAACAATTAATGTAGGATATGATCATTAAGGACCATCTGTTTGAATATTTAGAGGTAATGACTAATAATGAGTAAGAGCTAACTATTAGCACAAAGTGTAACACTACTGAACATCAGCAAAGGAAAGGGATGCTCTGATGTTTGAAACTGATTCATCCATCTTCTAAACTTGTCCACCACAGTGACCTCTCACTCCAGGACTCATATACACATATACACTTGTTCAGTTCTAATAATGCACTCAAATATGGATAATGATCCCTACAGAATAAAATTTCTGAGAATTACTAGCTATATTGCAACTAGAAAATCTAGTGAAATTATGAAAATGTTTTTTAATGCAGGCAACACAAAGAACCCTCAATTTCACCACTTTATTTAAGCATATCTTTTTCTCTATTTCAATCCTTCACTTCCTAAATAAAATTGAATGTTTAACAGATTTATTATATTGTCATTGAGTTGCATCTGGATCTTGTGGGATTAGTAATTCCAGACATAGCCTTATCGTGAATTACACATTAGCTCTAGCAAAGGACAGCCAACTCAGTAGCTACTGTATTTTTAAGGAGAACCTCAAGAAACATGGTTTCACTGTCAAATAGTAACGTTTATGAATTCATAGTGACCCAGTGAAAATGGTGCATTTCTAATAATGCTTTCAGTCAAATTTTGAACTATCTCTACCTCTGCTTCCAGTATCTGTTGTACAAAAAGAATAAAAAGAACAGAATAACAAGGAAATTTCCTTAATGGCTATCATAAATCAAAACTACATCAGTAAGAAGCAATTATAGCATATTTAGCGTCATAGCACTCATACCACTCAAGTCAATCTCTAACATTATATGTTAACTTCCACTCTAGTAATGTTAAAAAAAAAAACAAACACTAAAGGTTTCCCCCAATGCACCTCTTCTTTGACCTTTTCATTGATCAAATTATCCCGTATTTCCTCAAAACCTTTTGACTACAGAGACACTATTAGAAAGGCCATAACTATTTAATTTGCTTTTGTTCAAATCTGTCATCAATAGCATTCATAACATTACTAAAAGGATGTACTTTTCAAAGACTATGGTCTCTATGCAGGAACTGATGTCATACCTCCCAGATGCTTAGAATGTACAAGCTGCTTAATACCAATTACTTTTTCAACACTAACAGTAAGCATTTCATTAAACCATTCTAATCTACCCTGGCAGACAGAAATCACATCAGAGTGGTACCTCTTAGCTTCAGATGCTCCCAAGCTTAACTGAAGTCATCATTATATGCAAATTATCCAAAGTCTAGAAAGCACCAATTGAATCTGTGATTGAGTAGGAAATATAAATTTGCTAATACACTTCCAAAAAGTCATGATAAATATTCCCCAAATGAGAATAATCAAACACCTAAGATATTAGTATTGCATTTCCTGATACATAGTGAACTTAATCCAGTGCTAACACAGCTAGCAAAACAAAGAAAAAAAGTTCTACAAACCGACATGAACTGAGATAATCAATAAAACCTAAAAACATGATGACACATGGGATTACACCTTTATAGACTAATTCCTTCTTTGATCTCTCCCTCTAAAATCCTATAACAGATTAGAATTCCATCCAAAAAGGAAGCTAGGAACACCCTATGGTAACTCTTACTGGTTATCAAACACCATAGACTTTATAGAGGGACTGCTGTTATGACATAACTCAACCTCCCTCTTCTCCATTGACTTCATATAACCTGCCTTAGTTTTCCCTAGTAAATAACCCTGATATCACTTTTTTCTGCCTCCTCCTCTCATTAAAATTCTCTCCCCTCCACAGATGATGGCCACCTTTCCTTTGTGATGATCTGATGTGTAATCATCCAAAGCAATTGTTTGCACAATCCTTTGAAATTCGGTGCTTTTCTCAGAACTTAGGAAGGGCCTGTATTGCACAATCATTCTATTACACTTTCAAGTACCTTTCAGAACTATGGAATAGCCATCTATATAAAAAAAAAATTATTCCATCTCTGATTTAAGATTTGAATCCTCGGAGTAGGTAAAAGAAAGAGTAAAGAGGAAGATAAAGGGGAAAGGAAGGAGACAAAAAACAGGAGACTGTTATCCAAAGTCTAGAAAGCACCAAATGAATCCATGATTGGGTAGGAAATCTAAATTTGCTAATACACTTCCAAAAAGTCATGATAAATATTCCCCAAATGAGAATAATCAAAAACGTAAGGTATTAGTGACTGTGAGAGACAAGAGATTTGCTGGTAGTAAAGCTACAGCCCCCCGTCCATTCATACAGATAGAAACCACTATCAGGACCTGTCTGAACATGATAGCAAACAGAAAAGGCACTATTATTTCTTGTACGATTTGTAGTTGGGGATTAGAAGAAACACAGATCTAACTTCAGAGAGTTCTGCTTATTCCTCAGCCAGTTATTCCAAAGCAATATGACAAGATAAAAAGTAAGCTTTATCTATTACTCTCAGTAAAGAGGTCAAGACCTAACACAGTTTTGCTGTGTGTAGTTCTCTCATTTGCACACTGATTTTGCATATGTAAATGAGAACTCTACTTATTATGCCCTGTGAAAGAAAAAGGACATAATTTGCTGTTAGGATAATGAAAAAACACATGTTATAGCAAAGAGATGATCACCACCTTCAGTTTTAAAATTTGTGATGAAACATTTTCAATTTGGTTAATGAACTGAGCTCATTGTTAGGTTTGAAAAATCTTCCTTATATAAACTCCTTTATCATGATTAATCTTGAATAACTTCCTGACATGTTCAGCTTTTGTCAAATCTAAGACATGAAAAATCTGAGAAAATTTGAGAAAATCTGAGCCCAGATTAGCAGCACTGTCTTCAAATCTGAAGATAATTTTCAGGTTTATTTTGCTTGTCTTTTTCTGCAAGGTCTCTTTTATTTTCAAGCTCTATAACATTTTCAAAGTGGAAGAAAGAAATAAAACTACATCTTTACCTTAAGGCAAAATATCTAGTCACACTTGTAGGATTTTAATGGGACTGCTATAGGAAAAAAGAAGAAAATTAAAAATCATGAAAGACAATTCTGGTTTATATGAGAGAAAAATAACAGCTAAAATATCACTTCGGTGCATAATTAGTGGATAACTGATGCTCTAGGGTTTTCTATGAGAACACACATCCTAATAGAAAGAAAATTTATCCTAATAGAAATTCATCCTAATAGAAAGAAAACACCATGCATTTTTAAATAGTCCCAAAATATTAGCAACCTTCTTAAAAACCTGGGAAGAAAAAGAAGATGCACAGTGTGCCCTGAAAGGTAAAAATTATATTTTGTATGTATAACCCATACTCCAGAAAGCCTATATGCCTCTGAAATTACAATACGTCCTTGAATGTGTTTACTTGGATTACCTGCAGCATAAGATAATCGGTTCAAAAATGAATGAAAAAATAAAGATTTCTTATGTGATTATCACATGGAACTGGTACTACTGAATACATTGGTTTTAAAATTATAGAATAATTTCACATAAAACCATCAGCAGTCACTACATCACACACAGCCTTGACACATGTACTGATAGCAAGACCTGCATTGCTTTCGTCAAATACCTTGAATAAACAGTCTTAATTGAATAATGAGATAGGCTGCTGACTTTTTCTTTTCCTGCAAGGGAGTCTGTCAGAGCTCAAGCTTAGCATGTGTACCACAATGGTAAATTTATTTCATAAACTCTTCTGGATAAACTGCTTAAACACTTCATAAAGAGTTATGTATTTCATCTCATCACTATGTGTATGTACACATTTCTTTAGGCCAAATTTTATTCTTACAGAACTATACCTTCTTTCTCAAATTACAGTAATCTTGCCAGATGTCCTTGAAGAATGACCTTTTTCATTCCAGTTATAAAATTACCTTTCTCCAGTCACAACTTTGATATCAGTGAGTACAGTACCAAACACACGGGTCAACTAAAAACACCCTCCTTGCCACTCACACTAACAGTTTTTAATCCAGTTTGTCATCATTCCTTTATTCAGTAAGTGTATTTTAAACACAGCCCCATAAAAAAGAATTAGTTAATGTTGCTCCATTAATTAAGGAGTTCTGGATGAAGCAATGTACTACCTTTTCCTATATCACATAGAAGGAATAATGCCTCTCATATCAGTTCCATTGTCATTGTTTTTGTCAAAAGCCTGTGTAATTCTTTCTTGCTCTTTAGCTTGACAAGCAGGTCTCAACTCAGCCTCTCTGGGCTTTTGCCTTCCCTGCCTGCCTGAGTGCTCTTGTGCTCTATGGAAAGTATCTTTAAACATCTGCCAGCTCTGTTCTACTCCCTTGTCCCTGATGATAGTTTCCCAGGGGGTCATACTGACTAACGGCTTGAAGAGCTGGAAGTTTGCTTTCCTAAAATTCTGGGGTCCTGACTATACTCCTCACTCATCCCATATCCCTCAGGACTCTGAAGTCCACAAATGCACGGTCACTGCTAGCCAGGCTGCCTCCGATATCGACATTACTGATGAGTTCACTTGCATTGGTGACAAGGGGTGTCTATTACCCGGATTAAGAAGTTATGCTTGATGCCTTCTATGGATCTCCTGGATTGCTTACAGCTTGCCGTGTTGCTTTTCAGCAGATGTCAGGGTGGTTGAAGTGCCCCACTAGGACAAGACCCTGTGAGCGTGAAGCCTCCTATAGCTGCAGAAAGGCAGGTTCCACAAGGTTCCCTTTGTTGCATTCATCCACAGCTTCATCTGAGTCACAGAGTCACTAAGCTCAGCTGATTTGCTTTCAACACCTAGGAGAAGATGGGTTTTTTTCTTGTCATATTTTCTGAGTAAAAAACTACCAGGGTAAATAAATAGCTTAAAGAGGTCTCAGATCTTCAGCAGTTTATCCTTAAGCATTTCAGTTTTTCTTTTTAGCATGAATTTGACGTCTGATTCAATTTTCAAGGCAAATTATGTTATCTCTGTTTTAGCAGGTCTTTAAGAATTTTCTTTAGTTTTCCTTATTGAATGTTATTTGCTCGTCAAAGTAGTTAAATACTTTTTCTATAATGGCCCCTGTCTTTGGTTCCTTCTTTATTGTGCTTTTATACTTTGATAGAACAAGGCTATTATTCTTTTAAATTTGTGTATTAAAGCAGATTTTGAAACAGCAATAACACGTTTCTACTTCAACAATGTTCTGTGTTTCTCCAGCTTCCAAGAATCAAATTACTATGAATCACTTCCAGCAACACTCAAAAAAACTAAACTGAACTTAATTTTAAACTTTCAGTCAAGTAAATAAATATTATGTTTATAGCCTCAAATTTGATGAGAATTAGGTATATTAATACAAATTTCATGAAAAAAAATAAGAGACTTGAGAATCTAATAGCCGACAAACAAGAGCCCAATCCATTACCCCTTAAAGACAGAGAGGCTGAAAGAGAGTCTAGGAAGAATCAGTAAAGTCATCTTTTACTTTTTGTATCAGCAAATCTCAGATTTTGTTTGCTTAAAATTTCCAGAGTATTTATACATTAAAAAATATTATATTGTATCTGCATACTTGTATAGTACAAGCTTCAAAGTGTCTTAATTGCCAAAAAAACACTGCAGTAAAAGAATGAAAAAAAAATCCTACATTGTTATTGTGTGGTTATTGTCTGAAGCATGTCCAAAGAAGAACAATGAAGCTGGTGTAGGGGCTGGAGAAGGAGACTTATGAGGAGCGGCTGAGAGAGCTGGGGTTGTTTAGCCTGGAGAAGAGGAGGCTGAGGGGAGACCTCATTGCTCTCTACAACTACCTGAAAGGAGGTTGTGGAGAGGAGGGTGCTGGCATCATCTCCCCAGTGACAGGGGACAGGACAAGAGGGAATGGCCTCACACTGCGCCAGGGGAGGTTCAGACTGTGTATCAGGAAATAAATTTTCACAGAAAGGTTCACCGGGCACTGGAACAGGCTGCCCAGGGAGGTGGTTGAGTCACCATCCCTAGAGGTATTTAAAAGACGAGTAAACAAGGTGCACAGGGACATGGTTTAGTGGCAGATAGGAAGGGTTGGACTTGATGATCCAAGAGGTCTTTTCCAACCCAGTGATTCTACGTGTGGAGAAATATAAAATTCCTAAACTATCCAGAAAAAATCATGAATGCTAGGATATTAAGAAATTGCCTTAATCAAAACTTTTAACCCATCAACAGTTTAGTTATTAGGCAAATTTGGACTGGGGGTTTAACTGTGAATCCAAACAAACAGAGAACCTAGATGGTAAGAATCAGTATACTTATGTGTAGCAGTAAAAATAAACAATATAGAAGTGATCAAAATATGCTTCAATGAGAGTCTGGAAGCAAACTATTTACATATAAGGAATATTTCTCTGTCTTCAAAAAGTGTCAACATGAGTTTAGGAGGCCAAAAGACTTTTGCATCAAATTTGATCAAAGACTGCAATACACTTTTTAGAAACTCTAAAGTGCTCTTGCTTTAGAGAAAATTAGTTGTTGAGGGAAAAGCAAAACTATATATCTAAAATGGAAAACTATAAAAGTAATAGCCCTGAGCTGCTTTGATTTTTTTGCCTTTTTAAGAAGCTTTGACTAGATGAAGCACCCTCATGTTCTTACTGATTCTTATACAGATAATTTTCTTTAGGTTAACAATTTACACAGGTTGGTTTCAACTTCTACAAATAAAGCAAAGGAAAATACCAGAAGGTTACAAAGCAGGTTTTTAGAAGAATACTGTCTTAGAGACCTCTATCAATAAGAAAGTACCAAACTGCTTAAAAATAATATAGAGATTCAGAAACATTATAAAACATTATTTTCTCCCTTGGACATGAAACCCTCCATTTATTCAATGTTTGCTGTGATATGATTTACATACAGAAAAAGTAACATTTTCTTATTTATTATTCTCCATTATTAAATCAATGTCTTTTGCCCCCATTCACTAAATACCACAAATTTCAGTCTCCTTTTTGTACACTGTATTATTTTTATATACACAAACACAGAGACATGAGAAAAAAATCCAAGGTAGCACCAGATTTTCAGATTAAGAATTTTCAGATTAATCATATAGTTTATTAACATAGGAAATAGTTTCAAAAGCTGAAGCTGCTAATGGAGACGTAATGTAAAAAAAAATGAGCAAGGATTTGCTTTACTATTGTCAACCCTAACATATCATTAGTGGAACAAGGCATACATCTGCTTATGTAGAGCTCTTTCAGCAGTAGAACTAGAACAGAGGCCTAACATATTATGAAATGTTAATAGTATGTTCTTGATCATTATATTAAAAATAAAGATTAGAATTTAAATTTGAGATGTTTAAGTCCCAGTGCCATCTTCATTCCAAAATTCTGCCTTGATAAAAATTTAATTCCATTCAAAAGAAAGTGTTTATTTCTAAAGGAAGGTTCCATAAAAAAAAATGAATATCTGATTGGAGCTTTTAAAAGGAAAGAGGAATTAGTATTCCCATTTTCTTGACACTTTTAGTGCTCTCAGAATATATTTTGAAATTATTCACACCCACCTTTGTTTTAGCTTTCAACACCACTACTAAGTTAATGGAGCTTGAATTTTCCTTGCACAGGAGGGGTGAGCTGGAACAGGGATCGACAACACATGTCAAAAAAACCACAGAAAATGGAAAAAAAAAACCAAAACACTAATGCAAAATGCATTCGGACTAAAGACGTAAGAGTATTGTCACAATGACTAATATAAATGATTCCTGAAACAATTTATTGAAATCATGATAAATCAGTCGAAATTTTTCATCTACATATTGGACATTTTCCTTAAGAAGATGATCTACATTAACATAAGTACTGGAATCTGAAATGGAAATAGATTCCAATAAATTGCGGTCCATGAACTCACCTAGTCCTGAAATCAATGGCAATTCAAAAAAAAAAAAAAGCCAGTAGTGATTTTCTGAAGTTGGTAAAATCTTTCTTCTATCGATCTTACTATATTCCACATGAATAAAATAATAAGACTTTAATAGCAATGCTATCTTTTGTTTGCAGTACTGACAGACATTTTCCATTGCAAATTTATTTAGTAACTTTGGAATCAAACCACAAAGGGCCAGTCTTATCCTTTTAAATCAATAAAGTCTGCTGCTGAATTCAGGGTATTCCTTATCATTTAGAAGAAATATATGTGTATACAACTTATTTTTCTGTATAGTGTAATCACAAACAGTATGATATTGATTATCTAAAGGAAAAAACTTTAAAAATGGAAAACCGTCCTTAGAGATTTCTTTCAAGTTTTCTATGTTTGATGGAATTAAAGCTTTTCAGACTTCTTTTAATGCCACATAACAAATATCTTTCTCATCTTAAGTGATGTAAACATTTCTACCCTTCATTCACTAATGCTCACCCTTTCAATAGAATATAGAAACATATGTTGATAACCCTTACTTTTCTTTCTAATGTATTCAATAACCTCAATGTTATTTTTCTCAAAAGAAAATAAAAATCACTTATATGGATCCCTTGTTCTTTGCTTCCTAGCTTTGATCTTACATTTAAATTCCTCTCAAATAATATCATCTTGCTTTCCTCAGACTACAGACAGTATTGAGCCTTGCTGCTGTAGTCATTTGATTACACAAAGTGCTGCACGTTTAATGAACCTTTTATTTGATCTGACAATGCAAATGCATTTTGATGTTACTTCTAGCATTGACTTCAAAATGTTTTCACAGTTAGTGTAAGAAAGGATGGAAAACAGAATGGGAAAGCTAAGTACTCATGGACATCATCTTATCTTAGCTACCTGTAGCAGCAAAGGCTTCTATGGTTAATATACTGACTAGCACAGGAGGCACAAATAAATACAATATTTTCTTTGGCATAGCATTTTTAACACAGAAAAGCTTATCAAAGTTATTTCAAAAACCACAAAGTTAAGTAACAACAGAGAACTGAAATAAGCAAAGGTGAAAAAAAAAAAAACAACAGTATTTTAGCTGTTCATAAAATGTATGAGGAGCTGAAGTTCAGATGGAGAGAAAACTTATTCTGTATGATAGAAAGGGCAGAGAAGAACAATTGAAAAACCAGTGACAGACTGCAGATATACAAGGGAAAAATCAAATTGGGCTTTTGAAGAGGTTAATACCAGGAAAGACCTGACTTTCAATCTGTATCAGTATAAACCCATATAACCTCTGTGTTCAAAAAAATGTTAAAAGCTAGATTTTGGAAAACTGTGAGTTTAGAGAACCTGTAGGGCAAAACTACAATTTCAAAAGTAAGGTATACTTCAAGATTCCAACAAAATGAGATTGGAGTTATTAAAGTGTCAAATATTGGAAGAATTCCAGAACTTCTGAACAACAGGGAATGGCATAGAGACAGAAAACCATTAGAGCTTTTTCTATTGCTATTTTCTGGTTAGGAGCTAGTTATGGAACATACTGAATGACCCAAGGTATCGGTTTGTGTCCTTAATTACTCATTGCGTTTCTGTTACATGAGGCAACTTAGAGATTCTAAGTTATCTGATAGAACAATGAAAAATTCAGACAAATGCTGAAAAATTGATTTTGCGTTCCTATGAAAAAGGTTACTACGTATATTAGAGCTTTGACACAAATATTTGCAGACTTATTCCTAAGGAAAGTTACTCAAAGAGAATGGAAAAAGGCTTCTAAATTATCCTTTCAGCCCCAAACCCCCTCCTCCCCAAGTTTTATATGTAGAAATACTAGATTTTTTAACAGACATCTCAAAGCAGCTAGACAGACTAGAAGATGTTCACAAAATTTTCTTCCTGTCCACTATCTTTTATATGAGGATTCTTGCTTCTATACATTGCTCCTAAAATATCTAATTTAAGTAAATAAAGTCCTGCCCCATTGAATCTTACAACTTTTTTCTTTCTAAGCATGCTTCAGTCCATATTTGTCATATGGTAATTATTAACTAACTCATAAACATAATAGGCCAGTCCTACACACACTTCTTCATATGACCTGCTCTTGAAGAGAGCTTATTTTCCACACAAGATCCCTCCTGGATTCCTTTTCCAGCTCCTTTGAAGTAACTAAGGTTCAGTTACTAATCTGAAATGAAGTTTACAGTGGCCATAAACATGCAGGAATTGCTCAGCATTGCACACTCAGGCCCTCAAAGTAAAAGTTACTACACATAAAAACAGTTCTGTATATAAAAAAAAAAAAAGCATTCCTTACACAAGATCCTAAATTGCAAAATATGCTGATTTCCTGACTCATCTCATTTTTAAATCGGACACATTAAATTACTAATATTTTTAAGAGAATATATTTGGTAAAGTAGATGAGTCCAGTCAAGACTAATGTTAGAAGAAGCTGATCATATGTGCTTTTTTCCATCAAGTAGAAATATGATTTTCTACAGAAACTTATTTTTGTATTTCTCTCTGAGGAAGGTGGAAACAAAGACCTTTTGAAGAGAATCAGTAACTCCACTAAAAAGACATATCCAGTAGAGTGTCTGAAAAGCAGAGCTTAAGCAGTTTACCAAAAAACTTAATTCAGAATACAGTGTTCATGACAAAAATGCATATGCTATTGTCTTGTAAGCTTAATCAGTCTTATTTTATATTTATTAGAAATGCTATATATGCATTGCCTTGCAAAGAAATAAAGTATAAATTTTCTTTCTGCTTTATTAGACTAATTTTGTAAGAAAATTCAGTAAAAGCATACCTCAGAAAAGGCGTGTCAACGTCTTATTTCTGTAGGGGTATTTTATCACCATCTTATTGAATGTCACTGATGGTTTGGTTGGTTTTTTTCAAAATTAAATATGGAATTATCTTTCTTAGGTGCTAACAGTTTTGTTTTGTTTCTATGCCCTTCTGAAAGAAACTTTAATTACTTAAAAGATACCGTATCTGTCATTAATCTTGTCAAAGAAAAAGAATAGAACTCTATAGCAGAGGTAAATTGTGCTCTTTGTTCTGCCATTTCATGTAATCAGCTACGAGTACACCACCAAAGAAGCAAAAATAACCTTTTTGTTGAAGAAACAGTCTTTTTATTCTTATTGTTGTAAATACCATTGCGAACCAACAAAAGGGAAAATACATCAGAAGTCTTCCATGCATAACATTTGCAAGTTTGGAGAATTTTTTTCCTAATTCATTTTTCCTTTTGTTCCCTTCATAAAGAAAAAGCTTCTTCAAGATACGCTTTTGTAAACATACATGCTTTCCAAGAGCCTAGTCTGTTCATGACTTCCTGATGTTAGATTAAAAGATGTTTTGCAGAAGAAGAAATAGATGAGCATTCAAAGTTACATCAATAAGTGATTAATGTTTGTCTAATGAAAAAAAGTAACAAACAGAACTATAACACCCTATCCTTCTTCCACTGGAATAAAAAAATGTGTAACACAGTTTAAATAGAATAATCGTCACATGTATTTTGCTTATAGAACTAGGAAAAAGAAATAATCATAGGATTTAACAAAAATATTTATGTTTAATTGTGATGTTGAAAGTTTTGTAATTTCTATAATTATATGCAATTACAAGAAATTCCAGGTACAAATATAGAATCTGGGTTCATAGCAAAAGCTGATAAAAATAAACTTTGGATACATGAAATACTACTTTAGAAAAAGAATTAGAGGTTTGTCATAGAGTGGAAATGGTAAAAGAAGAGTTCTGATCTCATCATAGACTTAAAGGTGTAGCTGCAGATGTTTAGCACTCTTTAGCTACTCATGTGAATTAAGACTAGATCTCAAGTAAGTTAAGTGACAGTTATTCAGTACTTGACCATTGAAATGATAGAATGTGGTTCAGCTCTCTAGAGAAAATTCAACAAAAATTATTTACAGATGTGGCTGAATGCAGAAGACCAATAAAACATTCAGTGGTGTGGAAAGAAATCATTGGTGCTGAGCTGCAACAGCAAGGGGATTTGAGGCAACAGTCTGACATAGGACTGAAGTTGCTTGATTCTTTCCAGCTCTCCTATAGCCAAACAAGCCAGAAAAGCTTAGGCAACAGTCATACATTGTTTTATACACAAGGTTTTGTACAGACTGCTATATAAGCTAAACTATATTTGCCCTGGGAGAATCAACAGAACAGCTGAAGAATAAAATCAGTTCAGTTTGGTGAGAGTTTTTTAAGTCAAATTAAAAAAATTGGTTTATGTATGAGGAAAAAGAAGCTACTTCTGAAATGAAGACATAGATGGGTGCAATGGCTTAGATAAGAGCGATGGCTTTTCAGAATATCTAATGTAGGGCAAAAGATACGTGCAAGAAAAACAGCCTATGAGACTGAAACAGATATTGTAGCCCTCACAGATGCCTTATTTGAAAGTAACTGCTGTGCAAATATTATATATCTAGAGATTTTTTGGTTCTAAATTTCAATATGTATATATGTAAAAGGGAAAAAATAAAGACAAAAGGGGAAACAGGAGGAAGGTTTAACTGGCGTAACACTACCAACACACCCCTAAAACCAGATGGCAAACGCCATAAAAAAAAGGAAAAGTGTACTCAGTGAGTTTTAAATATTCAGTGCTCTGACCAGACTCTATTTTAGGGTCTGGGAGACGTTAAGCTTGCATACTGAACAGTGTCAACAATGTAAAAAAAAAAAAAATTACCTCCAATGAACCCTATGCAATATGGCAGTATTACCTACTGCTGCTCCTTACATTTTATCCACTGTAGGAAAAGTGAATCCTATTGCATAAGTTTGATAGAAATTGTTTGCCCAATGAAAGTTAATCTTCAGAGAAGCAACAAAATCCTCTGAGAATCAAAAATAAAGAAACTCTATAATCATCCAATCACCCAGTTCCTTCAATTTCTTCACCTTCCAAAAATCTGGGTAACATTTGGCTGCACCTGAAAAGAATTAAATTATTGTATTAATTTCCTGGAAACTATTCTGAAGAATTAAGAATAGTCTCACAGTCAAGAAGGCCAGACCTCAAGATATAAAATATATATAAGGTAGTATGCTAATTCTGTGCATTTCCAGGAATAAAATCCGTGAGTGCTTCATTAGTCACTGCACTGAATAGCACATGGAGAAGAAGGTAGAAAAGTAGATGTTATGTTAAAATTATGATATATAGATACAAGGAATTCCAGACTAAAGTGTGAGTTTCTCTGGGACCTGCCCAGGGCAGGATTTACTTCTGCCATGGAATGTATGTTCTGCAATGAAAAATTTTTTTCTCCAATCTTTCTCCACTGCAAACCAGTTCAATTAGATTTATATTTCAGAATAAGAATATGCACATATACACAAAAAGCCTTTGTTTTTTACCTTTTTTAAACAAAATTATAATACTAGAAGTACTCACAGCAACACAATATTTAGGAATATGACACAATTCCTCCCCAAACAAACCTCTCCTGAATCTTGGAAGGATGAAAAGACAAATAATTTTTAAAAATCTACATTAAAAGAAAAAATGGAAAAACAGTCAAAATTCTAATACTTATGTCACAGCTGAAACCATGACCTAATAGCTGACAAATGCAACCAATATATATGCATACAGCACATAACACAGAAAAAAAAAGCACTGCAGAGCAAAATCCAGATGCTTTTGTAACAAGTCACTGGAATACATGGATAACAAAAAGGTGCAGCAGCTAACAAAAACTACCAGGATTTATCTGGCTTGTTTATCCAGCACAGGTGAGATCCTCAGGAGTTTTGTAGTTACTGCCCCACTCTGATAGGGTTATTCTAACCCTGGGAGAAGGCTGCAGCCTCTACCCACTACCCAAAGGGCAGATACGCCTGCCCATTCCTAGACGTCTGAAGCTGTCCCAGGCACTGGCATGTGTTTGACACTCCAATATCTTGCATGTAAAGAGGAAAAGGAAATGTTACTTTTTTTTTTTTTTTTAATCAATTGCACAAAGCACAAAACAGGAAAAATATAAACCCTCCATGATTCTTTTGTCTTTTCTTCCAAAACTCTGTTTACCAAGTGACATAAATGCTTTGCTTCTTTAATGTATCACAGTATTTTCAGAAACTAAGATTAAAGATCTTTGAGTCAGTTTGAGTATCTTATCAAACACTTTTCTGAGCTCTACTTTGTGCTTCCAGATAAGAGCGATGGGTTCAGGAATGACTGATCATAGAATCATAGAATCATAGAATAACCAGGTTGGAAGAGACCCACCGGATCATCGAGTCCAACCATTCCTATCAAACACTAAACCATGCCCCTCAACGCCTCATCCACCTATCCCTTAAACACCTCCAGGGAAGGTGACTCAACCACCTCCCTGGGCAGCCTGTGCCAGTGCCCAATGACCCTTTCTGTGAAAAATTTTTTCCTAATGTCCAGCCTAAACCTCCCCTGGCAGAGCTTGAGGCCATTCCCTCTTGTCCTGGCCCCTGTCACTTGGGAGAAGAGGCCAGCACCCTCCTCTCTACAACCTCCTTTCAGGTAGTTGTAGAGAGCAATGAGGTCTCCCCTCAGCCTCCTCTTCTCCAGGCTAAACAACCCCAGCTCTCTCAGCCGCTCCTCATAAGGCCTGTTCTCCAGCCCCCTCACCAGCTTCGTTGCTCTTCTCTGGACTCGCTCTGAATGATTCACGAGCAATGAATGAGCAATGAATTCATGAGATGATTCACTCTGAAATTCTTTATGTTCTACACAGGAACAGATAGCTTCAAAATGCTGGAAAAATTCCTGCAAGCATCTAAAGGCCTATGCCTTCAACCAAACACTTAGTACAATGTGGCATTCTAAACAATTTAGAACTACAATCTATCTCCTGAATGAAAACACTAAACTGAATTTTAGTTTAAAAGATCCCATTACTCTCCGAAACATGTTACAGACGTGAATGAAGCAGAAGCCTGCCACACAAGTACCCCTACATGACCTATGTCATGATGACACAAAGTAATTGTGTTCATTTGGTCATCTCTAGAAACAGAGAGCTAGACATATTCACCTTTCCAAAGCTTTCCATGTTCTTGTGAAAGATCAGACAGATTGCCACATTTGAGTCTGCTACTTCAGAAGCAACTAAAACTTATACGCTGGAAAAGATTTATGTAGAGAAAGCACTAATGCATTCATAGTACTTCAAATATAGCTATTACTCAAACCTCACAAACCTTCTGCTAGAGTTTTCAGTAACAGCTGTGATACAACATATACCCCCACTTGCAAAATGCAAAGCACAGCACCTCTATATCGTTTTGATATTTCCATTCTGACATAGGTTCACTTCAATTTGAATTCAATAAAAACCTGCAGTTGAAGTATGAGCACTGTTATGAAAAGAAGCAATGAGGTAGAAAACTGTCTTTTGAACTTTTTCTTTCACTGGTAAGAAAGTCACGGTACATTTCAAACAAATAGGAACTGTTACAATCTCTGAAAGCATGTGCCCTGGAATTAATTTAATTTTATCCCTACAAAATAGCTTGAGTGGAAAACACAGTTCAGAAAGTGATCCTGTACAGTGAATTTCATTTACAAAGAAATAAAATGACTTACTGTACAACCATAATCTCTCCTCATGTTCTACTGAGATTCTAAGATTTTATATCGCACCTTTTTCTTTCCTTTTAGTGAATACTGTTTTAGATTGTCAAAAATTATTTAGATTTTCTTAATATACATATAATCCTTTGACAAATATTTTATATGTTATTAAATAAACACAAGTGTTGAGTTTGCCTGGCTGCTTTAGTGGAGTCAATGTTCATCTTACCATAAAGTAAACAAAGAAAGATTCTAGAGTAATGGACAACAGCAATTAATACTGACTTCTTGAATCACATATCAGGCTAGGAAAGATCAACAATTACCTAATCCCAAGAGTTTATTTCACTAGTGTTCTAGTTCCCATTAAAGATTACCTCAAAATGTATTGCTATACTCAAAAGTAACTAAAAATAATGTCTAAATCCTGGCCTTAGCTAAGGGCTGCAAGTCAGAGTAGGCTAGTGAAATACAGGAGAAGCTCTCCATAACAGGATCACTTGTGAGGTCCACTGTATATATAGATGGTTTTCCAGAATTTCCATCTATTTTAAATTAGATTGTGTTGAAAGTCTTGCTCCTCACTTAAGTACATGAAAGAGTTTTTACAGAACAAACTGTATTACAAAATCCATCTTTGTGATTTCTCCCTTATAAAACAAACTCACATAAGACTATTAGTCCCCACTGGTACCCCCCAACAAGCAACTGGTTGACAATGACCCTTTCATAACTGAAGAAAGTGAAATGAACAACACAAAATTAAGAAACTTATTTCTGTGAATAATAAAAGTCTTAATTTTAAGCTGTAGACATAATCCAAGAGCCAGATGCTGCATCTGAAGTACTTCTTGATTTTCTTAGTATTTGAAACACATTTTTTTGTTTTCAGTGTTAGAAAGTAATACTAGAATCTAGGCAGGTGCAATTCAGCACACCCTTGTAAACAAACCGATATACCCTGAACACCAAAAACACCAATCCCAGACAAACAAACAAACCCCAAGCCCTTCCCCCCTCAATAACAACCCTCACACCATCAAAACTTGGTGACCAATCACTAGATCTGATTTACATACGCCTTCAACCAAATAAAGACTACGTGTTAAAAATGTACCATTCTGTCATATGGATCATAATCATATGGAACACAATGTTAAAATTGTACAGAATTTGTTATGTCTACACATGAACAAGCATACCAGGGAGCTACTATTTGTTACAAAAAATAATGCTAAGGTTGAAATGAAGAAAAGCAAAGACACAGGCATGGATCCTCAGTTTCCAGCTGCAAAACCCTAACGATTCAGGCTTTTCTTCTGGCAGCTTCAGAGAACTCCTGCAGTGATTTACCTTTTGTGCTTACTGGGCCTGTATTTATGATAGATATTAGAGCTGGAAAGAGACATGGCTTTGTTTGGGTTTTGTCCAAGGTCTGTCTTTTCTTTTTCCCCATCACTGGCCAATGGATTGCACAGCCTAACAAGGCCCAAATATGAGTAGTTCAAACTAACCTGAAAAGATATTCCTTCATTAAATTCATGTGCAAATCTTTCCATATGTAAAGTGATAAAGTCATATAATTACATCTTTACATTATTTCATCGCTTAAAATTTAACACGGACTCACATATTCTTCTGCACCCAAGTCAGGAAAATCATGAAGTAAACGTTAACAGAGTTCCAAGCCACAACTCTATCCACACATAATTGGAAATGTATTTCAACACAGGAGTGCATGATAACCCACCTAACAATTCTCTGGAGACCTAAAAATCCCAGAAGTATGGACAAAAATGAAACGTTGACCTTGAGGGCTTTTTTCAAAATGTCAAATGCACTGCACAAAAGGATGATACATAGACCAATCCTGTACTCACAAATAACATATGATGGAAAAATATGAGGATTTGTCTGCCACAAACACAAACATTAGAGAACTATTGTTTTGTATAAAATCATTAATATTTTGTACACATTTCTCCTTAAGGGAATAAAAAAAATGTAAAGAACTTGCTTTTCAGTAACTGGATGCAGTATAGCTTTGAATACGCATTCAGATGTTGAATAACAGACAATTAAAACCAAGGACTCAGAAATAAAATCATAAAAAATACTATCCAGGGTCACAATCTTCCAGATTTAATCATAATTTGGAACAACTGTCACCATTAATAGCTCCAACTGAACCACTTAAAGAAATGACTGCAGATGACAATGCATCACTGGAAGCATCAGGACAAACCATTTCCAAGCTTAAGGCTTACAATGCTCATATCACCTAAATTTTCCATTTGTAAGGCAGCTACCTACCCACAGCAGACAGTCCTTTCCTGAGTCTAAAGTAAGAATTAAAGAATTATCACAAGTCAAGCTTGGATTTTCCCATGAACTTTCGAATGCAGAATTAGAACTTTTCATAAGCCTGAAAGTATCCTAGGAGAGATGGCAAAATTGCACGTACTGACAAAACACAGAGAAGATCATCATCAATATGGTAGTAGTTCAAGAGAGTAAGCAAAATAGAGTTTCCCAAAAGATCATATGGAGTGGGTCATTGCTTCAAAGTTATACTGAGACACAATTCAACACAGTACAAAATTAATACAAGTACGCTAATTCCTTACTTGGCAGAAGACAACTATATCCACCAAATAAGATAAAGGGAAATTGCAATTTAATCCAGCAGTCACATACAAAATCCCATCAAAAATAATTTGCAATGATGTGCCAGAATTTCTCACAGGAGTATGTAAAAAGATATCTTCATCATACATAAAGGTAGCTTCCAAAGAACAGGATGGTCTGGTGTAATTCCAAAGAAGGGATTCTCCTAATTTGAGGAAACTATAAGGTGGTCTCAGAGTGGACAATGTTGCAAGTGGGCTGATGTGATGAATACCAGAAAGAACAGAAAACAAGGAATACTCATAAAGTTTATGCTTCAAATTGAAAAATGGTTCTCAGTTCCCTTTTGCAGTACTTTTAACACTCATTTTCAAATGCTTAATTTTAAGAAAAAAAGAAAGAGAGGAGTTAAGACAATTCATTTTTCATATGATGGCTCTAATATAGGTGCCAGAAAATGAAAAGTTTGGATAAGCAGTAGTGAGATAGAAACCTAAGACGACGCTGCACTATAATCATCTAAAATGAGTCCAGATAAGACTTTTACAGTCTTTTGGCATGAATGTATCCTGCTTAGTTTAACTAATAAAATGCTGAAAGAACACTGATTGGAAAGTTGTCAATAATGCACATTTTTAATTTTCTCCTTTGATAAAGAATGTGCTGAAACAGAAAAGCAAATTAGAAGTAAACATATGCGTATGTCCATTACTGTGATGGGAACCTGCATACCTATATTTCACAATCACCTTGCAATATGTTAGAGAAAAACTAATTTTTTAAGCCACTGGAGCTGGATAATGTCTTTTAATAGTTGTTTTGCCCCATTACTTTTAATTTGAGTAAAAAATTAAATTACAATCTTTTGTTAGAATTATATCACAAATAAAACAGCACAATACCTAACAGTGAATGTACTAAACAATACTTGTAAAATGTAGGAAAAGCATGAGATGGTGTCTCTGACTGCAGATCAGGGAAGAAGGTAAAAGCAGCATAAGTACCTGCAACTCTAGTGGCAAGGTGTAATTCTGAAAGAATGTTTTCTGAAAAAAAAACAGAAAATCTTGCTGCTTTTCTTCACTTGCTTTATATGCTTTCGTAGGAAAAGCCTAGACAATAACCGCTGTAGTAACAAAGGTCTACCAGCTTTTCTACTTTTATAAAACAAACCTAGCTGGTATGTTCCCTTCTCCCGCCTGGCAGACCACTGGGCTGTTGTCAGGATGCACACCTCGAGAGCTAGGCTGCGGACACACTATGCTCATCTTCCTTGTTAGTGCAGCAGTAGGTGAGAGCTGCTTGAAGGGGGAAAACGTGAGTACTGTTCTCTGGAATAAATATTTTCATATCTGAAAATGTACTGGCATGTCTTACATTCACAATTTACAACTCACAATATGGTTCCTTTCATAGACAAATGGCATGTCCACTTTTAGAAGGCTAAATAACAGGACTATACTTTAGAAATATCAGAAGTACTCTGCAATTCAGGATATATATTAAGAAATGAGGTTGTCCTTTCCAATATAGATGTGAGAAGAAAATGGCCAAGAGCTTGAAAAACAGTTGTAACTTCCTATTCAACCCCCTTAATATATGTAGCTTTGTAACTCATTCATAAAGAATGAAAAAACAACAATTAATGGACACTGGTTTTACTGTTTAGGTCTCCAGATATCTATTGTACAGAATTCAGTAGGTATTGAAATTTGCATAAAAAAATTGATAGGAAGTATCATACAGCATAGCCTCTTCAGTGAATATTTTCTATTTAATTCAAATATCATAGCTATTGCAAATTTGATTCATTCTTTGAAAGTTCTTAATTCTCTCAAGGTGTCTGAAAAAAACAGCTTACACTGAAAAATTGTCCTTGACTTCAATGATGTCAATATTTCAGTAGTGCCCAAATAAGAGTGCTCAAATTGAGGAGTTTTCAGTAGCTGAATATGACAAGAGATAGCTCTTGATCTGCCTTCTTCCCTATCCTGGCAAAAGGGAAATGAGAAGAAAATATTGAAAGAAAAATACCAGAAAAAAAAAAAAAGAATACATGGAAATCTGAGTTTTGGCAGATTATTTCATAACTAATCTCAATCCTTCTGATTTGGCAATAAACCAATAGCAATATTTTCTATCTATTTTAACAATTAGCATTTCTAGTTTGTATCATGCATATCCAACCGACATTCCTACAGCATCTCTCTGGGGAAGTTGCTAGAACTGTTTTTCCCCTGGGAATATTGTTAGAAGAATTGTAATGTCTTACCATAGTCAGAATAAACCACTGAAATTTTTCCATTTTCTACCTTTTAGAAATTACATTAAATCACAAAGCACAGACTACAAATATTGATGTTTACCATATGCAAGGAACTAACATTGCTGCTGCATTCCCGCTGCTGAATATGAGCTGGGTCATAAATACTGCAGCATCATTAATTGCAGGTAAATGTCAGCATTTTAATGCCAGGCACAGTAAGTTGGAAAAAATTTCCTCTTATTTAATCCTCATTACTAATACATTAGCATACATTTTTATGTTCTTAAAAATTACTGCCCTATTACTTTAGCAATATTTGAGAAGGTATTAAAATTATAATTACTGATGAGTAACACACCGAAGATTGTCTTAGGGAAAACAGGTACTAAACATTCATGCTATGCTGGTGTTCTGTGATCTGTCTCGTTCTGATGCTGTTTTTTAAAGTCTCTTCAACAGTTTTTGAAACATTCCCATTGAGCATTTTAAGTTTATTAAATCAAATTAATTGATCCCAACAAACTTGCTCATTAATACCTATTCTTTGGCTTCAGTTCTGTGAGATGAAGAATCTTCATTTCCTTTCCTGGACTTCTTATTTCTTGACTTCTCTGCTCCTTCTAATTTAAAGAATAAATTTTTTCACTGGCATGTTCAAAGCCTTAAGGAAAAACATTTCCAATTTCACTGTAGCACAGTTGTTTTAAATGAAATCTGATCTTTAGGTTTTATAGTGGTTTTTTTAGTACACTTAATGATAACTGTTATGATCATCATGATCCAATCACATAAACAGCTAATCAAGCTGAAGATATGTCCCAAATGCTACTACATTTAATTTCAGTTCAAAAAAAAATTGAGGGCTTTCTTAATTTCTTTTCATTTGAATTATTTTTTATAAGAACTATTTCTGTTCTGATAAATTTATCTCACATCTTTTTATGTTATTTGAATACATCTTTTGTTCCTTATTTGGGTCTTTGCTGTTGACTACATTTCAAATTTATATTTTTTATATAAAAACATAACTTCACGAGCTATGACTACCTTTATAAATGGAAAATAATCTTTACATTCTGGATGGTATTCTTACAAAAACTGACAGAACAAGAGGAAATTACCTCAAGATGCAACAGGGGAGGATAGCAGGAAAAAATTCTTCACTGCAAATGTTGTCAAGCCCACCATTCATGAGTCACCATCCCTGGTGGTATTTAAAAGATGAGTAAATGTGGTGTTTAGGGGCATGGTTTACTGCTGAACTTCACAGTGTTAGGTTTATGGTTGGAATTGATAGTCTTAAAGGTCTCTTCCAAACTAAATGATTCTACAACACTAAATAATCCTGTTACTATTTGAAATCTCTGAAGACAGCATGAGTAGCCCATCATTAATGAGGTTCTTTGTAAGCAATGGTCCAGCATTATTTTCAGTGGTACTGAACTCAGAATAACTCTCCTCCAGATTTTAGAAACTCAAAGTCTTTATTCAAAAAGGCTTGTCATATCCATTCTTATTTCAGTTTTAAATGCTCAAAACTAGAAATCAGTCTTCTACTTTAGCTAGACATGCATCCTTAATGCCATTAATTATATTCCATTTGGGGCACAGAGGGAAACTGGTGCCAAAGAATGTGCCCAGTTGTTATTGCTGGCAGTGGCAGAGGTCACAGTACTTGCCTCAAGACAAGGTGTATAGTCTTACTCCCTGGATCTCCTATTGTACATCCTTAACGCTCTGTTGTGCTTCCCGAAACTGAAATTTCTACCAGCTTCTCCTCTCAAAGTGCTATATTTCAAAATTACCTGCCTCTAGGAAAGGTTTCAGGCTCAGCCACAGATTAAGCATAACTTACAAGTCAAAGAAAAATATTTTACTATGATCAGTCACTGCAAATCCAATGCCTCGTGTCACCAGAAAATGGTCCATACATCATTATGCCTGGTGCTCACACCAATATTTAAATTAAAGGAACTTCTAAACAGCAGAAAGAATTTCACTGTAAACATAAAATGTTATTATAAGATTGTATTGCTACTGCAATTTTGTTAATATTACATTTGGAAAATGGAATGATGTCATGATTTAGAGGTATAATTATTTTTATCATAAAAATGAAATATTGCTTCTAAGGACAAAAAAAAACTGCTTGAAACACTGTCCAAAGCTTTTCTCTTTTCCCCCCCTCCATTCAAAGGAAAACAGTGTTTTATACTCAAGTTGCTTTATTTGCCAACAGACATTCAAAAATATAATAAAATCCATAGAGAAATTAAAATAATTAAAAAACAAATGAAGACTTCTGTTCAACTTAACTATTTTTTTTTCACACTGTGTAGGTTGAAAACCACATACTCCAACTAAAGGAGTTGTATACTGCATTGTATAGTTTATTTCATTATGACCATTTTATTTAATTAATTAATTGTTGTGGCTTGTCTTTTATAAGCCTTATTAAATCCTCCAACAGAATAAACAGCTTTTCTTTGCAGTGGGCCTCAGACATTACAGTCTTTAACCTAAACATATCTGTCAGTTTGCAAGTTTTAAAGTTTGCGATTTGCTTTGTTCAGTATCAGCTGTGAATAGAAAAATCATCATTATAAACTTAAAACAAACATATCTACTTAAAATTGATATGACCAAAATTCAGATATCATAACTATAGCAACAGACCACCATGAAGTTTATAAGTCTAACTCATATTTTACATTTAACAGATTTTCATTTAGCTTGTGGTAAACATGCTGAAGACAGGACACAATTTAACCAATTATAGGATAAAGCTCCTGTTAATGTCAATAGAGGGAAAAAGTGTTTCCCTTAAGACACACACCTGTAGTCAGCAAGAAGCAAAAATCTTCAGTCTTAAAGCTGTTCAGACATGCTGAGACTGCCTTCAGTCACATTTTTGTGCATCACCTTTCCCTTCCCAATTTTTCACTAGTCATAGAATCATAGAATTACCAGGTTGGAAGAGACCCACTGGATCATCGAGTCCAACCATTCCTATCAAACACTAAACCATGCCCCTCAACGCCTCATCCACCTATCCCTTAAACACCTCCAGGGAAGGTGACTCAACCACCTCCCTGGGCAGCCTGTTCCAGTGCCCAACGACCCTTTCAGTGAAAAATGTCCTTTCTTATATAAGCATAACCTGGTTATGGTGTAGTATTTATAAGCAACACAGTGAATCTTAGTGAGACTGTCATCTTCAAGTGAGATTTAAAGTATTTGCTTAAAAGTGAATGTGCTTCAATAAACAGATATAGTTTACCCTTATTAAAATCAAGACTACCTACAACAAACAGAGGAATAATGCACTACTTGGAAGAAAACAATGGCTTTCTACACTCTTCAACAAGCAACTGTTTGATGAGCTTCAGCCATAAGCAGAAAGTATGAATTGCTTACCACCTTAACAGCAACTGTTAGGGGGCATAGGTGTCACTTAAGGGCATGTCCGCACAGTGAGTTTTGTTCTGTAATGAATGCAGATCCCACCCAACAGACCCAAGTGTGATTGAAACCAGAAACAGCAGATTTGACAAGAGTTCTGCCAGCTGGAGGAGGCAGTGCTGAAGGCAGCAGGAGCAACACTGAGCAGGAGCTTTAAAACAAAAAAGACAGAAAAAACCCACACCATTAGATACGAAAATACTATCCCAAATTAGTAGAAGCAGCAGACATGCTTGATACATTGCTGGGTTCCATTTCTTTGCCTTCCAACTAATATCAGATGAGACATTGTCCCATATTCCCAAGAGCAGCTGAGGCATTTGTCATCTGGGGATGATAAACTCAAGACCAGCCTAAAAGAAGAATAACAAGGCATGCTTATCAAGTATACAATCACTGCAGAGTATTTAAAAGGAAGAAAAGGGGACTCCAAATATAAATAAAGGAAATGGTGGAGAAAAGCCACACCAAATAATAGCCACGCTGAGGAAATAATTAAAAATTCATGTCACAGGAGTAAGAACGAGGGAGAACGAAATATTTGTGTGCCAACGGTGAATCTTGATTTTTTTCTGGTATGCAAAAAAATTTATTTTAAGATCTTACTTTTTTTTTTCCTCTTATCAGAGATTTGAATAGGATTAACAGGTCTTGCACCAGATTTAAAATTTAAAACTTCCAGCAAATAAGTTCAGATTTACCATCCCTCTTATTTCTGCAGAACACATGGAAAAGAAATACTGTAGATTTAGAAATGCACATAATGAGTGCTGAAAACCTACATGACATTGCACAGTACATTCTAGAAATCAATTTTTAATACCCCAAAATCGACCACATGTAGTTATGCCAAGTCACTGCCACGCTAATGCTTTTAAGTGTTTCATTAAGAAGCAGAAAACCAGGAAACAGTGACATGCTTAATATGAAATGGAGATGCAGTGAATATAGAACATTTGCAGGATAGAAGCTTCAAATGAAAAGTATCCATCTACAGATGACTAATGACCTGATTAAAATGCATATCTGACACAGTGCATCTAAAACTTCTCTGTAATTTACATTCACCCTGTCATGAAATTCACTGATACAAATTTTCACTGATACAAATTAATCTTGTATGTTTTAGATGTCCTCCTATAATTTAATTTTAAGAGGGCTATTAAACTACAGTATCATTTCAAGAGCTACTGCTCTCTAAAGAATGGGATAATATGGCAAAGCTTATTAAAAATACATTATTTCATTGTAAAAATTATCTCTATGATGCTGTTCCACTCACTTTAACAAAACTACCATAATTTTGGCTATGTTTCCCCATAGAGTGTTTTCCACTATACTGCAAACCCATGTGCATTTCTTAACACTTCTCTGCCTAATAGGAGTCCACACATTCCTATTTCCTAAAAACTTCTTCACTGCTCTCCACAGCTACATCTATCTTGGATGTCTCTTAGGGCACTTATCTGATTCATTGGCATGTGTATGACTCACTAAAATTAGACTATTGCCCTAGCAGCAGACTTGGAAAAGTGGCTAGAAAATTAAGTATTTTTTTATCAAGACTCTACACTTACAGTAACGAAGGACAGATTTTCAGAAGCCAATACAGCCTTGTAAACCCTCTGTGAACCTTCCAAGTGCAAAGGCAGCTCTGCTTTGTGCGAGAAGTGGGAACAAATTACTTTAGGAGATGCCTTTAAACTTAAATTTTTCTAAGATTTTGGAAAACCATTAAAAAAATGTTCTTCCTGCAACATTCTGTGGAGGGACTTTACTCCTTCTTTATGTATTTGTTCCTTCATGCCTTAAAATAATATTAAAACTCTTCTCAGCTTCACTATGATGCAAAAAGAAGGAGATGGCAGCTGAGGATCTGTGGAGCAGTGAGGGTGAAGTTCTGCTCCATTATATTTCTGTAAATACCAATGGTCAAGAACAACCTTTTCTCAGCACAGCTCAGTTTCATGCAAAAGGGACAGTCAGCCATGGTTTTTATACTTCAAGCTGATAACCAGTGAAAGCAGCTGAAGCAGAACACAAGAACCTAGGAAAAAACATTTTCTAAAACTCAAGCCAACTTGTAAGATACAGCATAACAATTTAAAATCTGAAAATTGTGTTGATTTCTGTAATACCACAGAGACGAAACATAATGCTTTCACAGCCTGAAATGTGCTAGATATGCATACTAAGTAAGTAACATTGCCTTGCCATTTTCATAATATTGGAAAAATCAAGATTTTTAAGCAGATTGTTGACATTGCAGCTATCTTATAAGTTCTAATGCTCTTTGAAGAGCTTAAACGAGAACTGAATTATCTGCATAAATATTAGGCAATAGACTATAATAATAATCCCATTATGAAACTTCAGTTTTATTTGTCCTGTTGGATCAGTTCATTCTGTAATACATTGGTGGCACTTTGCTCTAAAAGCCAGTAACTCTTTGAATTCCTGAGTACATGATTACACTCAAAAGCCTCATTATTTCAAAATGTTTTATCATCAACTGATCACTTTCACGTCTCTTCGGGGACAGCTCCACAAGTCTGTTCTTACAAGATTAGCATCACAGTCCTTAACTACATTTTGTTTACTTAGCCCTACAGGATCCTAAAATTTCAGAAACTGGAAGAGCTAGAGAAAATCTTCCTCATCCAAAAGAAAAGAGTAAATTGCTTATTTTTGTTCATCTGGTAAAATATCTTCCCAAGCATAAAATTTTTTTTCCTCTTCATTTTTAATTTGCTACTTAACTGAGGTTTAAACAAGGTACAAACAAAAACCAGAGCACACTGCAGCTTTTTCGTGGCATGCTGTGATCTAATTAGGCTTTATCAAGTAAATTAAAAAGGATAGAATCAATATTTGAATGGAGGATTTCCAATAAACAAGAGCATCTGCAGAGGTAGTTCTGATAGTTTTACACACAAGTCTGCCTTCTGAGCCACTGCCAATAATCCAACCTACTGTTACTAGTGCAGGAACTTCACTGTTTGGCCATTGATAATCCAGTGACCTGCATCCTTAGTTACTAGTGAGGAGAAGTGACACAGCACTAGGCTGAATTTACAAGCTCCTCTTCCTTCATGGCAGTTCTTTGCAGCAGTGGAGTTGCACGTGCAGATCCTGACCCTTAAAATGAAGCTGTGGACTAGGACTCAGCAGAGAAAAAACAGTATTTTTCCCTCACCCAAGCAGCACAGCTGAGGAGCTGACCCTAAGAAATATCTCCTCTTTCAACTCTAGTACTGATATTTCACTGTCTTTCTCATCCCTATATTCTCACAGCCTAGGGAGCCTAACAGTCCCCTGACACCGCCCTACAACTTTTTACAGACCCCTTCCTCTTTATGTAATCTCACAGCAGGCTGCTGCCTTTCCTAGAGCACACATCCAGGCTGTTCCTAACCCACCTATACTGCACTCTCATCTCCAGCAAACCAGCTACCAACACCTTCTCTTCACAGTCATGGCTCTGTGTATCTAAGCCTAAAGCTCAACACAGGAGGTCAAGACTTCCAAGTGCATCTTTGACCCAGGGAGCTTCCAAACTCATTTTGCTGGGTTGAGTTCATATGATTTTACACAGCCTATTTAGCAAATTATCAATAGGTAGCAACCGGACTCTTACAGTCATGACTAAAAAGCCACTCTTGTCAGAAGCAACAAGACATGGAACCTGCCTAAACAGTCACAGAGAAAACCTGTAACATCCTCTTAGGGTGTGGAAGTGTTAATCCATCTTCCCACTTATTCCTCCCTCTAGTTTCAGTCTACTTCTGGGAAAAATGTCAAAGTAATCTTCCTCTGTCTTCTACTGGATGATGAACCAATACAAAAATACCTTCCTCTATTTTTTGCAGCCTCAGAAAAAAAAAGGTCTATACATTTTCTTTTACAACTCCCTAATGATAGATAAAATGGTAGACCCATTTAGGTGCTTACTTATGGATGCAAAAATGTTTCAGAGACACTTCTAACTCATAAAGAAATAGTTCAAGTGCTACCAACAAGGAACTTCCTTTTAAGATATCACAGTTCTGACTTGTTTCAATCCAGGCTTGTGAACAATTTGTCTATTATTAGCTGGAGAATGCTTACAGTTTAGGATTTTTTCAACAAGTATGCAAGGTATTCAAACACTCTGATAATATACTGGGTTCTGAACCAAAGTGAAGCAACTAGGGATGATCAGGATATTCATCTCAGAATTTTATCCCTTCACTGTACTTCCAGCTACACTGAAACAGTAAGTGTTGGGGACATTCAGTAGAGGCAATACTACTGAAAACAGGAGCAGATCATCATTATATATCAAAAGGAAAAGTTGAGACTAAATATACAAAAATTGGAATCCAATACTTGTTATTTTCTTCTCTTGGAGAACAGTTCCATAACCTAGAATCCATTTTCATTAAAGTATTTTTACACTGAAAGCTGTGAATAAGTAATAACTCAAAACCAAATAAAGGTTTTTTTGAAAGTAAACATAATTCTTATATATAAGCTTCATTTGCACCTGATTTTGAATCATTTTCCTCCTCTTCAGTATTCCCTTTGAGTTCTCCCAATTTATATTCTTCAATTTCATATTTTCATGAACAAATTATTTCAATATATTATAAAGACAAATTGTTCCATAAGCAACAGAACTAATGACACTCTGTTTCCTATAACTTCATGTTTCATTGTTGAATTATTTGATGCCTAATAAGTGAACACTCCAATTGAAGCTATTCTTATAGCTAAGAATTCATTAAACCTCTCACATTGTATCCTTTACTACAGTGATGGACTAAAAATTTCTGTCTTCAGTATCTGGCTGCCAACATTCATGGTAACAGTAGAAATGTGATTACTTTTTGCTTAAGTTGAACATAATGTATGGAGGAAGTAGAGGTAACACGTTAATACAGAACAAACACACAAACTTAGCCAAAGCTTTTAAACTGTATAAAAGCAAAAAAACATTTTAGCAGCAAGGGTATTAATATTGCTAGTAATTTTAGTCCAGAGCTTTAGAGTAACTGTAAATTACAGATTTAAATCTTTTCTGTTAATGCTTGCAGTCTTTTTTTGGCAATTGATAGTACAATTTTTTCCAGATTTCCATTTCATGTCAAAAATGTAAAAGGTCACAATCTGAATGATAAATTAGTCTATTCTTTCTAACTTCTTTTTGTATGATTGATTCTCCCTTAGTAAGCTTTGGACTTAGAACTGCTTTTTAAAGAGTAAATAATTTAAAAATATTTGAGTCCTGCTTAATTTTACATTGATTTCTTTCTCTCAGCATGGACTCTACAAAAATATAAAGGTCTAGCAAAAGTCATTATAAGTTGGTTTGTAGTTACAGGGACCTAACAGTCGTCATATACGGAAAGGATATAAGCATTATTATAAACAAGAATCCTTTAATTTGGGGAGAAAAATTAGGATGGTAGATCATTAGAAAATCATAGCAAAAATCAGGCTGCTCCTGAGGAACTACTTCTAACTATGTTTATTACCCTTCAACTTTTCATCTGTCTAGAGTAACCAAAAGAAAAACTTATTGGCAAGTGCAGAGAAAAAATAGTGACATATCCTGTTACTTGGAAAATACACATGAAAAAAACTTCATTTGCATGAAGTTCATGTCACATAAAGGAACAACCAAGTAACAAATAAGGACAGGTTTTGTAACCATCTGGATCTACATTTGGATGCACTTCAAAGTTTCTGTTACCTCACTGTCAACTCCAGCACAAGTATGATTTAATATTGGAAGTCTTATTTAACTTAATTTCAAAATGTCTCCTGCAAAATACTATAACCTGCAACAAACTGAAAAGAAGTCTGGAAAATTGATAGATGGGTAGACTGACCAACAGATAAACGGCATACTCCAAACTTAGCTGGACCCTAAATTCTAGGAATACATTTGAGAAAAAATGTTTCTACTTGAGATTCATTTCACAATTCTAAATTTAAAAGGTTTTGATAGTTCTAGCTCTATATTGCTACATTCTTAAATCTATTTCCTACCACAAACTGTCCTAGATACCAAAGGGTTTTATTAAAACAATAGTTTCTCACAAAATGCACTTGGGAGTAAGAGTACTACCTTTCAAGTAGAACACACTAAGCATAGAAACTCTAACCAGAACATGGATGTAACCATGTTACAGGGCTGGTTATGTAAGCACATTTGCATACGTTTGCACAAACTTCTGGTTTTGTTCTTATTTGAATTTTCCAAATTATAAAAGTAATTCCACAAAAATTTTCAGTAGTTTGGGAAGCATGGACTTTACATAATACTGCTTTTCCTTCTATCTTTGAAGAATTTTTTGAGCAAAATTTGAGCTGCTCTAAAATCCCAGTTTGCTGAGCAAATACCATAACTGGCAAGAGTGAGAGGAAAGAGATGGAGATCCATTTCCGAGAAAAAGATGATTCTGGAGAGCAACAAATCTACATTTAAGAGAGGGTCTCAAGGAAGTGATGTAACTGAATAATGGAGAAAATTCAGAGGCTTTATATGTGCAGTCCTCTAGTCTCATTTTTTTTTAATTCAGGTGTGTGGTGAAGCGGACTGCAATACTAGGAGATGAGACAGTGTGCTAAACGACTGCCTTGGGGCAGAGTTCAAAGTACTCTGTTCAATTACAGTCAAAGGGAAATCCCTCAGCATAGAACATAATTGTGCATCTTGAATTAGGTTAAAGGACAAGTCCATGACAGAAAACACATTTTGCAGTGGCCTAGAAGACAATAAGTTTTGAATGATGAGACAACAAGACTCACTGCTAAGGGCCTCTGTCTTCCTTTTATGCCTAACAAAGTAGCTAACTTGGGATACAGAATAAGTTAATGTAATGAGACCTGCACATATACACCAGTACTAGACAGAGTTTGTGTCTTGATATACACTGTTGAAATGGAGAAAGAAGAAAAAAAACATCCAAACAAGTTTAGTCATTCAATCATACTTTCAGCTGGTGTCAGAATAACTTTGTAGTACTGGTAGGCAGGAAAAGCTTCCTACTTTGTATGCAGTGTTTATTTAAAAAAATGCCATATTTTAGTGCCATTGCAGAAAAGGTTTTAAGGGGTTACACACATCCTTCTGTTCATCCTTCATGCTAATCTTCCAACATGGAGAAGTAACTCACATGCTTTCTGAAACACACCTGTATATAGGGGCAGACACATACACACCATTTGCAAAGAATATTCTTCAAAGCATTTCTGGGCAAGCCACAGTGGCCCAATGCTCTTTCTCCTGGTGTAGACTGAGTAGGTATGCAATGAATGACTGGCAATAGGATTATTATAACTTTTCTATGTTCATCATTTTTAAAAGTTGCAAAACTTAAGATACAATGAGGAAGTAAATATACTTTGTCTCATAGCATCTACCTGAACACTCATTTTATTCTGTTTGGGGAATTAAACTTATTGTACAAGATTATCCTGCTTAATTCAGATTTAATAATTCCAGTAAAGCTAAAGGACTTACCTTTTTATCTATCATGTTCTACTCCAGCGTTAATAACTTAGTCAACAAAGCAACATAAGTATGAAAAACAATGATGACAATTTGGACTGATATTTAGTTTAGTACACCAAAACATTTTAACAGCCAGGGTTTCCCTGTGGACATTAAAACTTACATTTAACAGCAATTTTTTTGCTTCACATTTTAATTTTCTTTCACGGTATTTGTATCATTTTTTTTAAGGAAAATATCTTCCCCTTTAAATTTATATTGACCTCTATAAGAAGGCATATTTTCATGTTTCTAACATTACAGCTTTCACAGTAACCACTGCTATAACCCAGAAGATAATATTTTGTGCAAGGACCACAGAGAAATAACAAATACATTAAACAAGTTTAAACTGGACTCTTCAGTTGACGACCCTCAACTTCAAGAAAGAAAAACTGTCTTTCTCCACCTACATGTCACAGGTGCTATGATACAGCTATCAGCTAATGCCAATTCTTCTTATTGTGGGATCACAAAGAAAACCATGTATTTTTACTAAATCTAGGAATCCAGGAATACGTCAGAAATTTACTGTGTATGAATAATAACACTCTATCTATATATATCCTTTGTGAGAGCAGATGTTCTCTGAAATGACATAATCTTTCTCCAACTATATGACAGTTTTCTCACAGCTCAACACGTCAGCCTCCGGGTGCCTAATTTTAGAGATCAATCAAAGCAATAATAAAGGGATGCAAAACCTAAAGGTCATGCCTATTGCACATTCCCAAATCCTAAAAACCTTCAAGACAGAAGAAAGTCCCATCAATATTTGCACAAGAGACATGTATAATGTTTATATCGGTAAATGGATTCCAGCGAGGCACTTGCCAAATGAACCTGTATATTGGCAGACTTCCCCCTTTTTCATTATAAAGAGAGTAAGTAATGCTTTCACATCTATGAATAGATTGGCCATTAGAGATTAAAAGCTGGCTGAGCTGCCAGGCTCAGCACCACAAATTCCAGCTGGAGTCCAGTCACTGGCAGCATTCCCCGGGGTCAGTACGGGACCAACACTGTTTAACATCTTCCTTTAACAACATGGAAGATGGGATAAAGCATGCCCTCAGCGAGACTGCAGACAACACACAATCAGGAGTGGCTGACACAACTGACAGCTCTGCTGCCATTCAGAAGTACCTGCACAGGCTGGAGAAAAGTGCTTACAGGAACCTACTGAAGTTCAGCAATGGGAAGTGCAAAGTCCTGCACAGGATGGAATAACCTCATGCGCTGGTACAGACAAAGATGTAACTGTCTGGGAAGCAGCTTGGCAGGAAGAGAAGCTGGCACAGAGATGATAAAGGGATTGGATGGAGTTGTTCAGCCTGCATAAGAAAAACCTCAACAGGATCTTATGGATGTGTATAAAAATCTGATAGGGGATGTAAAGAAGAACGTGCCAGACTCTTCTCAGTGGTATCAATTAACAGGACAGGAGACAACAGGCATATTAAAAAAACAGGAAATGTCATTTAAACATAAGAAATGTTGAGGGAGGGTGTTTCTGGTTTGTTTGGTTTGGTGGGGTTATTTGGGATTTTTCTGTTGGTTTGGGTTTTTTTATTACTGTGAGGTTGGTCAAACACAGGCTGCCTGATGCGGTAGTGAAGTCTCCATCCTTGGAGGTATTCAGCACTTCACTGCAGATGGCCCTGAATAACCTCATACAGTTCACCCAAGTCTAAACTGAGGATGATTGAGCTAAATGATCTCCAGAGGTGTCATTCATCCATTCGGCAAAACAGAAATCACGCTTGCAGAAAGTATTTTCTCATGAGAAAAGCAGTAATAATCACAATCTAGTTCAAACAATTTCTTGAGCATTATCCATGGTGGATGCTGCCAATACATCATTGGAATAAAGAAAGCTGTTCTTTCCTCCACATCTCTCCCCAGTCACCTACTTTTTCCTACCTCTTCCCTTTACTAATACTAGCAACCATGTGGCCATGCAGTCTAATATATGGGAAACTGAACAGGTAGAAACAAAAACATGAAAGAAATAGAATTTTCAGCTGGCCAAGTTGACTATGTAATATACAATCTCTCACAGTAAGTGAAAGTCAACCTTATCACCTTAAACCCTTTCAGTACCACCTTAGACAAACTTTCAAACTACACTCTCAAAAGCAGGACAAAGTATCAGATACAGGTTTTATGACCCAGAAAAGGCTAGTAAAGGAAAACCAAGCCTTGACAGGACAGAACTGAAAAGGGAAACTTTCAGCTAAATAGAAAACAGCAGCAAAAGGAAAGATTCTTCATTTCAGATACAAGCATCATATACTTAAAGGCAAGCCTCTAAGGAAGCCTCTGTTATTAGGCCAAAAGAACACTCAGGAGTGTTAAAAAATAATAATACTTTCTTTTTACATATTTTTTTTCACACCTTGATTTATAACAGTTGTACTGCTTAAGGGAAGATGCAATTGTTTTTCCAGGTGTTACGAAGCCTCTCTATATTGGTGTGTTTCAAGCTGTAATTACCACTTGTTTCTAGAGAGGTAAATGGCAATTTCCTAGATTGGCTTCAAGATTAGAACTCAAGAGAAAAGTTAGATTAATTTACTGCCTGGTGTGACACATTTGGTGCCTGGACTCTTAAGAGGTCTTGGGGAGCTTAGAAATATCAGTCCAATGAGTGAAGTACAAAACAAGCACCAGATGAACGTCCAGCAGCCGCAGCAGTAATATCAAAAAAATTCCTTTTTACTTTGTGGAAGCACCACTCATATGGAGTAATCTAGGTTGGACCCCTTGAAGTCATCTATTCCCACCTCTGGCTGAAAGCAGGGTTGCCTTCACAGTTAGATCAAAGTGTTCAGGGTCGTATTAAGTTCCAAAACCTCCAAGGATGAAGATCACACTGAACAGCCTACTCCAATGCTGCATCAGTCTCATGGTCATGAATTTTGTCCTTACATCTAAGCAGAATTTCTTTTCCTGCAATCTGAGTCTGTCCCTCTGTGAAGACTCTGGCTCCATGCCAAAACACTAAACTCTCCCTTTAAATAGTAGAGGACTGCAAAAAGATGCCTCTTTATCCTTCTCCATACAGCCTGAAGTTACACTGCTCTGTCAGCCACCTCTCATGCACCACATGTTCCTCCACCATAACCATCCTGTTGGTCTCCTGCTGGACTTTCTCCAATATATCGGTGTTTCCCTCATACTGGGAATCCCAATACCAGACACAATATTCTGAATGCAGAGTTGCAAGAAGTGAATGGAGGGAGACTGCTTTCACCTTCTGGATACATACTTATTAATACAGGCCAGGACACAATTAGTCTTCATCATCACAAGGCCATACCAATAACTTGTCCATCTGGACCACCAAGGTCCTCCTCTGCAAAGCTGCTTTCTAGCCAGTCAGCTCCAGATGCAGGACTTGGCATTTGCCTTTGCTGAACTTCAAAATTTTGCCATCATCTCCATCAGCCTGCCAAGGTCCTTTTCAATGTCACTCCTATTTCCAACGTGTTGATTGTTCTGCACAATTTCACATCATCCATAAAGTGTGAGCTCTTTTCATTTGAAGAATTGCAATAGGAACCAAGCAGTGGATAATAGTAAACAGCCCCAAGTTGAATGAACCTAACTCCAAACCCAGAGTCAGTTCAGTCACATCTGCACACAAATTAATGAAAATTTGTAAAAAGCATGGGGGTTGACAGCTGACTCAGATTCTCTATATGGTATTGACCTATCCCATGTAGTTTGACCAGAGCTGAAGATACCTAATACAGCGCGGCTCTGTGCCAGGAAGACATGCACTACTCTCTGTACAAGGGCTCAGTATTGAATGACTCAGTACCGGTGTTCAATTTTCATGTATGAGAATTTAAAATTTCTTAGGTTAGAAGTCCATTAATTGATGTGCTCCAGCATGACATTTCAGCATCATTACTTCAGATTAAATTGCTTTTTAAAAAATATATATTGTATTTTTTTTCCTACCATTCCTCTAAGTACAATACAGGAGTTTAAAAAATATTAAGCAATACTAAAGCACAAAAATACGAGCGGCAACTGGCAAATTACATGTATTCCATGCATTGCAAAATTAAGTTCATTTTGCATGGACTGTAATTTTTATGTCTCGAAAATCAGTCACAGTAACTGATAGATTATCTTACATTTAGAAATTATTTAGAGAGTTTATATTTTTAAGAATGTAATCAGCTTTGCTTCTGGAAATTTCTCTTCTTTCTGTGTACATAATAGACCTCGTCAAAATGTCTCTCGAGTTTTTCTTAAATATTACCATTACAGTGAAACAGGATAAGACAATGAGGCACAACTCTGGGTAATCTAAATAAAACAATTTTCCTGTGTTTTTTATTTTCTAGTCTTTTTGTGTGTATGCGTTTGTTTGCCCATTCAGAACCCTCTTCTTTCAATTTTACAATTGCACATAACAGGAAATGCAATTAAAACATGGATCACTCAAGCTTTTACAATTCTTTCAGCCTTCTTGACTTCCCCTCATTTGCTGGAAAAACAATTCTTTTCATATTCAACATACGTCCAAGCAGTCGAGCTCTTAAGTCACTGTCTCATTTGTGTTAAATGAAACTGCCTATTACACAAATAAAGTAAAGAAATTGCCATGATGTCACAAGCATACAGAAGTGATTGACTTCAAAACTATGGTAATTTGAATCTGTTTGCATTTCACTAAGGGAAAAGCCACATACTTGGGGAAAAATAATCATAAAGGATCCAGAATTATCTGTCTATCAGGACCACGTCATAATGGGTAGACAATAGTCCAATCATGAAGGCTGCTAGACTTGCTTTTACTTTCTCACTTCTCCAAGGAACAAGAACCTGAAAATAAAAGGCATTCTGTTGCATGTCAGACACTTAATCATTTATATACTACCTTTTAAGCTTACTTTTCTTCACCTGTCACTTTTTTTGAAACAAGTTACAAATATTGTGCCAGGCCAAACTGAATGAGGTAGTTATTCAAATACAACTAGTAGTGGAATTAAAAGCTTTATTCACCACCTTATCTGCAAAGTCATATTCTAAGTACCTAAAAATCTTCACTTTTCTGACTTCCATTCAGAGTCAGAACTTCTGTTACAAATACAATATTCCATTTACTTCACAGGGAAAAAAAAAAAGAAAAGAAAAAGGAAAAAAGAACATATTGTAGGAAAAATCATTAAATTATCTCTCTTAAATGAGGAAGAAATATGCCAGAAGCGTTCCCTGAACTAGTTTGGACAATTCACACAATAACATTGAATTTCTTATTTTTTACCAGATTAAAAATTCCTATGCATTTTTTACAAAATAGCTTGAAAAAGCTGAAAACAAAATAGTGACCCAAAGTCCCCCATATGACTAAACCTTACACAGAGACATAACTTATTATTTTTGTCCATTATCTTACTAACATGTTTCATTTTTTGAGAAATAGCATTAATATTGGACACGGTGATTCCAATCTTCCCTGAGGCCACTGAAAATCTGTTTAAACCTTTAGAATGATATCAAAAGCAAATAATCATCTTGACTTACTAACAGGCATACATGAGAGCAGAAATAGCCTGAATAATCCTTCTTTGTTAACAAGCTTAGCTACCAATGACACAAAAACAAGATGATTCCAACTGCAACTGACATAACATAGTTTTCTTTTCACCAACTGTATCCAGCTGACAAAAGGTACAAACAGAAAATTCCTTCTATTAGGATAACTGAAACAAAAGGATTGCAATAAACCAGGCATTTCACGTAACCAGCTAGCTAGCAATTGTTTGGAATCTCATGGAGGCGTCCAAACAGATGCAACTACAAAGCTTAACAGACAAATGTCTACTCTATAAAGCATGTAATAATTCCTTATTACTATTGTAGAAAGTCTTTGAAATTCCATCTGTGTGCTAATTATGGAGGTGCAAGAAAAGGTTAGCATATCTGAAATAGCAAACAGGTCAGTCTTTTTACTTCAAGTAAAAGGACTTCTTTCCCATTCAAACTAATGGCACGTAATGCTTTGTACTGGCTTCAACAGAATTGAATTTTCTCTATTCAAGAAAGTATAAATGCTTCTGTCCCAGAAACAAGCTCCAATGTTGCCTGATAAAAGAATATCTGTGAATGTGCCATCACAATGGTCTGTTAATATAAAAGCTCTGACTTGGAATGAACATCACTAGAAGCACTTAGATCTTCTCTTCCTGTGTAATGCTGACACTGTAATTATAGTTGCTTTGAGTTTATACTAACCTGTGCTTTGCTTCCACAGGCTGTGGAGGTAAAGGCCTGAAAACAACGTATCCTGAAGTGCAAGCATGGAATAATCTACAGAGAACAGTTAGAAACCATCTTTTCAACTAATTTCACCAAGTTCATAATTGTAGTTTGGCTTTTTCCATCAAGTTCAAACCAGCCTTGGATCTAAATACAGTACTCGGGCACTCCTGTGTTCCAAAAGGAGTAATTCATCAATTCATTCTCTTCAAAGGTTATCTACAGAGAATTTAGAAGAATCTATACCAGAGTGATGCTTCCAGGAAGCCACGTTGTCCAATTTTCATGTGCTATACTTTAACTAGTAAAATTTTTAATAAAACAAGGAAACAAAGAGACAGACTCATACAGCCATCATTGTCCATCTCGTTTCCTTTTTACTCAGCATTCTGTGTTTATGACATTATCAGTTGCCAGAGGAAAAATCTGATGTTGCATTTTTTTGCAAGTATTCAGCTATAAATTATTCCAGTAAGGATATGATCTCAGTTACCTTTCTTAATGCTGCTCCACAGTGTCCCAAATACAGTTTTTTAGCCAACAGAGTAACTACTCACATACGAGGCACATTTGACTTAGTTTGTATGGAAAGCACCCAATCCGTCCCTACAAATGCACCTACACAGTCTTACATGAGTCCCAAGTGATCACCCGGCCAAACTGTGCTTAGGGATTTGGGCTTTTCTAAGGTAGACAGCGTCTTCAAGCTTCAGCTCAGGAAAAATCCACTGCTAGTCCCAGCCACTGCCTTTCTGTAGCTTTGAGGAGGCAATGCTGATTTTCTCCTGGGACTTTCTGGGTCATAGACTTCTGCCTTTCATAACTGTACTATGGCTTCTCTATCTGGCTGTCTATCACATACATTTTTCCTAACCCACACAGAAGAGCTACAAAGTTTATCTCAGCCTACACAGCAACACATGGATAGTCTTCAACCTGAATGTTACACCACCAATGACTGTGAAGACAGGGACACATGGGTTCTTACTTCCCTTTCAATGAAGAAATTTGTCTACTTTTCATAAAAAGTAAGAAAAACAGTTTCTCAAGAGAAGAACTAACAGTTGTGATTTTTTTGAAAAGGCTAGCTGAACTTGAAATTGAGTCCAATATAAAATAATACTGACACTATAAGTAAACAGGTGATAGATAAATACAAGTGAAATCCTACCTCAAATGAAGCCATGTTTTGTTTTTTTTTTTCACTATAGTGGAACTGGGACTAAGATTACATAAACTAAGAGAATTTTAATGCTTTTATAATGGAAAGGTTCAGGGGTGCACATTTACAATTCCTGTATAGGGCCAAACCACACTTTGTAAAATGAGGCCAAAAGCTCGCTGCTTTGCATTTCAAGTCTCAACTTCATTTAAGGAACATGCTGTCCTTAGTCTATGATTCTGCAACTTTAGAAGTCCTTAGATAAAAGTTAGGCACTAACACAACAGTTCCCATTTGTCTATGGCTTGATAAGTGTGACAAGTGTTACAATTTTTTGACAATGGGCATGGAATACTCCCAACTGAGGACTTTCTACATAGCCCATACAGATGATCTGACAAGCTCCTAAATGACTACAACAGAAATAAAAGATGAAGTATCCTTAGTCACTACGTCCTGCCTTTTGGTGTACTAGTTTTGAGCCATCTGTAAACATTCCACATGTCAGAAGGACTAACACAAGAAAGTATCAAAGCAATAAGTTAAAAGGCCTTTCTCTCTTTTTGTTTTACCTCTTCTACCTCTGGTCTGTATGTTTCTACACTTTATTATCATTTTTTACTTAATGCAATGCAGAGCTGGAAGCTGAAAAATCCAATGTATGCCATCAACTTTATTCACTTTGACAGGAAGGATCTCACATTTTCACTATCTCTATAACTTCTTGTTCATGTCCATGATTCGCTGTTACCTTGCATGTTTTCATTTGGCTGTGCATTACCACTGGAAACAGATGCAATGGGTTGACTGGAATATTCATGATATACAATACTTCTTAAGGGACAGAAAATCTTCAATGAAAGACCCTTTAAATTTATAATCATATTCCCATGTAGTTTTCAAATCAATTTCAAATATCTAAATGCATAAGGACTGTCATGTAATTGTACTTCAAGTTGATTCAGAACAGAATGCAATTTTACTAATCTCTATAAAAGACATAAAAAGATAAGGACTATATCATTCATTAATATTATTGAGGAACTGTCATACTAAGAAGTTACTTCTGAATTTTACTATGTCTTTTGCAGGATTAAGGTAAATTGTCTTTTGCATTATTTATTGCATAATTTTAAAATTTCTCTATCACAGCCGGTGTGAATCTACGGCATAATACATTAAGAGGAAATTAAAGAAATCCATCTACAATATTAAACACATGCAAATAGAAAGTAAAATATTGTCAATTCTATCAGACTCCATCAAACAACGGTTAGTTAATTTCGAAATCTATAGAAGTAACCTTTTAATATTTCAAAGGTGCAAGAAAATGCTGTTTCTCAGTGGTTCAGTTCCTATCTAAGTTACAAAACCGTAACACAATTTAATAGAAGTGTGAATGCCATATATAAAGATTAAAGTAATTGTACACATGGGTAGGCAGGCAATATATACATTTTTTTTAAAATGTGGAAGTTCTTAGTACTGGTTGGGTCTTTTAATTAAGTAAATAGCATATGCTAGTCTTTGAAAGAAAAAGCTATATATAAGCCATATATTAGCAAAATAAACATCTACCTTAACCCTTCCTAGAGGTTTCCTGTTTGCTATTGTCAAATATCATATTATTCAGATGCATATACACTTCATCACGGATGCACTCTGTTTTTCAATGCTTTAAGAATGTTTCTAAGGGGAAAGAAATCTTAAGACTTACAAAATGTTATTCTCTATTCTGTCATTATTCTAGGCTATTAGATACAGCTTTGGCATCTTTCTTTTCAAAGGGAATCAGCATCAATACCTGGGCATGGGGAAGTGAAGGCGAAGATGTGCTTCAATCATCAGACTTTTTGTGAACTTTACTCCTCAAAACACACTGAATTGATAGGAAGAAATAAAAATTTGATCAAATTATTTACCTTTTCTATGATATAAAACACAAACTATGAAAAGTAGCTGTGAAAAATGTATTCAACAAGAAGATGCTTTAGAATATTTTGTTCCAGGCATAACATATACTGTAAAAATACAAAAGCCAAGAGTAAACATCTTTCCAATTAACAAAAAGTTTGTTATTATTTCCTTTTGTATAGACCTATAAAACCAATTCTGTAGTGTATTTATAGCTCAGTATGCACTGATATTCGGATATTATAAATTCCTTAAAAAATTGACATTTCTGATTCAAATATATAACCTTACTTCAAAGACAATGATCTTTAAAAAAGAATCTTTTTTTACCTAATTTATCCCTTTTTATTCAAATAATGCAAATATTTTCTTGGTATTTTGCTTGTGTCAGTAATACAGAGTGACAACTCTTGAGTTATTCCTATATTTTGCACCAAACCAAATTGCAGAACTAGAACAATTTCTCAGCTGCAAAGAGAAACATCTAGAATGAAGAGTTTATCACAGTGTTACACAGTTTCCCTCTTGTTTCTTCGACAAGAACAAGTACAAAGTGATTTGGCAATCAACCAGACATAAGGTTCTAGATTCAGTTTCATCTGAAGGGAAATAAATCTGTTTCATAAATGTATAACAATATATAAATATACAGATACACATCAGCAGGCCTGAGATACTAAAAACCTATAGTTTCTATTTTTAGTTTCTGTAAAAATTTAAAACACTGAAATAAAATTTCATAGGTTAAATGTAGCTATACAATAATCTTGAAAAAATAAGTCATGTATAAATATACTAATTATTTCAAGAATCATAGCAAATTATTTTCTACAAGTTATGGAAGTTTCTCACACAACAACACCAATTAAGCATCTCAGACCTTGACCTAAACCTGATCCAAATCAATGCAATGTTCTCCATTGATTTCAACAGGTTTTGAAACAGACCTCTCTGCCATACAGAATCAGAACTCTTCACAGATTCAGAACATAGACACTTAAAAAAACATTAAGGTAAAGCATACAATTAGCAGTAACTAATTAGCAGGCTTTTCAGAAACTGTAAAGAAGATTCTGCAAGAAGTGATAATACAATATTTTAAAGGTCTCAATATTCGGTGACGTATTAGTCATTTCCGGAGAACAGCAACGAAGCTGGTGAGGGGGCTGGAGAACAGGTCTTATGAGGAGCGGCTGAGAGAGCTGGGGTTGTTTAGCCTGGAGAAGAGGAGGCTGAGGGGAGACCTCATTGCTCTCTACAACCACCTGAAAGGAGGTTGTAGAGAGGAGGGTGTTGGCTTCTTCTCCCAAGTGACAGGGGACAGGACAAGAGGGAATGGCCTCAGGCTCCACCAGGGGAGGTTTAGGCTGGACATTAGGAAAAAATTTTTCACAGAAACGGTCACTGGGCACTGGCACAGGCTGCCCAGGGAGGTGGTTGATTCACCTTCCCTGGAGGTGTTTAAGGCATGGGTGGACAAGGTGCTAAGGGGCATGGTTTAGTGTTTGATAGGAATGGTTGGACTCGATGATCCGGTGGGTCTCTTCCAACCTGGTGATTCTATGATTCTATGATTTTAAAGACAACATTATAAAGCCCTCCACAGGTAAGCACGACTTTAAGAGATAACTTCATGGGGAGGGTTAACTTTGGTCAGCTGCCAGACACCCACCCAGCTGGTCTCTCACCCCTCTTCCTTGACAGGATGGGGGAAAGATAACATGAAAAAATCCCATGAGAAACGGCAATGTGTTGAAACAAAATCAAGATCTCTTACCACTTACTGTCACAGGCAGAATAGTCTCGACCTGTACGAAATTAATTCATTGCCAAATAAAATAGACCTTGATGGTGAGAAGCAAAGACCGAATTAAAATACCTTCCCTCAAACCTCCCTTTTTTCCCAGGTTAACCTTCACTCCTTCATTCCTTTCCACCCCAAGGAGCACAGGGGGATGGTGAATAATGCGCTGCAGTCTATAACAGCTCCTCTCTCTGTAAACTGTGCCCTGTAGTTGGTCCATTGCAGAACCAGCTGGAAACAACATGGTCACTCCTTAGAAAGGCCTCCCCCACAGCTCCTCTGCTGCAAAAGACTGGATGTGAACACCTGATGTATCTCAGAAGGGAAGAAAAGGTGTTAGTATCACCGTTGCTTCCTCAAGAACTTATCAAAACACAGAATATCTGAATCTTACCTCCTTTTGCCTGACCTATTCACACACATCTATACCTAATGCTGTCTAAATACCTAACAAAACATTCTAATTAAATTAGGGTAACTCTAATTAAATTAATTATGAAATGTTTCTTGAAATTGTTGTGTAAACATCTAATTTAGAGCAAATCTTCATCTGCAGTCTTTCAAAGATATTTCCATTATTAAATAAACATACTTTTTACTTCAGTGTAGAAACATAGAAAACATACCTTGATTAAAGCTATTTTCAAATTCTTTGTGATACAAAATGTCCAAACATCAGGTGGCAAAAATCTTTGTGGTGCACAACTGTCTCTGTAGATTCAGATTACTTGTTCACAGTTACTCAAGTTACAGGGCATTAATGACATCTGCCTGAGTTGATTTATGCTACCCTACATCTGGTCTAAAACAAAGGTTCCTTCCGATGGCAATCAACACTCAGTAAATCCGACCAGGAAATCAGTATGGCATATCCATCAATACCAACAACTAATTTCAAAATCATCTGCTTATTAATGGAGAAGCTGCAATATTTATTGCACCCAAGAGAGATACTGCTGCAGCCCAGTCCTCTAAAGTTGTAATAACCTGCCTTTTGCTAAATAAAATAAAAATGTAATAAAATTTAAAAAGTAAATGAAACGGACATTATATACCTAGCACACACTAGAAAATTTTGTCTAAACCACAAAATTCTCAGTATCTGTTATTTGAATGAGGTTACTAAGTAAAGAGTGAAAGGACTCTGAAATCATCCTACTATCATAAGAACAGAAAAAGCTTCCATTTGTTCACTGGATGCTCTTCAGACCTTCCATTTCAAATTATTTTCTCTATTTGTTAAAAAGTGAATTAACAAATCAACTGCTCAGCTAGTGAATTCTCAGCTGGGCTTGCCCTGACGCAAGTTGAATTTGTGGTTACAAAAAGATTAAGTTGGCCAAATGATCCTTTTGTGGCAGAAGACTCTATTGTTATCCTAAACCAAACCACTATGGAGCTATTAATTAATATGAACAGCTTACTATAAAGTCAATAAATATTACTCTTTAACAGGTATAAACTTAAGGCACAAAGAAATATAGAGAAAATATATTTTAAAAAAACCAGAAGTAGTAAGATCCATTTCTTCAAAGTATTACAGTGTCTCAAAAATTTTTATGATCCTGAAGTAAATGACAAAACCAAATTAAAATTCTAGTGCCTTGTCCATCGGTCTTTGTCTAACCCACCAGAAGTAGAGACCACCCTAGTCACATGGTTTAGAGTAGTACTTGTTATCTGCATAAGGATAAAAATATTCCAAACTCTCATAAAGTCTAAGTTTGATTTTATACTTATTGCTACTAGTAAGAAAAGAATCATAATGACTTTGAGGTCCCTTCTTCAAATAATACAGCAATATGCATCCTATTTCCCACAGAGCCTTTATTTTAACATAAAATAAATCAGTACTATTTTTCTCTGTACCTCTCTAAATCTAACATCCAGCAGCATCCCATTTACATTCTGCACTGCTGCTGCTCCATGTACAATTGAGCTTTCATTACTTCTGCAATGCAACTCTTGGCAAGGTTCATAGTCTTGTTTCCCTTGACTCTATCATGAGTAGAAAGCCACTCTATCAGATTAGAAAGAAATGTCTAAACTCTTCAGAAAGATTCCTGATATTTTATTTTTTTTAAATGAAATCTATGACCTACTGAAGCCAATGGAAGTTTCACTATCACCTTCATATAAAAGGCAATAACAATTACTACTGCCAATAACATTTCTCTAGACAATGTCACCACCCTTGCCTTTTTGTTTTCTTCAGTGTTAGCTTAGTAACCATTAAATCACACCAGCTGTTTAGCACATTCTCACTGTTCACTGTGAAAAGAGTCATTCCTCACTAATGCTGTCAAAGCTCCCTCTTACTTGAACTAAAAGTTACATCGATTTCAAGACAACTCTCATCACCAAAAGTTAAGAACATTAGATTATGTTTGAAGTTGAAAGACAAGATCTTCATACTATGAAAGAGCAAAGACATCTATGGTACACAGCAGCTAATTTCAAATTACTTTTTTAAAGTCTTTCTTATCTCCCAATCCTCCTCTTTGATATCCTCTACAATTCTTTATATATACTATAATACTAGTTTTAATAACAAAGTGTGGGTGATTCTTTCACTTTGTTTGCAAGTTCAAATAATTTTTTTTTCCATAAAACTATGTTTCAGTTTCATAAAATATTTTACATTTTATAGTTTCGTAGGCTTTCACATTCACTTTAAAACTACTTAAGATGGTATTTCTCAAATACGCAACAACCAACTTAAATGAAGAGGAAATGCATAAGGGTATTAATCATTTTCTCTAGCCTTTGAAGGGCAGAGAAAATAAAGACCAATTTCTCCATGAACAAAGCTTCTATTTTGATTAGACATTAAAAAGATATAGAAAATAGTGAAAAACCTAGTAACAGTGTCCATTAATAGATTGTTTCTGTAGTACGCGTAGCCGCACAAGAAAACACAAGCAGTACCTCTAAAATTGTCCCAAAAGAAAGCAGCCACCATTCTTTGTGCTTTGTTATAATAAACTTCATGAACTTACTGGAAATCATAAAGGGTAAAAAAAATTAAGTTATAGAAAGTAATCAGCAGTTGAATCCTGTACTGAACTCCCTTGAAATTGCATAGTTCATGGAGTCATAGAATGACAGAATAGTTTGGGTTGGAAGGGACCTTAAAGATCATCTAATTCCAACCCCCGTGCCATGGGCTGGGACGTGTCCCACTAGATCAGGCTGCCCAAGCATGTTCCTCAAGCAATGAGATAAACACATAGTTTGATTATTGATCCTAAATGCAAAGAGGGAATACAAGAGGAAAAAAAATAATTTTAAGAAATTAAAATTTGGATCAGAATGTGTTGTAGATTTAAAATATTGCTCCATCTTATTCATATCTATGGAAATCAATAGATAAAAACATTGATACAGGCATCTGTTATTCTTATGCTCATCAAGTAGAATAAAAAATTTTCACAGCAGGCTGCAAATCAAATCATTACATCCAGCTCCAAATGCCTCAGAGTAGCTCCACACTGACAATCACAATGAGTAGGGAATAAAGCCACAAAATTGCTACTTAGCACTTCTTAATTCCTAGGCATAGTAACAATGAATAGAAAAACAGGGGCACCCTCCAGAGGAGGAGGAATTGTATGCAATTGTGCTTCAAATGAGGAATGTGGAACTGTTAATGCAGTTTATTAGATGCTATTTTAATCTCTCACACCATGAAACACAAGGAGATGGTAAAAGAATCCAGTAGTAACTGCTACAACATCACGCTGATTTTCATTAAATTTGTTGAAAGGGGACTCAGCATGGAATTATTAAACTGCTTTCAAAGGCAAATGACTAAAACGGCTCATCTATTTATAGCCATCATTCTCAATCATTGGGGTTTTTTTTTCAGTGACACCTGCTAGTACTTGCTAGAGTTAAGGTTCTATGAGTCTTCCCTCAAAAACCTAATTTTTTCACTCTTTTACTTGGTGATAAAACAAACTATCTTCCTTTAGAATTGGCAGTAAAGCTACTTCAAAAAGGTTTTAAGAAAATAGAAATAAAGAAACCAAGTTAACTGTTTCTATCTGATAATTTACTGATTTATTTTGGAAAATTAACTGGTTATTTCTTAAGATCTAAAACCATCATCAGACTTTAAAGATTTCAAACTGATTTTTGCATTTTAATGACTCGGAAAGAAATGTGGGTCTTAAAGAGCAAATTTATAGAACAGTAGCTATATATAAGCTTGATACATCCTTCATATATACATATACAGGTACTTAATAAAAATGCATTTATAAAGAGGTTAATATAGTTGAAATTCTATGCTTCATGAATACATTCATAAAGAAAAAATATTTATTTTTCAGTGAACTTAATGGTAAGAATTTCAGACATCACTGGTTGGGTTTTTTTCACAAAAATCTCAGCACACGTACATTTAAGTGATAGGGAAGGGGCCTGTGATGATGACACTGTGTGGAAGAGAAAATAAGTGCTGCCGCGCCAACTTATATCCAAAAAATCTGACTGACAAGCAAAAGCATCACAGCACCGTATACACTCCTAACACTTGCCTATCATAGCATCTGTAGTGTGAAAACAGTTTTGAAAACAACCAGTGTTTTAGAATTACCTGAGGTCTGGTAACAAGTTTTCTATAATGATAAACCAAATTTCATCCTCTTATGAAGACATACAGTTACCATTTTTTTATTCAAGTATTCTTTACATACTTTAAAATAACAATAGTGGGTTTTAAACAACCCTTAGGCCACAAAGAAGTCAGGCAAATCATCAGCATTTTATTCCTTTCCCTTTCATGATCCACACATTCAAAATGTGTTCTCACTGCATAAAAAAAGTCTCTACCTAAAATTTACTCTGTGCACATAAAGAAAAATCGAATTATCAACTTGTCCAACAGATCCATCAGAGCCAATTCAGACATTGAGATACATCACATCACAAAGGACAGAAGTCCCTACAAAGGGAATTTAAAATGCAAGGAACTCCCTTCTTTTTATGAGAAGGATGTGTAAGGTCTGAGATCTTTGATATCATTAAAAAAATGGTGGAAGATGGAAGTGTCTTGAGAACTAACAGCTGCATATTCTTTTCAGAACATGAGAGCATCCAAAGACAAACCATTTATTTCATAATTAAGTGGTAAAAAACTACATCAATACTCAGTATTATTCATCTATTCTGCTGAAATGCATTTTAGCATTTTTCTGTTGATTAAAAGGACACTACAATTTTGTGTCATGAACCATTCATCAGATTTTAATTGTGACCAGCCAGGAGTGGTCATTTTGACCTTCTAGTGCTAGTAGTCTGCTCATGGAACTGGACATCACCTAAAAAAACATTCGTTCACATGCAGTATCTAATCAACACATTTTGTCACTACTCATCATCCCTTCATATTGCTCTAGAATTTAACTTCTTAAACACATTTGAGCATGCATGTAACTTAATTCCTTTGAGAAATTGATGTCTTTTGATATTTGTACATCACATCAGGATTTCTGAGGCTTCAAATAGTAAAAATGTAATACAAGAAAAAACTAACAGCAACCTACAGAAAAAAAAAAGTTAAAATCTTTGCAAGCGCTTGCTGTAAAGAAATTGATAAATAGAAGGTTAGCAAATTCAACTCATAACACGACAATTTTATGGTAAATTTTAGGAGACACATTGCTCAGAAGTTTTTGAAAAGAATGAATGATTAGGCTTACTTATATATACTTCATTACTCATGCAGTAACATGGGAGAATTAATAAATAACAGATTTCTCACAAGAAGCAACTTGTGAACAACAAACAAATTTGCAGAAGGCTTTTGAAGGTTCTAGTTAGATTTGCATCTACAAATCAAAGGAGGTAATTGGAAAACACTGATTTACTCCCACTATGGATGAGATCCAGTTCACCTAAATATATAAATAAATAAGAATAAAATTATTAAATTGGACACACTACCTATAACTACCTGGAATATCTATAGTAACTAAGTTCTTAGATACTCTCTTTTGAATTAACAGAGCACGTTATCCCAGAAAAACCTGGTATAAAAGTTTTCTTGTCATTCACTCGTCTATTACTTTTTCATGTTCATTCTTCTGCTCAGAGATTTTCCTGTCACTACATTTTTATGTATTATTGTTGTTGTCTTATGTATCAAAATGAGTTTATACTTAGCCAATAATATTACCATACATTTGAAGCTGGAACCCAAGAAATTGAGTTTGTCATCAAATAATGTTATCAAACTGTCACGGTTCTACTCCTGTCCCTAGCAAAATTTCAGCAGCTAAAACCATGCAACTCGGTTCTCAATTCCCTTCACACCCACCCCCAGGGAAAGGGGAGAGGGAAATGAGACGGAAAAGACTTGCAGGTTGGAAACTAGAACTACAGTTTTCATGAAATGATGATGATGATGGAAATAAATAGAAAGCAATAAAATATATTCAAATCTATGAGATTGCACCCCCACCCCTCGATGACTCTATGTCACCACAAATGTTGTAGAGCAGACACAAGGGAATGTGTCCACAGCTAAGAGGGAGCTGGGCTTAGAAACTGAACTCAGGATTCGGGGATCAGAGCAATCAGGCAGATGAGGTTCTCACTGTATGTTGGCCATTGCAGAAGAGAGTGATACTCTTGTCATCTCTCAATTTTATACCAAGTATGACGTATATGGGATGGAATAATCTGTTGGTCAGTTTAGGGTCACTTGCCCTATTGACCCCTCCTGACATGTGCAATCCCCTTCTACCAGCTCGAGAATGGCCTTGGTTGAGTGTAAGAATTGGCCTTTTTGCATACCAGTGCCCTACATTATCACTTTTTGAGAAGTTGTCTCAAAAACATGCAGTTAGCTTTCAGAAAATGAGGTTACTTAGAATGACCAAGTTAGGAGACAGAACTGACTCTAATCTAGCTCAAACCACAACACAACCGTGGTAGTATGGTAGATGGAAATCCTCTTGTATGGGAAGATTCAAATTCTCACTGTGTGTACTCATACATAAAATTTTAGATGTAATTTAGAGCTATCATTCTCTCTTTCTTTTTCTTTGTGCCTTTTCCACATCTTATATTTCAACATATATTTGCCAAATTACATGAACAGAGGCAGAAAGCATATTGCATTTGAGCCAAATGTAGACCAAGGGAAAAAAAAAAATTATTGTGACAAGTCATGACATTATGGGCTTCCGTATTCAAATGTTACAAATTTGTCATTAAGGCACAATTTATTGGTGATTTCATCCTCCTTTAGAGCATCCAAGACAAACTCCACCAATACAAATACAAGGATCTAGAGCATTTATATTAATTGACACTATTCTAATGTTTTCTTTCAAAGCCTTTTCTACCCTTTTAAAGTTACTTAAATATTAAAAATAGAACTGGTATTCATGGTCCTATGGTTGAAGAATACAATGGAAGATTTTTGGAATGAGATAAACACATTTCCTCAAGGAAAAGTTTGGTTAAGTCACATTAAAAGCAATCTGAAAAATTTCACTTACTCCAAATGATATAACTACAGTAAACTGTCCATTTATAGCAATGAATGAATTTGTTCTAAATCTTAGCTCTGTACTTATCTGCTGTTGAGTGGCAATAAATGTTAATGAGTAAATGCCAGCCTGATTATAGACTCCTAGTGCTAGAATTTTACTCCATTGATCAAATTAATTTTACTGAGTTCAACCAAAATTGCACTTTTTAGTATAACTTGTCAGAAAATAAGGAAAACACTTCTTTCAGACTACCTTCTCTGTAGAGGATCTGCAGAGGCTTTATGCTTGCATTGCAATGTTTTTACCTTGGCAACATCTCATTACCGTTTGTTAACTGCCTATCTTGGATCACTAGAATCTGTTCAGACACTGTTGCAAGCATCACCAAGCAGTTTCTGAAACAAATCGCTGGCTCAATAAATAATAGAACTGATTACTCTTTGGTTTTAAGACACAATTATTCATGTTCTATGCTTATTTTTTTTTATAATATAGCAATATACTCTCCACTTAAAATCTAAACACAAGAAGAAATTATTTATTGCAGTCCATACAGTTTTTATTTGGATCCAGACTTTTCATAGAATCACAGAATCACTAGGTTGGAAAAGATGTTTGAGATCATCATACTCAACCGTACCTGCCCACTACTGAATTGTATCCCTAAGCATTTCATCTATCCATCTTCTTACCTCCAGAGACAATGACTCATCCACCACACTGGGCAGCTGTTCCAGTACCTGATAATCTTTTCTGGAAGACATTTTTCCTAATGTCCAATCTGAAACTCCCCTGGCTCAGCTTGATGCCATTCCCTCTTCTTCTATCACCTATTACCTGGGAGAAGAAACCAACCCCCATTTTGCTACAACCTCCTTTCACTTAGTTGTATACAGTGATAAGGTCTCCCCTGGCCTCCTTTTCTCTAGGCTAAACACCTCTGTCCCCGCAGCTGCTCCTTGTAAGACTTCATCAGCCCCTTCAACAGCTTTGTTGCTCCTCTTTGGGCACATTCTAGGACCTCAATGTCTTTCTTGTAATGAGGGACCCAAAACTGAAGACAAGGTGCAGCCTCACCAATGCCGAGTACTGGGGTACAATCACTTCCATGTCCTCCTGGCCACTCTGTTTCTTATACAAGCCAAGATGCCATTGGCCTTCTTAGCCACCTCAGCACGCTGCTGGCTCATATTCAGCTGGCTGACAATCAACACCCTCAGGTCTTACTTCTCCAGGAAGCTTTTTAGCCACTCTTCCCCATGCCTGTAGCACAGGACAGGGTTGCTGTGTTCCAAGTGCAGGACTCTGCACTTGGTCTTGTTGAACTTCCTCCTATTGGTCTTAGCCCACCAACCCAGCCTGTTCACATCCCTTTATAGAGCCTCCCTCCTCTCAAGAAGATCGAGACCTCCTCCCAGTCCAGTGCCATCTGCAAACTTACTTAGGGTACATTCAATCCCTTCATCTAGATCATTGATAAAGATAGGGAATAGAACTGGACCCAGCACTGAGCCCTGGGGAACACCACTTGTGACTGGCCTCCAACTGGATTTAACATGTGTATATAAATTTATGTAGGTAACATTTTTTCTTACTAACAAGAAATTGGAGAGTTGGAGCTTTCCATTCATTTTGTTTTCTGAAATTCTTTCTTTGTGTTAGCCAAAAGCACAGATTATCCAAAACTAGTTCCAGAATAAATGTCAATTAAAGAAGTGTATGAATATGACTCACAGACATCTTCAAATAAGAGATTATGCAGGTAAGAACTGCATAGAACTTCTTCTGTCAATAATCCTAGCACATCAAAACATACACTAAGAAACCCATACAATCTATAATTTTTATCAGTTAATTCTATGTAAGAATAAACATAAATGAAAACACATTAAAGACCATGTTTTACTCAAATTAATTCATTTTCTTAAAACTTATTTCTCAATATTGTGCATGAAATATATGCACTATGTGCAAATCCAGAAATAAATGCCTGATTAGCTTTCAAAGGCACAACAATGAGCCTGTGTTGAGGAGAAATCTCTATAGAACTGTGAGATGCCTACCTGAGAAGGAATGCAAATTCTTATTGCTACATACAGAGTTCAAGACTTTTTCCCCATTAAAAATATCTTTAGCATTTTATGAATCAGAGCTATCATGAGCTTTGCATTTAAATGTGTGTAAATGGCAATTAATAGCAAGCAACTACTGCGTTTAAATTGATTAGTGTCTCATCTCATGATAGTATCAAACTTATGTTCTTATTACAGATAAGTTCTGTAAAAATTAAATTGACTTTCTAAACAGCAAGATGTGAGGAACTTAAGCAGCTGGATGCTAGAGGCACATGCCAAATTCTTATTGCTATAAATGTTGCAGCAGGTTTTTTTATAAAGATTGGCATGAGTTTAAGTACAGAAACAGATCATTACTTTCCACTTCCTTTTCATTTACTGATCCTCAGATCAAAAGGGCTTTTTATAAAGATATAGAAAGCAAAATGAGAAATTAGAGAAAGTATTGTCCAGAAAGAAAAATATTATGACTGAACATTTTGAAAGATACTGAAAAAGTGTTATATAGTTGATTCCTAATTTTTCATCATATCCCATTTGAAAAGGATTACCCCAGTTTTAGCAGCTACCATTTTTATAGTAACATGGATGTTTCTTCTCACTCTACTTACCTCATTAGTGATGAAATTTGGAAAGAAAAGGTAAAATCTCAACTAAATCAAATAGTAGTTTTCACTTGATTCTCTCAAAACCAATTAGTAAGTGCCAAAATTATTAGAACTTAACAGAAAAATAGTCTTTAGATAAGAAGCAGAGAAAAGGGTTCATAAATTAAAAAATATGTATTTCTTTTTCCATGAAAACAAGGTAGTGTGGCTGTCTTTTAGCTACTTGGGAACTAGAATGCGAATCTCTTGCTGTTTTGATCAATACATAGCATGTAAGAGTGGTAGTTGGTAAGGAACATTTCTTCCATGCAGTCCTTCATCAGTATATACTGCCAGGACTTGGCTGCTCAGCTTGGTACGAAAAATAGATCATTTACCTCTAACAGTTTACACACTCATGTTCACTAAATGAGCATAAAACAAGTTATTTTTTTAGTGTTATTATTGCAATAATGATAACTGGGGTTTTATTTTCTCATATACATAATTATATTGCAATCATCTAAATATAAATTTAAGTTCTGCAAATTACACTCCCATCCCTTTGAAAGCTTAAGTAAGATTAAACACAACTATTATTCCCTCTCTGATTTTGGATGTATACAGCTTATATAAAAGTCTTTCTTACATAGTTATACTACATTCTATAACAGGATACCACAAATCAAAACCAAACTGCTACTACCAGTTGTTTCTATTATAACTTTCTCACTAAGAATAAGATGACACAACAAAAAAAAACACTAACTGAAGATGAGGTCCTGAATTTTGTTTTGTTTTGTAATGAGAAAGGCTCTGGTGATATTTTATTTTTAAATCAATACAGTTTAATCCCCCTTTAAAAATGTCTATCCATAAAGAGTTCATCTTCTCACAGGGTACTAAACTCACAATATTTAAAGAATATTTAAAACAAGGCAACCCATTGTAAGAAAAGTACATGAAGGAGGAATAATATAATGCTCAAAAAAACCAAGAAAGTAACTTTAAAAAAAAAAGGCGAAAAAAGGTATAACCATGCCTGAATGAAATCAAATTTTTCAGAGATTGGTCAAACTCAAACACAAACTTCAACAACAAGGATACGTTAGGGAGTAGAAAGAAATTAGATTATTTTTTCAGTAATTTCAGAAGTATCAAAAGGACTGAATAAAAATTCATTCTGAAAGATAAAGTCTAGGGCTTACTTCTCAAAAAAATGCCACCTACTGAGCATGATATTCCTCTGCTTACGTGAGACAGTATGACTAAGAATCTTGTAACTCAGTTTTCATAGAAATTAAGTATTAAAACAGGTAGTGAAAAAAAATGTAAATATCATTAAAACAGCTAGAAGCTGCAACTGACCAAAATAAGCCATTATAATTATGGAGATATCTTACAAACTTTTCAGCTAAAACAAAATCTGAAACAGCAGATATCTGACACCCCATAAGAAATTATTGCATTTTTACATTACTTTAGAATGAAGACTACTCTTTTCTTCTTCAGTTGTGGCCAGTGGTTATAGTTATCAGAGGTAGTTTAGTTCTATAACAATCACTGTGTGTATAGATTGCTGATTCTCTGATGCAACTTCCTGTGATGAAACAAACACAACCTATCATTGTTATAGTGTTATGTACAAGCAGTTCTGATAATCCACTGGTACAAAAGACTGTACCACTAACCTAGAGTTTCCTTTCAGTTTTTACTAAACTAGGAAACTTCTTCTCCCTTGTCATGTTCTCACTTTGCTCAGGTGTGCAGTAATTCAGACATATCTCAAAACCTGTTTATTCACTTTTTCCCAGGCACTCATTGTTTTGACGTCATGGTAAGGCCAGGTTCTATTCTTACAGAAGATATAGCAGCATTTAATCCATCTGTAGTTTAAAAGCCAGCGAGTTCTCTATTTCTGCATTATCTGTACTTCCAAGAAAGTGATAGCTAACAGGAAACCTATCCACTTTTTTATACATACAAGAATCCAGTAGAAAGCTGCTGTATCATGCTATTTCTTAAGCATTTCTTGTGAAGAAAAAGAGAAGGTATAAAATGCCTGACTTCAGCTCAGTGATTTTATCAGCTGATATTTTTCAGTTAATCAACGTGACAAAAAACGCTTATTGAGCTTAACCTTTACACAGCAGCTATGTATGAGAATCATAAGACTGGCATTCACGGCTGGCAACATATACAGCAGATGCACTTTTTTTGCTCTGGACTGTAAAGATATCAAGGGATTTTTGAGATCCTATTGATACAATGTGTCAGTTACGATAAAGAACATTGCTGCTATGAGAATACAGGAGCTGCAAAAAATGGTATTTTAAATGACATATTTATCCCTTCAAGTATAAAAATTCCATTCTAGACTGGACTAATTAACTTCTAAAACTCAGAAGTCAACATCATAAAACAGAATTACTCTTCTATATAAATTAAAATTACAAAAGACCCTCATCATTATTTAATGACCTGGATGAAGGCATTGAGTGCACCCTTAGCAAGTTTGCAGATGACACTAAGCTGGGTGGAAGTGTTGATCTGCTGGAGGGTAGGGAGGCTCTGCAAAGGGATCTGAACAGGCTGGACTGCTGGGCAGAGTCCAATGGCATGAGGTTTAACAAGGCCAAATGCCAGGTCCTGCACTTGGGGCACAACAACCCTGTGCAGTGCTACAGACTAGAAGTCTGTCTAGAAAGCTGCCTGGAGGAGAGGGACCTGGGGGTGTTGGTTGACAGCGACGTAAAATGAGCCAGCAGTGTGCCCAGGTGGCCAAGAAGGCCAATGGCATCTTGGCTTGGATCAGAAACGGCGTGACCAGCAGGTCCAGGGAGGTTATTCTCCCTCTGTACTCGGCATTGGTGAGACCACTCCTCGAATCCTGTGTTCAGTTCTGGGCCCCTCACCACAAGAAGGATGTTGAGGCTCTGGAGTGAGTCCAGAGAAGAGCAACAAAGCTGGTGAGGGGGCTGGAGAACAGGTCTTATGAGGAGCGGCTGAGAGAGCTGGGATTGTTTAGCCTGGAGAAGAGGAGGCTGAGGGGAGACCTCATTGCTCTCTATAACTGCCTGAAGGGAGGTTGTAGAGAGGAGGGTGTTGGCCTCTTCTCCCAAGTGACAGGGGACAGGACAAGAGGGCATCGCCTCAAGCTCCGCCAGGGGAGATTTAGGCTGGACATTAGGAAAAAATTTTTCACAGAAACGGTCACTGGGCACTGGCACAGGCTGCCCAGGGAGGTGGTTGAGTCACCTTCCCTGGAGGTGTTTAAGGCACGGGTGGATGAGGTGCTAAGGGGCATGGTTTAGTGTTTGATAGGAATGGTTGGGCTCGATGATCTGGTGGGTCTCTTCCAACCTGGTTATTCTATGATTCTAATATTTCACAGAGGCACTCGAAACAAGAATTGGCCTTTTTTAAATTCTCAATGCATTTAATAACTATATTTTTGAAGAAGGCCATCTCCTAACACCTCTACTGTAAGAAGGAAGACAAAAAATACGGAAGATAGAAAGTTGGGTTTTATCATAAAGCAAACATACTTAAAACAGAAACCATCAAAAGCACCAAGCAAGGACACTATTATTGCATGGAATACCGAGCACCTGGGAAAATATACATAATGAGTTTAACATACGCAATTTCCTGAAAGCATACTGAGCACAGACTTCTCAAAAACTATGTTTGGAAAGAAATAGCAGTATCTAAATAAAAAAAGTATCTAAATAAATAAAACAGTATGAACATACAAAGTGCTACTTTCCAGAAATATAATTCATTAAAAGATGACAAAAATAAATGTAAAACATTTAGTGGCTCACAGATCTCCATTGCCATATGGTATCACAGCATTACATGTGCTTAAAATAATAGCTACTCATTGTAATATTAATGGAGTAATATATCTCTTAAAATTATTTTTAAGATCCCACGCAAAATCCTGCAAAAATTTCCAGGAGCTAAATACCTTAGTAAGCAGAAAGTCTCAGTTGCAGTTAGCTTTACTATTGTTTTAGTCCTTATATACCATGTGTTTTCAAAGGACTCTAGTCCCACAAAATTGCCAGAATCATAAATGCCAGAGAATGGAAATTTTTACTATGTCTACCCAACAAAATCTAAAGCCTCAGGTAGGCAGTGTAAATGCCATTTTAACGGCACTGCTTTTCTTGAAGAGGACAGGAACATAGCTTTAATACAAAATGACAGAGGTAGAGTAGGCAACGAAGTTTAACTGTGCACTCCTGCAACCGAAAAGCAATTCACAGGGAACCTGCAAAACTTCCCAATGCAAAACACATCAGGCTGATAGAGTACTTGCCCTCAAGTGGAAGAATGATAGTTAAAAACAGTGAAGGAAAGAAAAAAAACATTAACCTACATATATAATGTCCCCTGAAGTGTAGAGGTCTCTCCTAGAATACGTATTTTTTTCCACAGAATCACAGGGGAGGAAACTAGAGAAAAATGTCTGGAAGGGATGGCCTGTCTTTCACTCAACAAAGATGTCATTTGCAGTCCCCACTGCAATCGTTTTAGTAGTAAACACTTGCACTGGGTTTAGCACATCTCATTGTGTAGTTCAGTTAAAGATCTGTACACTGAACAGATGCAGTGTTACAGCTCTAGGGTAATACTTCATTTAGGGAGTTTCTTTTCCATTCTAGCTCAATCTGTAGCTGCCTCAGCTGCAGACATTTGTATTAAAATATTCTGAGTGAGCTGACACCTCCAAGGAAATTTTCTCATCTGTCGGCCTTAGGCTCCTGCCCATCTTTAAATCTGTTTTCCTTAAGTAGCCATTATTTCACTCAGCATCTCCAGTTTCATTTCACATGTGATCCAGAGAGGAAATACGATGACTGATTTTTGTTAGCAGACTCTTCTCTGGATTTCTTAATTTCCTATGACAAAAAGTGCCTCTGAACCAGAGAGAAAAAGCCCTCTTCTTTTGCATATTCCAGAAACAGTGTTAACTCTATGTATACCATACTACACTATACATATGGCATGACACCTCAACTATTTATAGCCCCCACAATATTACCTTCGTTACGGTAGATCCATTTCAGAAATGAATAAGGTAGTTGCCTGCAAATAATTTTTTTTAGTTACTCTCCCCACTTTCCTCTTGGCAGTCAAACAGCAGTTATTACTACTAAATTGCCTGGTACTAAGTATGTACACAGTAAATAAAATATAATTACAAAAGATAGGCAAATCATTATTTCTGTATATTGATTTAGAAATGTGTATCATAATTTCCATTTTTCTAATCAATGTTCCTATAATTGTAAATTTATTTTTATTTTCTCATCTATTAGGCGAAAGTTGTTTGTTCTGTCTTTTTCAATTAAAAAGTTGTCTAAAAAGAAGAAACAGTCTAAGCATTCTACATAACACAAAAAAAAAAAGCTTATATACAAGCAAAAGATGGGAAACTTGCCACTGCCAACTGTAAGCAGTTTTGCTAATTTTCATACTACAACTGGCAACAAAAATATCCATAATCTATTTGAAGACAGAGACATCATACAAAAGACTGAGCTGGAATCTCTGTACTGTAGGTTTACCATATAAATTAAAACTTCTGGTCAGCAAAGCAGAATTACACAAAACAGCATAGCAAGTCTTCACTCCTTAGTTAACTGGGGCACATTGTGCGCACTCATTTTTAATATAGCTCCAAAGTGGTTCTACTGATGATTCAGTATGAAAGCAATAATTCTGACAATATACTAAAAATGATTTAGTCCTTAAATAGAAGCCACTTAGCTGCTTACACAAGATATACTCGCAGACAGAACAGAGCTAGAAGCAATCCAGTTACTAAATCACTCAAAATGCTATGGATTTTCTGTTCTCATAGGTCTTAATATAGCTTTTCATGTGCATTCACAATTTGAAAATGAAATAAAGTTACAAAACAATTATTTTGAATAAAACAAGGATTTCACTAACATGAAAACTAACACTAAAAACCTTTACTGTTTTCATAATCATTTTGACTCCCATTTTGCACATGCATATTTCACTATCAGGATGGTTAAAATCTTCGCATATTGGCACAGCAAAAAACATTAAAAAAAAAATGCGTTCAGCATTCCGTTTCGCCATTATTAATAAAGCTGAAACACCAAATGACAAAAAATTCAACAATCCTTTACATACCACTTATGCTCTCTATCATTATTAGAAACATTCCCACACTTGCCTTCTTTCAGATTCAAGATCAAATATGATCCAGATACTGCTACTAGAATCATATAACTTTTGGGGGTTTATCACTTGCTTTGTAAAAGAAAGAGCTTAGCATGCTTTTTTATTTAATCAAGCACTCTAAAGTCAGACTTCTGCAAAACTATATTCCTCCACATTTTCATGGACTACAACTCTGCTAGTAATTTAGAAATTATCCTCTAGAACACTACTGTTCCTACTGTTGCTTAATTCAAATCAGGCTGCTAGCTCCATAAGGTGGTATCTAAAACAATATTTTTCCACTACATTAAAAAATGCGTTGACAGTATTTTCAAATCAGTTTTGTTACATTGTGCAGACATAAGTACAGTTACATTGTCAGTTTTTCTAACTAAGGTAGTTCTAAGATAAAGTCAACCAAAAAACAATGAAGAAATTACAATTAGCTTTAATACACGAAAGAAATCCTATCATAAAATCATTCAGAAAGAGAATACAAAACTTCAAGACATTTTCTGAGAAGCTGGAAGCCCTGTTTCAATCATCTGAATTTCTAGACAGCAATGTCTGGAAAAGAATAGAGCATTAAAAAGCACTACTAGGACTAATGCACATGTTTTATAGTGATCAGTCTTAGCATAACCTTCACATTTAGATAACTCAGATGCTTATTTCACAGTTCCCTCGAGGCAGACTTGCAGCAATGAAAGATGTAACATTTTACATTAAAATAAAGTTTTCAGTGTTGATGAAAATACAAAATAAGAACAGGTACATAAAAATAACATCATGCAACACATTTAATTTTAAGGCACAATACAATACAAAACAGTTTTTATGATTCAGTTTCCTCAAGCCTTCTAAAGTAAACAAATAATAAAATATTGTTAAATTAAGTGTAACACCTTGTGAATGCTTTTAACATTTACTATCTAAAACACATATGGAAAGTCACTACTGAAATCCGTTCATTTTTTTCACCAGTTCCTGCAAGTTTCAGACCATCAAGGATAGAGAGGGAGGATTTTGGTTTGATATCTTTTCTTTTGTTTACAGAAAAGAAGTCCTAAAGGATTCTCGAAAGACAAATGAAAGGGATATTCCCTGCCTCCAAGGAACATGAAGACATCCTAAAATAGCGGGTACATATAAAATTGAAAAAAATTATATGCATATCTTCAGACTACTAATATATCTTCATATTGCATTATGTAGACTTGACAGACATTTAGACATATACACAATAAAATGTTTCCATGTCATTCAAACAAAAATAACTTTACAGATTTAAATGTTTTAACACTTTCTAAAGAATTTATTTTACCTTTTTTTTAATCCAAGCAATTTCTATTAATCTGCCTCAGTACATTTTGGGTGCACGGCAATTGAAAGATTAATAAGGGACATAATCAGCAGTACACTATACTGTTGTATTACTGGCCATAAAAGACTATATTTAATTGAGTCCTCTTTAGGAGTACTGCATACTATGAATAGCTTAAGGGCAGTCTACCAGTAGTTAACATGATTACAGCTTCATAGAAGATTAAAGCTACCAACTTCAGCTTATTTCTTAGTTCATACTTTACAGAAACTTTCCTCTTATCCATGGTAGATTGTAATAACTGGATTAATTTTCAGTTTGCTGAAAGCATTGTGAAGAACTATCCTTCTTAAATAGCTGCAAATTAGACAAATAGACAAAAACATGCATTTTTCCATAGACACAAGTGTGATGCATTAAAGTCAGATCTATTCTTTTCCTACGGGTTACCTACAGTTATAAACTAGACTATAATCATCTCACACACGCTAGTGGACGCAAGTATGCTGCCCATGACACATCCAGGAAGGACATGATTTACTACAGAAGACAACATGGTTCACAAAAAATTTGCAATTGATAATACTTAGGAGTACTGGCAAAGAATAATAAACACATTCTGAACTCCAATCCAAAAAAAAAAAAACTTCCAATGTGCTTCATTTTATGAGTAATCCCATTGATTTCAGTAGCCGATGCACTCAAGGAGATAAGCACTCAGCTGGGGCAACAAAATTCATACAAAGTGCTCCTTTTACTAGAGTAGTTCACTTAAACTGCAGAAATGAGCTGAATTTTCAGGCACGAAAGTACTTTTTAATGTGACTGTTCTGGAAAAATATTTCTTCAAACATCATCTGAAGCAAGGCTCAAGCTATCACAAAGGTTTTGTTCACCCTCTCTTCTCCTCATGCATGTACATACATCTGTTTTTCAAATAAAAAAACCTCCTAACCTCCTGTATAATCTTAGACAAGCATAACTACTACAATGCAGATACTATTTGCTAAGCAAAGGGCCTGCCGCACAAATCCTTGCAGCTGCTGTAAGACTCATCCCTACAATTTAGATTATTTTGCAGGACACAAGAAATAAAACTTCCATGTGTCATCCTTAGAGGCTATCAACAGATACAGGGTTTAATATTTTCATGATATATAAGAAGATGTAGATCTTGATTATTTCTTTTTTAAACAAAATTATTTCTTTTCTAATCAAAAACACGAAGATTATGTTTTCAGTAGATATGCTAAATTAAGGAGATTTGGAGAACATTTTGGTATATCACAAAATAATTCTGCACTATATTGTTTTAAGTACATTTGGCATTATTAGCTCCACTGACCCTTCTAAAGAAAAAGAATAATCTTCTATGCATTTATTTTTGCATACACATGCCAATGACAACAGGGTGAAATAATGTTCTGAAATAGTATTTCTTGTTCTTTATGTATCCATTTCTCCACAAGATAATATGGTAAAGTATAACTTATCAATGAGAAGGAGTCATATGTATATTTATTTTAAACTGTTATTATTATAGTGATTTCTTTCTTTATTGACATTGGAGTTTAAACAGGATTTTATTAAAGATGTATTACTGTTGCAACACTGAACTTGATATCAATATGTTATACCACGAGGTGACAGTAATATCAACAAAATTAAACCCTGTACATGGCCAGATGTGGCGGGCCAACCTTGACTGAAGGTCAGGTGTCCACCAAAGCTGCTCTATCACTCCCTTCCTCACACAGACAGGGAAGAGAAAATATAACAGAAAACTCATGGGTTGAGATAAAAACAGGAAGAGATCATTCACCAATTACCATTACGAGCAAAACAGATTTGACTTGGGGAAATTAATTTAATTTATTTCTTAAAAATGAGAAATAAAAACCATCTTTAAAACACATTCCCCCCAACCCCCTCTTCTTCTTACACTTAACTTTACTCCTGAATTCTTTCTTTACCTCCCCTAAGTGGCACGGGGGTGTGGGGAATGGGGATTGTGGCCAGTTCATCACACCTTGTCTCTGCCACTCCTTCCTCCTCAAGGAATACTCCTCAAACTCTTCACCTGCTCCAGCCTCCCCACAGGAGGCAGCCTTCCATGAATTTCTCCAAGATGAGTCCTTCCCACAGGCTGAAGTCCTCTACAGCCTGGTCCAATATGGGTCCTTTCCACGGGATGCAGTCCTTCAGGAACAGACTGTTCCAACATGGCACCCCCACAAGTTCACAGTTCCTGCCAGCAAACCTGCTCCAGCATGGGCTCCTCTCTCCATGCGTGCACAGATTCTGCCAGGAGCCTGCTCCAGCACTGGCTTCCCACAGGGTCACATCTTCCTCTAGGCATCTACCTGCTCCAGCATGGGGTCCTTCTGCAGGTGGATATCTGCCCCACTGCAGATCTCCACAGGCTACAGGAGAACAGCCAGCCTCGCTACGGTCTTCACCACAGGCTTCAGGGGAATCTCTGCTCTGGCACCTGGGGTACCTCCTCCCCTTCCTTCTTCACTGACCTTAGTGTCTGCAGAGTTGTTTCTCTCACATATTCTTACTCACTTCTCACGGCTGCTGTGCACAGCAGGGGTTTTCCCCTTCTTAATTACACTATCACAGAAGCACTATCAGCATTGCTGACTGGCTCAGCCTTGGCCAGCGACGGGCCCATCTGAGAGCTGACTGGGCTTGGCTCTGCTGGACATAGAGGAAAAGCTTCTAGCAGCTTCTCATAGAATCCATTCTTGTAGGACCCCTGCTACCAAAACCTTGCCACACAAACCCAATACATCAGACATTCTAGAGCAATGAGAAATGTTAGATTTTAAAACAATTAACTTGTAATTGTCTTTTATAGTTGTAATTCATATGAATCCTGTTAACATGAGAACATGAACTGGAGTCAATTTCAGAGTATACTGCTAGTTTCACATACTGTCTACAAACAGTTTTTATGAAATATCTTAAAATGAAGAGCACAAGTTATATTACTAAAACATCAAATACTAAAATTCTTGAAAACTAAACAACCACTGTTATTATTAAAAACTGCAGCTTATTCATATTTCTCAGCCTACATATTTTACAGAGAACATTTATGTAACAGTTGCAAAAGTAAACACTTACTACCAGAATCAGAAAAGATCAAAAATATTGAAGACAAAACACCTCCAAATTTCATATTAATATTTGTAGCTTCACTATTACAATTATTTAATGTTACGCTAACAATACAAAAATAACTTTTTTTTGTTTCTGTGAAAGAATACAGAAAACACTTCTTGCAGGTTACAATATACATTTATGATACTTTGCAGTTACGTACAATATCAGTATTTTAAAGCATGCACCCAGACAAACATTTTCACTGTGTCTAACATCAGAAATTTATTTGTTTCCAGTTTCCTGCATCTAATTCAAAGAAGCACATAAGAGCACGTATAAATTCCAATGGCTTAAATTCTATTTGTTTTATTATAATGTGACACTCAAGCTCCAAAAGGAAAATTGCTGAAGATGCATGTACTGAGATGCCAGCATATCAACATTACTCAAGATAAGAAGTAGGCAGGCACTCAGTTGTAGTTGTTAATATTAAGATGTTAATGCACTTCTAATTGTCTGCCTTTAGATCTATGTGACAATTGAACTGGTCTATGACATCAAAAGTTGCTCTTAAACACCAAAACACCCAAAAACATGCACACAAAAAACCCAAACATACAAAAAAATAAAAGCAGCAAAAGACAAAAAAAAAGTGCGCTAGGATCAGGAGAGACAAGTCTAAGCAATTAGCTAGAGAGATGAGTCTGCAAACTCAATTGTTTCCAAAGAAATAGAATCCATTATGTCAGCAGAGAAAGAGGGAAGTACTCCTGTGGGTGCTGAACCAGCCATAGACACAAAACTGCTGCAGGGAAAAGAAGCATGTATCTTCCCTTATTTGTATTCTTCTACTACTCACAAATTTATGTAACTTTTCTTCCCCTTCCAAGAAGTTTGTATATGAAGATGTTAATGAAGAGAGAGCAATAAACAGTAACTCTGAGACTTTTTTTTTATTTTAATTCTTTAGGGTTGTTTTGGCTTTTTTTAAAACCTAGATAATAATATATATTTACAATAGCATTCCAGTATCTGAAAGGGGCCAAAAAGAAAGCTGGGGAGGGACCGTTTACAATGGCCTGTAGTGATAAGACTGGGGGCAAGGGGTATAAACTGGAGAGGGGCAGATTTAGACTAGACCTAAGGAAGAATTTCTTCACTATGAGAGTGATGAGGCACTGGCACAGGCTGCCCCATCCCTGGAGGTGTTCAAGGCCATGTTGGATGGGGCCTTGGGCAGCCTGATCTAGTGGGAGGTGTTCCTGCCCATGGAAGGGGGGTTGGAACTAGGTGATCTTTAAGGTCCCTTCCAACACAAACTATTCTGATTCTATGACTCTATTTGGTAAAATGCATCCTTTTGCCTTTTAGGAGGATTCTCAGATGCTCAGAAAAATATTTGCTAACAATGAAACAGAAAGAATGAATGGTAGAACACGTTAACAACCTGATGACTGAAGAAAGCAGTAACTTTGTAACTAAACTCTTTCATCTTTTTTTAAATAAGTTAGGGAATATGTATTTCCTTTTACAAAATGTTCGTAAATAAAATGTACAGAAAAGGAAGGAGCACATTTCAAAATTCATTTTATTCTGTAAAAACATATTTTAATGAATAGTAGAACATTTATAAAGACTTTAAGCAGAAAGTAGTGCTGATGATTTTGTAAAACCAAAAATATGGCATAAAACTACCAACTATTACACCAGACTGTGGTATATTTTATTATTGTCAGTGCAGTTGAAAACAAAATAATTATATTTTACAAACCGAGGTGGAATTATCACCTAATGGAGTTTCTCTTTGAGCAGATGTGAGGAAGTGTATTTCTTGAAAAACTGAAGGGAGTTCCTAGGTACACCTTCAGACTGCAAAATAATCTACTCTCAAACAAGAACTTCCCAAAGCACAGGTGGTCATACTAGCCACTGGCATGTTCTGCGAGTCTGGTAAACTTGACTTAGTTTCTTCCCTCTTCCTTACAATTACTTTATCAGAAACACATTGAATTGCTTAGCCACATCTTAAAAATGCAGAAAGATTATCCTATGATAAAACCTAAATGCATGATTTATTACAGGGAGATACAACAGGAGGTAAAGGAATTTAATAAAGACCTAAAGAGGACTTAAAGGCTAATCATGAAACTGGAAGTCCTGTCCTACATGTAAAGGGAAGTAAACTTTATCATGGCTCTTTTTGTAACTTTGGCACCAGAATAAAAAATACAGCTTAACAGAGTGAACTCTTTGAGCTAAAGCATTAGGATCGTAACTGCTAGATCTAGAGGTCAGTATTCCAACAAAGGGTATTTTGTTACATGTGTAAGCATACAAAAGCTAGTAAAACTTTATACCACAGTATCACAGAGAGCAAAATTCGTATTACAAAGAACTCATTCAAGAAATGCCTGCAGTGTAAGATCCATGTGTTTCTACACTTCGGGGTCAAAGAATGTTCCTTACTTGCACCCTGATGCCTCATCCTAATGCAAATGGGCACAAACCATCATCCCAATTCCTATGGATGGGAAAGCAAGGTATGAAAGGGACCAATGGCCATATTTTTAGTGATCAGAGAATTACTCCCCTCAAACATTAGAAGAGTAACACAAATTTAACCCCTAATTAGTAAATACTTCATTGCTTAAGTGTGGCAAATGGAAAGGAAGAAAACACACTCCAACCTCCAGATTTCTTATTTTATAGCAGTTTAATCTTTGTAGGGAACAGTTCTTTATGTTCAATATTGAGGTAAAAAAATGGGCTAGTTTTAAGGCTCTCCTTCCTGCAAAAGGGTATACAGGAGGTTATTGTAAATACATATTACCTAGGTTTTAAACAATTGCTAATTATCCAGTTCCTGTGACCTTTACCTTACCTTCCTAATTCATCCACCTTCTTCTCACATTTCTCGTATTTTAGCATGTTAAACTACATATTTGTACTCTATTCTAATTAAAGTATTCAAATAACATCAATGATGAATGTGCATAACTCTTAGCAGTCAGGGCAGAAGGACTAACAATTTAAGTTTATATATTTCAAAAACAATAAGCAATTCTTCTGTGAATATAATCAGATGATAATTTGTTTACAGCTGTGATTCAACATAAACAGGGAACTCTGACAGTGGAACTTTACAATGCTTAGAATTAATCAAGTTCTTAAATGTTTCCCATCAGGAGATGAAGATTCAGGCGGAACAAGGTTGCAACACATTATAAGACCCTAAGACACAACAAACAAGTAGCAAATAACATATTTTAAAGGGCTTATTATTCTGAAGTAAAGAGAGGAAATTTGTGGCAAAGTACAGAAAGACTATGCAACAAAAATGTAAGTAGGCTGAAGAGCCTCAGAACCTGTTATTCCAAAAACAATTCACCACAATTTTTTTTTTGCCATTTCTTCTCTAATATTTGTGTAACTTCAGAATCACAATTTGTCCTTTTAACATGAAAACCCAGATTTAATACCATTGTGAGTAAAATGTTCTGTGCTATATGACAAAAAGCACAAGAAATGATTGATTTTGCCTCTATCGTTTCCACAAAAGAGTAAAAATATAAATTCAGGAACAAAAGCGGACATTTTGTGGACATTTCCAAAAGTGGAAAAGTTTCTCCAGCCATACTCAGTACCTAAGTTTTTTAATTGGTTATCTCTCTCACCAAGTACGAATAATTCTTCAAAACCCATTATACAACTGGAAAAAAAAATAATCTTCCAAAATACTCAGTCATTTATCTTCTTTATTTTCTTTTTAAAGGTGTATTTTTTTAAAGTAACTTCACAATCAGCATGCTCAGGAGTACAAAAATAATTCTTTTCCAGAAAAGGTAAACACTGAGGAGCTGAAGATGCCAAATATCTTTGTTTAAAATAATAAAAAAACCACTTTCATTTTCAGCACTATGGGGATTTCACCACTGGAATACAATGATCAATTAGCTAATAAAAGATTTGGACTGATAGCAGGGAAGCAAATTGTACTGTGTGACCTCTGACAACAGTGCTTAGAATTGAGGCATCTAATGAAATGTGCAGCTTTGTTCAACAGAAAAGGAAAAGCATAAGGCTTCCAGGTGTAAGGAGTTGCCAGGTGAGCTGAAAAGCTATTTCAAAATTAACATCTGTCAACAGCAAAGGAGGAAGGAGTTAAAGACTGTATCCTCAGCAGCCCTAGTACATACAGAAGGAATGAGTGCCACCTTCTGAGTAATGTCTTCAATATAATTCATAACAATCAGACAAGGATTTTTATCAAAAGCTTAAACACTTGGTAATGTGGTAACTTGGGTCTTTGTAATTACTGTCAGCGTACACAACCCCAAAAAACTCTCAGGATATTCACCGCAAAGCACAGCAGGTTATGAAAAATAAAAAAAACCTTCAGACCAGTCTATTAAGTCAGTGGCTACAGCTTATTCATGCAGTTCAGCACAGAAAATTTAAGAGGTGCCATGGGCAATACCTCTCATTCTGACTGAGATCAGGTGTCTGATGAGGTCTGAGGATCACACTGCAGAAATTCTGAAGGTATTTCTAAATATTCCCCCTCTTTCAGTGCCGAGTGCAAATGGCACATAATTTACATAGATGGTACATGCAAGTAGCCTGCAAGTCAGTGGATAAAAGACAACCACTACATTTGCCAAGCAGAGCAAAATCATTCAAGGAAACCACTGAGCTGCAGATGACTCATATGACATGAGCACTTGAGGACAAATCATTGAGAAGGAAATGCAAAAGACTACAGAGGGAATCAAGTCTGTGTTCAAAGTGAATGGCCACGTCAAATGACCAAAAGGAACTCCTATGCCACCAACTGCTATTGACTTGACTTCATAATCCACGAACCACAAAAAAGCAGGCAATGTGAATGCGTCTTTTACAGATCCATTCTGCTGCTTGCCCTTCCATCCACACATCACTGGTAGCCTGGTACGAGTTATAATCTTGCCAGTAGAGTCAAAGCATAATTCAACCTGAAAGAAGGTTGTAGAGAGGAGGGTGCTGGCCTCTTCTCCCAAGTGACAGGGGACAGGACAAGAGGGAATGGCCTCAAGCTCCCCAAGGGGAGATTTAGGCTGGACATTAGGAAAAAATTCTTCACAGAAAGGGTCATTGGGCACTGGAACAGGCTGCCCAGGGAGGTGGTTGAGTCACCTTTCCTGGAGGTGTTTAAGGCACAGGCGGATGAGGTGCTAAGGGGCATGGTTTAGTGTTTGATAGGAATGGTTGGACTCGATGATCCGATGGGTCTCTTCCAACCTGGTTATTCTATGATTATTCATGTATTCACTTATGTAAAATCATACTTTCCATATTACAATGGCATCTTTGGTATTCTGTTGATAGGTGGCTATAGAACTTGTATTGTAGAGAAACTGCCTTATTTAATAGTAGCTCTAAGTGAGGAAAAAGAAGAAATCCAGAATCCATAGATGCTACTCCTATTGTTTCATCATTAGCCAGCAATGCTATAAATCAGGTAAACCAAACAGACTATTTATCTATGCAAACTGATTTATAAGCGCTCATATTTCCTAGAAACGCAAAATAATGGTGAGTTGGAAACCATATATGCATTGATTTGGCCAAAATCCAATATGTATGTTTCCTATAATTATTAGAGTATTTATATTTCAAATTAATTTTGTATTTACTGTGTTTTAAATTACAAGATTAATTACTTATGTCCTACAATATCAGTCTTACCAATATTAGGTTATGTAGACTGAATACTGGCAGTATTTGGATTAACTGCAAACTTAGTGTTTTCTTCTAGCTTGCAGTCTTGAATAAATCAAGCAGCAGTTTCACTAAATAGGATCTTTTTCATTCCTGATGTTTTATAGGACTCAAAGGCTGTGTGTAGTTTTTTATATATATGGTGTGATTGATTTCTCATGTGGAAATCTCTAGTGAAGCATAAGGGGAAAAAATATGCCAATGACAGCATACAGCACATTCAGAAACTACATAAACAGAAAGTGCTTACATCAGTACAGTACATTTACAGTATACTTTCTTTCTCTTTTAACGTAATTCAGACACACTGGCAGCTACCAGCTTAAATCATTCTCATCAAATAGCAGTGATTTCCAACCATGTTTTAATATCAAGCATTAACACCCTTTGGTTGTGTAAAATACTTTGCATATACGTGCACAAGTAGTCTTATGAATAGCTGACAATAAGCAAAATTTTTATACAGCTAAGCCATGCATTAGTGGTGTAGCTACAGACATTCTTAAAGGCAGGTCCACCTTTGAGAATATATACCTTCTATCTGCAATTTACACCAGTGCTGCCCCCATACCTGGTGCATATTGAATACAATCTTGTAGAAATCAAATTATTTTTAAATTCAGATACTTAAATACCACAAGCCAACAAGTACATACAGCAAAACAAAAAAGGGAGGAAGAATATCAGATTTGTTGTAAATATATTTTACAGAAAAATAAATCAGTTTTCTGAACGTAAGTTCTGAGATGCCAGCTGGTCTTGGTACCTGAGAATAATTATTGTACAGAGCACAATCCCTAGCCAACTGAATTTACTGTAGTTGGATATAAACTAACTAAAAAAGTCTCACTGAAAGCCAGTGTATTCCTAGGTTACGTGACTTCTTAAATTCTATCCAAAACACATGACAAGAATTAGTATTCCTCCATTAAATCATTTTTCAGTCATCAGTGCAAACACCAAAATTTACCTACGTTGACTTTTGCTCACCACCACAGAAAAAGCAGTGAAGCAATTTTGCTATGCACACTTGGGGTTAGATTTATCATTTGAATATTCAGCCTTGCTTTTTTTTTCCCCTGAATTTTATTTTCAGGAGATAAAACCTTCTGAAGTATGAAGTGCAGGGGAAAGATGGACAACAACATTACAGTTGCTGAAATTTCAAAGCTATAAGCTAGTCAAAGCCTCGTTCTACATAACATAACTACAACATGAATTATTTCAAATTTAAAAATGAAAAACAACAAAGTAAAAGTCATACAGAACATTGTAGTTGGTTATAAATTGTTAGAAAATAAGAAAATGCCTTAATGTCCTGATATCCCAAACCAGTAGCTTTCTAAAGAGAAACTTCCTGGAAGTGTCTATGAAGAGTCAGACATGCTTATCTACCTATACTTTCAGAATCTATTAAGAATAAAAAAAAAGAAAATACAATTGACACAGACAAAAGTTGTAGTCTCAAATTAGGCAAATATCTCATGCTTCTAAAGATAAATACAGGCAGGAGAAAAACAGGCCTTTTTTAAAATAATAAGGCAAGAGACGAGAAGGAAAAGGGTTTTCTAAGCTGTACTCCAGCACATGCATATTGCCAGTTTTATATTTGCGGAGTATTTCCTCATAATTTTAAAAATCAATTTTCACATTTAGTCAGAGTGGCAAAAATGTCACCTTGTATCATTAGGAACCAAAAGCCATTAGTCAGCTTGGTTACACACACGCACACACACAAACATATATATAAGACAAAAAATACTTTTAAACATCTTTTGTGCTTTAGAAAGAGAGTGAACACTTCACACATGAAATCCAGCACCTGATCTGCACCTTTTCCAGTGAAAATGTCCTTTGAACATGCAAGAGTACTCACTGTAAGCACATACAATGTACATGTTACATAAGTTTGCATACTCAAAAAAGATTTCACTTATTTTGGTCATCATGCTTTCAAGAGCACACACCAAAGTATTATGCAAGACCTGAACAAAATGCCTGTCCAAACTCCTCCATGCATTGTGTGTGGAACAACAACAGATTCACATTTCTCATTTACATGAGAGTTTTCAAGCATATACATGAACCCATTTATTTGGTTCACAAACACATGTCTGAGTTGTATTCATATAGATTTTGTAAACATCAACAGTTAGAATAAACAATGCAAAACTACCCAGAAATACTTAAGCAGTCACAGAATGTTACAATTAGTATTTCTTAACAATAACTTTACTATTATATTACTCAGGTTATTAAAATTCTTAAACATGTATGGCTTTCTTTGGACTGTTTTCCATCTTCTGAAATCGACTGTTCATTTCAGATTGTTCAGGTTCCACAAAAACTTTCAAAAACAGAACTCATGTCATAACAGTCTACACATGTGTAGACAAATACAACTAATGCATGCCTAATGCATGCATAAATTTCATATGAAGGTAAAAGTGAACACAAATACATTTTATTTTAAGGGAAATATAAGTGAACCATTAACGAGTCAATGAGAGGATGTTTGAGTATATGGAGATCTCCTTATAAAAGTGTATTCTGTGATTTTGTTATTCTCTAAAGAAACTTAATACCTAAGCCACAGGCAATAACTACCTTCCCAAAACACTAAACATGTTAAGTATGTTACCATGCAAGTCACTTATTTCATTATTTACAAAAATAACCACAAAACTAATATTAAGCTTCACTTCTTGAAATCATATAGTTTGTGGTTTGTCTTCCTTGTTTGAACACTTTACAGCAAAACTAAGGTTTAACGGAAAGTTTTAAAGGGTTCTCATATTTTCTCCATAGTTCAAAGCACTCAAATGAGGTACCATGATTCATAATGCAGATAAACATACACCATACTATGGTATGTGAACCAAGACAATAACTTGGAAGGTTTTGCTCATGCAAGATTTGTATTAAAGACTTCATATAGCTTGCATGAATCTACTTTGCTTTGGAGAAAACAGGGTCAGAACTTGCGACACACGATAATCCTGAAGAAGGGCACTTCTTGTTTTGTTAGAATATAAATGTAACAAGATGAATTAACAATAGATCTCTCTATTTGAACATCAAATAAAAGGACAATTTTCCTATCCACCTCCATGCTACATGATAATACAAGTTCCTGCAATACCAAATCGTATTTTGTGAGGTGGTTTATAAAAAAAATTGTACAGTGCAGGCAGAATAAATTAATCCAAAATTATTTCACATTTGACAGCCAGTGTCTGCTTTCCACATTGACAACATATTGGCACATGCAGGGGTTTCTAAAACATCATCACTATTTTTGAGCCTCCGGAAGTGAGAGCATAAGCACTTTCTCTCATATAAGAAATAATAAATTGTATTGAAGTATAATTTTAAGTAAATGCTAGTTGCTTAAAGTATTTTTGCTATGGATCTTATATTGTCTCAACATTTTCCTAAATTACTACAGTATTATATGTTCAATAACAGGAAAGATTGTTATTAAAATACAACACACTAGTGGGCTTTTTATGACCTGTAACTAGTGGTTGATAGTTTATTTCAAAGCACATTCGCTCCATCATACACAACTGCAGATATATCATCTGCAAAACTTCATGCAATTACAGCATAAATTTACATTAACGTGAATTACCATGTATTCTGTGTTTTAGAAAAAGGTCTGTCCGACATGACCAAGCCAAGGAATTTATTAAAAAAAAAAAAAAAAAATCAAACAGCTGTAGATAAGTCAGCTTAGTACAAAGATCATGTAACTAAAAGAAGACAAAAAAGAAGACATGTGCTCTTGATCTGCAGTAGTAAAAAGAAAGATGCTGTTCTTAGGATTATGTACATGGAATAAGAATGAAAGAAAACTTCAGAACCAAAACTAAATCACAAGTATGCTATGAATTGTATACAAATAGCAAAGGTACAGGCCAACAAATCTGTTAAAGCTAAGAGAAGATAATATTTAACCAAGTCTTCAGTCACGTAGCCTTGTCTTCTCCTTCTACAAACCCTAAGACCCGCCAGGTTCCCAGCTTGATAGGTAGCTTATGAGAATGTATTTCAGAAATTGTAATGTACACTGTATAATCATTTTCCTTTCCTTTAATTAGGAGGGAAAACAATTATTACTATTTGCAGTGAATATTAATAAGCAGCATCAACTAATTCTCATGATACGGCGCACTTACAATGTTCTCTCCCACACTGCAAATATGGCAACAAAGAAAGATCAATATTTCCATTGCTAACAAAGGCTACCAAATCATGAGATATGATACTCAGTCTCTGAGACAGAAAGCTAGTGTAGTAGGTGCAAGTAAAAAAATATTTTTCTTCATTTTACGATTTGAGAAGTTTCGTAATTTTACAGACAGCAAAGTCTGCACAAGTATGTAAAACACATTGCTGTATCAGACAGTTAATGGGATCTTGGTCTTACCAGAAAAAAAGAATATTTCAATACATTACAAATACTATGTTGCAAAGTTAATTTAGAGGTATTGCTTAAAATAAAATTGGGGTATAATAGCCCCATTTTCCTCAATTTTAAAAATCATCATGTTCTATTCTAGTACTAAGCACTTACTAAATTTCTACTCCATCTAGTAAGACCTGTTCATATTACAATAGGGTTTGGTGGTTTTTTTATTAAGAGTACAGAAAACTGCTGTATGCAGATAATTCACTACTGCAGGAAAGAATTAATTTTGTTCTGGACAACTCTGCTATTAAAAGATACTATTACAATTAATTAAGCTTGACAGATTTTAAACATCATTCTCATATTTCTACCCTTTCATTAAACTGATATAATCACAATACAAGCTGTTCTGTTGAATCATTTATCTGGAAACTGAATACTTGAACAAGTATCAGATTATTGGAGTCTAGGATGGGTGGGAACATCAACAAATTTAGAACTATTTAAGTACACCATTTAACAATACATACTTGCTATCTCAGCTATAGACTTCATGAGAGGCCAGAAACTTTTTATTCTTTGCTGTAAGACAAAAAAATTAGAAATAAACTGTAAATTTTTTACTATTTTTTTAATGATTCACAGATACCTATGAATATAATTGCAGTCATTGGTGGAAAAAGAAATCAGACAATCACACTAATACTTGCGTGATTCTTTTTCCTCACAGAAATTTTCTGTATGTTTTGGAAGAATAAGAACATTGAACTATTCCAAGCATGAATTATAACACATTTATTTTGCACAGCAGAAAAGTTCATTGTATGTCTTGAATTGAAATTGTATGTCTTGTCTTAAAATTCTGGAATGTCTGCATATGGATTAATGAAGCAAATTCTTAATAACTTCACTTACACTTGAAATAATTTTCATCCCTTTTTTCATGAAGAAACAGGGACTGTAACAGACTTTAACCCTAAAGTTAAGCACAAAAAAATCACAAACTAGACAGCTTGTCCACAAGACCTTTATCTCCTTCCCCAGAACAAATACTTCAGCACGGATCCAATATGCTAAAGAAATATATACAAAAGCACTTACAATCTGACATAAATTGTCATAGTGACAGACCCAGAGCTTCCAGGACTCCCATCTCCAAGTCTGGTAAGTATAGAGGAAGCCTTTGAGCAAGGGAGCCTAGCCAAGAAAAGCCCACCAAGTGTGGATGATCTGAGAAAACCTACTTGCAAATCTTCAATCCCTAGCACAGCCTCACCTTGCCTGGGAGGCTGAGGGAGAAATGAGAGTGCAGCTGACAGCTTGCAAGTTCAGTGAAGCTAGTAACAGGGCTGGCAAGGAGTGAAGCCACTGGCTGCTGTGTAGGGTCAGCTACATCATAAAAATGAGAAAATTTTTATTATTTTTAGCTTCTCTTAACTACAGTATCCTGAACTTCAGTCTATTTGTCAGTAACCATGTACAGGGAACACAGGACAAGTCCCATTAAGTGTTAGCATGAAAAAATATACTGAGCAGGAAAGAGAAAGCACAGAATTAAATTGAAGAGCACCATGCTTTCCATCACCTCAGTTTTTTGGGTCAGCATTCCCTACATAGATAATTTTAAACTATAACAATAAAACTAATAATTTGCATGTGTATGCACAGTTTAAAGGAACAGGAAAGGAAAACAGATTAACAAAGCTTGTAGGTCAAGATAAAGACAGGGAAATTACTTAGCAATTACCATTACAGACAAAGCAGACTCAGCTTGAGGAAAGTTAACTTTACTTTATTGCCAAATAAAATAGATTCAAAGAGTGAGAAAAAAACCCAGATAAACATTAAAACATCCCCTCTCCTTCCCACTTGTACCAGGCTCAAGTTCACTTCATTCCAGACTCTTTTACCCACCCCAAAGTCGCTCAAGGAGATGCAAGTTACAGTACTGTTGCTTTCTCTCCTCTACTCCTTCTTTCTCACACTTTTCCTCTACCCCAGCATGTGTTCCCCATGGGCTGCAGTCTGTCTGAAAAATCTGTGCCATGGGCTCTCCACAGGCCACAATTCCCATCTCCCAAAGCAGACTATAAGTTCAGAAGTAACAAAAGCTTGCTTTATTAGCATTAGATACCACTGATTTTTCTTGGCCTCTGATATTCTAGTATTTGAGAAGCTTTGATACAAATTACAACATAACTGCAGATATCAAAAAACTACTCAATATATCTTCATAGAATAAACAATTTATTCTTAAGAAATAACATAAAGTAATATCACACCAGTATTACCTTGTATCAATACTCCCTCCATCTAGTGATTTTAATCTCCAAAAAGCTCAACTAACTTGCATATTCTAATTAATATTATGCTGAAAATAGTTAATGATGCTAAATTACAGCAATCTTTTAAAAGGGTCAAATTTGCCAATCTGTGTTTAAGCTATAAACATCAGGCATGAAAATGAATTGATTTTGAAGTAACACTAATTCTGAAAGGTCCCACTTAAGAAAATTATTTCCTTGCATATTTTTTTTATGTTTAATCAAGCCAGCTAGTAACGGATTATAACTGAGAGCAAATTGCAGTGTTGTGTCTCTCTTCCTATTGCTCTGAGCAGAAACAAAAAAACACATTTTCTTCCCTCAAGAGTTTACACAGATAAGAACTTTCATGAGTCTGCATGAGGATCTATACAAGTACACAGTAGGTTATGGCTCTAAAACTATGTTAACACAAGATTGTTTCCTCACTGTTGAGATATTTCTATTAATGCTTAACTTTATGCCATCATAGATGAGCTCCCCCAATAACAACTTCACCCCACAGAGGCTGGCACCGGCAATTGCTGAGTACAATTTCTCACAAATTTCTATGGAGTGCTAACTCCTTAAAGAGTGCTAGTTCAAATGCCCCACCTTCCAATGAATAAACAGCCGTCTTAGAAGGTCACCATAGTACCTGCTGAAATTCAAAAAGGTAATTCAATGAAAAGAAATCATAGAATGGTTTGAGTTGGAAGAGACCTTAAAGATCATCTAGTTCCAACCACCCTTCCACAAGCAGAGACATGCCTCACTAGATCAGGCTGTCCAAGGCCCCATCCAACCTGGCCTTGAACACCTCCATGCATGGGACAGCCACAGCTTCTCTGGGCAACCTGTGCCAGTACCTCACCAACCTTATCATGAAGAATTTCCTCCTCATGTCTCGCCTAAATCTTCCCCTTTCCAATTTATAGACATTCCCCCTCATCCTATCACTACAAGCCTTTGTAAAACACCCCTCCCCAGCTTTTTTGTAAGCCCCCTTCAGGTACTGGAAGGTCACTATAAGGTCTCCTTGGGGTTTCCTCTTCTCCAGGCTCAACAAGAACAACGGTCTCAGCCTGTCCTCATATGGGAGGTGCTCCAGCCCTGTGATCATCTTTGTAGCCCTCCTCTGGACCCATTCAAACAGTTCCATATCCTTCTTATGCTCAGGATTCTGGAACTGGACCCAATACTCCTGGTGAGGTCTCACAAGAGCAGAGTAGAGGGGCAGAACCAGCTCCCTCAATCAAGCAGTCATACTGAATGATATGAAAAGAAACATTAACTTATCAACAAAATTATATTTTTGCTGATGCTCTTTGTTAATATTTATAATGTGCTTTAAATGGAATGAAAATTGTGTTAATAACTACATTAACACTTGTACTGTACCTTTCACACTTTATCCAGGTACAAAATTAACTAAATCTAACAATGTTGCTCTGAAGAAAACAGTTATTTGTGTTTGGATAAGCTTGATCATGAACTTGATGGATTAGTCATTCTGCTTCCAGTCACAGAGCATATACAGTAGAGACTAGTAAGGTCATAAGTATCTGCACAAAAAAAATGACAAAGCTTTTTTATTCCATGTACTGGTGTCTTCAAGGTCCTACAATCAAAATGTTGCATTAGAGGGGAAAAAAAAACAAAACACACATTGAAATACTCAAAATTCATTTCCCTTAACAGTATATTTTCAGCACATGGATTTCTCAATCTGAAAGGGTATCTACAAAAATTCACAGATTATTTAGAAGATTTTTTGTGAATAAGCAAGTTCAACATATTACAAGAAAAACTCTTTGAACCAACACAAAGTCACAGGCCAGAAAGTGATTTCCAAAAGAAGATCTCATTAGGACAGCACAAACAGTAGTTAGCATTGATAAAGGGCAATAGAGAATTGGATAGTGGGAGAAGACCAGTCAGTACAATTATTGGCAGGAGATGTAATCTATGCTACCAAACACCTTCATAATACTATACCACAACCCTAATATACATGAAACCTGAATGGAAACAGAATTGTCCTTGAACAAATTTTGGTATTTTTTAGTCAGGAGGAGAGTACTTCAACAGAAAAAAAGTTTTATACACACAAGTATTTTCAGGAAGAAAATAAATAATTTATCCTCATTTAAAGAAAAAAAAAGTCTGAATAATACTATAATAAAATACAGAATTCTAAAAATAGGTGGAGTATCACTCACAACAAGGAAACAAACACTTGAAGAATACCAACATCTGATGTTGGTATACCAACATCTGCCAAAAATAGCAAGCAATTAAAGAAAAATGCATAAACAAGAGGATAAGAGATACTGATAAAACAAACATGACAGTGGTAGTTCCTTCGAACATTCAAATGCTGTTATCCAACACATTATGTCTCTCCATCAAATCTGAGGAAGAACTCAAAGAAGCTATGATAAAAGAAATTAAGAGGCAGTAAACAGTATTCATACATCAACATCTTTTCTAGGAGGTCTTAGAGTATGTGATGCATAAACCAACAAATGCCAGCATGCAAGATAGATAAAAGTCATCAGAAAACTTTCTTCCAAATAATCACCATCTGCAAAGTACTTGAGTCTGCTATTTTTGAGTCAATAGAAATTTCATTAATACATAATTATTAGTTTTAGTAACTATATCCATTACAGTTCTACTCTTAATATTGGTGATTTTCAAGTTCTATCAAAGATCATTACAAAGCCATCATTTTATCTCCAAATTCCTGTATCTGTTTTTCAAGTAATTACTGGATAAAAAGGCAAGATGTTCACTTTGAGAAAGAAAAAAAAAAAGAAGTAACAACAGTTGTTAATCCTACAGTGCCTAAAAAATATGTTCTCATAATACAGGTCCGTTAATTATTGTTTGTATCAAACAGTCATGTAAAACCAATGTTCTGTTTGTCAAACATAGATATCTTCACAGAGGATGTGATTTTTCAATTTCTGAAAGTTAACTGCATTTGAACATGTCACTATGAAGCCACAAAAAATTATTTACCATCCCACAATTCCTTTACTGCAAATCACCCTACTCCATTTTCAGGAGCTAAAGGCTAAATTTTTAACGTTGTCAACACAGTAGCAAATTATCAACATAATGGCTGAGTCCAATGGGATGAGGTTTAACAAGGCCAAATGCCGGGTCCTGCACTTGGGGCACAACAACCCTGTGCAGTGCTACAGACTAGGAGAAGTGTGCCTAGAAAGCTGCCTGGAGGAGAGGGACCTGGGGGTGTTGGTTGACAGCGACTGAATATGAGCCAGCAGTGTGCCCAGGTGGCCAAGAAGGCCAATGGCATCTTGGCTTGGATCAGAAACGGTGTGACCAGCAGGTCCAGGGAGGTTATTCTCCCTCTGTACTTGGCACTGGTGAGACCGCTCCTCGAATACTGTGTTCAGTTCTGGGCCCCTCACCACAAGAAGGATGTTGAGGCTCTGGAGTGAGTCCAGAGAAAAGCAACAAAGCTGGTGAGGGGGCTGGAGAACAGGCCTTATGAGGAACGGCTGAGAGAGCTGGGGTTGTTCAGCCTGGAGAAGAGGAGGCTGAGGGGAGACCTCATTGCTCTCTACAACTACCTGAAAGGAGGTTGTAGAGAGGAGGGTGCTGGCCTTTACTTCCAAGTGACAGGGGACAGCGCAAGAGGGAATGGCCTCAAGCGCCACCAGGGGAGATTTAGGCTGGACATTAGGAAAAAATTCTTCACAGAAAGGGTCATTGGGCACTGGATCAAGCTACCCAGGGAGGTGGTTGATTCACCTTCCCTGGAGGTGTTTAAGGCACAGGTGGAAGAGGTGCTAAGGGGCATGGTTTAGTGTTTGATAGGAATGGTTGGACTCGATGATCCGGTGGGTCTCTTCCAACCTGGTTATTTGTAAAGGATTGGTTAAGAAGGAAAGGGCATCAGGACACTGGCTCTTTAAGGCTTGATATTGTGGCAGCGCCTCAACCTCAGAATAACCTTGACATTTAGAGGAAGTTGGCTTGTAGCAAGGCAAAGTGGGTAATGTAGTAAGCAGCACAGCTAAACACAAGGCAGGAACAAGAACAGAGCATGCTTGGCAACTGCTACCAATGGGCACCTAGCACATAGTAACTGCTAACCAATTAGTGCATGAATAGTGGACACAGACCAATAGGCACCTTACGCGTAGACTGTAACACGGTGTATAAAAATTGGTGGAAGACACGTAATAAACGGAGCAAGATTCTAAACTCAAATTGGGTGTGTGTCTTGACTCTGGCCGCTCTCTTGCAACACTTATTCTATGATTCTATGAACATTTTTTCTAGTGATATTAACACATCATAATGCAGAGTCAGTGGTTTTAATTAACAGACAAGTTTCAATATAGCATAACTTTTTTCACACACTCAAAGTTAAACAGCAGAATGAAAATGACTTGTGTCATTTTGGTCTATATCAAGGAAGCTAGTTGTTGTAAGAAAGAGTAATTTTTAATATGAGAACAGAGGACCAGAAAAGCACAAAAGGCAGGTATAAGTATAAAAAAGGTGTAATGCAAGCTAGCAAAAGAATAGAGGACAGCAGCAGTGAGAATGATCATGACTAGGACTCAAAGAAAGATGGCTCATTTTATGCTTGTAGAGAGGTTAAAAACCCTCTATGATGAGCCAGAGAGATGCTAGAAAGGAAATTAATCACCTGCATTTCAGAACGTGGTAAAGAGGATGTGTAATATACAGCATGGAGTTCACACAGAATGAAGAAGATAAAAAAGGAATAAAGACACTTCACTCAGTGAACTCTATCTATTCTATATACCCTAAGGCAAGATCCCATGGAAAACATTGTCATCAAGTAATTAAAGATTGTATCACAAACTATAGATACAACAAGGCCATACTGAGGTTACCTGAGCAATCTTAAATCAAAGCCTTTCAGATCATTTTAATGGCTTCTGTAAAGAAGGTAAGCATATGCAAATATTCTAGATGGATGCTGAATATGATCTTTACTGCTAGGTAATCCAAAATCATAAATACATAGAACATGCTAATTCAGTATGCTCTTTCTCAAAACCTGAGAAACAGTTGTTACGGCAACAAGCTTCTGCACAAAAGCAAAATGTATCTCAACCGAAAAATTGATAAAATCTAGCAAGAGCAGCAAGATATTGCACTTCTCATGAGGCAAGCTATTCATGCTCCCATCCATGTGCCCAGCAGAATTATCTGTCATAAATCATGTCTACTTGTAAGTACAAAGCATGTTTTTTTTGTTTACTGTCCAAATGATCTGTTGTACATACAACTTCAAATGTTACAGTTTTATTATTTATGAGTTTATTGCTTCCAACAACCTCATTAATGTTATTCTTCACTAAATATATAAAATCAACTCTATTCTAAAACCTATTCAACAAAAGTTATTCCTAGTTTTTAACCAAAGATTATCACTTTTTTTTAAAAAAATATATGCAGAATAGACAATTCTTCTTACATTATACATAACCAGGGAACAACATACTTTCCTAAGGAGAATAGTCTCTGTTTATTACTAAAACAGGCACAAGCTCCAAAATACTTTTGTCTTTAAATCCTATTTCAAGTGACAGAGCACATACAACAAAGCATATATTCACACACATCCACATGGAATGAACATTTCTTACAGAAACAAAGTTTCACAGAAGCTTAGTCAAAGAAATGCAGTTTATAAAAAAAAAAAAACTCTCAACACTACAAAAAGAACTGGACAAAACCAGTATCTATTCTAAATTACAAATAGAGAAATGATATGCTTATTTAAATACAGCAAACAACTTCCAAGTGAATGACATTTTGTTACAAAAAGATAAAGAGACAAAATTTCTTTTATAATAACTAAAGACTCTTTATAATAACTATGCTTAAATGAATGGTTAGGTTTGTCCAATAAAGGAGAAAACACAATCTTGGTTTCCTAGATTTTTCTTATTTGATTCAGCAACACCTACTTAAAAAGGAAAGAGGTGCCTTTCTTCACTGGTAAAGGTAGCTCTTGTTTCAATTAGGAGAACCTTTCAGAGAAAAATCTAGTGTCATAATCAGGCTTTCTGGCTGGAATCAGCTTGTGGCGCATTTTAGAGTGCTTTACATGAACCTCTGTGACTAAAGGCATTTTCTCCTAAAAACAGTGAAGTGGAATATCAATTATAATGCTGCTAACATCGAAAATATAAGCTTAACTACTCTAAAGTTTTCACAGAAATCAACCTATAGTGAATAATTGATGCATACCACTTTTCAAAAATGGTTTCAACCATGGTGGTGGAACAGGATTTAAACTCACTCATTGTAAACAGCAAGGCTGAAGCTACAAGGAGACAAGGTTTTACTTTCCTTTCCTGGCAACAGGATTATGAATACATTTTATCTTCATCCTTACTTCATAGAATTCTTTCAGAAGAAGTCTCAATTCGTATAGAAAATATTCCAGTTGTAGAAAGATAAAATGAGATGGTGAAGCTAGCATCTAGAGTTCAAACAAAAATAATTAACATTTTCAGCATTGCTATATGTTATACTCAGTAAGAATTTTTTTAAGGAAATGGTCATCAATAATTTAATTCTCTGTTTTAGCCATACCTTCACGTTCTCAAAGCTGGTATCAGACAGAATTAAGTATAGGCTAAGTATAGGCTAGCTAGTCTGAGGAAAAAGTCTAACGTTACTAGATTTTTTTAGCAATAGCTTGTCCCATTTCTATGAAGTAAATATGCATCTGTGTCCTGTATCAGATGACTTTGCCTGTCCTCCAGGTATGCCCAGAGGGCAATGTAGGCTATAATGACCCATCTGTTCACTACTGGCAAGTGGCAAACTTCTAATGAAGACAGATGTGGGTCACCCTGTACAAGAAGGCTGCAGGGTGTTAATGAATCCACCTAATGGTCACTACCTGCCAATGCTGACTGATTGATGAGCAAAAAGGTTAAGCTTCAAAAGCAGAGACGAGTATTTCAGGTAATCATTAGTCTTACTAGGTTATCTCTGTCACACTCCCCAATACACACGTTCTCCTTAGTGTTGTGTTCTCTCATTTTTAAAAAAGCGCTTCTATTATTTCTCTTTGGACAACCTGAAATAACTTGAGAAGCCAAAACCAAGATCTTATGATAAATTCATTACTTTAATTGCCCAGAGAAATACAAGTTCCCTATATTCATAGTAATTTGTAAGCACATGACCTCTGACACTAACAGTAAAACCACAAATTTTAAAGGAAATAGCTATGAGTTGCAAAAGTCTACATTTATTCATACTTTCTAAATACTACAGTCTGACAGCAGTATAGGAGGGAACTTTAAGTGAACTCCAATTCACACAGACAAGATAATGGATTTTAAAAAAAATAATATAACCACAGACGTTAGCAAGGATTTGACTCATTCTGCCAATTTCCACATGAAGGTGATGGCGCCACAAGAGCCAGCTACTTATGAGCAAAGTATTGATGCAAATCCAACCATTCATCAATTCGGGTAGTGAGCAAATGTCAGAAAGAGTTGCAATGGGGAAAACCCAGAGAGGGAAATCTCCCTAAAGAAAAAAACAAACCAGAAAGTGTTGTGACTTTGAGCTGGTGTGGGGCAAACCTGCAGAGACCATCTGCCAGAGTTCACCAGGTTTTTATTAATAGACAGCTGCAACGAAGCAAAGTGACAGCATTACCCAAACATGTAGAGAAGTAACAAAATGATATGTAAAGTTAAAAACAGAAAGAAGCATTTTTATCTAACAGCTTCAGACAAATGGATCTCCTGCTTTTAGAATCAATTAATTTCTTTTTCAAAACACTATAAAAGAATCCACCAACTTAATTTCTGATGTATGTCTACTAACATAATGGACATACATAACATGAGATAGGAAACCCAAATAAACCACATGCTCACCCACTGGGAAAGATCCTTTACCAGATATACCAAGTAATGCTGTATCATAAAAAAAAAAGGAAAAAAAAAACATGTAGCAGCATTAAACCTACAATATAGAATCATAGAATTCTAGAATCATTAGGTTGGAAGAGACCTTAGAGATCATTAACTCTAATTGTAACATATAATAGGTTGCATCAATAGTTGGTCCCATAAAAATGAGAAAGATACCCTTACTAGAAAATAAAATTTTATTTCTCATCATACCCATCTGTTGAACAATCCTTAATATTCCCTGTAAATTCATCAGGCCTCTACATTTTTAACTCTGAACTGAGCATCAGGATCCCAACATATTTATTTTGCAAGGCTCAACACATTCATAGAGAGGGGAGAGGGGTACTGGCATTTTAGGATGAAATATATTTGAGAAGCCAGGAGTATAGTTACACCCATACCAGGGGCTAAAAATAAAAGTCAGGTTTGGCTTGATAGAAGTGACGAAATTTTTATCCGAGTCATAACTTAGTGAAAACTCTTGAAGATTCAATAGACAAAACATAACATCAAACAAACTTTAATTCTCAATATTAAAAGACACAAAACCCCAGCCTTTTCAACTTTTAAATCACAATACTATCCTGATAACAGAATTGGAAATAGTTGTTAATCATGTGTATGTACTGAACCTGCTCTTTCATCCATATTTTAAAAATCCATATAAAACTAATGAGTCAGTGACAGTCAAAAACTTACCTCATATATAAGCAGTGATTTCCAGTAAATACAAGGAAATTTATGCTTACTGTGTGAGGGTATAAATTGCAGTTTTGCCTAATGTATGCCAAGAGACATTCCAGTGTAAGCTACCTTTTCAAACAGATTTAAATTCACAGATGATTTACTGTTTTTCCCAGCACTGAAATGATTAAGTACCCTCAGTAGTTTGCCTGAGACAACAGAAGCTCTTCAAGATCCAGTAACTCTAACCCGTATGATCCTGAGAATTCTCTTTTGCAAGAAGCTACTACTAACATTATGTACAAGATAAAACTAACTACCAGTAGTTGATTATTTTTTTAACAGAGGCTTTCACTGTTTTATCTTATGAGAACAAAATAACAGTAATGAGGGTGGGCAGGGGGTGGGGACATACCAAAACAAAAGAAACCTCTAGGAGTGATGGGTACCAAACACAGGTGAAGTGTATCAAATACTGAGTAATTGTTTATTCATGGATTTTTTCCAAAATGTCATTAGCAAATAAAAGCTATCACTGTCTAGAAATATACCCTTAGCATTTAAAAAGAAACTCAAGTGTTAATATCATTGTAACAGCATGCGTACAGAACATTCTGAAGGGAAATACTTTGTTTTCCAGTCAGCTCATTTGCCTACTGAGGACCTGCGATATATTAATGAGAAAGACTTACAATTCCAGTAAAATCACACTGTTAGGCTCTCATTGATATGTTCTATTTTTATCCATAGTACCCACTTTTCTTTAAACGTGTGATTACAACTGAGAAACTATAGTGCAGCTTTAAAAACTTATAGTCCATATAGAGAAGATATTCTTATTCTAGTTAAAATTAAAGATGACAGCACACAGAAGTCTAATAGTGCCTGCCAATTAAGTCCTCCCATCATCACACTTTTTTGAAAGGTCTTTTGGATGGAAACTCTTACATGTTCATGCTTCGCTCATGGATTATTCTGTTTGCAGAAAAGACAGACTCCTGAGTGAAAAAACACTGTTGCACATTTAAATAGAGCAGCATGGCTGTTAAACAAGCACTGAAGTTCAGGTCTGCCTAGGACAAATTGCTGTTAGTATTCACAGGTTCAGATTAACTTGCAAACTGATTTAAATGTGTAATTCTGAGGTAAAATGTGTAGATATTTTAAAAAGAAAGACGGATAAAAAGGTACCATGTACAAAACTTGTGATGTGTGCATTCACACGTCATCTGAAAACAAGAGACAGCTCAAAGGACACAAGCAGTGATCCACTGCAATTAACTTTAATATACAGCATCAAAATTAAAACTTTTAGAAACATAGCAGATAAATATTTTGTATGTAAGAGCTGTACATATTTTTATAGCTGCATAATACATTGAAGTGAAGCCATTTTTTTAAAGTCCTATTGACTTTTTCCAAAAAAATCTTTTTGTATTTGAGATGGGTTAAAGAAAAAAATCTATTATATGCTCTTTTAAATACATCTGATTTTTTTGTTGGGGGGAGGAAGTGTTGATCTGCTGGAGGGTAGGGAGGCTCTACAGAGGGATCTGAACAGGCTGGATTGATGGGCTAAGGCCAATGGGATGAAGTTGAACAAGATCAAGTGCAGAGTCCTGTACTTGGGGCACAAAATCCCCATGCAGCACTACAGGCTTGGGGAAGAGCAGCTGGGTAGTTTAGACTGGACATTAGGAAAAAATTCTTCACAGAAAGGGTTATCAAGCGCTGGCCCAGGCTGCCCCTGGAGGTGTTTAAAAGGCAGGTAGATGAGGTGCTTGAGGACATGGTTTAGTAGTTGACAGGTATGGTTGGAGATGATGATCTCAAAGGTCTTATCCAACCTAATGATTCTATGATTCTGTGACTCTATGATTGAATAAACTGTTGACGGTTAAAAAAAAAATCAATTAAAATGCATCATACATACATACATACATTACACCAAAACCAAACATTCTGACCTCTGGAAATACTAATTAAAGTGCAGCTTAAAAAAATCCAAATATTTTAAGACATCACATTTTCCAATAGGGTCATAGAATCATGGAATCATAGAATAGTTTGTGTTCAAGGGACCTTAAAGATCATCCAGTTCCACCCCCCCTGCCATGGGCAGGAACACCTCCCACTAGATCAGGCTGCTCAAGGCCGCATCCAGCCTGGCCTTGAACACCTCCAGGGATGGGAAGGCCACAACCTCCTTGGGCAAGTTGTTCCAGTGTCTCATCATTCTCACGATGAAGAAATTCTTCCTAATGTTAAATCTGAGTCTGCTCCTCTCCAGTTTGTACCCATTCCCCCTAGTCCTGTCACCACAAGCCTTTATGAGTAGTCCCTCTCCAGCTTTCTTGTAGGCTTCTTTCAGGTACTGGAAGGTTATTATGAGATCTCAGAGCCTTCTCTTCTCCAGGCTGAACAAGCCAAACTTTCTCAGCCTGTCCTTGTACGGAAGGTGCTCCAGCCCTCTGACCATCTTTGTAGCCCTCCTCTGGACCCGTTCCAACATCTCTATATTCTTCTTATGCTGAAGATTCCAGAACTGGACACAGTACTCCAGATGAGGTCTCACAAGAGAGGAATAAAGGGGCAGAATCCCCTCCCTCACCTTGCCGGCCACGTTTCTTTTGATGCAGCCCAGGATACGGTTGGCCTTCTGGGCTGTAAGCATGCATTGCCAGCTCATGTCAAGTTTTCCCAAGTCCTTCTCTGCAGGGCTGCTCTCAACCACATCATACTCCATCGTGTACTGAAAATGGGGATTTCCCTGACCCAGGTGTAGGAACTTGCACTTGGCCTTGTTGAACCTCATGAGGTTCTCACAGGCCCACTTATCTAGTTGTCCTGGTACTTTTGCATAACATCCCATCCTTCCAGTGTGGCTACTAGACTACTCAGCTTGGTGTCATCTGCAAACTTGCTGAGGGTGCACTCAATCTCCCTGTCAAGAACATTGATGAAGATATTAAACTGCATTGGTCCCAGTACGGACCCCTGAGGGACACACACAACTCTCCAAATACAACCAACCAATTTCTTATCCACCAAACAGTCCACCGATCAAATCCATATCTCTCCAATTTAGAGAGAAGGATGTTGTGGGGGATTGTATCAAAGGCTTTACAGAATTCTAAACAGACCACATCCACCAGTTTACCCTTCTCCACTGCTGCGGTTATCCCATCACAGAAAGGCATTAGGTTAGTCATGCAGTACTTGCCTCTGGTGAAGCCGTGCTGGCTGCCATTAATCACCTCCCCATCCTCCATGTGCTTTCACATAGCTTCTAGGAGGATCTGCTCCATGATCTTCCCAGGCAAAGAGGTGAGGCTAACAGATCGGTAGTTCCCAGGGTCATCTTTTCTACCCTTTCTAAAAGTGGGCACAATGTTACCCTTCTTCCAGTCACCAGGAACTTCAGATTGCCATGACATTTAGAATACTCATGTCTTTCCTTGAAGGGACATTGGGACAGAGTTATAGCTGAAGATTTTAGCATTTGTGTATCTAAATTAGAATGAGTTGATGCTTAAAAATACTGCAATTTACAGCCTGGTCTTTGGTATGCTTGTAGGTATGTGTGTCAATATTTTTGTGACAATTTTGAAATCTTTATTAGTCACTTTTAAGTAAATTTGACTAAGAACCTGCAGATTCATTGATGTGAAAGTCTCACAATCTTTGTGAGAACAGTACTGCAGAAAGATATTGCTCTGATTAATAGGCCACATTGTAAGCTCAAGTCTTATCAAAAATCTGTGGATCCAGAGGAAAGTAAGTGTTATGAATGACTTAGCAACAGAAAAAGCATAAATTACCACGTAACTCTTCCTGGATACCAGCAAATCAAATCCAAAGCTCAGGGTTAAGTTTAGCTGCAAGACTAAGGCTTACAGTTACTGCATTCAATCCCGAAGCACGGGGCTTAGTCCAGCTAACACTACACATGACTGTTTCCCACACATCCCCTTTAACTGTGTTTATCAGCCTAGTCAGTTGTGCTTTTCATTCCATAAAGAACTGAGATCTCTTTAAGGTAGTTACAATACATTGTTCTTCAACTTAAAGTACTGGGATGTACACTCAACTCTAATTTTCCCTTAGCACTTCTTTTACCTGATAATTTCATTTTTATAATATTTTTTATGCATTGGCACTTAACAGAAATATATTGTCAACAGACTTATCATGTACTTCAAAAATATGAAGTAATATTAATTTATCAATTTTTATTAAACTTTAAAGACAAATAAAAGAAAAGAAAAATCTCTGTCTCTACCAACATGCAAAAACATAGTCATCTTTTGCTTTTTTATCACTTTCTGCCTAAAAGCATTAGCTTTCCCCTCCTTCACAAATCTATTTAGTTCTCTCCATTGCTTCTTCCTTAGTAAAAGGAGAATTATGTCCTCTCATCTCTTTGACAGATCCTTCCATGTATCTCTTTATATTACTATTTCTGTCTTCCTCTTATGTCAAAGGCAGCTTTACATACTCAAGCAAAACTCAACTAACTTACTAGGAGTTAATGGATGACGCATAAGAGAGCTAAGAAGGTAGAACCTCACATTTAGACCTTTTAGCATGGCACACATCTGAACATATGCCAAGAGAACAGCTGCCTCCCACTAATGCAGTTCTACCCATCCATGTCACCGCCTGGTCCTTTGGCCTTTGCGTAAGATAAGGTATTATCTTCTTCATTAATTACCACCTGAGAATATTCCACATAAGAAACTGTATTTCAAAGTAAATATTTGCAAGACAACCTCATTTCAAGAGATCTTGTGAGACAGCTTTTGCCAGTTTATGCTGTACTAACACAAATAATTTCAGGATTCTTAGGATAGCGATGCAACAGCTGTAGTCATAATAGTCATCAGTTGAAAGGTTGTGTGCAAAAATAGTATTTTTCTCATCGTTGCATCTACATACAAAGTCTTGCATAATTTGGAAGTCCCACAGCTATACTTAAGTTCCTTGAATTTTAACAAAACTTTTCACATGCATAAAATGAATTATTTGTAGCTTTCTCTCAAAACTATAAATGTTTCTGTCCTGTGATCCAGTAATGGCAGCTATTTGTTTAATGAAAATCCTATTAGTTTCTTATAGTGCTCACAACTTTAAAAAAAATGATGCTTGGTGTTTTTCTACCACTTGTCACCTCAAACTATCCCATTTACATTACAATTCTTTATAGTGACATTGAGTGAAAGTAGAACCACTAAGAATATACAATGACAAGAGGGTTCACGTCTCAAACATTTTTCTGGAGACATGGAAAATTAGTCAAAAGAGAAAATGCAGTCGGATGTAGTGAAATATTGATTTTAATTTTTTTCAAGTAAAATCTCTAAAAATATAAGTATATAAAGCAAATGTAAAAAGAAAGTATTTTTCAATAAGAAAAAAATATACAGATGTTTAACCAATTGCCTATAGCTTAAGCTTTCTCTCTGCATGCATGCCTAAAGGCTCCAGAATTCTGCAATGTTATATAAAACATCTGAAATATTCCATTTCTTTTTTAAATCATACTTTAAACAAAAACAATAGCACAGATAATTTAGTCTAAATATATTTTAATATATATTTATTGAATCTTGACTAATTCTGAGAGGAGTTATGACTAGCAGACATTTTATTTCCATTTTGACATAACATTCCAAAAGTGTGTGAAAATACTAAGCTTCACAATTTCTACAACGTATAAGAAGCTTATGCTCTTAAATTATTTCACAGGATTTACAATGAAGTAGGAGGAAAAAAAAAAAAAGCTCATGAATTTTCATTCTTAACTACTCTTTTCATTTTCAGTATAAATTGCAGTGCTTTTTTCATCCTGCATATAAAAGCCTTATACCTGAAATCCAGGTATAAATTAGTTTTCAAATAGTAGGGAAAAGCTGATGTGCCATTACCTCCTTTTCTTCCTGTAATTCTTTTACTTCATGATACCTTAGGATGAAGAGGTCACATTTTTTCTTGCCTTCTATTTTGTTGTTAGTGTTTTCACAATGCAGTACAGTTTCTCCGTATAAAGTTAAAGATTTATGAGACTTCAATTTTAAATGCTTACCTAAATACATTTAGTGAAAGTCTATTCTCCTATTACAAACAGCTGCTGTTCGCAATAACTAATGAAAGCCTAGATTAGTCACTAATGGGAGGGGTTACACAATATTGTACGGTTATGCTGAAACCCAAAGAAGAAACCCAAATCATGTTTCAATAATGGCAAAATCATGTAGTTGTTATCACAACCACTCAACAGAAAAGAATAAAAATTATACAGGAAAGACAACATACAGTTTTGAGATATATTGCACCAACAAGTAAAACAAAGCTTCAAGTGAGTTATTATGTTCCCACTCTAATTATGAGACTTAATAGTGAAATTAGCCAAAACAGACCTATCTCTATCACAAATTTTGACAACTCTCTTGGTAGCAGCAAGTCTCTAGAGAGCCCTTTTATGATTAATTTTAGGAAAAAGACTTTAAAAGAAACCATTTTAAATACAAAAATAGTTTTTATGACCACTTCAAATGACATTCCAATAAGTCTGGCCAAGACGCTGGAAAAGGATTTAAGCCATGACAGATGCTTGCATAGCAAATTAAGACAAGAAGCCTACAGATAACACATGCTGAAGTTTATTTTTAAAATTTCTGTCTCCACCTTCTAGTGAATTGACAGCTGTAGTCTGAAAAAAATAGGCCCTAATCAGTTGATTACTTAAGTATACAGACATTAGTTAAAAATAAAGATTACTTTATTCAAAAGTCCCATAGACTTATGCCTCCGAAATACACGTAGGAACCCATCTGTTCAGGTACAAACATCAGCACTTAATGAAAATTATATAAAACAAAAGCACCAATAAGGTTTAAGAGCCTACAGCAGGAATGGGTGGTTTAGGCATTTAAGATCAGAATCACAAAGATGCGAACTGGAAATGTTCTGCAGTCATAGGCTTGGAATTTACAGGCCAGAGTTACATGCTTAAGTGCCTTTCAAGACAAACACAGATTGTTACTTGCTTACAGACACAACTGACATCAGACAGCATATTGACCATAAAGCTTCTTAAGCCAGCCAGCCGAGTCACTGAAAGAGATTCTAAAATCTTGTCTTTCCTAAACTTTTCGTGCTAACTTCCTATTTCACTTTAAGCTTGAGAATGGGATGCACAATCTGAAACCTGAAGGCTTTTGTTGTTGTCATTGTTTTTAAAAGTGACTAGAGCCAGTAATTTAGACTTATAAGGCACACAGAGAAAGAAGTAATGTTATATCCATATTCTCCAGCATCTTAACGAAAACTTGTAGAGCAGTAGAACTGCATAGTCTACTGTCTTTTAATGAGGACCTCTACAGGAAGTTACAGACGCAAATGAGATGCATTCCTCTTAACATAAGGCTATAAGCTCAACTAGGAAAAAGAATTCCCTACATCCTTTTTGACAATGAACCACTTTGAAGTCAAGAGAAGAGGCTGAAATAAGGATTAGTTAAATAAAAGTTAATTTTGCTATTTGCCTTACATACTTCTCTCAGGATCTTAAATTTCACCATCACTTTGACCTTCACATCCCCAAAGAATTTGTCTTTTTTCATCAGTAACAAGTTCAGCAGAGCACATCTCAGGTTTTGACTTCCTCGGGGATCTGTTTGACTGTATCCTATAGGACACGGCTTTGAATTGCCAAGAGGCTAAGGAGAGCTGAGCTGATTGAAATTCAAGAACATTTTCCTCAAAGCACATTCTAATGTGCAAAAAGTCTATCAAGTGTGGCAGAAAACCAGCCTGGATGAGTCAAAAGCTCAATCATGTTGCTGGAAGTAGATAATTTTTTTATAAGCCATCAAGTATAAAGTAAATTGGCTTTCAGTAAAATAAACCTTTAAAAATGTGTTCGCTGCACTGAAACCACAGCAAAATTAATAACTGTAAGGAAACTGCTTCCAGTGAAACAAGCAGAAATATCTGTATATGTGAAAGGAAAGTCTTCATGAAGTATAAAAGCTCGGGAACAGCAAATGAGCCTGACTGCTGCAAACAAAAAGGCTAAAAACAGGATGCAATGAAAATACATTAGCACAACACAGATAAAACCCAAAAATACAACAAATTAATTCTAAAGAACAAACATAGCAATTTTGGAATAAGCAGATCAAAAAAGAGTTACATTATATTGCCCAGGTCCTGGCCCTCCTTGAAGTTTAAACTTGCAGTGTTTTCCGGTTAAGTTACTAACATTTATTCCTTTATATTTCAGGGTAGAATAAGTAGCACCCTAATGTTAGGAAAAGAAAAATATTTAAGCCAAAGAATTTTCCAGTTTCTTGTAGGCATTTTTGCCCTGTCTACAAAGCAGAGCTAAAATTTATAACTACCAGCCAAAAATTAAGTATAAACATTACTTACATGCTTGTAGCAAATGTCATGCATAGGGTTTTTTTGCTAAATATACTATAATTACAATATAACCCATCAAATGGCTTAATTTTGTTACACTGCAGAGACCTCCAAGCAGGCTCATTTCCTCACTCACAGAGTCTCCACTCTCAACCCTCTCAATCCAACTGTTCTCTCTTACAGCACTTGTGAAACTAACAATTCCCTAATAACATCAGGTTGTCTCACAAACAATATTGTGTTGAGTAATGCTGAAACCACAGAGACCAATAACTTCATTTATTACTTAAGTGAGCTTTAAAGATTTACAAATCCAGTGCAGTCCAGCAGGTAGGCAGCTTGTGATTACAGACAGCATATTTCACTGTAGAAACATTTTTTAAGTGTTTTCTCACTTATCCAAGTTAATTTTTTCATTTTCATTCCTATACAGAGCTGCTTCTTAAGTTATACACAACGCACCAAGCAGAGCACAGATATCTCTCCCAGAAATGCAGTGGTTGCCATAGAAAAAGAAAGCACTCATTAACAATTTCATTTCAAACTATATAGACCAGAATGCATAAAATAGCAAATGTAACAAAATTCAGGTTATCCTTCTTCGCAGCAAACAGTTACAGATCTCAGCACTACAGCCCTGCTCAATATACATCTACATATTCATCTTTCAGGCTGTCAAACACACATCTCGTCATGTTCTATTCAACAGATTTTATGGAAGTTAGACCAGAAGCAACAGTTACATTTAAGGGGACACATATAAAAAAAATTTCAGATTTTCTGTTCATGCGATGTCATTTTGTTCTACTATGTGCTTTCGTCATGTTTTCCCCTCCTCCCCTAAATTGCCAGATTCCAACATGAATATATTTGTATAGCAGATATGATTTGTAATTGGCTGAAGGAAATGTACTAAGCTGGATAGAACATACTTCTTTGACTCACGAAGTCTGTACAAGTATTTGCTTTCACTTCACTACTGACTTTTCAGCTTCATTTTCAACCCTATGCAAAATTCAGTCTAAGCTATTAAAGATCATCCTACAATAGTTAAAATCATGCAAAAAACACAAACAGTAAACTATCGGAACTCATACCAGAACTTAGTGGTTAGTATGAAAATCAATAGATGGAGTGATTTAATCCAAGTTCAGTGCAAACTCTCAACTCAAAAATAAAAATATTTTTATGATTAAAAAAAGGTGAAAATAAGAGACTCCTGATGAAGAACTAACCAAGATATCATGATTCATAGCAAGAGCTGGTTTTGCTGGGATGGTGCAGAGAAATATTGATGAAAAATACCTCACAGACATAGTATTATCTCACCTACCAAAATTACTCTTGCAACTGAATTATTACTTGCTTAAAGAATTAAAACCATGCCAAATAAACACCACATAAAAACTGAATTAACGTGGCCCGTAGACTGAATGTGTCTTCAGAGACCAGAAAACAGCCAGTGCAGCAAATACATTATACATCTAAAATTTCACTTACTAATACTAAATGCATCAACATAATTCACTGCAATTTTTATCTCATTTCTAACAAATCTGACATATTGACCAGAGAGAACATTCTCAGAGACACAGACTGAAAAAAAAGACTGGCTATCCAGACTCAGCTTGTGTTCAAAGACCAGCATCTTTCTAGTACTTTGAAAAATAAATACTCACTACCGTTAACAGAATAGGCATCCAGGTTAAGCATGTTTTTATAATTCAGTAATTTTAGCATTGAAGTCAGTCTCATGTCAGCAAAACAACTTGGTCATATTTTTCCTTCATTATGCCCAAATAACTTCAGAATCCTGAAAATATCAGTTAGTGTCTTCCTTAGATTAGATTCCTTTTTTACACATCTATATCTCTGTACATCCAGTGTATATACCCTCAATATAAAAGTTCACAGACTTACAGATTTATTTCTTAACACGTTACCTTTACCTTGAAATTAAAAAAAGAAAAGAAAGGAAAACAATAATCTTTTTTTTACTTGTACAATTCTTCCTCCTTCACCATTCAAAGCAGCTTAAGATGAACATTATTAGAAAGGAAGCATGAGAGCTAAACTGAATTTTCAGAGTAAAAGGGAGACAGCACCATCAAGAGGTTCTGTAAAGTACTATTTACTATTGGTTTGATGCATTATAGAAAAAAAAAGTTGTCCAGATATGTACAGAATGAACTACTTAAAATTAGTTTAAATTTTAACAGATTAGATACTGCAGTAATCTAATTTATTTTGAAGACTATAATAAGGATAAGTATATTGTATTTTTACATAGTTAATTTTGTGCAATTACCTACATTTTATTATGATATTAATAAGGAGTAGCATGACATTATTATTAAAGGAACAGAACCTTCTCATAGCATGTCTTGTACATTCAAACCACACTAGTGAGGGTCTTCAAGAATTGGATGGCCCTGATCTCCAAGATATCTTCTATGATCTGGGAAAATGTTAAGATAGCAGCTAGTTAGATTTACTTTCTCTGGCAGCTAAAAGTATGAAAAGAAAGAAAACTGAATCCCATACAGACAGACATCGACTCTAAAAAAGAAAAGTCAGTTAGTGTGTCTGGAGGTATGAGATTAAATTACTAACAATAAACTGTAAAAACATAAAGGCCTGTTAAGGAAAATAAAATGTGCTGATTTTCATCCTATTATGAGATGATTTAACAAACACATTATTTCTTGTCTTTTCTGGGGCAACACTTGACAAGTAAACAAACCTTACACCGAACAGTACATTTAAAAACATATTTTAAACATATTAAAGATTTTTAATAACTTACTATCAGTTTCTCTGATAGTGAAAAGTATTTACTTCCATGATGTATGAAGTCTTCCATGCTTTGCAAATCCAAATTAAAAACAAAAACCAAACCAAACTCACAAAAGTAAAAAATGGTCATTCTTTCATACAATGCAGATGCCACTTTTTTGTAGATGTATCCTGCTTACAGAGTGGTGAATGTTACATGCCTGAAGAAACATTTCAAAATTATGAGTATCCTCAAATACCACAGCCGACTACACTGAAGATCGAGGATTTTCAGATGAAAAACTAAAATCCTGAACAAAACCATAGAAGTGATCTCTGATTTTAAAACACTAGTCACACTATGTAGTCTTAAGGAATATAAATTATTCCAATCCCTTCCTAATTCAAATGAGCATATGTTTAAAAAAAATAAATAAATACAAAACAAAATTTTTCTATAGAAATACATCACTGGAATTTCTAGCCAAAAGAACGCTCAGAACAACTTACTTTATTTACTCTAAATTTGCAAAGCTATTTTAAAAGACATCTTTAATACAAAGAGATAATAATAATTCGTATGCTTAAATTTACATACATGATTGAGTATCCTGGACTGAAATCTGCACTTGCTGCTCCTTGGGAGGCTGTATATACACATTGCTACTCAACATTTTGTTATTCAAAAGATCCTAGGCACCTCACAATCTCTAGACTGAACAGCCCGAAGCCTTTGTGATATTTCATTAGGCATGATGAAGAAACTCAGAAGAGATTTAGAGTTAAGAAAGGAAAGGGTTATAGTAATCAGATCATACAGTTTCTCAGTTACAGTATATGCACATAATGATGACTGCATTAAAGTCAATTTTTATGGCATACTGACTCAGTTCTTGAAGGCAAAACAAAAGGAGTGTATTCCTAAAAGTTTTGCTTGAGGGAAGATGGCAGTTTGCAGTAGAAATGCAGTATTTTCAGCATATGGAACAAAATTCTTAACAAGTAAAATATAATACATTTTAAATGCAACAAATCAGAACATGAAATTTAACATAGAAGATTTTTTAAAGTAGTGATATCTACTTCTTTCTAAACTCGCTAAGGTTCTTTTTTTTCCCCTTGAATACAGGTATGATCTCATGTAAAAAAATGTGAAGAAACAGATACTAATGATAGTTCCCAGCAAATAAGGTACATGAATTGGCAGCGTGACTATGTATGCATCTGGATTAAGTCAACATGAAATATCAGCTTCCAAAAAGAGAAATATGATAAATACAACAAATTGAGAAGTTCAGGAACATTTTTAGTGACAAAAAATAGTTTATTACTGCACTCATTTGTGATGAAAATTGTGAAATGACTCCAAGCTGTGTGGTAAGGTTGTAATCCCTGAGGGATGGGATGCCATACACAGGGACCTTGACAAACTGGAGAAGCAGTCTTGTGAAAACCTCATGAGGTTCAACAAAGGGAAGTGCAAAGTCCTGTACTTGGGTTGGGGTAACTCTCATTATCCATACAGGCTGGGGGATGAAGACATTGAAAGCAGCCCCATGGAGAAGGACCTGGGTGTCCTGGTGGATGAGAAGATGGACATGAGCCATCAATGTACACTTGCAGCCCAGAAGGCCAACTATATCCTGGGCTGCATCAAAAGCAGCATGGCCAGCAGGTTGAGTGAGGTTACTCTGCCCCTCTAATCTGCTCTGGTGTGACCCCACGTGGAATACTGCATCCAGCTCTGGAGCCCTCAGCACAGGAAAGACATTTACCTCTTGAAGCAGGTCTAGAGAAGGGCCACAACAATTGTCAAAGGCCTGGAACTCTTCACCTGTGAAGAGAGGCTGACAGAGTTGGGGCTGTTCAGCTTGGATAAGAGAAGACTCCCAGGGACACCTTATTTCAGCCTTTCTATACTCAAATGGGGTTTGTAAGAAAGATGGGGAAAAACTTTTCAGCAGGGCTGGTAGCAGTAGGACAAGGAGTAATGGTTTCAATCTAAAAGAGGTCAAGTTTAGACTAGGTATGAGGAAGAATTTTTTTACGCTGAAGGTGATGAAACACCAGAACAGGTTGCCCAGAGGGGCAGTAGATGCCCCATCCCTGGAAACTTTCAAGGTCAGGTTGGATGGGGTTCTGAGCAGCCTGATCCAGTTGAAGATGTCCCTGCTTACTTTAGGGTTGTTGGACTAGATGACCTTCATAGTCCCTTCCAATCCAAACCACTCTATGAGTCTATGAAATAAACTACATCATGATAAAGTACAACTTCTGAAACATTGAAATTCAATATCTAAATATTTATAAATTTATTTATATGTGATTTACAGATAACCTAAATATGACAATAATAAGTCGCACATATTAAAGCTACCCAATTGTAAAGATGACACCACTTAGTACACTTTTTCAAACTCAAAAACAATGAAAGTGTTGCCTTTTATATATACAAATTCTTATAATCTGCAGTAAAAACAATATAAATGAACTGTTATTTAACTTACTAACCTGTACGTTATTCAGGTACAGTATCCTATCTGTAATGGATTTAAAAAGCTTTTTAAAACTACTGACAAAAACTAACTAATAAATTGATGCACTCTTAATAACTCTAAATCATCTAGCTCTTTATGCCAAGAAGTGTTGACAATACCAACTTCAAGGTCATTGTCAACTTGGTAAGTCATTAGCCAGTAAAATATGGCTTAATTGGAGCAAACTCAGCAAGGAGCTGCATTATTTTAAGTGAACACTGTAATATAACTTGAAGAAGAATTACTAATCACCACTCCCGTTGACAACGAAATGGATGAAGAAGGTGCTTTGTCACTTTTTTCTATGACTTTCCCGTAATTAAATATGGAAATAGATTCTGTGAAGAATTAGAAGTCCCTGAGTGCATTAATTCAGGCACTAATGGACTGCCTTCCAGTGTTACAGCACACAGGTAGTTCCCAGCATGTAACCAACATTAGCTAATATATCAGTGTCAGACTCCAGCAGTACCCTTTAGTTTGAATCCTCAACCCTGTAAAGCAGATTTAGGCTGATTACACATGCTGTTTTAAAAGGCTGCATTTTTCATATTCTGAAACACTACCTAAAACATTATGTGCATTGTTTAAAGAGCTTGAGAAAGAGCATGAGTAAGACCTGAGATCCAGTTGCCTGAAGATGTATGCAGATATATTACATAAATACAGGGCTTATATTGCCTTTAGAGCCACCTCACTAACCTCGAGCATAACAATTGTCAACGGTTTGGTTTTTAAGTATTTTTCAAATAAAACGCCTTTCAAAAACAGCCACATTTGCATATTTCTCATCTTTCCCAACAAAAGATATCACCAATTCCCTAACACAACTATACCAATGAGAGTAACAATGTTTAGACTAAGGGAGCTCCTCTCAGCACAGATTTCTTGATACTGCTACTCTGTTCCAACATATTTTTTTTCTCACTTTATGTCACAGAATTGTTCACTTTCTCCAGCTTCCCCTCCAAATCATATTTAAAGGGCAAGCAGCCCTAAATCTGCAGAGATCCCTAGGTCCCAGCCTAGTACACCAGTCTTTATGCATTTTTAAAACAACTGCCAATCTATCAAAGCATAGTAATACCCACCATAAGAGCATGTGAAAATGAACACCTGTTTGTCTTTTCTTTAAACTAACCCTGTGATATTTATAAAGGCCATAAGTTTAAATAGCTAAAATATTTGCATTATAAAATAGGGTTGAGGTTTAGTTTTAATTGAAGATTTTACAGATCTATATCCGTATCAGAGGTCCCAGCTCAGTAACACAATGCAAATTTGTTGCTTTTCCTTGGCATTACATTTGGGCACCACACACACAATGTCACTCCTCTAGGGAAAAGATAAGGCCAAAACAGCTGTTGCAAGTGCTGAAGGAACACTTGGAATAGTTTATTATCCACTTAAGATTTTATATATTGCATGTTTTTCATGTTTGTGTGTGCTATTTCATAGCTTGTTGTGCTACTATTAATATATTGTAATTGTGGAAACTTATTAAATTATTAAAGCTTATGTACTGTTTTCATTTGAGCAAATTTATATTAAAGAAATAAAAATACATAATCAGGTACATTTTGCTAACAAGAAAGCACTGTAAAAAAACCCCAGAAGATGGAATTATTTTCAGAGTATTTGAAAGCCCTTTCTCTCCTGAGGATCATAATGCTTTAGTTTTATGTTGCCAGTGTGTGTCCCTGATACACTTGATGGCTATTATTGCTCATATATACCCACACACAAGGTATTAACTGAGCCCATTGATCCTCTCATAAGTATTAAGAGAAACATACATCTGCAGATGGTTTTCTGCTATGAAGTATAACCTTGCAAACGAGTGCTTAGAACTAATGAAGGATTATCCAATTCTAGGAGGAAAAAGGAGGATGACAAGACTCAGGCATGATTCCCTCTACCCCTTAGCAGAATCAGAAACAGATCAACAAAAGTAAACTATTTTATTAAAACCAACAAATGGATACAGAACAAAAGGTGCAACATATGAATGAATGGCCTGCAATGAATCACTTTAAATGTTTTCCCCTCTAACCTTCTAACAGAAATATTGTGACCAGTATTTCTATGCTGTATCCAAGTCCAAAACTCAACTAAAAGATGGCAATGAAATCTGAGATGCCAACAAAAAAAATAATCTCTGAACTGAAACCAAGAGGAACTAGACTAGAAACAGACAAATCAAAACCAAACAGAATCGCACTGCATTTGCATAACCTATTCATAAGAAATAACAGTAGTTAGAGATAGAGCAATGACTGCTATGATAAAATACAGTAAGGACTTAACCTAGAAAGTACTGAGACACTCAAACACTTTGTTCTGGTTATGGGTCAGTTCATTAAATATAAACTAATAACTACATTCTTGAAAGTTGCCTATCTTTTCCCATGAAACTGGTCATTATTTCCCTTAACAGACAGAAACTGAGCTCCTCTGTCCTCAGAAGTCTTGTTTTTTCCAACACTACCAAGCTATAAATATAATAGGCAAACTAACATTAACGTCCTTAAATAGCTTTATGATTTTTTTTATCCTTTTATGCAGGATAACTACTTCAGAATAGGCAACCTTCTTTAAATATTACCACTCCTGACAATAAAATAAATGACAGCTGTCACGGTGAAAGATTGAGATATCCTACAGTCTGTAAGACCCCAGATCTCACAGAAGTTTCCTACTCTTCTGATACAGTTTCTTTAAGCTTCATTGTACCAGTATTTGGGAATATTTCTTCTATAAAGAGAGTAATAGTCAGTATTTGCAAAGGAATTTGCATCCATACAGAATTCTCCATCAAAAAGTTCAGAAGTTCTTATGCACTCACATACACCAGAATGCAGAAAAAAATACCCCAGTCATTGAATTTATAACAGTGATGAAAATATCAAGATTCTTTGAAACTCAGGAGTGGTTTAAATTCTCATGAAAAGCTATATTTTAACACCATCAGTTAAATCTAGATTTGAAAAATCGTGCCTGAATAAATTATATAAAACAAATACAATTTTTTAATAAAATCTTCTGTTGCATATTCTGTCAGTTCTCTTGATCTTCTGTCGCTCCCTTCCTCAGAGTAAAAGCATATAGGTAGCTAAAACACTACCCAAAATTGTTCATATCTAGAAATCAGAAGCTTATTTCAGATCAAAATTTGCACATTCCCAAATACCTTTTCAGTATTTCATTTAACCTTGTCTTAGTACAGCATTTCTATAACTATGACAATTACAAATAACAACACAGATTCTACATATAATTACTTAAAGACTATTCATTCTGTTTACCCAGTGTTTAGAAAACATAATACCTTGTATTTGCGCAACAGCATTCACAGAAAATGTGATTCCTAGCAAAAATGCCGAATACTGAAGCACTAGCATGAAACGCTTAGAAACAATTGGAAAACGTTTTGCTGCACGGTTCTGCTGCCCTCCAGTGCATCTCTTGGAAAAACAGTTACTGAGGAAAATGGTAACCAAAAAGAATTCAATATTCCTGATTATGCTGATTAATAAGAAGCTCAATGTGAGCCAGCAATGTGCACTCCCAGTCCAGAAGGCCAACCGTATCCTGGGCTGCATCAAAAGAAGCGTGGCCAGCAGGGTGAGGGAGGGGATTCTGCCCCTCTATTCCTCTCTTGTGAGACCTCATCTGGAGTATTGTGTCCAGTTCTGGAATCCTCAACATAAGAAGGATATGAAGCTTTTGGAATAGGTCCAGAGGAGGACTACGAGGATGATCACAGGGCTGGAGCACCTCCTATATGAGGACAGGCTGAGAGAGTTGGACTTGCCCAGCCAGGAGAAGAGAAGGCTCCGAGGAGAACTTATGGCAACCTTCCAGTACCTGAAGGGGGTACAAAAAAGCTGGGGAAGGGACTATTTACAAAGACTTGTAGTGATAGGACTAGGGCAATGGGTATAAACTGGAGAGAGGCAGATTTAGACTAGATGTAAGGAGGAATTTCTTCACCATGAGAGTGGTGAGGCCCTGGCACAGGTTGCCCAGGGAAGCTGTGGCTGCCCCATCCCTGGAGGTGTTCAAGGCCAGGTTCGATGTGGCCTTGGGCAGCCTGGTCTAGTGGGAAGTGTCCCTGCCCATTGCCAGCAGGTTGGAACTGGATGATCTTTAAGGTCCCTTCCAACCCAAACTATTCTGTGATTCTATTTTTTATTTTGGTTAACTATGAACTGTAATTCACTCTCTGCAATCAGTGTTGCTCAAGCATTCCTTTTGTCATAAATGCTACATGTAGCTGATGTTGCTGCGTTAGCATCAGCTCTCTTAAGGCACAGTGAACAGAAGCTATTGAGGCCCTTCAGGTGGAAGATACCTTTAATCTGCAATTTGAGTATATGTGATAGAAACATTGAAGAACACACTGTTTACTACAATATTGTAATAATTCATATTATGAATTATAATTATTATTAATTATAACCCATGGCTTATAGAGTTTGAATATGTCATGTCTCAGAATAGTTTTGAAGTAGAAGTGCTAATCTGTAAAAGTTCTCATAAATAAAAGCATATCTTTTTTTGTAATTTAGATTTGATAGCAGGTTTGGAGCCTTTCAGTTCTAATATACAGACTGTGAAATAAGCACTTTTTCCCACAGACTGCTCTAGATCTGTCAACTATTCCATTAGGAGTCACGCAATTAAATCGCATGTACTTTTTGAAAAAAACATAACTACATCACTATTCTAGCCTACAATTATACCCTTTCAGTTAAAGACAAAAATGTCAAGAATGATGACAAGATAAGCATCACAAACAGGAAATTAAAATACTGTAACCAGAACAGTAATAACAACTACTTAGCAGGCAGATTTCTGTGTGAGGTGCTCTAGATTTGCGATTCATTTTTAATATGAAAGCCTCTAGATCTTACTGTACGGTCTGACACTTTTGAGTACAATTTTAATATAATTACAAACAATTGAATATAATTACAAATAATACAACTTATTAAGATCTTGAAAACCCAGCTAAAGTATCAAAGCTCAATATTTTTTAAGTCATTACTTTTCTAGCTAACAAATATATGAGAAAATTTATTCAGAGCATTCAGGAATGTCTGTGATTCAACAGGTCTCACACACTGAATTTTTACATGAAATACTAGAACTTCAACAGTTTTCTGCAATAGTCCCCTTGTGGCATAGAAAGCGCTATCAAAGAACTCCATGGCTTTAAAAGAGAATTTATGTTTCAAATGTATAATACATACGCATATATTTATTCATATTTCATAGATATTTATATTTTATATATTACCCCCTTCTTATGAAGGGAGTAAAGAGGGGATCTCCTTCCTCTGAAATTTTTTGTTAAAGCAAAAATATTGCCAAAGCATAGGAACTTTATCTGATATATTTGCAAATAAAACAGTGACAAAGATACATTTTTAAGGTAGCACTCAGGATGCACAATGTATTAGAATATGTATTAGAATCACATTCTTTCGATCCAGTTGGGTTTTTTCTGTGACATATTTGAATTCTTTGAATTCATTTTCTCACAGCTTTGTTATTTTAGGAAAGTAATGACTGTGAAAAAGCATAAGGAGGTTTCTTGCAGCCTCTACACACTAAGCTTCTCTAGTATTGCCTGCAGAATTATTGCATGCTATTATTGCTTTACATAACTGTCAGACTCTTTCTCAGGTACAGGGTCTTTGCCTAGTCATTTACCTAAAGTAGTGAAGTGGATACTACATAACTTCATTAGATTAGTATCCATATCCTCCAGAAACATCTTACACAGAAATTTAGTGGCACCACTTCAATTTCTGTTATTCTAGGAGAAAATAGAACATGACAATTTTTTGTTGTTTGAGGGGTGAGAGGGCCTGTGGGTTGTGTATCTTATTGCTTCATCTTCAGTGATGTAGGAGCGAATAAAAAACTTACTTACAAATACGGTCTGATAGTAAGCTGGACCCAGGGTTGTGTCTTTGAGGTGGATTCTCTTTTATAGAGAGTGCCAGTCTCAGCTTCTTCATGTCCAAAACCTTGACCAGAAGAAGGAACAGAGGGATCACCTTCCTTTTGGTAGTTTTGTATAGAGTCTATAGTTCTCTCTCAAAGGAGAAAACAAAAAATATAAGTAAGTTTTTATATGTACATAAAACAGTCTTTAAAATATACATATACATTTTAAAATAGGTTATCCACACATCTCTACTCACAATAAATAAACTGAAAATCAATATTCCTGAAGTAGACAAATGCCCTATACTATTAAAAAAAAAAGGCAAAAAAAATCAAAAAAACCTACCAAAAAAAAAGCCCCAAGCTTTCACTTTAAAGCAGGAGCTGAAACATTGGAATTGTTGGATTGTTGGAAAAATTATTTCACCAATATCTTTGGATGCAGAGCAGAAATTAAGAATTTCAGAACAGGATAATACCCAAAATTGATGTAACCCTGTGACCCATCTCTCACAAGCCAGCAGAGACCAGATCACTCAAAGTGTGGTCCTCCACTTTTTATACCTTTCCAGCATTATTAGGTTTACTGATCTGGAGGATGTACCTGGAGCAGGATGGTTAGCAGCCTGAAAGGTTTCACAAACACACCTTTTTGCCCATTTATACTTTCTTCCACAACAGCCTGTGCATACGAATTCCACAAAGGATTTCAGCTAAGTCAACAACCATCTTTTTTCACTGAATATATTCTCACAGGAGACTTAGAAGAACAGTCTGTTACCTCTCAGATGTACCTTTATACTATTACTAGCCTTGTTGTGTGTAACCAAGCTTGCATCCTGGGAGTCCAGCTACTGAAGATAATCACAGACATTCAAACAGCTGGGCTGGCACACTGAAAGGAGCTTGAAGCAACTAAATAGAAAACTCCTCCCCTTAGTTTCAGCCTGTTGGGAGCCTACCTACCCACTGTCTTTACTCGAGGCCACCCAATAATTTGACCAAGTGTTACTTTAAAATTATACAGACAGACTGAACTCTTAATAGCTTTTTTTTCAGTGCGAAACAGGAACAGACCCATTCACAGATCATTTGGTTGAGGCAGTGAAAGGTTAACTATGACATTACCTCCATTGCAGGATCAAACTCTCATCAACCATTTACACTGCGCAGTACACCAAACCCTTGGTTTCTTCATGCAATCTGCATCACTGTCACTGTGTAAGGACATCGTAGCCAAAACCTGCAGTGCACTGTTTTGATGGTTTCTGTTGCATTAGGAAATAGTGCAGCACTTGAAAGCACAGGGAGAAATCATTAACAAGTCATTATTGGCAGGAGACCACTGAGGTCAACTTGGACAAACTGTTGTGGGGTGGTGCGGGTGAGACTTATCCTGGAGAAGTATTCAAATCCTCCTCTAATACTAAAAAATAGCCTAAAAGTGACCTTCCTTGCTGAATCTTATCAACGTGGAGAGCACCACAACCCCTCCTTCCTGCCCTTCTTGGTCTGAGCTTTCTTCCTGCATCAAGTTCTTATGTCTGCAGAGCGCCTGCCTTTCTTCTGAAACACACAAAATGACAGCACTGTTAATCACAAGAACCCCTCACAGCACGGGCAGGCTGACAGCCCAAATACTATTTCACATTTACCAGTCCTATAATCTCACAGCTCACATCAATCACTTCTACTAGTGGGGGTTAGGGAATTCGCAAGCACTGCTTATCTCCTAGAGATCCATCCAAGGATGGCTGTTTCTCATTCTTTGGAAACCTGCAGAGATGCCATTTCTCTACAACTGTATCAATCATTCATCCCATCCCCAGTGAAAGTCATCATCTTAGTGGGCAATACAGTGCTCCTTCTCCTGCAGGGATACATGTGCGTGTGCGGAGGGGACACGAATCCATATGCCATTTGCTCCCATGGCCATCATTGCTGGCAGACAGCTGAGCAACCATCAAGAGCCCTCTCCATGGTTAATATGGAGGCTCATCCATCCTCAAAGCTTCTAGCACTATCAGATACTCCAGCTCCATGAAACAATATTCTCATTGTCATTCAGTTTCCTGCTTTGGTGGCCAGCTGGCCACTGACCCCATTGCTATTTAGCTGTTATAAATCAAGTGCCAAAGGACACTTCAGAGCATCATGATGTGGCAATCCCTCCAATTATGTAGATGTGGCCATTTTAAAATTAAGTAAGCAAAAAATTCTAACACTAACAGCTCCAAGGCTGTTGTACATTATTCTCTGCATGCACCTGGATAGGAGATACAGCATCAAGATAAGACTGCCTTTGCAGCCCTAAAAATGCCCTACAAAATACCGTGGATCAGCCCAGCTGTTCAGACGGTTGCATGCCCAATCAGTTCTGGATGGCTTGGTGGTGATTCTTTTGCTAAGGAAAAGTACTTTCAGCTTTTACATTTTAAAAACACTTTTTGTAAGCACAAGAAAATTCCTTTTTGAACCCACCAGCTTCTGGACATATTCATGGAAGCCAAGAAAACCAGTAAGGTAACCAAGTCCAGCTCCTGAACCCATGCTTCCATCTTCCTCTAAAAAATATTGACTTTACCACCACAGACCGAGGCGAGGACACTTGTACTGCAAAGGGAAGAACCAGCTGCTTTACAAAAGCCTGCAGTATGATCAAATAAGTCAAAGCAGTTCTTCTGCCCACCCTGAGGTTACCAGGCCCCCCCACTCCATGTATCCTAAGAGTGGAGGCTGTGCCTCTACATGGAGGCCCTTCAGGTAAGCGTAACATTCAGCCTTCAAACATGTATATGGACAAGACTCTACACACTTAAATATGCACAGGTGAGACATTAGGTAAAGCATGCCTTGTTCTTGCTCTTCCCTGTGTATCAGATAAAAGCTACTGTCCTGAGACTTGACCCTGGGCAAGACCCAGGCCTTTGATCTGACCCGCTAGAGCTGGTTCAGTGTTCCTGTATTAGCAGGAGAGGAATTTTCTCCTCCCGAGTTAAGCCTTTAGTTCTTAAGCAGGTGAGAATATCACAAAGCTGTCAGTGAAGACTCGAGCATTACTATCTAATACAGTTATCTCAAAAACATCCATTGTTTTATCTCCTTTTAATTTTTACCTCCTCTAGAACTATTGGTTTGCCATCAAGTAATAATGCAAAGCATTGGCTTGAGCAGTGAGCCAGTTGGTCTCTTGGGTCTTGAAATGCTTCCTGCATGGCCTCAGATTCTTGAGATGGGGAATGCATCTCATCAACCATCTGAAACAAAGCTTCAATGAATCTTCATCCCCTACAAAAATGAGGCTGTAACAGAGAAACATCTCCAATGCCCCTGACCACATAGGAAGCACACCCTTAGGAATACAGGAGGCCACACTCACCTGGAATGTACTGCAGTGGGTCCACATTGAAGCTGTCAAACCAGCACAGCCAGGCAGAGGACCTGTGTGGGCAGGAGCCGAACAACTCTGGCAACCATCTGAAACTGCTCTTGTCTGAAACTGTCCTGCAGACAGCAGTGGGGACAAAAGAAAGGGAAACGAGTGTTAGTGATGGGAGCTTTCATAGGTAAAGAAAGGCAACATGAGACACTATAATATTCTTTGGGAAGACTGCCTTTGCAGCCTCCTTTATCTAGAAACAGACTGGAATCTTCTCCCTGGACACCCAGGAACCGCTGCAGTGGCAGAGCCGTGCGGTGCCCCGGCACAGCTGCCTGCGCAGCGCATCGGCTCGAGCCCTGCACGACCAGGACATCAGCAGGTGGAAACTAGGGTGATCCAAGGGCAAGCTCTGCCAGACCCCACTGCTGACGGCTCTCAGGGGGACAGTGCCAAACTCCCCAAACGTGGCTTCGGCACCACTTTAGGATAAGTCATCGCATTTGCGGGAGGGGAAAGCATTCAAAACCAACTTTCTCCCAGCCAGCTCCACTGGTTCAGTTCAAACTCAACTACCCACCCAGCCCCAAGCCACGCCCCTGTTTGATAAGCCATGCCCTTGCTTGATAAGCCATGCCTCTATTTGATAAGTCACGCCCCCCACATCCTCCCATGCCCCCAGCCTTGGGACAGAAAGGGCAGGGAGGAGGAGTGGGGCCATAGGGCAGGGGAACTCACCAGGAGGGAAACGAGGGCAGTGGCACTGGAACCGGCAGGTAATACAGTGGCCAGACTTTTCCCATTCAAAGGCAAAATATGCCTGTTTTCATTGAGGGGTGTGCAGACAAAGGCATCTTTTAGATATAGCACTGTGAGCCATTTATGCTTTTTTTTCAAAGCCATTTGAGTGTAAGGGTTGGTGACCACCACATCTATGACCTGAACAATTGAATTAATTGCCTTCAAACCTTGCATTAGCTGATAATTTTCAGTTTAGACCTTTTTTACTGCTGAGGTAAGGGTATTGAATTCTGATTCACATTCAATTAGTAACTTTTTTTTCTATTTTTTTTTTATTCCTTTTCTAGCTTTAAAGGGTATTGCTTTTGTCTTACCAGGTTAACTCCCTCTTTCAGAAACACCTTTACCAGTTCTGCTGTTTTAGATTGGCCTAGAGCTTCTTGCATCCAAACCAGAGGATTTCTGGTGTCTTCCACCTCTGTGGGAGTTTCAGTTGACCATAATAGAAATATCCTTGCCTTGACAGCCTTAGATTCAGATATACACAGTTGAACTTCCCCATTCTTAAATTTTATTTGTGCTTCCAATTTACTTAACGAATCCCTTCCTAACACAAGTAAAAAGACATTCTGGCATATAAAAAAATTGATGCGTTCCCCATAATATCTCTACTTGGTACTTTAAAGACTGGGAAATAAAATATATCTTTTCCTGATTTCATAAGTAGCTTCTGTATCAGCACGAAAGTCTATTGCTTGTAGCCCTGTGGTACTTCTGGTACTTCTCGTGATGCTGCAATGTCTGGTTTCTTTCTGGTTTTCCTTCCTAATTTGTATAGCTACTTTTTCTCTTCCTTGACTATTATAAACCATTCAGGCCACCTGCAGCATCTTCCCTAGATCCCATGATTCAGCTCCCTCAAGCTTCTGTAGTTTCTAATATCGGGGGCTGACTGATCAATAAAAATGTAAGCAAGCTGTGCCACTTCCTCTGGCTTCTCAGGATCCAGGTTAGTGTATTTTCTGGCTGTCACCCTCAATCTTTCCATGAAGGCAGTGGGAGACTATCCTGCTTCTTACTTTACCTCATACAGCTTTGCCCAGTTGCTTGCCTTGGGTGTTGCATCTCCAACCCCGTATAATATCCATGTCTGGTACCGGGTCAGGAGTGTTCTCAATCTGGGTTGGTTGGGATCGCATCCCAGTTCTGCAGCTGGGAAATCCTGTTCAATAATTCCCTGCAGATCTCCACTAGCATGAGCCCCTTCTACCTGTTTCTTAGCTGTCCTGAGAACCATTCTCCTCTCTGTGGTGTCTAAAAACATTTCCAGGAGCACCTGCAAATCTATCCAATCGGGGTCTTGTATTTGAATTATGTTCTCAAAAATTTTAGCCACTTTCTCTGTGTCTTCTCTATACGATCCTGCCAATTGCTTCTGGAACCTTAAATCAGTTATCCAAAATGGTACTTTTACCTTTACTGGCTCGTTATTCCCAACTTCTTGCCAGAGAGCGGCTTGAAGTGTTTCTCTTGGTCCTACCCACAATAGGACTGAAAACTTCATCATTTGTTGATCCAATTGCCCCACCTTGCGGTCCTTCGTCATCACTACAGCTACCTGCATTATTTCCTGCTGCATTCTCCATCCTTGTTCTAGGGGCAGCAATTAACTCCAGATCCTCCTCTTTCCCTCCACGTTTCGAGAATCTCTTACCTATGCTACAGACAGAACATCTTCTTATTCCCTTATTACCTCTTTCTTTCTCTAGTGCCAGAACTAATGGATCTTGTGGGCTACGCCCGCGCTCATGCAGCCATTCTGGATGATTTCTTAAAGCAAAGAATCAAATCAACATATGACACTTCATCCCATTTACCTTCTCGTCTACAAAATAATGTTAGATATAAATGGTATTATATTTTAAAGTTCCATACCTCGGTCATTTCTCTTCACCTTCTAAAGTATATAATGGCTGCTACTCCATATAATAATTAATTAGCTTTTTCTAGGTAAGCAAGTCTCCCCTCAGCTTATTCCAAAGTTTCAGTATGCATCCTGGAGGGGATTTCTTTGGAACATCTCCCTCCTCCATACTGGGTGTACTAAATATTTTGTTGCCCATAAGTTGATATAATTACCAGAGTATTCATTAACTTACACACACACACACCACTACACACTTTAGCAGCAAATATCTTATTCTTTACCCAGCAGGAACTTGGACCCTGCTTGCACCTGGGTTATTTCTTTAGTCTGGCTAATTTTCAGTAGCAGAAATTTCCTTATTAAAAACACCTTTTACCTTTCTCCAGGGGCCTTGCTCCAAGGTCTTTGGTCTGGGGATCAGAGTTCTCTGAGAATCCCTCAGTGCCAGCCAGAGTTCTCAGATCCCCAGATCATCGAGGTTCAACAGTACAGTCCCACCTGGAGTCATCAAAATCTGTCACCAAAAATCAGAATAAAATAAAAATTCCTTAATATCAATTTCTGTATTAAGAAGCAAGGATACCTTTATTAACATTACTGGATGCACAGGGAATTATTCCAAGCCATTCATGCAGACTGAACTCCTCATCCAGTTCTACTTTTATTACAAGAAAAGACATATATTCATTAGTATTCCTGGAATAATCATACATCTTAATGACATTTCCCGGAACTAATTGTAATATTTCTCCTCCCTCTTGTGCATGTCCAGTTATTTGAGGCAGTGGTCTTCAAGAGTCCTGGGTGTCTTGAGCAATCCTTGATGGCTGTCCTCCAAATGAACTTTCCTTTGGTGTCCATAAATGGCCTGCAAACCAGGCCATTTCGCTCTCTAACTATTGCTGACAAACCCAAACAGTTTCTGATGGCTGCACATCTTGCCAGAGCTGTTCCTTTCAGACTTGCATTGTTTCAAGACTTCGGATCAAGCCATCTGGCACCCAGTAAGTTAATCAGTAATGACAGCTTACATCTTGCTAGCGTCCTGCAAGGTAATTAAGTCATACAACACTATCACTGCCGTGTAATTCCTCCAAATGTGTCTGTAGAAAGAGGCGAAGCCACGGATCACTCCAGCTGCCTCAGTCACAGAGTCAAGCGTGTTGCCTGCACCAGCCACATTCAGTGTTAGTGATTTTTTTCTCTTCAGTTGAAGAGCAATTCATTCTGGCTGAATTCCTTGCCAAAAAGTCTAGTAAAAAAAACCCAGCATAAAGAAGAGAGAGAAACTGGCAGTGCTTTGGAAAAGGAGAGTGGTGCTTCACAGACCCACAGGGTTCCTCAAGCAGTCATCAAGAATGGGAATAAAGGTAGCTCAGTTAATGACATACACTGGTATCTCCTCTTCTATTTTCCTACAAAATCAAGGCTGTGGGAGATGACAGAATATCATGCAGTACTATCCAGGATCGTCTCCAGAACTACAATGAGTAAAAAGCAGGTCAGTCTTTACAATGGAGTGAACTTACCAGGACAGTTGAAAAAGTAAACTGTTTTGTCTAAATATTCACAAAGGACTTGGAAGATGAGAGGAGAGGTGAAGTGGCTGAGTTGTTCAGCAATACAAAAATATTCAAGTTGATAAATATTAAAACTGTCTGCAAAGGGATCTTGTGATAGTGAGTGATGGACCAATAAAAGACATTAAAAAATGGAAACATGAAAAATATATCTATTTTACACAGGGATGAGCTCTATGTTAGCTGTTAATGAACAGGAAAGGTTGCGGCGCCATTGTGGGGAGTTATATGGAAACTGTTGTTCATTCACCCAAAGCAGTCAGAAGGGAAATAGACTGTTAGGCATTACTGTAAAAAATAAATTTAAACAAGAAAATGTAGATGGAGCTGCAGTGTGTCAGCATCTTGACACACATCTCTGAGCACAGCTCACCAGGAGCCAAAGAGCTGCAGAAGAGCATCATCGGTATTTGCCTGTTTTCTCCTCATTCTCGGGGAGCACAGGGAAACTGCAGATATGGGGATTTTGCCCCAGGTCTGGTGCATCCATGTGGGTACTCACCAGGCAACATCATGGGCTGCATGCTCACTTCCCCACTGGAAGACTTTTGCCACCAATATTTGCTCTAGGAACCAAATATTAGAATAGAAGCAAGGTTTGTGATAGGTGCCAGAGAGCTAGGAGAGTTTCTTCCACCCTGTGGGCTCCTGCAGAACATTAGCAGAGCCAGCTGCTGTCTTACCTACCTTACCTGCCTTACAGCTGTGTGACTTCTGCCTGTTACCCAGCACCAGTTCTCCTGCCCTCCCTCTCACAGTCATGCCAGCAGCTTGAATCCCATGCAGAACTTTGAGGGAATACTCAGGCATGCAGGGCCAGAAAAGCATGTGATGATTTTCATCAGGGGAGCAAGCCCTCCCACCACTGCAGCTCATGTCAGGACGATACTGCATGTGCCTGGTGCCACAATCTGTAGTGGATGAAAATGCCTTGTTGGAAAAGCTCCTTCTCAGGTGAGCTAGACAACAAAATAGAAAAGAGCCTGGCAGCAGCGAGGAGATAAGCAAGGAGCCAAAGGCACAGCAAACAGTGGCTTTTTACGGGCATCATCCTGCCACTTCTGCTTGTTTGGAGACGGTCACTCCCCACTGACCTACTTGCTTCACCCTGTTGTGCTGTGTCACTATCACAGGGCATGAGCTCATGAGGGCAGATTGCAGCCATTTCTATATTTGTGAATATCAGTGTCTGACTCATTCACCTTCTTCCCTACTGGGAGACTGTCAGTGAGGCTAAAAGAATTACATTCCTTCCTAGATTAAGTGGATGTTAATCAGGAAGAAGATGTAAATGGCTGATTGGAAAAGGACGAGGAATGTCAGAGTGTTTTAAGGAGCCTGAGGAAAAATTGCAGCTTCCATGACTCCTGGACACAAAGCTTAGCCATCAGGATATGGGGCTTTTTAATTTACCTACATAAAGTTTCAAGAGCTGTTATAGCAGCAAACACACCTTACCTACATGTCAGTCACAGACAAACAAGTTCACGGATAGCAAACGTGTTATCTACTTCAACATGCGAATAACTCAGACATTCATTCACTCTGAAGGAGTGGCAGAAAATGGGAGAGGAAGAAAAGGGTCTACAAGCTGCCAATGCAATACTCCTATGCTTGTTCCCTTGTGCATGCTCATGAGCTTCACTATCTGGCCCATCTCAAGAGTCAGCAGTGCCCAAGGGTTTGGTACAACAAATCAGTCTCTAATCAATAACTGTATCTCCTCCTTTCCATTTCAGAGCTGGTGAGCAATGAAGAGAATTGCTAACCCCAAGAGATGTGTTATCTGATTATTAAACGTGCAGGATTTGATTGTTTAGGTGACTATCTAGGTCTGACCTTTTCTGTCTAATTGCAGAAGTATGGCTATGGTGTCGGAGAAGACTCTTGCTACACACCTCGCTGTCCTACTGCCAGCTCTGCTGAAGTTTGCTCTCCTGTCTACTGATAGAGAAGGTCTAACACAGGGGAAGCAACTATTGCTTCTTCTAGCACAGCCACCATGATGAGAGTACAGGCTAACAAGAAAAATTTTGGCAAAGTTTATTGCGATGTCTGGCTAAACTCTCTCTCTCTCTCTCTCTGGTCCACACATCCATTTTGGAATATCAAAGGCAAAGGGAGGTTCTTTGGTCAGCCTTAACTTGCACCACTGAAGGAAAATAAAGGCAAGTTGGCCCACAGGAGAACAGCTTACACTCCTGTTGCCTCCAAGCACACTGCAAGCGTGTGCTTGCAAACCCAATGTACAGCATCCAATCCATGTTGACCTGCTCACCTTCTATACCCAAGAGGCCTCAACTTGTTTCCATCCTGGGGGACAATGCCACTGGTAGTCTCCATACTTCAAGGCTCTCTTACACAATGCCCTAAAAGCATGAGGGCATTTGTAACGTCTAGATGATATCAGCATCCTGGCCCTCCCTGACATTTAGTAATGTGAAAAATCATAGTCACTTATTTAGTTTCTATATCCACTGCAAGTAAAACTCCCCAAATCTATTCCTCTACGAAGCTAAAAAACTTCTTTATGGCTTGTCATTAATGGCTAGATTTCTGTTTGTATCCATTGGGTTACAGGTGACATACAAAGCAAAGTACATTTCAGTGAAGAAGAAAAACAAATCAGGTTTTGCTTAACGTGGACTCAAGCTTGAATGTACAAATATTCCATCATTTTTGCACTTGGCATGCTTCAGCTTAGCTTTTCAGCGTACTAGCATAACGAAAAATCATCACAAGTGTTCAGTAATAGGCTTGATCATTTTTTAAAAAGGGAATTAACATTAGACAGACATTTAAAATTAGCATACCAGCTGACTATGCCTCTTGGAATCTCTCTGCTTTTTGCTACTTCTAGCCAATTCCATTGTAGCAGCTTGGTTATAGCTGCCAGGTCCTAGAGTAATTGTGTTGATGTCTTTGAAGCACCTCTCTTATTTGGCAGACTCTTGATGCCTTTTATGTTATAAAATATGCCTAGATGAATCTATTAAAAAAAAATCTGTGGCCACTAGTATTAAAGCACTGTAGATAATGATTACATTTTTCAAAGTTGTTTTACTTGATTTCAAGTAGGAAAAATGTAAATAAGCTGAAAATCATTATTTCTCATCTATATCCTCCTATGAATTACTGTTTCTGAAATTGTGATATATTCTAGTTGGCATCCAAAAGCATTTCAGTAAAGTAAAATAGTAAATTATACAGTACAAAACAAAAGCACAATTTCACTATTATTTACTCTATAATGGTAAAGCCTCTGCCGTTGATGAAGACCTCAGCAAGCTAGATTCCAAACAGTAATCTAATCAGTAGCAGCTCCTTCAGTTCAAACATTTTAGTGTCCTAAACATTTTAGTTATAATTGAGCGTTATGTAAAGAAACCTATATACTTAAGACTTCAAACTAGAACTGATAAACTAAGAAGCTATAGTGTTCCTCCTCCCCACACTCCTTTCTGGAGGATTTATATGGTTTTACAAGTGAGCTTTGGAGTAATTCGTCAAACAGTAGAGACAGCCTGTTGTAGATGTCAGGAAAAAAAAATGTAATCATCTGCCAAGAAATGTAATCATCTGCCAAGAAATTAATTAGAAAATAAGATTGAAGTATCTGACTTCCCAGTACTCCAAATGGAATGCAAGACAAACTGTGAGGAAAATCTTAGATTTCCAAACAACTTCATCATTACTGCTACTATTGTAACTATTAACCACCAAAAATGCATTTTCTGTGTACTTTTAAAAGAAAGCATCCTTACTAAATGTCAGTTTTCAGATACAGCTTGCTTTATTTTTGACCAATAATATCTCACATCTTAAGACATTGTTTATGCAGTATTACGGCAAGTGAGATGGAAAACAAAGTTGCACAAGAATAAGTTAATAGAATTATGTAATATGATGTATTTCAATTGAAACCTGAAGGTGATAGTCCACAAAGCCACTCATCTGCCAGTTTGTGTAGCATATTGTCCGCACCATGACAGTCTCCTAAAACACAATGGTGATCCACAGCTTTCTCAATGAACAACCAATAAGCAAACAGAAGTGACAAATATAAGCACCTTTTATATTTACATCACTATATTCTAACTACTCTGTCTAAAAACAGAGGAAAGGTCCTCATATGTAACTTTATTACTTGATGAGTTATTTGATCTTTTTGCATTATAATTTAAGCTGGAGGAAGATTCAGGAAAAAGAAGGTAAGTGTGGAAGAGCAGTGAAGACAATTTATGATACACTGTGACTATGATGTCATCATTCTAGTAGAAAATTTAATGCAATAAATAGCATTATCACCTTTTCCCACTTAGGACTGTATGTAGTAGTCAGCCTGTCTCAAAATGATTGTACAGTAAGAAAAAAAAACTAAGAGTAAGTATACCACATGACATATGCAACTATAATATAATATGGATTTTTTCATTGTCACTTAGCCCTGTGCTTCAGAGTCTAATTCTTTCCACAGTTGCATTGTTTTCTCTATTCTGTACCTGTTGGGTGCTGATACTACTTAAGAGTCATGCTATGCTCTGGTTGTATAAAGTTTATCCCACATAATAAAAGGCTTAAAAAGCTGAATTTACATTTTTCTTCTCAGCATAAGGACTTAATCATACATCTAAAATGGGTTCCATTTCACATTATAAGCCTCACTCTTCTTTGAGAGTAATAAGAAGCACTGCCTTAGGCAAACATCAGCTGATCAGCTTCCAGTAGTGAGAGAAACTGTTCCCACACATTTATCTGTGCCAGTAGACAGGAAAAAGCGTCAAAAATTCTCCCTACAATGCCTCAAAATACTCAGGAAAGCATTAGGAAGATCAGACTTCTGCATTCCAAAGAGAACAGGACTGCAAATGTAGTATTTTGTCAGGCAAGGATGAAGGATTGAGAACACAAAGCACAACTCTTTCCACAGATTTCACCAGAGTCAGCTCCAATTCTAATTTTTATACCTGATCCCCACTTCCTTCTCCCTAGCTAAAATTCCAGGAGTCTGTGTGGCACAGACTTAACACCAGAGCATCCCTGCAGCTCTGAGACCTCACACAACTTCAACAGGCAGTTCAGGCTCCAGAGCAGGAGAGCAGAAAAGCACCAAGCAGCAGCCAGGGTGCCAGCCTCCCCTGCTGCACACACAGTGGTTGTACGGGAAGGTGCAGAAATACTTCCTGCAGTTCCTGCCACATTTTGTTCACATCACATAAAAACACAAGAATGACAGTACTGCGATAGCTGTAAGTCCACTTTGCCCACCATACCCTACTGTGGTAGATCAGCAGTATTTCTCCTTATACTCACTGCCAGACTCCAGCGATCTGCAGCAAAAGACTTTCTACTAAACGACATTTAATAGCTCTTTGGAATTTCTAATTCCACTAATTGTCTAATCTTTGATCACATAACTAAGTACATTTCTATTCTGAACATTTCACCACATAATTTCACATCATACCCCTTGCAAAAGGTACATGCTTGTTACAAATAAACGTTCACAGTAAAACATACTTAAACGTCACTGTGCACCAACTAATGTTTGAAATTTTCTTCTACTTCAGGATGTGCTAGAACTTCTTAAAGAACTTTTACCTTTAAATTAAGCAAAGATGCTATAACTTCACTCCTCAAAATGGGCACACCTCCCTCACAAGAGGGCAACCTAGTTAGGGGTTGAAAGCGCTTTTATGCTTTTAATGCAAAGGATGGTGGCCTCCAAACTAAGATAAAATACCTGCGGCAACCTCAATGGAGGGTGGAGAACTGACCAGCACGCAGCTACCCATCACAAACCTGGAGGCTGCAAGACCGGCATTGCTCAAACCACCAGCCCTGCATCAGTGCAGCACACCTCCTGTTCCCTCAGTGTTGGGAAAAGAAATGTTGTTTTTGCAATACAGGCACTGGATTTTGCCTGATAAGGACCAGAGAGAGACAAAGACACCCAAAACTTTGTGACTTGCAGAAATTAGGTCTGCAGTCAAAGATTAAAACACAGAATGATGCTGTCTTTGTATAACACTTGATAATATCAGTGCAAACTGATATGGCAGTTAAAAGGGCAAGCCTAAAGAACTCAAAGAAACCTAAAACAATGGAAGGAAGTGTCTAGACAAGGAAAGGGCGTGACTGGGGATATGTGGTGGGAGATTCAAACAGGGGCAGGAGACTTGAAAGGCTAATTAGATGCATTGGATAGGCTTTGAGATCATCGAGTACCTGCTCACCACTAAACCATATCCCTGAGCACTTCATCCACCCTTCTTTTTAATACCTCCAGGGATGGTGACTCCACCACCTCCCTGGGCAGCCTCTGCCAATCTTTCACCACTCTTTCAGTCAAGAAGTTTTTCCTGATGTCTAATCTGAACCTCCCCTGGTACAGCTTGAGGCCATTCCCTCTCGTCCTATCGCCTGTCACTTGGGAGAAGAGCCCAACACCCACCTCACTACAGCCTCCTTTTGTAGACAGTGATAAGGTCTCCCCTCAGCCTCCATTTCTCTAGGCGAAACAGGACAGAGTTGCTCTGTCCCATTTCTTTGTTTCATCCTTCAAAGTGGTACCTGACTGCCGGCAGAGCTGTATTTTGTGTTCATCCTGCACAAGGGGCTGCATCCATCCAGCCTCTCCACAGAGCCACAGTAACCCAGGAACAAGCCAGGTGATTGCACTTCTGAACAGCCTCATTCTGTTTGTTTTAATAGGTCCTACCTGGTTCTGTCTCCTCATTAATGACTGCGGAGTAGTCATGGTAGTGGGAACCCCTAAGCTAAGTACCCATGTCCTGCAGAAGATGAAGGAAAGGTGAGGAGTCAGCACAGACTTTGGAGAGATAAGTAGCATGTCCTGGTAGAAGGCAGCAAAGCTCTCCTCCAGCAAGCCTCAAAAGACACAAAACTAGCAGCTGAATTATTATTGCTCATACTTGTAATTACTGTTATTATTCACTGTGAGGGTGGTGAGGCACTGGCACTGGTTGCCCAGAGAAATAGTGGATGCCCCATCCCTGGAGGTGTTCAAGATCAGGTTGGGTAAGCAACCTGATCTAGTGGGAGATGTCCTTGCCCATGGCAGGGGGTGTGGGACTGGATGATGTTCAAGGTCCCTTCCAACCCAAAGCATTCTATGATTCTGTAATACTGTCTCTGTTTCCCAAAAACTCTCAGCCGACAAATGCTGATCACAAACTTTTTGCTTCCACACCACAGTGACTGAGCAACATGCATAGTTTCTAGTCTTGCATCCATACCTGACTCTGATTTCCAAACTGCGGATGACCGGCCTTACTGTTTGCTCTCTGACTGCAGCACTCTGTTCGAACGTGCCCTTTTTCTGCTTGGAGCCCAGTAGCAGCCATATGACTTGGTTCTTTGCAACAACCTTACCACTGAAGAGCACAGGTGATTTCCTGAAGACATTGGGTACCACATCTTGGTATATCCACTCAGATCATGGAGAAATATGGGAAGACAAAGAAAGAAGCACATTTTCTCCCTTGACGTTTGCATTCATATGGGAAAGGATATATCAGGTGTTTCCCACTGCTGAAAAATGGCAAGAATAGAGGTTAAAGCAGTTACCCCCAAGCAGGCAATCATTCACACCCCACTGCTTCCATCAACCTGCACCTTTATTATAATTGTATTTACTGAGGATGTGTTAAGGTTCCGAGTCTCCAATTTAAATGTGCCTTAGTCTTTCTGGGAACATCTTTTCTTATAACACGTTCACAGAGCATTTGTATAAAACTGGTGTAGATTGCCTGTGACCACAGGTGGCTGCGCAGGCAGTGAATTTAACCCCAAAACTGAAAAATTAAAACCACAGTAATAACATTTAAAGTCAGAGGGATTTAATTCTCAATAGAATGGAGTTTTTTCTTCCCATTAAGCCTGTATGTGTGAAAAAAACCGGCAATATACACAAGGTTAAAAATATTTACTCGCTTTCATTGGTACTACTTCATTGGTTTACTTACTTCATTGGTACTAAAAGAATTTCTTGATGTTGTTTTCAACAATATCTTTGTAGAAAAAAACATTAAAAAAGAACGCAACTACAAGAAATACTGCGGAGGTAGCTGTAGATGGCGCATTTCTCCAATTTTCTTTAGGTTACAGGCAGTGTAATTGAACCGCCCATTTCATGGTTGCAAACATGATGCAGCAGAAAGCTTTCTCATTTCCAGTGCTTTCACAAAAAAAAAAGTATTTATTAATAAAAAGTCTTCAAGCTACTACAATTCTGAGAATAAACATATCCATACTGTACTATCTGCTCACATGAAGAAATCATGCTTTATCAAAATCCATTCCAGAATTATAGGCAATAAGGATCACTTTAAAAAGCTGATACAAGTGGAAATCAATAATGAAACTCTTCTATGATATTCTTTGTGTTCAGGTAAGGTATTGCTGATTTTTATTTATGTTACATATGTGAAATGCTAATGGAGCTCTCACATAAGTGAAGACTTAAATATGCATGATGAGGATCAGTGTTCCCCTGAGGATGAACCTCTGGTCCAGGACCGATGGTGACCCCTGTGCCAATAACTGCATTCAGTGTACAGAAGTCTCTAATCATTTCTGGAGCAGGCTTCATGCAGCAAAAACTGAAAGCTTTTTCTCTTCTGTTTTTCTGACATCAACTTTATTTGATTTGGATGTAGTCATATATTCCTATCTGAGGTTGGAAAGAAATTGTTGTAGTATAAAATCTTGTAAGGAGTAAAAGCCAATAAAAATAGATGTATTTCACATCTCTAAAGAAAATTTAGAAGCCTCACACTGGCATCCCCATAAAAAAAAAATTCATTACATAAGCACCAGAATGAAGGAGGGGCAGTGGGGAAGAGATGTATTTTGAGGTGGTTCACACAAGAAGTCCCAGACTTAAAACACAATATGAGATACAGAGCCATCAGACATGAAGGATAGCTTGTAGTAAAGTGTTCTGTGAAACCTGTAGAAACTAAATAATGTAAATAGATATTTTCCAAAGAGAAATGTAGATATCCAAATTACAAAGCATTACATGCATTTAGAAGAAATGATGTGCCCAAGCAGTGTGAAAAGGTGCTCTGATAATGCTGAGCTCCTATTTCTGACTCACCTAGGATCATTCATCTACTCTGAATTACACTATACAAAGATTCTAGTTAAATACAATGTAGCAGCAAGAGAGGGCTCCATTTTAACAAAAAGGAGAGGGGACATGAGAAATGGGCTTGTTACAAATGAAAACAGTGAACACGGAAGGTGAAAATCACCAAGAAGATAAATTATAAATGTTTTAAAATAATCCAGATTAAATAGTCTAGGTTTCTAATCCTAGGCCACATGTTCTTTTTTGGAGGAATATTCAGAAGAGATTATTCTCCTTACTCTAGCATTTCTTTCTACGTTCTGCTGCAAATTCTGCATCTGTTTCATTTTTTAAGCCTGTCATGTAAAAATATCATGTTTTCCACCAGAGTTCTTTCTACATTTCAGACCTCACTTTGCTCACATTATCATTTTCCAATCTGCTGTGAGATTTGTTGATTCATTTCCCTTTTTCCCACTTCCAAAAAGCTGTGCAGACAGCTGGTTGCAGCTGAAATTACTGTCACCAACTGGGTTACTGCACGAGCAAGTTGTACATACAGTGTTTGTCTGGAGAAAAGGAGACACTGGTTTGGCTGAGGACAGCTCTGACATAAAGACATACTGGTTCCAATTGTTTTTCCTAGTTCCAATACTATCCTCTAATTCTCCATACATGTTTTCTAGTTACATTATTTATATATATTTCAGTTGCATTCAAAACACCCAGTCCAGGATTAAACTCTCAATGCAGTATGTACAGTTCATATACATGAATGCAAAGACTTCTGCAGATAGAGAAATGCCAATGCCGTCACCAGAATAATTTTAAAAATGGGAAAGTTGCATTGATAAATATGGTCCCAGATTTGCCCTTCATACTGCCACAATACGTTAGAAACAATTGCAAAATATCAAAGACATGCTGTAGGTTAGGAAAGTAGCACATTGCATTACTTACTGAAGTTGAATGCTGAATTTCTGAGCAGTGGGAAAGTAGCTAAAGAACTGGGTTTGGGTTTGTTTTGTTTGTTTGTTTTCTTTTTTTTTAAAGAAGAAGGTATTATAAATTAAGGCATTACATCACAGCTGTGTTTCAGGAGAAGTTCTGAGCTTTCACGCCATGTAATATAAACACATTATACCTTATAGTTCTCCTCTCCAAAGGCGTCATTATTACAGGTAAAATTCTTTGGAATGCACAAAGTTGTCTTTACTCAACTGCTATTTTCCACTAACATGCACAGTGCATGCATCTATCTACCTTTGCTGTCAATCGAAATGTCTCAACAGGAGCCAGTTAAAAGCTGGCTTCATGAACAATAACCACCTTCTGCTACAGAACATTATATAGCAGGCTTGGTCCTTTGGAAACAAATTCCATCAGATATCTCAAGAAGCAGAATAGTGAACACTTTGGGTCATGGAAATATTTTTGTAGTTCAAAGATCCTAGTTATACCCTCTGTATTCAACCATGCATGTGAAGGAAAGAATTGCAACGCTGTTTGCTGTTCTCACATCACATGAACATTATTAAAAAATAACAGTCTGCCACTATAAACTATGAAGTAGTTGATAAGAAGTACTGGACTTGGAGGTGCATTTTGTAGAAAAATAAATTTGCCTAGTGGTCTCCAAGACACCAAAAAGTGTCCAAGAAGCAGACACTTATCAAATAAAACTACTTAAAGAGCATAACCTACACAGCTAGCTATATCTAGTATGTTCTACCTGCTGTTTTCATTAGCAACTGGATAAGCAAATACACGCTGCCAATATAAATACAGGACTAGAATAACCTCATCTGTAACTTATTTTCCTGTTTTTTAATAAACTGGTCGTGGTTTTTTACTTGGCAGCTGAGAAATATCTTTATCAAGCTAAGTTCCACAGTCTTACAAATCAGATAAAATATATTGAAAAGGTGGGTTTTAAATATCACTACATTTAGTACGTTAGAATTTATTAAAACCTTTTTCCTTTATTATGTTGAAAATAGTAATTCCAAAAGAAAAAATAAATAAATTATGGCAAATACAACTGTTACTCAGTTTTATTAGTCACAGAGAGATTGAATAAGACCTATTGAAGTATACCATGGAGGCTGCACAAATATTATATCTAAGACTTAATAAGGTTGAAAAGTACTGGGGGGGAAGGGGGAGATCAGTCTCATCTCATTTATAATACAATTAAGTGAAAAGCAAGAGTGATTGAATCAATGTGTAATTCCAAATTAGTTGCTATAAATGACATCAGGATCTAGCATCAGCAGCTGCAGAGGACTGGCAACTGGACACAAAGTTGTTCCTGATTCAAATGAAGTCAGAAGAAGTAGTTAATAAATGTTAATTTCCCCTTGACAACCGTTCAGCAGCTTGTGGGCACTGAGAGTGCAGTGTTCTTACTCCAGTTGCCAGTGAACAGCTGCCTGGCTCAGAAAAAAAAGCAGCGTCACAAACTGACAGTGAGACAAATAGGCAGATTCAGCAGTTTTGGCCAAATCCATGTGGTTGCAGTTAGGGTCACACCAGCCCTGAACTAACAAGCCCTACTGAAACGCCAGTTTTAGACTCGGCTCAGGACCATAGTAGTACAGTCACACAACTTCTGGTTAGCTTTTAGAGCAAGTTGTGCTTGCCTATGTATGCCTGCAATATACTTTGCAAATATACATGGCGTGTGGGCATTCCCAAAGTGCTGGACAACTAAATCTGTCTCCTGTTAAATCTGGAAGTTACCAAACTCAGGCTTTAGTAAATCCAGCAAAATGGGCCTTTTCCTAGTAACTTACTACTGGAGAAACTTGAATCTGAGAGCGAGACAGGAGACAGCAGCAAAAAGACTCAAGCTTCCAACTCCTCAGTGTTCTGGGCATGCAGTGGTATCACTTCAATACCACCCAAAATCCCACCCACGTTCAGAAGCAAAACTGACTGCCGAGTCTGAGCTTGGATGTCAGTTGAGTTTCTGCTACATTCACTGGCTGCAGTTTCATCAGCCTGCATCTTCAACTCACGCATTATGTGATTGCTTCCACCATCTCTACAGACTGCTATGAGAGCAGAATATCTGTGCTCAACATTTGTGTTGCCCAGGTAAAAACAATACCTAGACCTGAAAGTAGCAGATCTTTAATCAACTTCCATAACAGCTTGCCCAGTCACAGGTCATTTTGGAAATGTGGTGACCCTCCATGGCAGCATGAGGAGAACAGCTGACCTGCAGCAATGCGTACATTTCCTTGAGTAATATGTACTGTTGGAATGCTACCCTACAGTACTGCCAGAATTCATATTTTGCTGGGTGTGTGCCCTGCCAATTAGAACGAGATTTGTTCTTAGCCCTAAATTTATTATTCTATTTTAGGAACTAAAAGGCCTATCCATTCCTCCTTGCCTCATCAGTGGCTTCACGCAGCCTGTGGCCAGTTTCTATGGCAACTATAAGGACAGGTGGAAATGTACAGATGCTACGTAGCACTGCACTGCCAGCAGCAAGCAGGCAGGGGTCAAGGCAAAAGGGCTTCATGGATATATATATATATGTATTTCTCAAAGCTTTTAGAAGTTACATCAGTACTTCAGGGGTGAAGAGGAAAGTGAGGGTCAAAATCTAAACACAAAGTCTAAACATGAGAAGAAAAAGAAGGCAAAGAAATGCAAAAGCTCGGAGCACAAAACTGAAAAATCAATTGGAGTAGTAAGGCGGAAAGATGCGGACTGTCTAGGAACAATTTTTGCATCAGCAAAGACTGCTTGTTTGCTTTGCAAAGACATGTACATACAGAAATAAGAGAAGGACTTCCACAATCAGTCTTATGTTAGGTTCTTCCCTTCTACTGAGTGCTGGATAAGATTTTGTTTCAAAAAAGCACTGGTTATTAAAGGCTTTTACTAAAATCCCACTGCTAATACACTTTAGGACACTTGATAGCATGCCAGCTGTATTGTGAGCTCAGCAGCAAGCAATGTAGGCACTTTAAACAGCACGCGCTATAGGCTCCAGAGCAGCATTCCCTAGCTCCTACTACCCCTCATCCACCCCAGGCTCTAATGTACAAACAGTACTTTAGGAGACTCTTTTTTTCCTATGCGTGGGCTCCTCTCCACCTCATTTGTAAATGTTAGACTCCTTGTTCACATTTGTGAATGTATTAAAACATTTTGTAACTCAGCCCTTGAGTGCAAGCAAAAGTTGCATTAGAAATAATTTCTTAGGAACAGTAACAGGAAAGAAACAGCAAGCAAGTGCAACTTGCCTGTTCATTGTGGTGGAGAGCTAGTGGGGCTTTAAAAGCTTCTGGTGTGTTCCAGCTAACAGCCCAATGCACATCTAATGGCAAAAGAGCTTCTATTAGAGCTGTCAGGAAAGTGGAAATAGCATTGGGGTGATGGACAAAAGGCTGACATCATTCTTCCGAGGTCCTCAATGTTGCCCTGCCCACACTTACTTCCATCCTTCCCCTTTCCCTGAAAACCAAAGTGTAAACCCTCTTTTTGTCTTACAGTTTAGCTCTGCTGTCTCCCAGTCAAACCCCACTTCACTATTAATAAAATACAGAAATAAAACTTTAATACGCTCTGAATCTATCAGAAAAATAACCAAATAAGGTACTTTGCTATTCTACTAACATATATACATAAAACGTGTAAATAAGTTATATCCTCCTTTCCACCTTCAGAAATATAAATTATTCAGGGAATGGATTATTACAATACATTTGTGTAGTATCTAGCAGCTTGATCTTAGCTAAGGTCTATATATATGCTGCTAAAATATCTGCTTTGTAAATAAAGATAAAGACAGTAGTGACAGAATTTAAGATCTAACCTACATTCCTGAAGGCTGCAAATGAAAAGGGAAAGGAATATTTCTTTTGCTTTAAACAGACTGTTATACAGACAGCTCAAGTGTAAAATCTGAGGAATGACTGATGACTCCAATCAGTGCTCCAGAAGTAAAAACTATTCCCAAAATGCTAAGAAACGTTATGCACTTCTATTGTTATGCTTGGAGAAATGTATTCTGTAAATACTTCCTCTGATATGAGAACATACTTTTACAAATATTTTCTGAATTCTTAATGTTTTCTGTAAAATATATATATGTTTTTCAGGGTGCCTAACTTCGTATCATAGAAGCCTTTCCAAATTCTTCTCATTTTTTATTCCAATCTTAAATTGTACTAACAGCTATTGCATTTAACTTACTTAATTTTCAGTAAAATATATGGACTTCTGGAGATATCTTCATAAGCATATCCCAGTCAGTTTTGCTTCAGGACATTAAAAAAAAAGCCAAGAAAATAGAAAGTCTTTTCAAATTCAGGCATAAAAAGAGCCTAATTTTAAACAACTGGTAAAAAGGAGAGGATAGATTAATCCTGGAGTGTCTAAGCTATGAAATATGCATTCATGCTCATTACTTCTTTTCTTCTTCTCCACTCCTTGTTTACTTTTTCTGATTTCTCGTTGATATCACATTACCTTGTGTGTCTAACTTAGCATGGACAACCACAGCTGCAACTAGCCTGTCCTGGAGTCTGTTTTCTTCTTTAATTAAGTTTGAATTCACACATGCATTCAAGGCACAGGATTGAGGGCAAAGACCTGAAATTTTAGCTATCTTATTCAACAGAGTAAGCTGACCATCTCTTCCGTGCAGCTTTTAGGAAGGATGACTAGTCCATGCATTATCTTGAATATCTTCCTAGCGTCTGCTTCCAGGTAACGGGAGAGTGTCCTCCCCTGCCTTGCAATTCTAGCTCATAACTACTAAATCAGGTAAGGAAGTACTTACTGCTCTGATTCATTTGGCCTTTCACAAAACCTCTGAAAACTGGAAGGCTGGTGTATAAACCATGCATACTGTATCAGGCTAGGTGTTAGTGCTTGCCTTAGAAATGTGGGAGCCCTCTGGCAGGCATCCTTTACACATTGTGTTAATGATCTCATACAGAACTTGCACAGATAGTTTTAGCTGCTGCATGATCTCAAGTGCCCAAAGGCTATTTCAGCTTTGACCTTATGCACAGTGAATCAAGGAGGCCTCAAACTCTGCAACATCATCCATCTTCCTCTCCCATATGGCTCCTTCCTACTCCAAATCATCAGAACAGATCTAGGCTTTCAGCACCTCCTCACACAACATAACATCATCATCTCATCAGAGAAGCAAAAGCAGTCTTCAGCCTCCTCTCAAATAGAAACTGAGCTCTAGAGAAAAGATTCATCTAGGTTGGCGTGCATGCAGCAGAGCAATCATCAAATGAGAGCTCTTAAGTCTGGCTTTGCCCAAGATAATTTTTTGTTATGTGCCTAAGCAGCGTGCTCCTCAGGGCTCTATGCAGTGTGAAAAGGGTTTACACATCAGGTGCTGTGCAGTGCAAATGCAAACGCACACAGACACCTTCGACCCAGCACTGCAACCAGCCTAAGAAACTCTTTTTAAAATTTGATCAACAGGGAAGTCTGATATTCATGCATCTGAGTTGCCTGGTAAGAGAGGAGGAGAACTGGGCAAAGCTTTAGGCTTTTGCCCTTTGTAGCTCGGCAACATTGTTAGCTTTCTATGTTGCCACGTTCAATGGCTATGAACTGGAGAGGGGAAGATTGAGACCATAAATAAGAGGAATTTCTTCACAAGGAGAGTGGTGGAACAGGTTGCCCAGGGAAGCTGTGGCTGCCCCATCCCTAGAGGTGTTCAAGGCCAGATTGGGTGGGGCCTTGGGCAGCCTGATCCAGTGGGAGGTGTCCCTGCCTATGGCAAGGGGGTTGGAACTGGATGATCTTTAAGGTGCCTTCCAACCCAAACAATTCTATGATTCCATGATTCAATACCTGAATTGGCCAAGTTTCTTCATTCGCAAGGTTATACTAGTTCTTTACAGCTCTTAGAAGTTGAGAACAGACTGTGTAAGAGGTTATACTCTGGCGTGCTGTTGACAGTTGAGCACACCATCAAGGAGACAGTAGTTAACAGTTTTTAATCCCATCCTTTTATTTCTTTCTTGACTTGAGGAAAGTGCTAGAATGGCTGGGAGTTTTTGGGGGTTTTTTAACCTACTTTGAATTGAATTTTTTTAATTCAGAACCTCAAGTGCAATAAAGAATTTAGTCAACAGAACACCTTAGGTACTACTATAACATTTTGTATTCCTTCCAGCTAGCTTCCCAACTATTTTATAAATTACTTGCTTAGGTATTAAAGAACACTGACTGCCAGACTCTCTCAAGCAAGGCCACATCACATCAGTATTCATATAGATGAAGCACTGTCCTTTAGTATTCCCATTAGCAGTTGTTTTTTCTTGTACTGGGGCTTTTAATCTTTAGCCTTAAATTCCAAATACAAGAAACTGGCACCCTACCAATCTACTCAAGAATGCCAAAGGGCTTTTGTCTATGTAAGGAATAAATATCATCTTGTACATTTAGCAGTTCAGATGAAATTTCTTTTTTCTTTCTTTCTAGTGCTTAGGTGTCTTTTGGCCAACTGACATGGATGGGCAGTAATGTGCATATTACCAATTCATGTAAGCTTTGGACGATGAGATTTCTTTTCCTGTGTATGAATTCTGTAACACCCTCAGAGATGGGTCACTTAAACTGTCTACTGAAATCACTCTTTTTTGTCCACTACAATCAAATGATCATCACAAGGAATCACAAGAAGTTTTCTCTTCAAAGATAACATCATTTAAACTGAAGCAATCCAATTTCTTGCCTTTGTCTTCTGCAAATTATGAATAGGGCGTAAAATAGGAGCACGATGTAAAAAGACCCTTTGTTATCTTTGAATGTTCAAAATATCTTACCCAAAATCTAGATCCTACTATGGCCCAAAATATTTATTTTTTTTTTAATTTGTGAGCTAATTATTTAGTTCTTTCACTACTTACAGCCTCTTATCTTAGCATATTCCAAGTTGGCCAGCAGTTTCCCTGTCTATTCTATTTCCTGGAAAACTTTCTGGGTCACACAGCCAGGTCACCAAGCACCTCATTAATCTGTCTGGGCTCTTACAGGCTGAGCACTCTCTGATTTGACATCTACATTCATTCAGACACTTTTCACTGCGTGGCTAACAGAGTTTCTATCTCTGACAAATCACCTCCCAGCCCCTTCTGGGACACCTCCAATGCTATATTAATTCTTATAGCAGAAACTCTGGTTCTCACATCTCATTTCTTGTACTTCATTTAACATCTTTTGGTTGGCTCTCAGTGCTCCCAGCATCTCTGTAACAGTTCTGTTTGGGCTTACTGGGAATATCACCTTACAAATTTCCTTCTTGGAAAATCTCAGCATATCAGAGTTTATCTTACATTTAATGGAGAAAAATGATAGGATCTAAATGCCTTGGATCCCCTTCTATTGTTTCACTTATTACAGCCCTTGGAAATTAATGAAGAATAGGACAGGGTTAGCAAGTTCCACTGTATTCCAAGATTTAAGTGCCTGTCTTCTGTCTATCATTGACAGGACCTGAGGACCAGCTAACGGTGGAGGATCTCAGCAGGCCAAGCTAATAGCCCAAAGTTACTGTGAGACATCCACATGCTCTTTACCTGCCAATACCCTCTCCTGGTAGCTGAGGAATGTAGGAGTCATTCTATGAGCTCTGCAACATCCCTACGCTGCAATGCTACTGTTAAGGCACCTGTAGGGCTGCTTCTTGCCTCTTGTTTGGCACAAAGCAGTGGCTGCTCATCTGCAGAGCACTGTTTCTGGTTTATGTCAGATAAATCTTAAAAAAACAAACAAACAAAAAACCTCCTACACACACCACAAACACACAACACTGAACAGACAAGCATGCCTAGACAGGAATGAAAATCGCACCATTCCAAGGATTAGCTCTTGTCCAGATGAGTCCGGGTCAGTGCCACAATATATTGTTAAATGTTGGAAGAGACTGATGAAATTCCATTTACTCATTAATCCTATAATACTACAAACTCCAAATCACTCAAAACCTGAGGATGTCATCTTTCTGATATTCATGAAGAATTGCTTCTAGAATTAGCATGGATTGAATGACCAATGTTTCAAATAAACCCATATGTTTGTTAATTGGCATCAGTGCCCAACAGTGCGAATAGATACAATTTAGGTATTACCAAAACTAGTCAGGTACTTCAGTTACTCAGAGGCTGTTCCAGAATCTTATTTTTCCTTTAATTAAATATCTGCCTCTTCTTCTGTCCTGCCTAAATTAATTAATGAAGAGGCTATGCTCCTGTGTACTTATGGCATCCCTAGTTTAATTCTAGTTTTCTTCCTCTCTAACTTCTATCTCACCTCAGTATACTCATAGAGGACAAACGTGTGGCGTTTCAGCATGCATTTTCAGGCTACACAGCAGGTCATACCCCACTTTTAAGATATGTACTCCATTTTCCAGTAAGGCAAATTTGAATTTGTATTTCCTGAACATGGGTAATCATACTTAATATAGAGATCGTAAATAAGATCTAAGAACTAGCAGACATCTTAGAGCTTGAAGTTTTGTATTGGAAACACGTCAAGATATGTTTGAGATGCTAAAGATGAAGTATTATTGAAGATCTGTATATTTGACCACCTAACAGAAGATGAAGACCTAGATTAATGCACATGCCCCTCTTAGCTGAAGTCTCTCAAACCCCACACTATTCATTGCAGAAGAAAAAAAAACCAGCTCCTTGACTACAGGCTAGGTAGAATAAAGTACAAAATCCAGCCCATATTTATTCACCTTTTTCAATACAATAGCAAGACTGGAAAGATTAAAGTGGTTGTTCTTTGCCACTTTCCCATTTAGCCCTTTGTTGCTAATGGATTAGGTTAGTGCAAGTAAGCTCAGGAAGAATTTCATGCTGCATTTCAAAATCAGCTTCTCCCCCCCCTTTTTTGGTGATGTTTATTTATACTTGCTTTTTATTTCTAGCTTGTCCACACAGATTTTGTGCTGCTTCAACTAAGGACCAACTGCAGCAAAAGAGATAGAATCCTCCTGTGTATGTGTTTTTGTACTCATGCCAACAGAACATTGAGTTCTAATGCCCTTAATCAAAATAAATATTGGCAGAAAATTTATACTTAACTAGTAAATAATAAACTGTACTTAGTACAGATACAAACAAACTACTATACAATACTTTAACTTGCAACCATTGTTCATATCAAGACAAATACTTGATTTCAGCAATTACCTTCCAAATATTCTGAAAATTGCCTTCATTATCATTAGTACCAGAGCGCTTGGTATCTTATAGATAATTTTCCTTCTCAATGCTAGCTGCAGTGCTCAAAGGATTTCCTCCAGTGCTGTCTGAGGACTGCAATTATGCTCTGCCTATGCCTAAAACCTCATGCCCAGTCCATTTAATTTCTCTGACAGTCTCCCATGATGCATAAGTCTGTTTCCCTCACTGAGCTCCTTAGTATATATTCCTGCTTGAGCAGATAGATCTTAGATTTCCAGGGTCTTTTACTTGAAAGGCTATTTTATTGGCAACTGTATACAAAGACAAGGACTATTATGAATAAAAGATTAAAGGAAATCAGTTGCTATAGGCTATTAAATAAAAGTAGCAACATCATTGCCAGCAAAATTTTGTAGTGCAGGTCTGACCTAAATGATTACTTGAACCAAATTCCAGAAAGAAAAGTGGGTTTAGATACTATGATGCAATTGATATAGTTAAACAACATCTATTTTACTGACAAACTGATGTCTGCATAAAGGTGATCCTTACTGATAGCTATGCATGTTTAAATATACCTCCCTGTGAAATTGCTTTCACTCCATGCATTTTATCAATATGCCAGTTTATAATTAAAAAAAATAAATTATATCTTTATTTCCTAGACCAGAGTAACTACTCACAGCACTATACTATGCTAAGATCTAATTTTTAAAGGTTTGGGTATGATATAACCTAAATGAAGCACCTAGGACTAGGACAAACCCCCTTTTCCCTCAGCTACAGAAGACTTTACTCTTTCCAAGACTTAATCATGCTTTAATAGCATTGTGTCTCTGCCTCAAAAAAATCACATTTGCATCTCAATATATGCCCTTAGTAATACTTCAGCCTTCAGTGAGTTTTCCTAAATGAAATAAAATTCTATGTATGTCTCAAAAGCACAGCATACTCTTGCATTTAAGCATTTGTTAGGTAGTATAATATATAGAGCTTTGTCTCTGACTTGTAAAGACTTAGAAAAAAAGTCTCACAGAGAAAGGGAAAATTGACATGCTGATTATGGGAATGGTACAAATCTGTTTGAGAAGAGGAATGACTCATCTTTTGTGAAAATTATCTGAATGCACTTAGCCAATGCTGGCTTCATATCTTTCAGACTTTGAGTATTTCTGGGAATCTAAAGAGCCTGACATTCCTGTCAGCTCCAACAACGTGTACCCTTGATTAAGATATCCATACATACATTGATGAAACATCATTCATGTCAAATGATCTGAGGGCTTGTCTGCAGAAGGAACCTATTGTGGAATAGGCAAGGGTGGGAATGTAGCCTGTCCACACCAGAAGCTTGCATTGAACTCATGGTAGCTGTTTTATCATATTTCCCCTTTAGCCAAGGACAAATATAAACCCTACCAGTGTTTTGCTGCGCCTTGTGAACTTTTAGTCATATTTCACTTCTCATTTACCTTCAAATCTCAATTTAAAATAAGATCCTTACGTGGTACATCAGAAAAGAGTATAGCACTTATATAAAAAGGAAAGAAAAAATCATATGTTCTGATTAATTAAAATACTCAATCTATTAGATTAAAAAAATCAAATATATTAGATTTAAAACACTATTAGGAGAAGTTGGAATACAAACAGATGTGTTTATTGCAAACACATATTTCCTGTGGTATTAATTTCAGAAGAAGCTTGAAGCTATGTAGAAATTAGTAAACCACTTCTTGAAATTGAAGACTGGAAAGTTTTACTAAGGTTTCCATACAAAAAAATGGTGAATTTGTTGCTGGATATGTAAAAGAGCTCACAAGCTGCAAATATTTGAGAAGAGGTCATCCTTGAGAGCTTGCAGACTAGCCTCCTATATATCTTCTGCAACTATTTGTTCTAGTTAGTTCCAAAAAGTTATCATTTACAGAAGAAAAATTGAGTGTTTTTTTTCACCGAGTATTTACTATTAGTTATATTCTGATAAATTAATCATGAAAGATAACTATTTGATAACCTGAACCTATAGGTCTGCATTTTCCTCAGAAGAAGAAAATTAAAATGAAAATATTGTATTGTTTACATCCCCTCCCAGTCTGGATACTTCTACCTATGTTGTATGTTCACTCTAAAATAGAAGCAGACAGCATGAAATGCCCGGAACGCAGTCTGCCTGTTCTTTTTTCTCAGTGATTATTTTCTTGCACTGTCTGTGCTGTGATGCAAATGACAGTCTCAGTTTCAATCTGGAATTTCACTTTCAAAAGCCCAGGCATGACAAGTTAATTCTATTATACAGAACGTCTGCTGAACAGTTTGCAGAACTATGCTAACTGCTCTGAAATAACATCTTCAATATGTGCCTTTGCATGGCAACCAGGCGATAGCCAACTCTTGCAAGGGGATCACATTCAAGACCATTAATAGCAGTAGAACTGACCAAACACATGCAACAGACATTACTTTAATGAGTTACAGAAGGTAAAATTGCAAATGATAAACACTGGCCGTCCCTGTCATCAGAATACCTTAGCTCTACACAGTGTAGTGAACTTCTGTATAGATTTCAGGACTTCAGTAGTTAAGAATAACTTTTTATCAGGCTTGTTCATCAACATTTTGTTCATGTTGTTTTTTCCTATAGGTAGCAGGCCTTAGAGGAATATAAAACTGTGTGATAAAACTCAGTCATATTTCTTACTAAGAAGTTTGTACTACAAAAAAGCTGGGGAGGGACTGCTTACAAAGACTTGTAGTGATAGGATTAGGAGCAATGGGTATAAACTGGAGAGGGGCAGATTTAAGCTAGACGTAAGGAAGAATTTCATCTCCATGAGAGTGGTGAGGCACCGGCACAGGTTGCCCAGGGAAGCTGTGGCTGCCCCATCCCTGGAAGTGTTTAAGGCCAGGTTGGATGGAGCCTTGGGCAGCCTGATCTAGTGGGAGGTGTCCCAGCCCATGGCAGAGGGGATTGAAACTGGATGGAATTTAAGGTCCCTTCCAACCCAAACTACTCTATGATTCTATGATACAGATGAAACTACCATAATCCAACATCAGCACTGAAGAACAGAAAGTAAGACTTATGATGATTTTCAATAAAAACATACCAGTTCAAAGACATAGAAATCACAACACAACAATTGTTCAACAACGCATGTACCCACATGGCCTTGTCACATTGCAATTATAAGCTTCAGTCTTCAGTAACGAGTTTAAAGCACTGCTATGTGAGATCCAACAGTAAAGCTGTGTCCACTTTTCCCTGAGTGCATTTGTTAAACCACTTATAATCATACAGATCAGACGTAACAGAAGATTTATTAAAAAAAACAAAACACAAAACCGAATTTATTTCTCTCTGTTTTCTTTATGTTTAAAGTAGGATCTGGGGTTGGGGAGAGGAGAAAAGCAGGACCTGATGATTCTTAACAGCATGGGAACTAAGTAAATTACCACCCTTTCCTCATAAATTCAATATAACACTCCCAGCCTTCAAGGTACACGCAAGTTTCTTTTAAGTAGAACTAAAGGGAGACACACAACCTCTGTTTGCAGGGCTTGGCAGCTGTGAGTAGAATAAAATGTTACAAGGGTGGGCTCTGCAGTGGGGCAGGACAGAAGAGACGGCTGGAAATGTAGGAGGGTTGATAAGGTTGATAGGATAGTTTATATTTTAATGTATTCTGATTTCACATTTTATACTGAAATTATAGCGTATACACTTTTAGCTTCCTCTTCTAACATTCTAAAAATCAATAAGCAATTATAACAACATACATGGTAATAAACATATTTTAGTAAAGCATTATTTTTTAAGATCAGTCATGCAGCTTTTGCTTGCATCCAGGCTTTTCAAAGGATAAAATATTTTCTTCTTGTCCAAAACCACTCCATAAAATAGAGCCTCTGTGTAAATAAAAGGTAATCTCACCAAGTGTACAACATACACCAGCATGAATGCAAACATTAAAAAGGCAAGCTCAATTTCATTCTTAGCCACATAACATCTGTTGGGATCATCTCCTTTGATTTAATTGGAATTGTATAATTTTCACTGAAATAAGAGAACTGAAGAACATGGGTAATTATCTTTAGATTTCCTATATTTTTATGGTAATGTCTTGTAACCCCAAATCAATGTCTGCAAATCTGGAAAAGATTAGTAATATTCATTCTCCTTAAAAACAAGATAATCTTGAGTCAGTAAAAATACATGGAAAGTTACAGTAGGTTATATAGACTCCATGAAGAAATTACTTGAACTCATTTCTAATATAGAAAACAATCATTTTTCACATCACTGGCCAATTAAATGAGTTCAAACAAACCTCTCATATCCTGGGGCAATGCAAATTTGCAAGAAAAAAAAATGGCACTCAGTCTTAGAAACCCGAAATAGGAGATCAAAGGAAAACATAACAATACCACAATGCAAATGAGGGTTTGCTCAGGAAATAAAAAGCTCTGCAAAAATGTCCACAACACAGAAATTCCTGGAGCTCAGAGTTTTATAAAGCCGGTGGATATTGTTTGATTCATCTTACCTCTGAAGGAAGATACTGATGCTTACCCTTAGGAAGATACTGATGCTATTGGAGAGGCAGTCCCAACTCCCAAAGTCTGAGGCTTTGGAAATATTTCATTTCTGCTAAATGTTGTGTCTGAAAAACGTTTGTTCATTTGGAAGTGATTATATACTACCTGCACCCCACAACACAAAATTCCCATTAAAATAAGAAACTGAAGGAACAGTAGAATTTTTCAGTCTGAGAATAAAGACCTGGATTCAAAAACCTATAAGGAACCACAGTCCAATATGGTGCAAATAAAGTGTTATTTTAGGCTCTCTCTCTGGCAAGTAAATATCCCCCATCTTAATAACGCTTCTAATTTGGTAGTGTAAGATATCAGGGGAAAGTGGATGAAATATTGCAGTGAAACTCTGAGGCAGAAGTTACAGTTGTTGAAGACATTGGTCACTTCCAGATATTTTATGCAGATAAACCATTTATAATACTGAATTTTGATAGCATTGGATCCCAGAGGCATCCATGAATGAGCCCATGTGGAGTCCACAAGGTTCAGCTTAGGCTTTGGTGTGTATTGATGCTGTCCGAACATACAGCTGCTTTGATTAAGCCATCGGTCTCACTTAGTCCAGTGGGAGAGGCAGAGGTCACTTGGAGTTAGACAAGCACAAAGAGAAGAGAGAAGAGGCTTCCCTACATACTACACAGCCCTATAGAACCTCTTTGGAGAAGGCGAATTAAGAAAAATGCACTATATAGCAGATAGTATAACAACAACAAATAAATATGAAGTTGTATGTCTATGTATTGAGGTAAACAGTGTTTTGCATTAGAGGAGTTTCCAGATTTCTCAGACCCACGTCACTGTGCAATTACACTTCCACACCCACTATTTTCACAAAATTATCATGAATACACAGGTGTACCCTCACGCTCAGCTCCAGCTAATCCCTGAACTATTGGCACATTACTAAGCAGCAGCAACTATAATGAATGGCAATAGCGAAGAAAGGATAGCCTTATCTTTCTGGCAAAAGCTCTGAAAGCTCCAAGAGAAACTCATCATCACTAATGCAAAACCAAGAAAGGAGGGAAATGTGCTTTCGCTAAGCAGCATTCTCACAGGGGCCTCCAACTAGGATAACATCCACAGGAGCTTAGAAAACTTCCTATAATAAAAGCTGGTAAAGTCTCCTGCAGGACAAATGTATCCAAGCAAACAGGGAAGAAAACAGCCATTTTAACTATACTGGTTCATGACTTTTTATTATTTTTTTAATTATTTTTCCTGCTAATTGTTCGTTTATTAATTATATTTGTGTAGCTAAAACAGCTTTGGGGACTATTAATTGAGAATACCAGAGATCTTTAATGGATTTTAAATGCTTATTTAAGTTTAAAGCTTGTGTAGTTACCATTTTCATACACAAAGAAGAAGGACCTAACATCGAATGCAACATCAAAAGTCAAAATTCAGCAGTACAAAGCAGCAATGAGATTACTTAAAACCTCTTCTGTCTCTTAAACATCCCTGCAGTCATTGCCATCAGGAAGTGCAAGAAGTGCAGCTGCGTTCAGCCCTGCAGCAAGAAATTTAAGACTTCAAAGCTGATTTTTCAAAAGCCTCTCAGTTCATTGTTGACAGCAGTGTTCTGGTTTGAATTCCAGAGATATAAGTACATATGCAGGTTTCCCTACATGCAGACTAACATCAAGTGAGAGATATTTTTTGTATAGAAACTATCAACAGGCAAACCACCATATCATCTGGGGTGATGGGGAGGTCAGGACCATAACGTAGAGCTAGGAAAAGCAATAGTAAAGAGGACTGGACAACTGGCATCTAAATCGGAAATGTCTTTATAGGCTTAAAATATAACATACCTCTTACAAATCTTGCATTTTAAAACCTCTTTCTTTATACACTGCCCCTCTTGTCATCTTTCCTCCCAGCTTCAGTTTGTGCCCTGTACTTTTTTGATGGGCTGTATATCTTCTTACAGATTGCAGGTCCTAGGCTGCTGCTGCAGCCCTCCTCGTCATGCCAAAGGGTGTTTGCACTGCAGGCTCCGACTGCTACCTTCCCCATTCTCCCCCTTAGAGAAATCACTCCTCAGAGCAACCTCCATTGCCTGAAGTTCAAGATCTGTGGTAATTACCTTTGGCATGATTTCCACCCCAGCTTGTGCTTCTGTGGGTAAAGTTTTCAGACGTGATATGTACCTGCAAGGTCTCACAGTTCCACACAGTGCCTGGCAGGCTAAATTAACAGCAGTGGTGGGGAAAATATGCTAACTTGCATACATGGCACTGAAATAGGACAACTTAGAATCAGCTCTAAGCTTCAAAATTAGAAAGCCTGATGAGTAAAACCATTATATTAATACCCATTATTAGAAAAAGTGTGAATCTGGCAGTTTTTAAAAATAGAGCTGTGACTGGGAGCACAAGTGTACACACTACTTCTAGAAGACATAGGCTATGTCTATGCTGGTAAATGGTCTTGCTCAGTACGCTCAAGAATGCCCCCAAACATTGGGAGCACATTTGTACCGTTGCTGGAAAATGAGGTCCAAGTTGAAACTCATATAGACTCAGAATATGAGTCTGTCAGAACCACATTTGTCCAACAAAATTCTTCTCAGCGAGGAAAAGAGGAGTGAAACTTTCAATTATTGCACTCTTTTTTGTATTACACCAATTTTGAAGCTTCCATACAACAAGGAATAACTCAGACTTCAACCTGAAGTGCTGATTGAAATAATTCTTAAATGATTCAAGAGTCTGGATTTGATTTATTTTAATTCATATTTTATATTCTTTTTCTGTTTTGATAGCTTGTTCAGTAGATAATGAAAACATGCAAATATTAAAGGATCTCAGCATTTCTAATTGCACTGGCATTCAACTCTGTCTATGATCTGATACTTTCTTGCTGCCGCTATAGCCTGGACATCTTCTAGCTTGGCAGCTTTTCCTACAAGTCAGAACACTACTGCTGACCACAAATCCTTTCCATCATGCAATATAAATATCAGATTTTTCAGGTCTTTCTATTGCCTTAATTTCTCCTGATGCACCAGATCAGCATTCCCTCACTGCTTGAAGTATAACAGATAATAATCTTACTTCTTTATCTCAAGTGTAACTTCACAATAGAAGTGTGAACTATGCACAGTCCCATCATCTGTCTCATTCCCTAGTCCCTTCATAGTCTGACTGCTGGATTCCTTTTTGGTAAATATTTTAACCTCTCTCATTTCATACTTAAATTAGCTCAGAAAAAATGAGTTCCCACTTGCCTTGAAGGGATACAAACCAGTAAGGTAGTTCATCTTTTTCTCCTTTTCTCTCCCAGCCCTCCCAGATGTCTTGAGTCACTTCCTCAAGCATAATGCCAGCAGGAGCCATTAGGTCACCTGTGTATCACAGGCCAATAAATTAATAGATCAGTCTGACTTCACCTGCTTGAACCCTAATGGAATTTAGTCGAATTCAATGGTGCACCACTGCATAGGAACACGAACCACCAAGTTCTTGTATCTAAGACAGATACATGACTGGATGCTGGTTAGGTGAGATTTACAGAGACTCCATCTAGCAAACCACCACCTCTAGTGAAGGGAAAGGCAAATATATGGAAGGCCCCTACCTATTTCATCTGGAAGTAGTCTTTCCTGAGCCCACATCTTGTTATTGGATCATCCAAGCAGATTCTACATACACAAAATAATCATGGAGCAATTTTCCCCTCCATTTGTTCTTCTATCTTTTCTTGAGGGCTGTAGAAAAGACGCAATAAACACAAAAACCTAGTAAGAAAACAAACAATACAATTGCCCAGCTACATTTGAAGGGAAGAAGGAATAAATTCGTTCCTGACTATGCAGGAAAACTCCTTCAGCTCTAGAATTTAAGATTAGCCTCTAGCTACTGCCTTCAAGTGTTACAAACATACCAAGCACCATATGCCATTTTTACTCTCTCCAATACCCAGGAAGAAAGCAGGAGATACTGGTCATTCAAAAAGTCCCGAATTGTCAGGCCAGAAAGGGTTACTGCAATCTTTTAGCATGACATACAATGCACACACTCACACACAGCAATCAGCTTTTTAATCAGACAGGTTCTTCTTGAAAGCTTGGGATGAGAGATACAAAAAGAAACTAGTTCTCTTATTTCACTTTCCCAGGTCAGCCATTCTGGTACTAAATTGCAGTCACAGCTAGAAAGTTATAACTTTTATATAGGTTGGAGTTTTCCAATTTCAACTTCCCACGCTTACCAGAAAGGCTTTACCATGCATACTTACACACCAGAGAAGAGAACATGGATGAGTTATCACAGAACAAGGTCAGGCGTTCATTTCTGTATTGATAACTGCTCTTATCCCATGAAAAATGTGAGGCAGCCTACTCTCAGGGAGAATAACATCAGGTCATTCCTGGCAACACTCCCCCTCCATCCACATATCACAGGGATATCTCAAGAAGTAGCTTGTCCTGTTTTCCATGTTCAAGTTCACAAATAGCCATACACTATTTCCACCTCGATTTTTATGAGAACTTAACTTTCTCAAGATGCCAGGACTTCAAGGGTCGTCTGTGCCTCTATTAGGAAACAATGTGTAAAGCACTACCCACACTTCTGCTTTCTTTGCCCTTCCTTATGGAACAAGTTGTGACAGTCTATTCCCATCAGATGAGCCAAATTCAGATCAGGTGAATCATAGAATCATAAACTAACCAGGTTGGAAGACACCCACCGGATCATCAAGTCCAACCATTCCTATCAAACACTAAACCATGCCCCTTAGCACCTCGTCCACCCGTGCCTTAAACACCTCCAGGGAAGGTGAATCAACCACCTCCCTGGGTAGCTTGTTCTAGTGCCCAATGACCCCTTCTGTGAAAAATTTTTTCCTAATGTCCAGCCTAAACCTCCCCTGGTGGAGCTTGAGGCCATTCCCTCTTGTCCTGTCCCCTGTCACTTGGGAGAAGAGGCCAGCAACCTACTCTCTACAACGTCCTTTCAGGTAGTTGTAGAGAGCAATGAGGTCTCCCCTCAGCCTCCTCTTCTCCAGGCTAAACAATCCCAGCTCTCTCAGCTGTTCCTCATAAGGCCTGTTCTCCAGCCCCTTCACCAACTTTGTTGCTCTTCTCTGGACTCGCTCCAGAGCCTCAACATCCTTCTTGTGGTGAGGGGCCCAGAACTGAACACAGTATTTGTGTGTTAGCACACTTGCTAAGGGTGCACTCAATGCCTTCATCCAGGTCATTGATAAAGACATTGAACAGGGCTGGACCCAGCACTGAGCCCTGGGGAACCCCTTGTCACTGGCCTCCAGCTGGATTTCACACCATTTCCCACCACTCTCTGGGCCCGGCCATCCAACCAGTTTTCCACCCAGGAGAGTGTGCGCCTGCCCAGGCCAGAGGCTGACAGCTTCTCAAGCAGAATGCTGTGAGAAACTCTGTCAAAGGCTTTACTGAAGTCCAAGAAGACCACATCCACAGCCTTTCCCTCATCCAGCAGCCGAGTCACTTTGTCATAGAAGGCCATCAGGTTAGTTTGGCAAGACCTGCCTTTTGTGAACCTGTGTTGACTGGGCCTGATCACCCAGTTCTCTTGCATATGCTTCATGATAGCACTCAAGATCACCTGTTCCATGACTTTCCCTGGCACTGAGGTCAGACTGACAGGCCTGTAGTTCCCTGGGTCCTCCCTGCGACCCTTCTTGTAGATGGGCACAACATCAGCCAGCCTCCAGTCCAGGGGAACTTCCCCAGTCTTCCAGGACTGTTGGAAGATAATGGAAAGGGGTTTGGCCAGCACATCCGCCAGCTCCTTCAATACCCTTGGGTGAATCCCGTCCGGCCCCATAGACTTGTGAGTGTCTAGTCAGGCTAGCAAGGCTCTGACCACCTCCTCTTGGATCATGGGAGCCTCATTTTGCTCCTCTAGCTCCTGGGTTTGTACACAGATGGAACGACTTTCTTTACAATTAAAGACTGAGGCAAAGAAGGCATTAAGTACCTCAGCCTTCTCCTCATCCCCTGTCACTGTTGTTCCTTCTGCGTCCAATAGGGACTGTATGGTCTCCCTAGTCCTCCTTTTATTATTTATATATTTATAGAAGGATTTTTTGTTATCTTTCACAGACTTGGCCAATCTGATTTCTAGCTGAGCCTTAGCCCTTCTGATTTTTTCTCTACACAATCTCACTTCCCTCCTGTAGTCCACCCAAGAGGCCTGTCCCCTCTTCCAGAGCCCATAAACGTTTCTCTTCTTCTTGATATCACTCAAGATCTCTCTGTTCAACCAAGCTGGTTTTCTCCCCTGCCGGCTTTTTTTTTCCAGAACATGGGGATGGCTTTCTCCTGAGCTGCTAGGATTTCCTTTTTGAAGAGCTTCCAGCCCTCATGGGCTCCCTTGCCCTTTAGTACTGTCTCCCATGAGATTTTGCCAACCAGCCTTCTGAAGAGTTCAAAGTCTGCCCTCTGGAAATTTAAGGCTACTGTCCTACTAACCACCCTCTTCACCTAGAACAGAAAACCCTATCATCTCATGATCACTTTGTCCTAGGTGTCCACCTACTGCCACATCCCCCACAGGGCCTTCTCTGTTCACAAACAGCAGGTCCAGGAGGGCACCCTCCCTTGTTGGTTCACTCACCAGCTGTGCAAGGAAGTTGTCTTCCACACACTCCAGGAACCTCCTAGACTGCTTCCTTTCTGCTCTATTGTACTTCCAGCAGATATCAGGAAGATTGAAGTCTCCCACAAGAATGGGAGGCATTGATCTAGAGATTAACCCCAGCTGTGTATAGAAGAGCTCACCAGCTGCGTCTCCTTGGCTGGGTCGTCTATAACAGACTCCCATCACAAAATCTACCTTCTTATAGGCTCCTCTGATTTTAACCCACAAGCACTCAATCTCCTCATCGCCACAATCCATCTCAATGGTGTCCAAGTCCTCCCTTACAAAGAGGGCTACCCCGCCTCCTCTCCTACCCTTCCTATCCCACCTGAAGAGTTTGTACCCCACCATAGCTGTACTCCAGTTATATGAGTCATCCCACCACATTTCCATGATGGCAACTACATCATAGGCTCCTTGCCCTACAACAGCTTCCAGCTCTTCCTTCTTATTCCCCATGCTGCATGCATTGGTGTAAATGCACTTCAGCTGAGCTGCCAAGTCTTCAGCCCTCTTAGAGGGAACAGAGTTCATTTCCAATTGCCTGGTAACTGGAGTAGCTAGCTCCAGAGTGCCCATGTCTGCCTTAGCACCCTCAGGTGTGTTCTCCCCCACTTTCTGTGTGGTGAGGTACTGGTGGTCCTCACCAGCACACCCTCTCCCAATCACCATTGCCCCAGGTCCAGGCTCGTTCCTGTCTAGCCTGGGCTCAACCCACTCCCCCTTCACACCTAGTTTAAAGCTCGATTTATGAGGTTAGCTAGGTTTTTAGCAAGGGCTTTAGTTACCCTAGGAGACACACATGTCCCATCCTTAGCAACAAAGCCTGGGGGTGCGTGAGCCACCCCATGATCAAAAAAGCCAAAGCCCCTCTCCGTACACCAGGCTCAGAGCCAGGCATTAATCGAATTCTTCTTCCTGACTTCCCGCTCCTCTCTATTTAGGCTTGGGATGGAGCAGAATACTATTTGTGCCCCAGAGCCCTCCATCATTTTCCCCATGGCCCTGAAGTCATTCTTGATGGTTTTGGTCTTTTTGTTTAATAGACCATCATTACCAGTTTGGACTACTATCAGAGGATAGTAGTCTGTCTCGTGGACCAGAGAAGGAAGTTTTCTAGCTACCTCCTTCACTGATGCCCCCGGTAAGCAGCAGACCTCTCTGTGGAGTGGGTCCAGTCTGCAAATGGGTCCCTCCGTTCCTTTTAGGAGGGAGTCCCCTACAACAATCACTCTCCTCTTCTTCTTAATGGAGGATATTTTTATCTTTTTCTGAGGATGGTGCAGCCTAGGGAAGGATTCTAGGCTGTAGGAGCCATCACCCTCATTCTCAGGGTTGGATTCCACCTGCAGCACCTGGTACTTGTTCACCAGGGGGATCTGGGGTTTTGGTGTCTGGGTGAGGGGAGCAGGTTTCTTTCATCTGGCAGGAACTTGCTGCCATTCCCTATCTCTTGTAACCCCAACCTTGCAGTTTGCAGGTGGATGATGTTTGGAGACATCAGCTCCAGCAGACTGCTGAGTTAGTGAGAGGGCACTACTCCACTTGTCTATCTCTCTCGCACTCCCTGATGGTCCTCAGCCTCTTCACCTCCTCCCTTAGCTCCTCCACCATGTGAAGGAGTTCCCCTACTCGAGCGCAGCTTTCACAAGTGGAGCCAGTACCAGAGGCACGAGCTAGTGTGGGAGGGGGGCACTGCCTGCAGCCTAGGGTCTGGGTAGCTGCATGCACCCACTGTGGCTCTGTCTGGGCGGCAGCATCCATCCTGCCTGCTGCAGCACACAGAGCAGCTTTAATCTTCTGCCAGGTGGTCACCATGGTCCTCGGTATCTTCTGTCTAGTCCCTAGGTTCTCTCTGTGCCCTGCCTTCACGCCCTGCCGCTCAAACTGCCCCACTCCTCTTCACCACGCTCCAGGTCGCAGTGCTCCCAGGGGACCGTTTAAATCTCCCGCGGTATCCGCCGGGACCGCCCCCTCCCGTCAGGCACCGCGGGACCAGCGTGTGGGGCTGTCAGGACCCCCGCCTGGGTTTTTCTGGGATTTTCCCGGCTCAGGGAAGGTCCCACCGCCTCAAAAAGTACCCCCCACCACAGAACTCACCGTCCTGCTGCCGGGGGCTGCCGAAGAAGCACATATATATGATATAATATACATATACGATATGATATATATACATATATATGATATAATGTGTGCAAAAATGTTTTCAAAGAGTTGCTACGTCAGGCATGAGGAGCTGTGCTGAGAATATGAAGCTGATGCAAGACTGAAAAAGAAAATTCATGAAGTAATAAGCACTGGAAGGTCGATTTGACCCAATTTCCCATTTTCTCAGAGGACACAAGGCAGTGTTTAGGAGTGCAGAGACAATACTTGTTAATAACTGCTTAAGTTCAGTAGTCTACAACTCAATTTTCACAGCTGCATTACAAGTGCAGAATCAAGCAGTGATCTCATAAGCCGTTCTAAAGGATATTTTCATGAAAGAATCTTTCATTTTCTTCCCAGCTGCCAAAATTAAACATCCCCTGAAATCTATGGAATGTGCTTCTATGGGTTTCTTCTCAATTTCTGCTGAAAATCTCAGTGGTAACTTAATGCACTGTTTCTAGTTCCCCACTTTCTGCAAAACTTGGGGTTTAGTTAATTTTTTCCTCGGTGAATGCATCAAGAACACCATAATTCTATTGCTTTTAATGAGCTATTCCTACAGGCATTACCGCATCACACCTCACAGGTGCTATTTAATCACTTCTAAAAAAATACAGTGCACTGATTTAACGTATTTTGTTCTGTAGATATGGTATCTAAAGCCTGATGGCCCAAAGCTCTTACATATAGTCTCATGCAGATGGACATAACTCTCATGAAGACTCCTACACCATGAGTAGCCATACGTACAGAATCTTCAACTGCAAGAATGGAAGAGCTTTATTTGGGTATTATTTCACAACAGCCCCTTTGTTCTGTTATAAACTTTTACCTAATTGAGAGGCTGACAAATATCAAGTCCTCAGCTTCTTTGGGGCTTTTTATTTCTCTCCTAGAATTAAATGCACACACTCACAGAGACCTGTATTGCACGTGCTCACACACACATATGCACAGACACGCAGTGCACCCACACAGCCCCAGTTGCACACACTACACAGAGGACCACAGTACACACAGACCTGTGTTGCACACGCATATACAAGCACACACGCACACAGCCCCAGCTGCACACACATACGGACACACAGACCATGTTGTGCGTGTGTTTGTGTGTGCATGTGCAACACGGGTCTCTGTGTGTATGCATGTGCAACATGGGTCAGTGCATGCATTTCTGTGTGTGCAACACGTGTCCGTCTGCGTGTGTGTGCAACACGGGTCTGTATGTGTACACGTGTGCAACATGGGGGTGGTGTGCCTGTGCAACACAGGTCTCTGTGTGTGTGTGCAACATGGGTCTGTGTATGTGTGCATGTTCAATACGGGTCTCTCTGTGTGTCTGCATGTGCAATACAGGTCTCTGTGTGTGAGCATGTGCAACACTGGTCTGTGTGTGTGCAACACGGGTCTCTGTGTGTGCAATATGGGTCTGTGTATGTGTGAGCATGTGCAACACAGGTCTGTGTGTGTGTGCAACATGGGTCTGCGTGTGTGTGAGCATGTGCAACACAGGTCTGTGTGTGTGCAACATGGGTCTGTGTGTGTGAGCATGTGCAACACAGGTCTCTGTGTGTGTGCAACATGGGTCTGTGTGTGTGTGTAACACGGGTCTGTGTGTGTATGAGCATGTGCAACATGGGGCTGTGTGTGAATGCCTGTGCAACACGGGTGTCTGTGCATGTGCACAACACAGGTCTGTCTGTGTGCGTGTGCAACATGTCTGTGTGTGTGTGCCTGTTCAATACGGGTCTGTGTGTGTGCAACACGGGTCTGTGTGTGTGTCCATGTGCAACATAGGTCTGTGTGTGCATGTGTACACGTGTACAACACGGGTCTGTGCATGTGTTTGTGCGCATGTTCAATGCGGGTGTCTGTGTGTGTGCAACATGGGTCTGTGTGTGTGTGCAAGACGAATCTGCACGTGTGCATTTGTGTGCATGTGTGCAACACAGGTGTGTGTATGAGCATGTGCAACATGGGTCTGTGTGTGAATGCCTGTGCAACACAGGTCTGTGCATGTGTGCAACATGGGTCTGTCTGTGTGTGTGTGCAACACATGTCTCTGTGTGTGTGCCTGTTCAATACAGGTTTGTGTGTGTGCAACACGGGTCTGTGTGTGTGTCCATGTGAAACATAGGTCTGTGTGTGCGTATGTGCACGTGTACAACACGGGTCTGTGCATGTGTGTGTGCGCATGTTCAATACAGGTGTCTCTGTGTGTGTGTGCAACATGGGTCTGTGTGTGTGTGCAAGACAAATCTGCATGTGTGTATTTGTGTGCATGTGTGCAACACAGGTCTGTGTGTGTGTATGAGCATGTGCAACATGGGTCTGTGTGTGAATGCCTGCGCAACACAGGTCTGTGCATGTGTGCAACACGAGTCTGTCTGTGTGTGTGTGCAACACATGTCTCTGTGTGTGCCTGTTCAATATGGGTCTGCGTGTGTGCAACATGGCTTTGTGTGTGTGTGCATGTTGAACACGGGTCTGTGGGCGTGTGCAACACGGATCTGTATGTGCATTTGTGTGCATGTGTGCAACACAGGTCTCTGTGTATGTGAGCATGTGCAACATGGGTCTGTGTGTGTGTGCATGTTGAACACGGGTCTGCGTGCGCGCGACACGGGTCTGTGTGCATTTCTGTGCGAGTGTGCAACACGGAGCGGTGCGTGTGCGCGCCCACGTGCCACGCGGGTCGGTGTGTGTGTGCGCGTGCGCGTGCCACGCGCCCCGGGCGCGGCGGGGGGGGGCGGTGGAGGTGCCGGGGGGGAGCGGGGAGGGGTGTGCGCGCCACCGCCCGGCCCGGCCCGGCCCCGCCCCGCGGTAACAAAGGCTGCGGGCGCCCCCGCCGCGCGCCGCCCTGACTCATCGCGAGCCGCGCGCAGGCTCCGCGCCCGCCTCCCTTCCTCTCTCCCTCCCGCCGCGGACAGGCGGCGGCAGCAGCGGGGAGAGGAGGACGAGGAGGAGGAGGAGGGGAAAAAAAGAAGGGGAAGCGGAGGAAGGAGGCCGCGACACCGCCGCGATGGGTAAGGCGGCCGCTCGGCCCCGGCAGCCCGGCGCTGGGGGGCGGGCAGGGGCACGGGGGGCCCGCGTTATGTAAGGCGGTTCTTTGATAATCCCTGACCGCTGCTCGTAAGGATCCTCCATTTCTCTGGGTTTTTTTGGCTTGGGTTTTTTTTTTTTATTATTATTTATTTTGCCTTGTTCCTGCCTACAGTTGCAGCCATGTTACCTTTGCCTTTTCTCTGTCTTAATTAAGTGTTCTCGCTCGCCTCTTGCATCCAGCTTCCCACAAACGCCGTCGGATTTTTCATTCACGGGGCGCTCGGGCGGATTTCTCTTGCTTTCCCCGCTCTTTTGCAAACCGCGGCTCTCCTGGCGTTGAACACTCATTGTGAAAAAAAAAAAAACAAAAAAAAAACCAACCAAAAAACCTCCCTTCCCAGAAAGCCGGCCGTAACGTAGATCCCGGGGCCGAAGAGGGAGTGCCCAGACCGAGCTGCGGCGGTGGGATGGGGCCGCAGGTCCTGAGGGTGAGGAGCTGCTGTTTTGCAGCCTGGTTGAGGAGGTGGCAGCTCCTCCATTCGGCTTTGACATCGGCCCTTCCCGTGGCCTCAGGTCGCCCGGTAGTTTCTTCGCAGGTCGCGCGCATCTTTCGCTTTCAACTAGAAGTTTCCACGGGAAGAAGCGGTTGCAGTGCCTTCCTCGCTTTTTCTGGCTGTGGAATGTGTGTAAATACTTACCTTAACTGCCTTAAAACAATGCAGAACCTTTGGAGAATGGTTCAGAGTAGAAGCTGCCTGGGTCAGGCATGAGGAATAGCAGTGAAACTATAAGGATGTACTGATGGTGTGTTTTTTCATCGTGTGGGTTGAAAAGGCAAGACACCAGGATCTAGTTTGTGTATGTTTCCTGTCTCTGTTCACAAGGTAGGACTGTCAGTCTCATCACTCTGGTCAAAGTCTTAGTTGTAGCTAACTGTATTTTGGTTTCCAGAAACAAAAACTTCGGGGCATTGGTTAAAACCTGTTATGAAAAGTTGGTGCAGATTGAACACAGCACTCTTTTTTTTTTTCAGATGAGACTACACTTCAGTTGCAGGCAAGCTGGTAAACAGCTTGAGAATCTGCTACAGCTTGCTGCATAAGTGAGAGTATTTGTAATTATTTACAGAAGACAGAAATAATTTTCTTGTAGAATCTGTCAGTGTCAGTCCATGATTGCCTGGAGAGGTTGCCTGTGAAAATACAGAGGTACCTTCCTCCCCCCATTTAACTTCTTCACATATTAGGAGCCTGATTCTGTTGTCTTTAAAATCAAAGCAAAGTCTAAGTAGCTTCTGTAGCAGCTCTTGTTGCTGGCAGCAGCGACTGAAATCAGTTTTACCTTGGCTAGGAACTAATAATGACTTTCCATGTTTAAGATCTGTGTTTAAGCTTCTACAGTCAATGCACTAGCTTCCCTCATTCAGCTTATGGTATTCGTTTTGGTAATGCAAAAGCTGAAAATCCGTGGTATTAAATTGAGGATTAATTTTTACTTCCTATAGCTTTTATATTTTTCCATTAATTTGACTCAACAAACGAGCTTTTGTGGGAGAGAGTGCAGTCATGTCTTACGGTTAAACATATGGTCTATTTTGTGTTTATGAAGTTGGTATGGTGTTAGCTGATTTGTGTACTAATGATATCCAAAGGAAGCCCAAGCCGGTATATTCTAACTAAACTCAAAAGATTTCTGTCATTAAAAATACCTGTACATGTGCATTTTCATTATCTCTACTGTGTAGAAAAATTTCTACTGGCATTCTGGTTCCAAGTGTGTGTTCCTTTGAAATTATCATGGCAGCGCTTTCCTCCTAGAGGACAGTGATTTCCTCTCATGAAATATCAGTGATTTCCAAAATTATAGTTTTTGTTGTTTGCATTTATAGTTTTTAAAGTTGCATCTGAGTGTGGTTTAAACAATGTTCGGCTTTTGGCTTCGAGAGGCAAGTTGCATTAAGTACTCCTGGCAGTAGAGCACCTGAATATTTGAGATGACACGTGCACCACAAGTACTTTTGCCTTTGTTAGAACAGTTATAGGTTTTACTCTTCAGTTACTAATGTTATGTTTCAGTTTCACAATGAATGTCCTCTTTCTCCAGTCAGTTTTTGGTTTCTGCCTTGAAAAACACAACTGGTATACCCGTGCAAACAGTATATCCAAGAAAGTCTTCCTAGTTTATAGCAGTGGTTTGCAGAGGTTCTTGTAAGCAGGCTGCAGTTATTCCACAGACATAAAATAATAAAATAAAAATCAGGAACTTGGTTACACACTGACCACTCAACACTAATTCTTGGCCCCAAAAGATGGAGAAATGCCATGTATGAGAGTTTGTATGCAGAATACAAATACAGGTCACAGTTTATTTTTATGGCACGTTATCAGTTTGATTGAAGTATTGATGTTATGGTCTGTAATAGTGAGAGCTCACAAAAGTAATCTTCCCTTTTGAAAGTACTGGTTTTGTTAGCAGGAAATGGAAGACAGCCTCTTGCTCCCATGAAGCTTGATACCTACTTAGATGCTGATTGGGCAGCAAACTGCAAAATCAACCTGCTAAACTCTTTATAAAATACCTAATAGTAATAGCACAATGACAGCATTTCTAAGTTTCATAGGCTATAATGTAGATACACCTCCCAACGTACTCCCTTTTCTCTCCCAGTTTACCTTAAGAATTCTCACGTGCAGCTGCTTATCAAGTTTTTGGGTCAACTTGGAGTTGCCAGACACCAAATCCAGACTGAACCGCAGACTGGGGTGTAACAAGCCCCTGCCTGGCTTCAGGGCAGGGCAGAGGGAGAAGGGGGTTGGGGTGAAGCTTCAGACGTGGCTGTGTGCAATATTGCCTTCAGGAAGATAAGGATAAACCTGCCTACTTTTAATAAAAACTGTAACCTCAGACATGAGAGGACTGAAAGCCAATGAAAAAAAAAAAAGACCAAACTTCCATCTTGAGAGCTTTTTTGCTAGCTTTCTTGCAAGAGATACAAGTCAGACTAATAAACTGTATGGAAAAGACATGTATCAATTGCACAAAAAGATAATTTTTTGTTCATTTAAAGTTTTTGCTAGAACAGCAAGACTTCTAACAACACCAGCATATTAGTTCTAGCCAGCCAGAATACACCAGTTTAAGCCAGTACAAAAACTTGTGCAAGCATTTTCTATAAGTGAGAATGGTTTGGGCAAAAGTCTTGTCTTGAAAACGCAAACACAGAGGAAACTGCTTTTAGATTGCATTTCTTTTTCTTCAGTAATATTCCTTGAAGTGTGCTTCTGAAGCAGCCAGAGAGGTTGGGTTACTTCTGACTGACCTTCTTTAACGAATAACTGTTCCTGTGTTCAGGCCAATATTTGTGACCTTTTGTTACTATGTGAGACTGAAACCAACCAATTTTCTCTTTAGCTGTAAGTTAAAGGCTTCATTCACAAGTGTTTCCTGAGAACAGAATATTCAGAGGTATTTTCAAAAGTCTGTGAGGAACATCTGCCTTTCTGTGGCACCAGAATCTAAGTTGAAAGAGAAAGGGCAGAAGAACAGCTGAAACCTGAAGGAAACAAAGCAATTATAATGGAAGTGAGAAAGCTATGACAACACACAGGAATGGAAGGGAACAGAAATCCCTTAAGGGAAATGCTTGGAGGAAGAGAAATACTAGAAGCAGAGGAAAGACTGGGATTGTAAATGGATGAATGGAACAACAGAGAACAGACATAGGAGAGGGAAATCAGGAGCTTGATTGACTCTGTGTGTCTGTGCTCCTCCCCTCCCCCCCAAAGTTAAGAAAACAGTTGGGGTATATGTATAAATAAAATCAGATAATTTTTATTCTCTTTTTTTGTAGTACCATTTGGCTGCTGCTGACAGTCCTTGAGAAGACTTGTTATAATTTTCCATCTTCCTCAAGTAAAGTTGATTTATTTATGGAAGTTCTGAGAATTTAATTATTTATAATTTTTTTTAAAAGAAAATATTAACATAACTTAGCATTTGCTCAATAAGGGGAGAACAATGTCATCACCGTTTGTCAGGAGAGAAAGCTATGGAGATTCATTTGTGGCATCTGTCAAGGGGCTTGGTTGTTATCCCTTTGTAACTGTCGCAGGATGCAGTTCATGTCTTAAGATGACAAAGGGACATTAAACAGTGACCCAGTTACTTATGTAAGAGAAAATCCACTTTCTGCTGTTGACTAGTCCACCTGGGTCTGTTCACATGCTGTGTGTTCATGAAAATTAACATCCCTGCTGTCTTGATGCTGTAGGAGGCATTGCGTTTAAAGTTCTGACTTGTTTCCAGAATAAAACAGATTAGGAGCTATATCTAAACTTATGGAAATTAGGTGTCTTAGAATGTTGATGTGTGTTGTCCAGCTAACGGAGAATTTTAATGACAGTTTGAATTTAATTAGATGAGGAGGTTTTCCTAGTAAAGGGTTTTATAAGTAGCAGCTTTCATTGCAAGAACGATCTCTTAGGGCCTCTCTTTGTTAAATATGGCCTAGAGAATTGTTTCCGTTTAAAAATTTTAAAATAATGGCAACCAAACAGAATTTTGTTTGGTAGAGTAAAATGATAGTTTAAAGTCATGGACTTCTGAATGTTTAAGTTCCTCTTAGTGCAAAAATTTGCTAACGTAATAGAATTTACGTGTGCTCTAGATATGCCTAATAGCATTTTTAGACTCTCTGAAACAAATGGCTCTCACACAAAGAGCCCTCAAAGCTGGGCACACAGTCTAGTGACATTTGTTCGGTCTCAGAGTTGTGTGCTTCTAGTTTAGAGAGCTTTGAAGTTATGCAGAAACCCTGCTGATCTCATACTCTTCTTAAGATGTAATTCAAGTACATTATGAAGTTGGCAGACACTCAGAAGAGTCTGTCAAATCTATAAACCAGATAACTGTTGTTCATTTAACACCAGATAGAGGACAGAATTTAGTGCAGGATGCTTTAGGACCTGCAAATAAATAGCATATGCTGTAACTGTACAAGTGTGCACTGGCAGGGTATATGTCTTAGAAATGTTTCTTGATTTGAAGCACTTTCAGCTACGTCTTTGCAAATTCTGATAAGAAATGTCAGGGAATAAATGTGTGTGTCTGAAAGAGTTCAAAATATGCATAAATTGAGACAGTGTAGATACCTGTACAAAGTTGTGTTCAAATTTGAAGCTTAAAATAAATGAAGAATTTTCACTTCATGCTTTCCATGTGTAGGTTAGGCACGAACCTCTTAAAATTGCATTTACACATTTAAAAATCGGGGAAAACAATAGGAAACCCCCACATGTTGCAAAGGAAATATTTTAAGTGTTCCACTTCAATATTACTTCAATATTCATATTTCACAGCTCTTAGAACCTTACTGCTTCCTAGTCATGCATTATAGGAACATCTGAAGCATAAGTCAGTTCTGAGCTTTTATTAAAACACTAAGTTATTCCTTATGTTAATGATAGCTCAGGGATATTTGTGGAAGTTAGTCTGTGCTGTTGAAGTTCATCAGTTGTTTCCATCCACTAGTACTTGCTGACCTGATGACTATGAACATTTTAAAGAGCTGTGCAAAATCTATGTATAACTTTTATTTTATTCTTTTGTTGACCCTTCCTATCATTTGACTCTGATTTGACAAGTCATTTCAAGTATCTGATTAAATTCAACTAAGAAGGTGTGTGGCAAATAGCAGCCTTTCTTTCAGGCTCACTGCCCGTGTTCTGCAAATGTACTTGGAAATAAGACTGGACAGAATAATATGGATTTTTTAAAAGAGAGGTGGGGTCTGAGTGAGAAGACTGAGATTCATGGAGGAGAGCGGCTAAGCAGTATAGGATGGATGACATGAGGATTGAATAAAACCTTGGAGAAATTTGTCAGGGCTGCCAATGAGCCTGTGAGGGAGGAAGCTTGTGTTTGGGAGACCTGTGGAAGCAACTGCTCAGCATCTCCTGGTAGTCTTGAGTTTGCAAATCCATGGTCAGCCACCTGTGCATTTTTATGACCTTCCTGGTATACTAACAGGGGAGCATCAGAGCAAAAGCCTTGCAGTTGAAAACCCTATCCTTATTGCATTCTTCACCTTTCAGTAGACATCTTTACCTCTACAATACACCAGTCCAAAAAAACTCTTGATGTAACATATCAGCCTTCTCTTATTCTGCCTTGCATATAGTAAAGAGATCTGCAGTTGGAAGAGAACTGTCATACCCAAGACTTACAAATTCTGTTCCACTCCTTTGCCCTTATTTACATCCAGACTGGAAACTAAAATTGCATCATACTATAGGGATTCATTCTGTGATGGTGGTTTGTGCTAGATGCTGAAAATTCTGCTGGCTTAGCTATTGAGCGTAAATATCAAAACCCATCAAATATGAACACCTGCAAGCTTTTAAGGTCTTCTGGGTGAGTGGAGTGTTTGGCCTGGGGGGTCTGCATGTTGCTGAGGACAGTCTAGCTCTGCAGCTAGAAACTCCTCTTGTGGGACCACGATTAGAAATGTTTCCTGTCTTTGATGCTGGACATGACTGTTCAGTGACTTAAATTAATGGGGCTGGTTTAGCCTTTCTAGCCATAAATGCAACCTTACAAGTACATGCCACTGTTTACAGGGCTAGTAGCACACCTGTTCACTTCTCTAGCCTTGCTAAGCTTGTCTTGTATCCTTTCTTTATAGTGAAATCCCATTGTGCACCCAGTCAACAGCACCCAGTGCCCTGCAGGCATATCTTGAGTTCAGTACTACCAAGTAGCTACTTGTGCTGCACGAAGGCTTTGGAACAATTTCCTGAAATCAAAATGCTGTTTCATCTTGACAGCAGGAACACAGCATGGGAAGAGAAAAGGGTTTTAAAGCCAAAGCAGGATTGTACACATTTATCTTATCTAAATCTTCCCTGTCCACAAAATGTTTAGCTTACCCATCTTGGGCCTCTGGAAGAACTGACTGAAGTCAGTATTCAGTCTGGTGTACGTGGTAATAGCATCTTCATATCTCTGGCCACTTCCTCAACCAATCATCCAGTGTGGACACTGGAAGTCACTGCGTTACTGGTGTATTAGAACCCTTGTACAAACACCGAATACGCATCTCCTGAACTGTAGTGAGCATACAGTGAGTGAACATGACCTTTAAGAGGAGTCACAGCAGCAATGAACAGTTACGAGGTATTTCCACACTTAACTGTCTCTGTTCATTTCTCTCCCTCTCCTCTAAATAACTAGTAGTCATTGGTTTTTTTGTTCTTCTCCTGTACTTATGTCTTGAACTGATTTTAGGATGAGGATGTTCTTGGTGGGGGGATCAACCTCAACAGAGCACTGCTTTGTGGAAACTGGTATGATTAAATGAATTTAGAAATCCATTAATAGGCTTTATACAAATACATTAGCTCTACTCCTGCAAAACCTGTTGGGCAGTCCCTTTTCTTACCTGTTTTTTCATGAAGTTTGGGGAGAAAGTGCAGACGTGCTGGCTCCTGCCATATGGAGTTAGGGGAAAAGCAGAGAAAGATTTATAGAGGGAAGGGGATGGAGCATGTATGTAAGGGATTGCTGACAGGAGCCAAGCAGGTTCAGGGTTTTTTTTTGTTTAGTTTTTTTAAACCATTGCAGTAAAAATTCCATAACTCATTTACATCAAGATAGTGCTTCAAAGATACCAATCAATACATTTATGTACAGCAGTGCCCTTTACAGGTAAAAATCACACTTCTCTCTCTGATGTTACGATGTACTTTTTCTTCATGTCTTTTCTGTTTTACCTAGGAATTCTTTCTTGCTCTTAACACTCTTCCACAATCATCCTATTCCTTCAGGCTTCATTTCATTGCCCAGTTTTGTATAACATTTTCCTCCTCTAGTTATCTGTTCTTTTTCATATTTCTTCCTCCTCTGATTCTGTCTTTATTAATTATCTGACAGCTTCTTCCATCATCTACCCTTTCCACTATCTTCTTTATGAAAAGAGCTGAAAAACTGGTGCTTCACTTTCTGATTTCAAGAACTGAAGTGATTTTTTTTCTTCGCTTAAGTATCAGTTATTTACAACCAGTTTAAAATCGTGCTTAAGTTTTGCCTGATGTACAGTAAGTAAGAATGTATGAAAGAATGTGTCTCATGGGAAAGAAATTGTACAGAAATGTGCCCTATTCATGTAAATGTTGTTTATACAGCATTCTTGTACCTATGCAAAGCCCACACTGAGTACCACTAAAGTCATTGGAATCCTTCTTTTCTGACCTAGATGTTGCAGACCTTAAACTGTCCTGTTTTGGTGAAACCATGTAAAATCATATGCATCACTTCCCCATCCTTTCAAGATGTAGCAATATTGGTTCTCCCATTTATACCATTGGGGGAGAAATGGCAGACATTAGACACAAGCACTGTTAAAATGTATTTTATTGGTAGGTATTATTCCGTACTAACATGTAGCATCTGAAGGAACTTGCCAAATGAAGAAAGAGCTATAGCCTGTGATAAATCAAGTTCCCCAAATAACTTTCTTTTTGTTAAAAGTTGATATCAAAGAAGAAACTAGTTTAACATGGAGGTCATCATATTAGAACATCCTCCTGTAAAAGGAATACTAAGCATGGTGTCGTAAGTTATTAATATGCATATAGTGACCTTTGCTCTATCTTATAGCAGCAGCATAGGGAAAAAGAAAAACTGTTCTCAGAAATCTGTTTCAGAAACTCCCTTTGTAGCCATTAGGTGATGGCTTCCAGTGCTTTTTGATATTCCCAGAAAATGTTAGGAGTCCCTTTTTTGCAGAACTGATAAACATTGTGCTTCTAATAACACATATATTGGAGTGTGGATACTTAATGCTGTGAATGCATGAATGGTAGGCAGAAACAAAAAGCAATTCAATAACACTTCTTCAGAATGCATCTTCATTCCGGAAATGATCTGAAGGATTTGTTTAATTTTATGAAAGCTGTAACCTCTCCCTTTACGAGGAGGCTGAAGGCATCAAAGATCTTATTTTGATAAGGTAGTATGGAAGACTTCTTACACAGTCTCTGGTAGAGACTGGAAGAGTTCTCTTGTGAACGTTAAATTTGAGTTCAGTGCATGTACGCAATTCAAAACAGATGGCTGCTGGGGGAAATGCCCTAGATAATACAAGCACTTCATGTTAGTAAGGTGTGGCCTGTTTTACTTTTCCTTTTGTTTTTTTTTTTTTAATTTAAATTGATTTTTAAGTAGGCTTTCTGATCAAAAGCAACAGCTGTGGAGTACTGGATTGTTTTTAGCATACTTAATTCTTCCAGTTCTGAACAGTGTTCTGTCCTGCAGTGATCATAACAGCAAGGTGTCACTTGGAAGCCAGCATACATAGCAACTACTTAAACTTAAATGCATGCTTTTCTAAAATAAGAAATGGTCATCAACAAAACAGCATTCTTGGCTGTACATAAAGAACTTCCTGGATTTTTTTGAAATCTGTTTAATAGGCACATTTTACAAAATTACGTAATCTTTCACAGATTTTTTTGAAGCACAGGCTGCTTGACCTCTTTAATATCTTAAAGTAATAGATAAATCTATTTTTTTCACATTGCCAAAAATTTTTCTTAAAATGAGAAATATGCTGAGTGGCCTGCTTGCAGATTAAGATTGGACTTTGGGCAGAGATGTAACTCTGAGATCAAGAATTAGATGTCAACTTGAAGACTCGGGCGTTCTTGCAAGCTCCTGTTTTTTCTTTTCCTTTCTACTCCCTGGATTTGTGTACTTCTTGCAAAAGCAGCTTTGTGACAAAACAGGCCTCTTATGATTTTGGACACATTTTAGAATAAAAGTATTTTTTTAGCAATTAATTGTTGGCTTCTCAAAGAACAGTTGGAATAGATCTTTGATGGCCACTATGGTTATTGTATTTATGCAATGGTAAAAGATTGTGTCCTTGAACTTTGATCATGTCGTGTGTGTTGGACTTCAATGTTGTTTTCTAACACCTTCAGGGGATCAGTGCAAATTTAGAAGCCAAATTCTGCTTGTGTACATAAGCATAGTATTGTGCTTTGTATTTGTGGAATTAATTTGTCCCCAGAATTCAGCATATCATTTGAACATTTTCATTCTAGAAGTTTCTAGTGCTTCATCTAATGCAATCTAAGGGCAATGTAAAACAAGACAAGACAGTCTGGTTGCTTTGAACTGAAAGACCTACATACTCAAAACAGAGTTTATAAAGGAGCATTAATTCAACGAAAGTAGAACTTCTTTTTCAGTGCTGAGAAATGACTTCTTTAAATCAAATATAACAAATACTACCAGATGACAGGTTTAAGTGCATTATAGTCTTAAATGACACTATATTGCAGTGCTTTAAGTGACCTAGTTGCAGAGCATTTAGAAAAGGTAATCTGTGGAAACCAGCCTTGCTGCTGAAGGATCTGTATAGTCAGATTATGGCCTAAGTTCCCCATTGCTCTGTATTATGCATAAAGTGACTGCAGATTTGATTTAAGATGATAATTGGGTCCAAATTGTAGCTTTTGTATTGTGCCTGGGCATTAATGACCATAAGATGATGTGTAATAAAGTGATGGGTAATCATAGAATCATAGAATAACCCGGTTGGAAGAGACCCACTGGATCATCAAGTCCAACTATTCCTATCAAACACTAAACCATGCCCCTTAGCACCTCGTCCACCTGTGCCTTAAACACCTCCAGGGAAGGTGACTCAACCACCTCCTGGGTAGCCTGTTCCAGTACCCACTGACCCTTGCTGTGAAAAATTTTTTCCTAATGTCCAGCCTAAACCTCCCCTGGTGGAGCTTGAGGCCATTCCCTCTTGTCCTGTCCCCTGTCACCTGGGAGAAGAGGCCAGCACCCTCCTCTCCACAACCTCCCTTCAGGTAGTTGTAGAGAGCAATGAGGTCTCCCCTCAGCCTCCTCTTCTCCAGGCTAAGCAACCCCAGCTCTCTCAGCTGTTCCTCATAAGGCCTGTTCTCCAGCCCCTTCACCAGCTTTGTTGCTCTTCTCTGGACTCGCTCCAGAGCCTCAACATCCTTCTTGTGGTGAGGGGCCCAGAACTGAACACAGGATTCGAGGAGCGGTCTCGCCAGTGCTGAGCACAGAGGGAGAATAACCTCCCTAGACCTGCTGGTCACACCGTTTCTGATACAAGCCAAGATGCCATTGGCCTTCTTGGCCACCTGGGCACACTGCTGGCTCATGTTCAGTCGGCTGTCAACCAACACCCCCAGGTCCCTCTCCTCCAGGCAGCTTTCTAGACAGACTTCTCCTAGTCTGTAGCACTGCATAGGGCTGTGCTCACGGTACCTTCATTTTTGAGAAGACTTGAAGTCTCATTTTTAAATACTCATTATAGTTTAGTAGAATTAAGGTCTTAAAACAGTTTTGAGGCTGTAGTGACTCACAGCTGTGGAAGCCAGGAAAAGCTGCAGGTGTTTGGTACATTGGAGAATTTGTGGCAGAAGGGAATAAGCAGTTTTATTTTCAAAAGACTGGTCAGTTCTTTGTATCATGATAACAGATACAATGAGGAAATCCAACTTCCCATGCATTAGAGAGGAAAGGTAACTGTGCTGGCTGCGAGTGACTAATATTTACTGAAGAGATAAGAGCACTGAGCTCTAGCATTAAACAAATGCTCTTCAGAGGAATCTATAAACACTAATTCATTTAAATAGCCTTTTAAGTGAGAGACCAAAGATAAAATTTTGTTTAACTATATGAAAAGTGAAGCAGAGAAATAAAACCAGACTCAAATTTCACCCTCTCCCTGCAGTAATTTCTTTTAAAAAGTGAAAACAAGAAGACCAAGACAGTAGACTGTAAAAGGATGTCTTCCTTTACTCCAATTTTCATGTAGAGTTTAGTTATTGCGTTGCAGATGGCTGCTGTTGACACAGATAGGGAAATAAGAAAGAAGTGAAAATTAGGTTTTTGCCTTGAACAATGAAAGTTGGAAGTAAACAAGTAGCCTAATAAGTGAAAGGCATGCTGTCAAGAGATACTTATTTGGTATATGTGAGAATATTTGCTCCTAAAATGCAGTTTTCTACTATGACACTGCGTCATTTAAAAGAGATATCAAAGTGTCATAATGACAGCTATAATTAAACCTAGCATTTTCAAAGGCTTGTATTCAGACCACAATTTATTCTTCGCCTAAAAATGTGAAGTTTGAGTGTTTTGGTAATTATTTCATTGTATACATATCATCTTTTAACAATTAATTGGCTGGGAAGTTCCTAACCACTTGTTTTCATAGGAATGTGGAGAGCTAATACGATTTTATACTTACACTAGTGAACAGTTAACAAAATTGCCTCTGTGGTACTTATATTCCACTTGTGTCATGTACACTGTGTCAAATTTTGGAATTTTTTAATCAGAATTCACTTTTTAGAGATAGGAATAATTAATAACATTTCCTTAATATTAAAATATTGTTACAGAAAGCAAGCTTGTTCAAGGGCTTTTTGTTTGCCTTTACAACTGAAGACCACAGTGAAAGGGAGTCCACCTTCTTGGTTCTTCAGAGTTGTGCTCGGATCCTTATGGAATAATATGAAGGAGTTACCACATCAAGATAATTTTGCATCATTCTAAAATAAGTTGCTTCTTTTCCCCAGTAGTAAGACTTCACCTCTGTAGTATTATACAGTCATAGTCTGTCTTCTTGTATGTGGAAATGCAAGCAGTATCAAAAATACATACACTGAGTGAATGTGAGACAAGAATCTGAAAAAAAAAACCCAAACAAACAAACTGTGTTTTCAGGAGAAAGGAAATAATTTTGTACCTACAAAGAAGCCTGTCTTACCTGTGCTTGGGTTTTTTTTCCTTCTTGACCCCCAAACTGCTACGTCTCTTATGGAACAAAAGGGTAGTTACCTGTTTTGGAAAGAAAAGGGAAAGATCTGTTATGTAAGAGTTAGGTAGCCAGAGTAGTCTGATCAGGATTTTTCCAATCTGTACTCTGCTACTTTTTAGTAAGACCAAGCAGTTACATTTCTGTTGCACAGGAATACTTATACATACCTGGAAAAAATGGGTCCTGTTTGGATGCAATGTAATGAGCCCTATGGTAGAAACAGTGAAGGTGTTTTGAGCTGAAAACCTTAAAAGAAATACAGAGTTGTCATTTGGAAGCATTTTGAAGTGGAACTGTTGCCAATACTGGAACCAGGTCAGCCATAACCTTGTCTAGCTACTGTTGGAAGCCTCCATGGTCTTTGTAATGTCTCTTCGGGTATGTTCAGGTTCCCCTTTACCCTCCTTTTTGCCCCATCTCCCCTTACATATCATATGTTCTGGGCACATGCCCATCTTGGTAGCCCGGTCCTAAACTCTCTCCAGTTTTTCTGCGTCCTTCTTGATCTGGGACACCTAGAACCAGCAAAGAATTTTGGGGGACACAAATCCTTGCCAGGGATCAAGCAGAGCCTTGGTCTGCTGGCTGTGCTTCTAATATAGCCAATATACAGTTTGCTTTATTTACCTTGAGAACATGCTGCTGCCTCATGTTCTCTTTGGCATCCATTGCAACCCCGGGGGCTTTTCAGCAGCTTGTTCTCTGCCTGCATTGATGCTTGGAGTAATTCTCATTGTGCCTAACTGCTTGTTTCAATGGGATGTGAGATAGGAGACCTTTTTATCTTGTGCTTACAGCTGAAATATTAGCAGTTTCCCTGATAAATATTGTTTTAAGGATCAATTGCTGACTGTATTGGTTAATATTACTTCAGTAACACTCCGTATGAGGCTTTTGTATGTTAGTAAAATGGAGATTAAGGATATTAAGCCTGGTAATGCTTTTTAAAATTTTTGGTTTTATATGTGTCTTTTGGAAGTAAGCGGAACGTGACCAGCACTGATCTATGCCTGCTGAAGCAGAGGTATCCTTGTCTTATTCTCATTGCATTCAAACCTAAGTCTTTCAACTGTAGTTAAAATCAGCAGCAGCATTTGGCTTGTGCATAATCCACACATTTACTCCATGAAACTTATCTCTGAGTTTTCCACCTGTGACACGTGACAACTTCTGAACTTCTCCAATTCTTCTTCCTTCTGCTTTCAAGGGATCAATTATAATTGAGAAAGTAAAGTTTCAGAAAAAATAATTGGAAAATGTAGTAGGAGAGATTTTCTTCAGGTGTGGTCCCTTTGTGGCTAGCATCTGTGGGAGTTATATGTGCTGACTGAGAGGAATTTCCTTGGCGCAAATACTATAAACACATAATATATAGAGAGGACTGTGCTGTTCCTTAATGTTGGTGCAAGATTCTAGGATTCCTATCCTAGCGGAGGATGGGAATAGGGCACGTTGTTGGAGTTTTTTGGACTACTGACAGACTGTTGCAAGGATTTTTTTAGTCTTTCTTGACTGTCAGGTAGTCCATAAATAGCTCCTCAGTGCACTCAGTTATGCTGAAGGCTGCAACATCCTTGTTACATGCAGGAGCTAGTCAGGAAATTACTTAGAGCAGTAGAAGTTTCTTTGTAGACCATGTTTAGGGTTGGACTGCATTACAGCGCTCTGGACTTGAAGTGCTGGTTCCCAGTGTTGCATTCAGAAACCTGAGCCAGGAGTTTGTATCTCTAAACAGTGCCTGGAGAGTTCAGAGTAGGATCAACTACTGAGCTCAGCAGGAAACCACCTATAGTTAATATGCATATCATTTTCTGATCAGCACAATTTCTGCCTAGAGCATGGAATTCTTTCTTAGACATGGGTGTCTCCTCTTTTTCAGTGAAAGTCTGAATCTTCATTCCTCCTTCTCAGATGTGAATAGAGGAAGAGGTGCAGCTGATTTACCACCCTTGCCTTCCTGGGGATAGGTACACATGCAGGAAAAAGAATGGTTCAGGGTTTTTTTCCTGCCTGAAGTTGAAACTGTGCCCTCGAGCAGATCTGAAAACCAGTCCTGATAGTGGTATCTGTTCACAACCTTTTACTGAAGGCGTGTTTTTTAGAAGGTGGAGCTGTTCAGTCCCAGCACTTCTTCCTGTGACTGCTCATTTGTGTTATGCAATGATTGCTTAATATCTCAACAGGAGAAGCAGGAAGTGTTTCAGTCCTCACATGAAAAATGCAAAAATCTGATCTAAGTGCATTTCTGGGAAATTGCGTTTAAATCCTTTTTTTGTAGAGGATAGCATTTGGTTTATTTTCATTTTTTCGGCTAATGTGCAAGAGGTGCTTTCACTTTTTTGCCATCCTTTCTGATGGCTGCCTTTCTCCCAAGAATTCATGTTGTCTGTGTGTACCAGGCACATTTGAGGAAGGATTGAGATTAATACATGAATTTGGTTAAGCTCCCTGAGAGGATTAAGAGAGTTCTAGATTTCGGCTTCACATATGTGGAACTTCAAAGGAAAAAAGGTTATATTTCTCCAGAATTTGGTGACTGGTAAACGGGCAGCAGGCTTCCTAGAGTCATCTCTGTAGATAAACCTGATTTTTTTGTTTGGTTTTGGTTTTTCCCTCCTCTGATTTAAGGGTCAGTCAAGATCTGCCTGATCATCAGAGGGATGAATGTCTTAGATGACAGCGGACATTCTTGATTTAGAGGTTGACATTTGCAACTGTATCCAGTTGTGACAGAACCTTACATCCCTTGTGAAACGTATCCCAAGGACTTGTTTGTCCTCCCTGTCTGCTGTTAGCTCTGCCCTTCATTCTTGAGACCTGCAGATTGTATGCAGAGCCTGACTCCTTTCTGTTTCTGTCAATATGACTCTTTACTTAGTCTGAGAGGTGGTTATTAAGCAGTGAAAGCAAAGCAGTCCTCCACTTTGCAGCACACTCAGATCCTGCCTGTGGGGGAAACAAATGACTAGCAATTTAATGTACTAAGAGGCATTTTGCAGAAATATTTTGTCTTTTAAAAATATATCTCTTCTTGGGGAAAAAAATTAACTTGCTTGCCTTTCTTATTTAGGTTCCTACAAGCACATGTCTTGGGAGCTTTCCACTTGGTTTTGGAATGCTGTCTGAACATAGCTGATTGCAGAATGGGGGATTAATAGTTTAAATGAGGGTCATAAGATTTAATACATAGAAAGTAGCCTTTTCTTTTGAAGATCTCCCTCTCCACTGGATTTGCACTGTTGGATTTTCTTTCTCCAAACCCGTATTTTCAGAGAATATTGCATCTCCTCGTTCAGTTACATGTTCATCATAGTGGTTTGAAGTAATATTTGAGGCTTATAACATCTGGATTATGATTTATCCAGCTGTGTATATGTACTGTAATGGGCTTCCTCAGAACATCAGTATTCTGTTTACTGCATTGTCACTGTTGAATATTTTTTATTAAAGAAAGCTCTTAAATGCTGTGTAGAGGTTAATGATTACTCTTAACTTCAGCAGAATACTAGTGGGTTTTGTAGAAATGGTTCTTTAAAATAAGGTTATATTAAGCATTTTGTGCACCGTTTTAATTTTGCTATCTGAATATGCAGTTTTATGACTTATGTAAAACCTGGGTTGAATCCTTTTCTTCTAGAGAGCATCTGAGCTGATCCTGTCACTGCGGTGTTTTTGTTGATGCTCTACATCCTATGCATTCCTAAGTGAGAGCAAATAACTGCATTAATGGCTAAATATTTATTATTAGAGGGATTAACCACAGATGTCCACTAATCGCCAGGTTTAAGGCAGTAAGTGAAACCTATAAAAACAAACTCTAGATTACATTTTGGCCCTAAAAGCGTATAGATGAATGATTGTAAATTGAAGACTGGGTTGTCAGTATATGTGGGCAACACTGCCTGCTTACAGAGCAAATTATTGTTGATTTGGGGCTGGTTCAGTAATTTGTGCTAAACTGAAGGACTAGTGGCATCAGTCAGTCTCACCAGGCAGGAAGTGGTGTTTTCCTGGATTCATTTAATTTCCTTGGTATCCTTCATTGACATTTGAGACTATTAAAAGACTTCTCCAAGGCATGAGGAAACTGTAGTGCTCTTATCAGCCCTTCTGTGGTTAAAGGAAATTTGTGACTTGCAGGTTTTAATGACTGTGTTTTCAGAAGGAAAGGCACATTCTTACATTATAGCCTTTCCCTCCTTCCCTTCCTTCCTTAGGGCACAAATATTTTGTTGAGAGTAGCTTCAGTAGGAGAATATAGGCAAACAAGTACTTTCCACTATGTGAACTTTTAATTATAAGATGTTTGCATATTAAGGGATTTAGAGTCACATATTAGATGTCTTTCTAACAAACTTTCACTGGAAACCAAGCAATAGCACAAATGGCGGGTCACTTCCATTATGAACTTGTTTGTGTGCACTCAATCAAATTCAGTATATTTTCAGGGCTGGAAGCTTTCATGCGTAGCTTGTAATTATCGTGTAGCTTGTAATTAAAAGTAGGGAAATTCTGGTAATTTTGGGGAAGTTAAATAACAAAAAAAGTGAATTTTGAAAGTTCTCTAGGGAACAGCGTAAACAACCACTAGGCCTTCAAATCCAAGGAATATCTGGCCTTTGGGATATCGTGAAATCCCTCAGCCTGACAAGATGCAGAGGCTGCGACCTAATCCTGACAATGTAATGCTGACATAGAGAATTGGGGGGAAAACTACTGGTTTCTGTTAAATGATAACTGGGGACAAGTGTAGTAGATCAGCTGGTTTAGGATATTTACCTAATTGTCAGGAAGGAAAGGGGAACTTGCATGAGTGTAGTTGCATATCAAATTGTCTTAGGGACTGCTGAGGTGATTCAGTTTATGAAGTTTTTCCATTTGTTTTTAAGCTTTATTTTACCAGTGATAGAAGTATTAGTTTATATCTCTGTATAAAATTTAAAGGAATAGACTGCAAAATGACCTTCATATCCAGGTAAATATTATTCTCCTTGCTGAGGTTTTATTCAAGTGCAGTGTATAAACCTTCAGTCTTCCAATGTCTGTCTGTTTCTCAAAGAGCTAACATAGGAAGGGAACTCTATTGGCACAGAACACCATGGTAGCTACTGCTGTGGAGAAAACTGAAGTCAGGAGAAAATGGGTTGCTAGAGTGCTCTGATCAACCTTGCATTTAAAACTAGCTGCTTGAAGATCCAGCAAACAAAATAATTTCTTAGCTTGGAAAAAGACTGGGAAATTTCAAGTCTCCATATTCCAAGAGTTTTTAAAGAGCTTACAATTCAGAAAGATGCTCAAAAGTCCAGAGGTCCTTCTTTAACAGTATGCCTTTTGCAGGCAGGTACAACAACAAATATCCCATAGTCGCATACAAAAGGACAGTAGCAAAATAAAGAAAAGTTATTAAGTGATAAGAGCAGGATTTCAGATCAGGAGTATGAAAGCAGGTTACAGAAATTGTTATTTTTCAGTGACAACTTCATTATGTTGCCAAGATACCTTAAAAATATAGCACAAAATAGTTATAGGGTACGTGTAAGAACATTGTTATGGTCTGTTAAGTCTTCTGTAGCCTTTCCTTAAAGTTTCACAGCTTTCCCTATATTCGCCTCTTATTTTCCCACTGCTCAGGCCTACTACTATTGCTATAGTAGATAGCTCTTTAGGTCTAGACCTGTATGTTATGGCTTTGAAGACTGGAGCAGCTAGTTTTAATTAAGTCCACAACGAAGAGCTGAAAGAGAATGTCAAAACAAAGATCTTTCTAGTAAAATTCTTTAAAAAACTCAGTTTGGTTGAATTGCTCACAAATTAGTTACAATAACAATAAAAATGGTCTATATTTTTACAGTTTTATGCCCTTTCTCATTATGTGTCAGGACCTCCAAGTGTTTATACACACTTGGCTGGCTACTTAAAGAAATACTCTAATAAGAATGAAAAGTCACAGGTAGGTACTGAAAGAATCAGGCTCTGATCTGTCTTCTGAGTGCTTATCCTGCGGAGGTTTAAGATCTAAATTAATCCCATTAATTTACAGATTTTTGTACTTGATTCAGTTATAAGGTGTTGAGGTATAGGATTGAGCAGAGCATTCCTAAACCACTCCTCATGACTGAAATAGCATTTTTGTCTCACTGTCTATTTCTTACATCCCAGAAAATTGATCTTCTAGCTGAGAGTCTGGGGGAGCATTCAGTACTGTTTTACCTGTCTCTTTTGACTCAGTGTAGTGCAGAAGTGGATTGCCTAGATTAACTGTCAGGCCTGTGACATTTTGAATCCTCACTTATATTTGGCTACTACTATTATTATATATGCGATGTGTTTATGATGTCCACCTTATTAGATGGACTCAGCCTCCAATGAAAAATGAAGTAATTGGGGACATTAGTAGTCACCTAATAGTGTCCTGTGCCAAGCTAGGCTAACTATGAAGCTAGATGAGGTTGCTCAGAATGTGTTCTTTTTCTTGAAGGGGGGCGGAGGTTGGCAAACCAATTCTGGTTTTCCAGGGCAAATTTGAATATAAATTACAGTGTGGATTTTTTTTTTCTATTTAATACACATATTTTGGCACAGTGATTAGAGAATAAATGTGTAACTGATTTTGCCACTAAAAGCTATATACATAATATCTACTGAGCATAGTACCCATCTGTTTTGAAAATCTCTCTCATTGCTCAGAGCGGTTCTTGAGATTTGTTTCCCCTGTGAAGGTTTTTGTCACTGAATGTTTCTTTAACTTGCTGTCTACTGTGACTTTAACTCCCTATACCTAATTCCGTTCTGCTGGGTCTGAGGAGGCTGAGTAGATTCTTACTTTTTGCAGTTTTAGAACAACTAGGCACCAGGTTTTCACTTTCATTTTGTATTTGCCTGATAAGGAACTTGGAGCAGCAGTAGATTGAACAATCCGAAATGTTAGGAAAAAATATATAAACCCAAGTAACAGCCCAAAGCAAAACCTCAGCAGTTTACTTTCAAGGTTAGTTTCAAGTTTACATGCAAGTAAACTTGTTAGAACCCAGCCATCTGTGCACTATTAGGTGTGTATTTGACACACACAGAAAAAAAATAGTAAGTAAAAAGCTGTCAAGTGACTCTTGAATGTTCAAATGCCTCAAAGGCTCTTTGTGTGGTAATGTTGGCACAGATTCTAAGTGACCAGATGGAATTTTATTAACACTCAATAGGACAAGGGCTGAGTTTTTGTTTAACTTACTATATTTGAAATGCTTGTAGAGAATGTGTCAGAAAGCTTGATATTTTTTTCCTACTGTACAGAACTACACATGTAACTTCCCTTAATGCAAAGATGTTGACAGCTTCAGAGGTTGTCATTTCTGTATGGTGGGTAAGAAGAGATACGAGGTGTATGGTAACTTAAATATCACCACTTTTTAGTGAATTTTATAAAGGTGGGTTTGTATACAAAATTAGTGGATATATGTAATTCAGAAACAAGTTTTTTAACAACCATACTTAAAGAATGTATTTTTATAAGAGAACAAAAAAGTATTAAAATAACCTTGATTTGTGATGTCAGTAATGACTAACAGTAGTGATGTCAGATTTCCATTTAAGGACTGCAGTAAACGTAGAAAACCATGTGAATGTATGTGAATCTTCCTCATCTGGCATCTTCATGGGTTTATTGTCAGTAAGAAATATCTAAAAACTGAAAATCTTCATTGTCTCAATAAATCGCAAGATGACCTTCAAACCAGACAGCCTAAGAAGCAAAGGAACCAAATCTAGCATACCATGGTCCCATTGTTTGCCCCATGCCTTTTAAGTGCTTCCTTTCCATATTCAAGGTTTTCAGGGAATTCACGATAGCTAGAAATGTGCTGTGTTACAGGTTAGTATTTTGTAATATCTGATTTACCTGAAGCTTCATGAAGAACACTGATGTGATGTACAAGTCAAGCCAGCAGTACTAATTTTGAGCTTGGGTATCTTAAACAGGCAAAATTCTCACTATTGCTGGTGAAAGATGAGCCTGAGGACTTTGTACAGAAACAGATCCAGTATTTGTTCAGTAACTCCAACTGATATTATAGGCATTTCAGAGATATTAATGTGTATGTTGTTACAGAGTATTTATAAGGCAAGATGGAATTAATACACTATGTGAGTGAACTGAACAATTAAATTCCACAGTTTGGGTTTAGAAGTCAGAATCTGGTTGACAACAGAAAGAGTATGTTGTATTTTGTGAACCAAATGCTGTGGCTGCATACAGTGGGCAGCTGGCTGCCTCTTTAGTTGCAGCCTGTAGGCACTTAAATCCTGGAAGAAATCTACTTACTTCTTGGTGGCTCCTCTCTTGTCCTTCAGCAGGGACTGATAGGGAGACCATAAGTGCTGAAAGAAAGGATAGTTGCAGCCTGAGCTTCAGCTCCCAAGCATTCTTCATGCGAGTTGTCATGTATTACTGCAGATCACGCTTATGGGAGGCAGGAGAAAGAAAGCCAAACAGCTGGAGGCTTAGGTTGTGATACGCATTTTAGAATTTTTTATGGTTTTGACATCTATGCCCGAGCTGTTATTTCTGTTGATAACTTGATTTCTTCATTAGGGAAATGAGTTGGTACTTCTTTTATGTAAATACAGTAGGAAGATGAGGAAGATTGCTACTCCTGCGTTATGTTACCCGTTTGCATTTCCTTGGAAGAGGTTTAGAGACTCCACATAACATAAGTGCACAGATAAGAACTACACAGACTCCTAAGATGCTGAAGTTAGGCTTTTGACTGTCTTGCCACTTTTCTTCCTGTGTTATTGCTGGCACTGGCTGGTAGGTACCCTGCCCTGCCTTAGCCTTTTTCCCCAAATGGGAAAATTGCTGCAGTGAACTTTGGTTTTCCTGTGTTCAGAATTCTGATGCTGCTTTCGAGGAATGCAAGTACTGAATGGTAATCTAGAGAGAAATGATTTAACAATTATCTTTAAAAAACTTCCTAAAAAGTAAGGGAAACAGAATAAGGTCTCATCAGATAGATGATTCTGAATAAATTAACTGTGATGTGCATGAATTTATGAAATTAATATATTTATAAAAAGTCATGTGAACATGAGACTTAAACCAGAAGACGCAGAGGAAAATTACCTGATACTTATGGTAGAGACAATACGATATTTTTCTTCCATTCAGCACCCAAACTGTTTTTCACTGAAATGTGACTAATCTTGATATGACATGTCACTTAGGATAAAACAAGCATTTTGCCTTCTTTACTATCAGTTTTATAATGAAGCATTGAATAAAGCCACTGAAGTGGATTCAGATTTGATTGCAGGTGGTAATGTGTGTTTCTTGCTCAGTAAGGACCCAGTGAGGGTTTAAAAGGCTTTTGTCTATCAAAAATACCAATTAGTATTTTCTGTTCTGCTTTGCATGTCTCCTGGGTTTTCATAATGTCGCTCAGAGAAGTCGAGGAACCAGGAGAATGTAAATTGTACAAAAATAAACTGTGCAGTTGTGTCTATTAAATGTAATCCTCCACAAGTTGATAGCCATCTTGTATATGATTTTGTCGTCTACTCCTAGTAATAGGGTACCAGAAGAGATCTTTCCATAAACTGAGCTGTATCTTCTTTAGCTGAAAAAACATCGTCTTATGTCATTAGCTGATTTTTAAATGAAATTCATCCAGTACAGATTCTCTTTATCAAACAATATATTTCTTTTTTGTTTATGAAAAAATACATTTCAGCCTTGCTTTAGGACGTATTTTGAGCATGATCTTTTAGGGTTTTTTGTAAATCAGTAGAAGTTGTATTGGTTTCACTGGATTTTGATCAGTTTCTTTGGACCTTAAGGTAATTTCCAATCTTCAGTGTTTAATTAGGAAATATTAAGATACATAAATCTGTACTTCATTTTCCTAGGGGAAGGGACAAAAATCTTCCAAGATTCTGCAGAATATTTTGAAATGCCGTTCTTACAGTCTATCCTTTGCTATTCAGAGCTTAAGTAGTAGAGAAAGGGTCATTAGCATGCAGAAATCAGTTACAGCCATGATGAATCAATATACCTTGCAATAGTTGTAAATGTTTGTATTAATATCTATTTTCTTATTTGTGACTACAGTAAAAATATGCAAGTTATTTTCCAAGACTACCATTTTCCACCAAGGCAAAAAAACCCTAAAAACCAAAACTCAACAAAAAATAGCACAAACAAAACAAAACAGACCCAGGAAACAAGAAAAAAAATTACATTTTAGCTCTTCTCTGTTTCTGTTTATCTTTAGTGTTGAACCTTTTAATTCTGCTTACGTACATGTTGTTGAGGGAGTTCAGAAGTAGTAACAACACCCAAAAGAACACTGCACCACTTTTTTTTTTTCTTCTTTAAACTTAACTAGAATTCTATGGCCAAATTAAAATATTGCATTGACAGGAGATTCGAAGTGAACTGAATGCTGGCTGGTGCTACTTCGTTTAGGTTTCTATCCTGGTTTTAAGTACAAACTGACTAAGTAGTTGTTAGCATGAGTAGCCTGACCTGATAGTTACTAAAAGCAATTAGGTAGCTTACTGCTCAGGTGGCAATGAGTCATAATGTGTTGGTATTTTCAGGTAATAAAAATCAAGCTCCATGAGAGATCGAGGTGTCAGAACGGATACCGAAACAAATATATAAATGTAAGAGTAACAAGTCTCTAAGACCAGATGGTATGTGATAAGATTCAGTGTTTAAGAATGAAGCAGCTGAACTGTTGACAAAAATAGGCACTTTCCTCAAAATTAGTTACTATGCTAGAAAAGTAGTGCAAATGTACCTAAGACAAAACCAGGTTGCAGCAGTTAGTCATCTATCGATGTTTCCCTAGAACCAGTAAAATTAGTCGGGGAGAAAAAGTTAATCCACCCCAATAAACACAGTAGGACAGAAACAAGTAGGGTTTCAGTTAAAAAAAAATAAAAATCCTCCCTGATTAAGATGCCGGAATCATGGATTTAAGTGTTAATCTGGTTTAGGATGAGGATCAGCCTTGGGACCTGTTCAGCACCAAAGATGCAGCTGATAACACAGGAATTACCTTACTGGCTGTGGCGAAACTACAGAACCCAGAATCTTTTCCAGGTTGCTAGGTCCAAACAGGTGGCCTAGTAAAGTCCAGAAACATCTGGGGAGATTTGTTTGTCATCTTTTCTTGGTGAATTAGAGCACTGAGGCAGTGTGACAATGTAAATGCCGTACAGCCCACCTGTCACCAAAAGTCAGTGTACACAATTGTCCTGTCTCTGACAGTGAATGACCAGTAGCTGATGTCTGGGAAAACACTGGGCAAGGTAGGGACAGGAGGTAGGCAAGTACAGGGTGGTATTCTCCCAGTTTCCAGTAATCTGACATTTAGGAGCTACCTAATCTGGAATTTTTATGCATATTGTAGGATTAATAGCCATCTATGTACTGTAGTTTCCTTGTATTTTTTTCTGATTGAATAAATTAATCTGTTTATAGTTCTAGTTTCTTTAAGAGTACCACAGTGTTAATTATGATGTGCAAAAATATACTGTTCTCCAAGTTTGTTGCTCAATAATTTCCCTTTACCATTCTAGTTGTTGTGTTAGCTAATACATAGTGTTTTTCCTTTCTTTTCATTACCTTAGTTCTATTCATGATTTCATACATCTGGATCTTTTTTCTTTTTTTTTCCTACCCTCAGTCATAGTTTTTTCAGAATGAAGAGTCCATTAACTTAACATCTTGAGGAGTAGTTGTTCCTTACCTTTGCTCAGACATATCTGTGCCTTTTCTACTTATGCGGCAAGTCATTTACCACATGAGTTGCCTAGAAATGTATGCGGTATTAAAACTGTGAGTGATAACTTTATAGTGGTAAAATAGTTTTCCGTTTCCTATTCATTTAACAACAAAGCTATTGATCTTTGAATTGTCATAGACTGTTTGGCCTGGTCTGTCCTTACCATGTCTCTTGGTTGTGCATCCTCAGGCAGTTTGGATAACCTACTGCTGGGGAGAGCCCCAGGCTGCCAGTACGTGTCTTGCATGGCAGTGGAATAGAACCAGCACCCTGCAGCTCATGCTACTCCCATGCACTCTGAAGAGATTCTCCAAAGACTCAACGAAACAGGGGTGCTTCAGACTGCCCATACCACTGGTGGCATAACTCACAGAAGGAGCATCTCTAAGGACCAAAGAGGAATCTTATACCATATTGTTGCTTGGAAAGTTTGCATACAAGAGCACTAGTGCAGCCAGAACTGTCTTAGAATCATAGAATAGTTTGGGTTGGAAGAGACCTTAAAGATCATCTAGTTCCGACTGCCCTGCCATAGGCAGAACACGCCCCACTAGATCAGGCTGCTCAAGGCCCCATCCAACCTGCCCTTGAACACCTCCAGGGATGGGGCAGCTACAGCTTCCCTGGGCAATCTGTGCCAGTGCTTCAACACCCTCATAGTGAAGAAATACCTCTTATGTCTAGTCTAAATCTGTCCCTCTACAGTTTACACCCATTGCCCCTAGTCCTGTCACTCCATGCCCATGTCAACAGCCTCTCCCCAGCTTTCTTGTAGCCCCCTTTAGGTACTGAAAGGTTGCTATAAAGATCTCCATGGAGCTTTCTCTTCTCCAGGCTGAACAACCCCAACAGTCTCAGCCTGTCCTTGTATGGGAGGTGCTCCAGCCCTCTAATCTTTTTTTGTAGCCCTCCAACAGCTCCATATACTTCTTCTGTTGAGGATTCCAGAACTGGACATGGTACTCCAGATGAGGTCTCACAAGAGAGGAACAGAGGGACAGAATCACTGCCCTGTTCAAATGATGCTATGTGAAAAGAACCGCCTGCAGATATGGCAAGGGTGGCTATAGCACCTGTGTCTGTCAGCTCATAGGGATGTGTTTCTCTGTGCCTGGAGATCCTTCTCTGATGTCGCTGACTGAACAAGTCTGCAGAACAGTCTGTAATTGTCTGGTGGCCCAGATTTCCACAGTAACCAGGCACAGAAGGGCCTGGTAAGGGAAAAGGGCTATTACTGACTTTGGTGGCCAGTGCCTCTTGTCTCCCAGCTGCGGCCAACAATGCCATTGTGTCGCAGAGAGGCAAAATGCAGTACAGGTTCACATAGCATGTGTAAATCCGTCTTCTGTCCGTGCCAGACAAATGCTAATCTAGTCTGTATGTCAGATGTATTTCATGTTGGGATGGACCAGCTATGTCCTGGCAGCATGTTAAACACTGCATTCACAAAGACCTGCTTTCAGCCAGGCCCATCTGTTTTTGTCATTCCTGAGAAGAGTAAATTCTGTGGGAATCCGATGAGTCACACTGGACTTTCTCTGCTATTAGAGAAACACTATTACTTCTGTTCTTTTTATGAGACAAGAGCCAGCTAAGCTTCTCCTGGCATTACCTATCAAAAATTAATTCTTCTTTACCCCACCGGTCTCTGACAGTATGTATCTGCTTCTTGATGAGGTGCCAGGTTTCAAAATTTCCTGGCTAGGCTAAGAACATAGAATCGTTTCTAATGACAGATTCTGTGGTTTGACAGAAAACACTGTACACTTGGGAGCACTTGAGGGCAGCTGCTGCAAAGAAAGGAGGGGAGGGAGTATTTTTTGGCAGTGGCCTAAGGATGAGGACAAAGTTTTGTCCTCAGTAAAATGTGTGTATTATGGGTATTTTGCATGTCTAGGTACATAAAATGTTGTGTGGGACTAGGTGTCTTCTGACAGGGTATCCAAGGGGATCCATCCTCACTTTTCCTAATGTTGATTCAAGAAGGACCTGTGCATTCCTGCCAGCCTAATCAATGTCCTGGGAACTAATGGGCTCTGATAATTTTGAGCCAATCTTTTATGCCTTCTTTGGAGACGGGGCTTCTGGGGTTGGTAAAGACCAAAAGCATGCTACAGGTCTCACCAGTTGCTGAGCTTCCTGCTGCAAAAAGTAATTCAGGGCACATAAGCCCACCCTTCAGGCAGCTAGCTTCAGGATTAACAAACCACCACCACCCTTCTCCACCTTCCACCCACTTCCCCATGAGAGGTTATCAAGGTTGAGACAATGACTTGTGGGGTAGCACCACTAAATATGGTTGTGCATGGAGTGCTCTGCTGGTGACATGTGGTCTCTAATAGAGTAGAAACATAGATGATATTGGAAGGGAAGTGAAGAGGGTGGGATAAGGACGGCTTGGGAGCTAGATGTTGGCCTAAATGGGTTGTCTGATCTTTGTGTCAGTTCTTAGGTTCTGAAATAACAGAAGCTCAGAATATGCTTTTAGTCAAAAACAACTACGGTGAATAAGTGGTGGGTTTTCCTGTAGGTTACTTTGTACTGAAATTATTGAAGTTAAAGTCTGTAAAAGAAATCTAAGTAATTTCTGAAGTCTAGTCCATGTAGACATACGCACTTAAAAATTTAAGACATTATAACAGAAGAAGATGCATGAAATGGTGTAATTCTTTCTGCTTGGTTTGGTGTCTCACTGTTACCTGAGAAACAGTGAAACAGATTGAAAAGGCTCTGAGGCTAATACAGCCACCATCTCTGTAATAGCAGAACTGGTTGAGCTTATTTGATTGGCCTGTTACAGTATGTCCCATTTAAATTAATTTTGTATTCCGTATCTGTTAAGTTGCATGTATAATGTCCCTGTAATAACAACAGTAGACTAGATACCAGTCAAAAGATACAGGAAAGTCTGTAAAGATAAAACTCTGATTTATTTATTTTTTTTAATAGAAAGTATCTACACTAGGGCAAGAACACAAAAAACTTAAAAATGAACTCTCCAGACAAAACCTTTTCATCTAAATACTCAGCCAAAACACTCTAAATAACTTTAACATCAGTCTTGGAGGATTGGTTTCTTTGTGTACTTTGACTTTTTCTGTGCCTTAAAGATGCTGTGAACTCAAGGCAAAATTAGCAGATAGGTTCTTGTCCACAGAAGGTGCATCCCTACATACATTATCAGATGCCTTGTAAAACTATATGCAGCCTAGCCAGCATTCCTGTGTCCGTGACCCTGAACATGGTTGATCAACTACCACATTTTTACAAGATGAAAGAACAGTTTGTTTGTATGAAACGAATTGAAAATGGGAATTGAAAGTAGGAATGAGTCACATAAAAGCTCTCAGAAAAAAAAAAGAATACAGGGAAATGGAAAGGAATATTAAAGCATTCACTTTTTTTAGTTTCTGTTTTTCTCTGAGAAATGTCTGTGCAAGAGATAGGAAAATTTTGTGAAAGATGTTGCTGTGCCACTAGCAGCAACGAAGGCTACTATAGTATTTAAACCACCTCCTTTTTGTGAGTGTTTGTGCAAGGGTTATTATCAGCTGTAAAACAAAATGCAGCAGTGGGTGGAATGGGCTGGATAGGTGTGACACTTGTTGCCAAACTCTGCTTCTTGACTTACCAGCTTATATCATTAGGATATATGGGATTAAGGTCTGTGGGATTTAGGGCTTTCTGTCCAGATAAGAGAACTAATTCTTCTGAAAACAATCTGGTAAGCCGGGTGTAAGAAGGAGTGACTCCGTGTGCTTGGGGTCATCAGCAAAATAGTTGATATTTCTATTAAACTTCTGATGTGATGGCTCACGAACTCACAGCCTGATACCAGATTGCTAAGCAACTGTGCCATAGGGAGCATTACTAAGCCTTATTTTTACCGCTATCATCCTAGTCTTCCCCCCTTAGATACTCCTAACAAAAGCTTTCACATGACCTTGCATGCTGACGAAATCTACTTATTCATGTTTCCCTGGCAGTTAGCCAAAGCGATCCCTGATATTGTTTTTATCTGATGGCTTTTTATCTCTGAGAATCTGTTCAGCCTATGCAGTAGCAAGCCTACTGGAAACAGCTTATATAGAAAGAGGAAGAGACAGAAGAGTAAGCAGGAGATGATCACAAGAAAACAACTGGGATTTTGTACATGGAAGACAAGCATCTGCAGCTTTTTCCTTAAATGCCAGGTTCAGGGCAACTGTGAAACTGCAAAAATCGGGACGCCTTGTGTGACTATATGGGGAGAGCCCACTGGAACAGCACGGCCCTTCCTTCCAGAATGTCCTTGTCAGTGTCATCTCAAACTGTGAGGTTTTGTTCTTTACGGAACAGCAAGAAAAAAGAATGACAAAATCTCTGTTATTCTGTTTACAAACTATTTGCATATGTCAGAGATTGTCAGGTTTCAGAAGAAAATGTGTCTTTCAAGATATTGACCCTGTTTAGAAAAGAGAAAGCCCTGGCTTTGCAAGAAAGAGTCACAGTGGGCAGGTGAAGTCTTGCCTGAAGGGAATTATTTCCTATGTGCTTATGGCCTTCTGACATTGTGCCAAGGGGTCTGTTGTTTCTACAGTACTCCTACTCAGTATTTTTTCTTTTGGACCAAAGGAGGAGTGAGTCTTGAGCTGCAGTAAGTTTAGAGTTGTAGGCTTGGTAGAAAATCCAGGATCACTGTAATTTCATTTAGAAACACACTTTATGCATATGGTTTCTGATTTAATTTTTAATATTTTAAAACAACTTATGGTACTAATCATATCTAGTTAAATGGAAGTTTAGGATGTATTGCAAAATAGTTTTGTAAGACATCTTAAAAGTAAGGTGGGTTACCAATGGCATACCTCTCCAGTGCTTCGTGAAGTGTGTGTTTGAAGTTGAAGTTAACAGTCTGTCAGTGAGATGTGCACATGCTCTGTATGATGAGAAATTGATATGTTTGTCCTGGGGAATGTAATATTTGCATAGTCACATTGGAAAGTTTTACCCAAAATCCATCATTCTGTGTGTCATATGCAGCTGTATGGCATTAAAATAGTGGGCTTTCCCCAGAAAAACTTAGTATGAAACTGAGCAGGAAGAGGAGATAGGAAAAAAGACTGGATGGACCATGCTAAATCTATTGCAGGTTCTTGTGGCACAGAGTGGAAGCAATTAAAGTATTTGAGGTAAAGCACTCATCTCTGCACAGGTAAATGAAATATAATAGTAGTAAGTGGGATTTTCTGATGTATTAGGCACATACAAGGTAGAAGAGGCTATCAGAGAGCAACAAAGTTTGGGCGTGTTCTTCAATAACAATAGTCCCTCTTCATAATCTGCAAAAACTAGTGTGAAGGTGAGTTTCTTACCAATGCATTTTCTTCCTCCCCAGCTTGTGGAAAACCCTGGGTTTCATTTATATGTAGTACATTTAGTCCTCATACTGTAAATAGTTGCTACAATTTCAAAGCTCTGTGTGTGGGTATACAAGGAGATGAGATGCCTGTAGCATGGAAGAAAATTAGTGCTATGTTAGCAGAAAGCTAAAGAAAGGAACTCGAGAGGGTGATGGATGAGAAGACAATAAGAGGAGGTGGAACACAATGTTAAATTGTAGTGCTGAGGCTGGTCATTGGGCACCCTGCACCTGTGTCTTTGGACAAATTCCATATAAGGAATGAGACTTCACAGTGGATGTTCAGCTGTACTGTTGGTTGTTATTCAATAACTGTACTGCAGTAAGCCTGCTAGACAGTAACATAAGTTAGTACAAGGGAAAATGATAAAGCTGGTACCTTGTTCCAGGATGTATCAGCCCAAAAGCTTTTACAGTGTTGACTGCATGCTTCTGCCTCTCTGCGTTTAGGAGTAATGGGATTCCTGGCTATAGTGTAGCTAAGAATATGTTCATTACTGAGTAGGCAAACTAGCTGTCTAATAACAATTTAATGATGAATTTCATGCCTAAATACTGAGCACTTGAAAAATGAAGCATCTTATCTTTATCTGTGTGGGATATTGTGCTACAAAACCATATGCTAATAAAAAAATGGAGGTGGGATAAAAGCCACAGCTTAGGCTGAGAAGCAGAACAGCTCCAGAAGGAGTAAGATTCCACTCTCGTTGTGGGATGCCTGCTGTGTCTCCGCTGGACCACCAGTGCCTTAAAGACAAGTAAAGGGAGCACAAAGGAAAGTTCTTGCCCCGCCTCCTTTCCTTTGCACTACCCCATACATGGGCAGATGAAGAGGAGGCAAAACACAGCAGCTGCCACCTCATCTGTGAAGGGGGGGCGGTTTCCTCCATTGATGTGAAGCTTTAAGACAGCACTGGCTGCCTTTCAGGCTCAGCAGATACCTGTGATGCATTGCAAAGGAACTGTACCTATGGTTCTCTAGGGCTTGGGTCAAGGCTTTTTGGTTAGTCACTGGGGAGTAAGAGAAAGCTCGATGCTATTTAATGTTATTTGTTTTGAGTAGCACTTTCTGCTTACTTACAGAGTTGGCATGGCAACAGAATCAGCACTCATTTTTTTGAAAAGTATAGTCCATTCAGAGTGGGGTTAGTCATTAATAAACCAAAAGGACTCAGGCTGCAGCTGCTAACACTTGTGAATAGACAGAATATCAAAAATTATAGCAGTCATATCGCCACAACTTCCATGGGAAAAATGTGCGTCTATTGATAATTATATGTGGTTTAGGTGATGGTTTATTTTATTAATGAGAGAAGGGATATTCAATTATTTAAAGTCCACAACAGAACTTTCTTATTTCTAGAAGATGTCTTATGTTTTTATGGATCTCTTGAATTTGAAGAGTTAACACAGTTCATATAAACAGTGATGCTTGTAACATTGTGGTAGAAAATGGCATAATACTTAAAGGGCCATAAGCTTAGCACTAGGGATCTGTGAATGTATGGTCAAGGTGGCAGCCTACGCACCATGCAGAAAATGGTATTTTCAATTATTTTCCCTACATTGATGGAAAAATTCAAGACATGCTTCTTTCTATCATATTCACCCCCCCAGGATAGAAGTAAAGAAATGATTGCTGGTTTTCCACACCAACTAGACCGAGAAATATTGATGACAAAATTGCTGTTCAGTGGCATTTCATAAAATACCTGCTGGCATCCTGTTCTCAGATGCAGAATAATAAATGTATATTTAATTTGAAAAGTTTAATTTAATCTATAACCTTTGATTCCTGGCTTTTTGTATCATCAGAATACAGACTATTCATGCCTTCTTCATTGATGCAGGATCTTGTTTACTTTGCAGTAACTGTTTACATTCAAGACTATAATGCTGTTACCAAATTGATGAGGACACTGATTTCTCTTTTCTTTGTGTTTACCAAGCAGATAATCTAAGTGATGCCCTGAAAAAACTGAAGATAACCACTGACAGCACAGCAGATAGCTTGGAGGGATGTTTGGACTGTCTGCTTCAAGCTCTGGCACAAACCAGTAAGTTGTATGGACCTTTCAAGTTTTTCAATTGTGTTGTGAGATTAGAGAATTAAAATGGAGATACTGAAACATGGCAGAAAGACTGAAGCAGTAGGCTGCTGCATTGACTGTTCTGGGTTTCAATTTTATTAACCTGCATATCTGTAATATTCAGGTAGCATCAAAGACTGACAGTAAATACTTGGAACAGCTGTAGTCCGGTCCTTTTGCTAATGTAATGAAGTAGCACAATTCCTTTTCCAATTGATCACTTAAGAAGCAAAGTACAAGGATGGACAAATAAGCCTGATAAGGTTGGGCAGAGGATGTGGGAGCTGAGTGCTAATTCTAGTTAAAAGAGCATAGCTTCCTATTGGTAATGTTTTTTTTTCCTCAGACTTCTGATCATGTATTCTTTATTTCCACTAGTTTTAATTAGCAGAAATAAGCTGGGTATCCAAAGATGGTCCAAATTTGACATGTGGTATGACAACAAAAATAACTTAGGAATGGAACAAGATGTCTTTTTCACCAAAAGCTGTAGAATGTGTGTCCTTGCTTGCATTAAGCAGAAAGGTATGGTAAATGAAGATGACAGCTTATAAGGCTTTGCCGAGTTTAACTTTCTTAGCGCTTCAGATGGTGGCAGAAGAAAAATCTGTATAAAATTTCAGGTCAAAAAACTTGTCAGGATAGATACAAGCCATGATTAGAAATTCTTGATTTACAAAAATGTTAGTCCTTTGTAAATAACAATACACACAAAAGTACATGCTATTAATAAATCTTGTTTCTTTCCTGTAATGATATGCTATAAATCACAGCCTTTTGGCTTAGTGTAAAATAGTTGATGAGGTTATTTGCACCAGAATATAAACACCATCCATATAAAATCAAATATGGATTTAACGCAGTCCCTGCGTTTAAGGGTAGTGAGTTTTCAATTCCAATCATTTTGCAAGGAGATGTCAGCCAGAAAATAAAATATTTCAGGTATATATAAACCCATTTTTTGAAGATGCTGAATCATTTTTCTTAGGGGTTTATTTACAAGGTATACCCAGAACTTTAGTCCAACTTCCAATTGGATTTGATATTTCTAGTACTTTTAAGTCTCATACTTAAATGATAAGTACTAAGAAGATGGTATGAAAAATTGCAAAGTGCTTAGTGCATATAATAGAGTTTACCATTTTGCCTATGAAGGTCACATAGCTATATCACAGAATAAGCTTGCCAGACACAACTAATATACAGCAAATGCTTCCTTGCAATGAGATGACTCTTCCGTCTTAGTCTAGGGGTTTGCTCTTCCTTCCAAAATCTTTTCTAGTCTCCTAGTTGCTAGAGCCGATAAGCAGATTATTAGGAATTTGACCTCTATCTCTTGGGCAGTTTAGCTATAATTCCCACCACCATTTACTATGTTCTTTCTGTGTTAGTCATATGACTATATGATATACATCTGTCATACATACGTCTGGTCATATGATATACATCGCCACATTTTCAGTTGCCCAAGACTGAGCGCAACTAAAATAACTTACTGAAAATCAGATGGATTGGATGGGATGTTTTTTTCAGCAACTTGCTGGTGATTTAGGAACCTGTATATCAGTTCCCTTTCATAGAATCACAGAATAGTTTGGGTTGGATGCCCAAGGCCCAATCCAAGTGAATTAGACACTTAGCAAAACTTAGGTGTCACTTTGGACAACAGGCTTTAATTCTCAAGATGGTCTAGTGATTTATTAAAAATATCCTCGTAGAAAACAGGTTTCTGTTTTGGAATAAATTTCTGGAAATGGCAGTACATTCAAAAGACTCTAGAGATTATGAATGTAATAGATTGATCTATTATGTTGACTGATTCAACAATCAGTATAGATCAGCTTCCTAAACACTGCAGTCTGAGTTATTAGTGGGCTACCAGTATGTTATGACTGTCCTTTCTTTTGACCAAACAACCAATGAATGTCCTTTCTCATTTCTCCTTCATCAGTCTTAATATGGATTGTATGTATTGATTGATTTTAGTGTATATTATTATATATGTGCTGTATATGATATCATAGAGATATGGGATGCACACTGTACTTCTCTCTCTGTATGAATTATTGTATAGTAATAATTAAAAATCAGGTTGTTTATGTAAAACTACATGTTAAGTGTAACATGTAAATGAGTTTTCTCCTATAATTGCTTACCCTCCTTCAATATGTCCCCATGTGTATGATTATATTGATAAAGTATACATTTTGAGTATAGTTCAATAAATCATCATATAAGGGTAACATTAGAAAAAAAAGACATGCAAAGAATTGAATTTATTTTAAGAGAATTTTACAGGACTGGGATTTCGTGGTGGTATCACAAGTCACAGAACTTAGTTTTATTCACTTCATTAATACTTGGAGATAAAAATATTATTTTATCGTATGTAAGATTTAGTGTATTACTAACACACTAATACAACCCACTCCCATCTGCTGCCAGACAAAACTGGCAGTTAAACCTGATGTTAATAAAACATTGAGATTTTTAACAAAGGGAATAATAATTTCCACAACTATGATTTGGGCATACTGCATGTACATATGAATGTTTCAGAGACTATTACACTATGCGTGCAGCGTAGGGTTGTGGTTGCTGCAGAAACAGAAGTTAAATTTCTCTAGTCTCTGACAATACAGTGACAATTATAGTTCCATTTACTTTGGATACAACCTTTCAACTTTTCATTATATTAAAACGTTACAAACTACTTTCATCCCATATTGTCTACCACATAGAAAGGGATGACAAAGTTATGATGACAAGGCCAAATTGCATAAGGCTTTGAGCAACCTGATGTGGTGGGAGATGTCCTTGCCCATGGCAGTGGGGTTGGAACTGGTGATCTTCAAGGTCCCTTCCAACCCAAACCATTCTACGATTGTGTGAATATTGTACCTTTTAATTTCTTTTTATGTACTTTGCTGCTTTTTCTTTTGTTTTTCACACGCCTCCTGATAGCTGAACTTTTGATAATCCCAGACAGGTAGTAGTGCCCTGGAACAGGATACCTCCTGTCTGGCTTTACAAGCTATTCTGCCATTTATTACACCAAATTAAAGTATATGTGCGTGCACACATGCACATACACAAGGGTGAATCATGTAGTTTACTGAATGGCGTTACTTCTGGTAAATATTTGGTGAGCCACATTCAAGTGTGTTTAGGTGCTGTTTGCCTAAGGACATAGTTGTATAGCTCTTTGGATCTGAGACCCAGAACTGAAAATCCTGCACAGATGGCTTCTTTAGGAGATATTATTTGGAGAGATGGTCTATTCCTATTTATGCAGATATTTTAGTTCGTTTCTGTCATCTGCACTTCTGACTCTTGTCAGCATTCACCATTTCTAGATTGCTAAACTTTCCATTATTAAGATTTTTAAAGGAAGGCTGTAGCGCAAGATCCATAAGCAACATAAAGAGCACAAAAAAGGTGTCAGCCATGCACTGATTGAAATACTGGCTTCTACTAAATCAGGAAGTGAAATTATGTATTGCATGTGTTTTCTTTTACAAACTGTGGATTAAAACTAATCGCTCCGTTGTCTGCTCTGTAGAATTTGGATTCTTTCTATTATAGATAGGCATGGTTTGATGTGTTGCTGTCAAGAAAGGATTTTGCTGCTCTGTAAGCAAACTGTATACAGTAATATGGAGCATAGAAAGGTCACAGCAATCAGAAAAGGCAAAACCCAAGGAATTAATTTGTCAGATAATATCATTCTGACGTTCTGCAGCTTTTCTTTTTTATTTGGCTTAAAAAACCCCTCCAAGATTAACTGTCCACTGCAAAATGGAATTTAATTTTGTGTTTAAGATGTCAGAATTCCTTACATTATAATTTGAGATGTTTTACAAACAGGGATCATTTTGTTCCCTCCCCCACTGTGGGCTTGGAGTAAGAAAGAGCTTATCTTGTAACTGCTTTATAATAATGTGTGTAAAGAAGAAAAGAATCGAAGTCTGCAGAAAAATCCACAGGAGGAGACCAGGGGAAGGAGAGCTCTCAAAGGTGGATCTGGATGCATTTTTCTCAGAGAAATGCAGTTATCACCTCTATGCTCACTGCCGAAGGGTGAGCGAGTTCCCTCGCTCTGGGCTTCAGGCTGCCCTCTGACCAACACACAAGTGTGTGTTGTCTGCAGCCTGCAGCTGTTACCTTGTGATCTTAACCACCGTTATGAAAGCTGTATATTTGCTCTGATATTTTTGCTAAGTTTGTCATATTTAGCAACTCTGGGCTTCAAGGGTATTTTCTGTGAGTGTCTTAATGATAACTCAGAGAGGAATGTTCTCTGAAATCTCATTCTTTCCCTACGTACAAATGGTACTGAAACCTTGCTAAAGATGCAAGGGAGGAATATTTGGTTTCCTGGCCAACAGAAATTCTGAGTGCAAGTACTGTAGAAAAATGATGGTATTAAACACCAGCTCCAGTGGTATCATTATATTTGGTATATTACCGAATTTTATTAGTTTATTTAATAATAAAAAAAACAGCTAAATGTTACAAGCTCAAGGTACTTTCTATTTTGGAACCAAAACCTAGATTGTGAAAATGAAAACAATTATTGGTTTCAAGAGTTTTGTTCTAAAAGCATGTTACATGTTTTGCTGTTGTAATTCAAAGAATTTAATAGTGTGAACTGGACTAGTAATATGTAGAATAAGATCTGTTAGACAATGAATACTACTTCATCCATTTATTATTTTCAATTTAAGCCATAATCAATGGCAAACTAACAGAAAAATGTGATAGCTTAACATATGCTGCAGCTTGGTATCTGTTTTTTTAAAAAGACTTGTCAAAAGGATGAGTAAAGCACTTATGCACTGGAGGAAAGTATTTTAAGAGATCGTGTGCTTACATTTCTGGAAAGAAGTAGTAAATGTTCTATTTTTTTATCTTGCACCCAAAGAAAAATATGGGTATATACTCTTGGAATTTGGGAACAATATATATATATTTTATTGTATAGGGAAATTCAATGGAAAACAATATTGGTCATCACTTTATATCAACATAGACAGATTTGTACCTGTTAAGAACTATCTCATTAATATTGTGCCTTTCAAAAAAGTGGTTATCCTAAGATCCTCAAATAAAGGTCCACAAGAAAGGACTGCCTGAGAAAAAGAAAACAAGGAAATAGAGGTTTTCTTTTAAACCGCAGGCCTTCTGGGACATAATTATTGCAGTAACAAAAAAAAAAAATGCAATGTTATTGCTAGTCCAGACGTGCTGCATTTCAGATACAAGAGGTTTTAGCAGACATAAATAACCCAGTTTTGACACATGAAAAATCTGAAAATCTGCTGAGAACGTTATTTTTGGCTCTGATACACTCAGTGCAAGAGGCTGAAAATGCCTACTAATCCCAGCCTTCAGCACCTGGCTGAGAGAAATGTCTGACATGAAATTGAAGTGCAGAAGCCAGCACATGCATTTGAAATGTTTTTTTTTTTCATATAGTTTTTCAGAGGCTAAGAATATGAGTTAATAAGTTTGTGTAAAGTTGGTTAAGCAAATTCACACCACTAAAGATAAGCTTAAGTGAGAGGGCAGGGATTTAGATATTTTGGAAAGCTCTTAATTCAGCGTAGGTTTAAAATAATGCTGCACTTTGCCTTGAAGATGTGGTTGGCTAAGACTTCCTATTTGTTGAGCTATGCAGGTACCTGGTAGCTCAAGGAACCTTTAAAAGACACATGAAAGTTTTAAATTCATGTTTGAAACTAGAAATTTCAGCATCATTCTAAGGCCTCTTTGGCATGACGTTTTTCTCCCCATAATGAATGCAGTTTCTTTCTGCTATTCTGCTTTGCCCCAAAACATATTTTAGCTGTATACTATAGCCATCTTCTGGTTTTGTTTTGTGTTGTATCAGAGAAAAAATACTATATTACTGACTTTGTGGGCAACTGCTAGCAAGGCTTTGCCATCACTTCCTGCTGTTTCATCTTTGTGGTGTTGAGATCATGAGCTCAGCCCTCCTACCTAAGCCTTCTGTTCAGGTTTTTTCTTGAAAGTCACCAGTGGGTTTTCTGAAACGTGTTGGTTCATATTTGATGGCATCACAGAGGAGGATGTGCTAGCATCTGGAGTGCTTAAGAAAATGTTGGATTTCTGCAGAGACCGCAGATTTCTCACATTCCTTTGTCAGTGATGAAACTTTCCATCCAGTGCCCTGGATCCTCTGTAGGCACTTGCTTTCAAAGGCATCTAGTTTCCTGTCTTTAATGTTTTGGTGGATTTCCAGTTCTCACAACCATATGTTAACAGAGAGGTTGTACTTGAGTTGAGAATTCTACATTTTATTCTGTTCTTTATACTGCAGCTTCCATATGTTCTTGAATTTAGTACTCATGTTCTTCTGAAGATGGGACAATTCCTCTAATGGAGCATAAAAATGATGGAGAACTTAGAAATAATGTTTTGTAATTGTTAAATTCAGGGCTCAGTTTGGGAAAAAAAATCTGCTTCTCTGAATTTTTAAAATGTATTATTGTTGCTATTTAAGCCTTTGATATATGAAAAAAAAAGAGAGCTTTACCTATTATTATCTCTTTCCTTTTGGGGCATTTTAGGTAGTCCAGTGTGTATACTCTCATTTATTCATTGCAGAGTCAGGTAAGCAGCTATCTGCTTCAGATCTAGCACGAGAATGCCCTCTGATTTCAGTTACTAAGTTGTAGAGCCTTTTGTCCTAGCAGAGTTATTCTAAGGTATAAACATTACCTGAAATCACTGCTATTTTTTCCATTGGCTAGACATTTAAAGCTTACTCCTTTCATTTTCTGATGTATGGGGAAAAAAACTCCACAGTTCACAGCTTGTTCCTGCAAACCTGTCCTTAAACATTACCAAGCTAGCCTTTCTCTGTTTTGAAGAGACTGAGCAGAATGAGAGTAAAATGAGGCGTAACAGTAAAATGAGCTGGCAGTCATTTCATGTGGATTGTGACCAAGTCACGGTGCTTTCATGACTGTAAATGCTTGCACAGCATTATACTTTAAAACAAAACAATAACTGTCTGCAGGTCCTATTCATTCTTACATGTAGGATTAACTTTTGACTACTGTTGTTTCGTATAAATAAAAAAAGAGCACTCAGCAGTCCCACAGATTCTAATACATGTCATTAGCAACATTACTAATGAGTAAGCTGTAACAACACAAGCCAGTGCACAAGCACATCAAGGTCCTGTAGCACAAATAAATGGGTAGGCTGTGGTACCAGTGGGATCAGTGGCCTGTTAAACCAACTGATAACTAGTAGAATTAAGTCCAATGGTGAAGAGCGTTTCCTTGTTCTTTTATTCCTCTTTGATCTTTAGCATCTCCCTTGCATCTTAGCAGCAGACTCTTCCAGATGTATTTTTGATCTTCCTGAGGTCTGCCCTCCAGTGATCCCTATTATATGTCACTCACCTGTGGTCTTAGGAGGAGGCCACCCATGTGTGTATGCTCAAACACAGCAGATGCATGTTAGTCCTGATACACAGGTGTCTCAGCCTGAACACTCAAACAAGCAGCAGAAACTTAGTGTACATCCATGAAAAGGAAATGTGCAGATGAAAACTAGAACATCTTCCTCCAAAAAAGACAAACCAAAACAGTATTATTGCTAATTGTCTACTGAAACATATAGTTATCTGTTGAGACAGAAGTATTCTTTAGGAAGATGTTGGTCTTAACCCATGACAAAGATTTTACTACTTCAGTGTTCCTGATTTCTGTTGGAAGCTACATAAAGTTAAAGAACAGTATCACTGAGCCACCTCTAGTACCTTCTACAGATTTTTTTTTTTGTGTGTTGGAGACTTAAACTGGTGTCTCTTTAGCAACTGCTAACCCTTGATCCAGTTCCTTTGGACTAAAGTGGTAGATGGATAATGTATTTAATGTCTATTGAAACTAAGGGAGGGAGAGGTAATGGAAATTAAAAAGGAAGAAATGAAACTAAGTGGATTAATAACAGGAAAAAAGTAGTGCATAAGACTTCTTGGAGGAAATTGACAAATGGGAGAAAGGAGGAAAGTGATTTAAAAACAAAACTTTTGAAAGGCAATAACATGCTAAATGCAGATACCTAAGCAGTGATAAATACCATATTGTCATAATTCCTACTGCCCTCTACAACAGCTGCTTGCACTCAGAATCTCTATTGATTTAGCTCAATATGTTACTACAACATGTATTTAGAGCACAGAGTAATACTGGTAAAAGGTATAAAAATAAATGTCCTGATTCTGCCAGTATTAACATATATTCTTACCTTTAAGAATATAGATTATGTTCTGGTTGTTCCACTGAGCTCAAGAGGTATATGTTTATGGAAAAAGCTACATGGATGCGCATATTCAGAGGCAAAACCTGTACAGTCTCTTTAAGCAGTTCCTTTGTTTTGGGTCACCATCAGTCTTGATTTTTACATGACAGTAGATGTCAAAGAAAGGGTTCTTTGTCCAAGGTTTGTTTCTTAGTACAACAAAACTTACAGTTTGTTTCTTAGTACACTGTCATATAAACCTAGTTTTCTTGATGGGGACTATAAAGTTAATGGAAAAAGCATGACACATGCGCTTAGCTTTTGCCATTGAGTTTTTTACAGCATCTATATTAGTAGAAATTAATATAGCATTTAACGTAATTGGGAATATTTTGCATGACCAAAAATCATTATTGGCTTGTATGCATAAAATCAAATCTTACCTTCACATGAATGGTGATAATGGATTAGTGAAGAGAGGAGAAGAAAATTACACAGGATTTTTTTCATATAGGCATAGGTTTGGTGAAAAAAATGAAGACAGTACCTCTGCTACAGAAGGCCTAGAGTTGCTTTCTCGGTAGTGATAATGGAAACTGTTTCAGTACGGATTAGCTACAATACCTTATTCCATGTCCCTCAGAAGGTAATGTTACCAACAAAACAGACTTGTATTATTTTTGTGGTGGTTGGCTGTGTAGTTGTATCAGCAGTAGGTGTTTGCTGGCAGGAAGGTGTCAAGCCAAAAGCTTGCATCCTGGACCAGTCTACTTGCACAAGCAAGATTTTCTAGTCTCCCTCTGATGCAGATAATCTCTTGTAGCAGAGCCAGAGGTTCAAATTGGCTGGCCCAGCTCAGCCAGTTAAGCTCATTGCAGTCCATTAAGTTTACCTGAGAAGATTGGTAGTCAGATGCCTTTCTAAAAGTTGGGGATCCTGATGGATACTTAGTAAGAGGGAGTTTTGGCTCAAGTACTGTTATAAAGCCTTCCTTCTTTTTGCTGAAGAAAGATGTTTGGTGCATATTTGCCCATGAAGCTGTTGCCTTGTCATGGCACTGTAGGCACCTAATCCAGAAATGCTTCCTCATAAGAGTTGTTCATAATATATTATCACAGTACACCTCTTTAATTGGAACACACTAAATCAAAGTGACTGCTTTTCATTGGACTGTCACCCAGTAAACTGGCATACCCTAATGATAGTGAATGGTAATCACTGCTGCTTAGTGGGATTATATTTTACGCAAATTCCTCTTAATAGTGATGTATTTAGTTAGTGCCAAATAGTTAAATGATGTTTATCCATGTGTTAAATTGCAAGTGTGATTCATTGAATACATAATGTGCCCAATAAGGATTAAATATTTAATCTTTTTTTTCTTTGTGGAAGGCATCAGTGAATAGCAGTTCCAGGTAACAGAACTGACAAATTTCTTTTTAGATTTCATTTTTTAAATGTAATATAGAAGCAAAGGAAAGACTTGCTTTTTTATTTAAAAAAATTATATTTAGAGGTCATGTAATTCACAATTTCGGGTCTGAGATTTCATTCTTAGTTTTGTCCCAGTCCACTATGACTTACAAATGTAATCTTTTTTAGATTAACTTTCCCTTAAACTACTTCGGGGGCAAAACTTCTACCTACTTCAGTAGCTAAAAAATGCTTTGTATGTAAACTTAATCTTCTGGTAAGCACTGGGCAGAATTTCACAGCAGGCATTTAAACTTTCTGAGAGCACTCCTAAGAGATTGCTTAAAAGGAATATGAAAACTTTCCTGCCTATACAATGCACAGCTTTCAAATCTGACTTGATTTTTTAACTAAATTGGATTTGGAAAAAGAACTTTGCACTATGGGCCTACTATTTCTCTTATACAGATTGAAAGACTAAAGCATGAGGATACTTAAGGCTTTACCCAGTGTCCTGTAGTAAGTCCAGCTGGTAAAATAGCAGAGGAGGTAGATTAAAATGTCCACACAGGCTGAGTATAGAACATGAAGATGATAGTGGATGACGTTTGTACCAAGATGCCAGACAACGAATATGGCAGCTGAGGCACAGATATTAAACTCTTTGAACAACTGTGCTACCAAAGTGGTTACCACCTGCAGAGGGTGAGTCAGAAAGGAAACAGCTCAGATAAATCCAGCAGGCTGTGTCAGGGCTCTAAACTAGATCCAGGTCAGGATCTCAGGGGTTCCTTGCAGCCTAACTTTAATATTCTGAGACATATCTGTGGAAATATTGATGTGCATATTTCTTCATTGAAGGCCAAACCAGTATGTATTTTTATTACATTATTTCAGTGGTACCTGCAACAGGCTATTTCAAGGGGTGGGTCTTATCCTGAAATTCACTTTTATTCTTTGGAGATAGCTTTTGGGGAATTTAATTGCTGGGAATCATGCAGCTAGTTGGCTGGTGAATCTGTCTCTCCATCTGTCCTTCCTTCCTTGTTAGAGCTGAGTTTTTAATTATAAACATCTGTGTACTATCGCAGTTTCTTCATTAAAAATAGGAATTGAAGTGGCCCTGTTGCTGCTGGCAGAGACAGAGCGGAGCAAACATCATGATAGAAAGCACAATTAATTGAGAATCCTCCCTCCCTAACTCCTAGGGGTTGGTTTGAAGGATAGGTGAGCAAGCAGATTGTATTTGTGGGGATTTCCCTGTATGAGGACCAGTATGCCAAAAGGAAGTTATAGTTATACATTTATTTCTATATAAAAATTACTACTAGAGTTTTTTTTTTTTCTGTTAGAACAACTCTTGATAATTGGAATGGAAGTGCGTTAAGCAAAAGCGTCCTTATTGGTGGTGCGTTCTTTGCTGCATGAGAACACATCTTTTGTTTCACTAATTACAACCCAATTTTTGTGCTCTTGTAGTCGGACTAAAATCTCTATTTTGTGGTTTGGAAAATACCATAGGAGAGTATGGAGAGGCAGACAATACTTCTTGAAGGAGGCCATATATGGAGAGAGCATCAATAGTTGCTGTTGGTCACGTGAACCTTTTTTACTGTGGTGTTTAGGAGAATGTGCCAGTTAGAAATATACCCCTTGCTCCCTTCTGTAAGAGCAGATGGAAGGTTCCTTCCATTATAAATGTGGTTCATCATTGTTTATTCATGTGTTCATCTTTCTCTTTCTGATGAGGGTACATGTAGGAGGGACGTTATAAAGCCAAGGTAATTTTCTGCAGTAGTTTTAGGAGGTTTATAAAACATTTTTGCAGCTAGAAACACATACATTTTTCAAAAGACTACATTGCAAACACGGTTGGCTTAATAAAGAGGACACTCATGAAGCTACTCATTTACAATTCTCATGTAAAGCTCTACAACATGGGAATTATTGCAGTGCTGTCCTTCACTACTTTTGGGTTACATGTAATAGTATAACTTAAAAGTCATTGTGCAGAGAAAACAGGAATGGTAAATCTATGGCTTTCTTCTGTTCGCAAGGGCGAAGTAGTTGCACTTCTGATAGATATCCATTGCCTTTTCTCCTTCCCTTCCCCCTCCCTGCCTTTTCTTTCACTTGAAGGTGAGAAAAATGATGCAGAGAGGAGGGAAGTTTCACAGGATATATAGCTGAGAAGAGTGGAGAATTTAATTTGAGGCACTCATTGGATTTTTTTTTTCCTATAGTGATCTCCGTTACTTAATTAAGCACTCTGATAGCTATGGTGCTCAGCTCTCCAGCTCTGATCTATGGCATTAAAGAATTTCCTGCCCACACCCTTTATTATTCTGACTTCAGGCACTGCAAAAATCATGAAAAGCAAGCATATTGACATTTTAATCACGCAGCTATGACATTAATAAGATTTTGGCACTATGTGATCCAATATACCCTCTGTCTTGATATCTGGTGATATAAAGGGACTTACAAAGCTGCAGGTTTAACCTTAGATGTTTTTTTCCGCAATTGTAATCACATCACTGGATTATACAGTGTGCAAAAGGGCTATTTCTAAAGCAGCATTATCACAGTCCCACAGTTTCTTTGCTTTAAGATAGGGGGCAGCAAGTGCTCTACAGGTGGGTTGGTGTGTGCAGGCTGAAAATCAGGCTTTGAAAGAAAGCATTTGTAATCTGGACATCAGATAGAGCAAAAGGATTTTGAGGTATGGCACCCTCAGGTCAGGCTACCTAGATTGTTGGGTGTCCCTAAGAGGCAAATTGAACAGATTTGAAAGAGGATGTGGTTCTGCTAAAGGGGTTAAAATGGTAAGCATAAGCCAGCTTTTAAACATGTGATTCATGTTTGCTATAATTTCCATTTTCTCCATTATAGAATGCATGGGAGGAGATTGTGGTGGAGATTTTGCCTACATCCTTCTTGCTCCTAGACAAAGATTTGGTTTTACTTGCCCCAGCTACAGTTGACAATACATTGAAACAGCAAGAGATGACAACTGAAATAAGTTTTCAAAATAATTTAGCCTCTAGCTAGCGTGGCCAGCAGGTCGAGGGAAGCGATTCTGCCCCTTTTATTCCTCTCTTGTGAGACCTCATCTGGAGTACTGTGTCCAGTTCTGGAATACTCAATGTAAGAAGGGTATGGAAGTGTTGGAACAGGTCCAGAGGAGGGCTACAAATATGATCTGAGGGCTGGAGCATCTTCCCTATACGAGGACAGGCTGTGAGATAGTTGGGGTTGTTCAGCCTGGAGAAGAGAAGGTTACGAGGAGGTCTTATAGTGACCTTCCAGTACCTGAAAGGAACCTTCAAGAAAGCTGCAGAGGGACATAAAGGCTTGTGGTGATAGGATGAGGGGGAATGGGTATAAACTGTAGAAGGGCAGATTTAGACTAGACATTAGGAAGAATTTCTTCACGATAAGGGTGGTGAGACACTGGCACAAGTTGCCCAGGGAAGCTGTGGCTGCCCCATCCCTGGAGGTGTTCAAGGCCAGACTGGATGGGACCTTGGGCAACCTGATTTAGTGGGAGGTGTCCCTGCCCACAGCAGGGAGTTTGGAACTCAATGATTTTTAAGGTTCTTTCCAACCCTAACTACTCTACAATTCTATTCTAATAGTTTGGAAGCTGCGAATGAAACAAGCAGGCAGGAGATTCGTATTCTTAATAAGTACCTCTTTCACGCATACAAATGCATATAGGAGGCCAGGGAGATGTTCTTCAGCCTCTGAAGAGAACAAATAAGGGGAAGAATTGAGCACTGCCTATGCTAAAGCCATTAGCAATTTCTAATTCTCAGCAAAACATGAACTATTTCTCCTAGACTCAGGCAGTAGTGTTGCTGCCAGCCCTTTGGCAACATTGGTTTGTGATCTTTGAGTTTTAGGTTCTGCACGAGGAAAAGCAAACCATGTTTTTTTACAATCACAGGGAAAATACTACTACTACGTAAACATGATGCTTCATCATCTTTTCCAAAAGAATAATGTTACACACACCGTTTTTATGCTCTTATACAGGAGTCATGTAATATGAAGCTGAACAAAAAAAAGATGTGCATGGGTCTTAATGGGTGGGCAGTCAAAATGCATGCTTCAAAAAGCCTCTGCTCTAACATTCATGCCACTCTCTATCTGCAAGCAGAAAAAACAAAGGAGAATCCTGTAGAACAGTGTCTGCACACATACACGCAAGACTTATAGCTCGTGTTTTGCAAATAGCCATGAAGTGATTGCCCCATTTGTGCACATCTAAGAAATGGTCAAACTCCTTATATACCTACAACTGTGGTGAAATTATCTATAGAACCTCTGACTTGGTATTCTTTTCTAGAGCCATGTATTTTCAACCTGAACTGAGTGTACAGTTGATGCCTCAGACAAGTGAAATGTGCTAAAGATCTTCATTTTGACTTCCTTATTTCCACAGGGTAGCCCTGTGCATCATTTGCCTGTTAAGCCTTCCTCCTTTAAAAGAATATTAAAAGTGCTGAGCAGAAATGCTACATCTAACAAGGCAGTTTTAGGTTTATATATGACATCTTGTTGCAATTAAAATATACTTTCTTGTAGAAGCATTTCAAAAGCCCAGCAAAAAGATTGGTTTGCTGTAACTCTCTGCCAATTACATGTCTTAAGAAATTAATTTGTATATTTCAGCACATTCTTTTTTTCCCCACTGCCTTTATTAGAACTTTATTGTGATGAATGTGGAATCCCTGAAAAATAAGAAAATTGATTTATTCTGCAGATACAAATCAAGACAATTTAGAATAATGTGCATGAGGATATAACAGTAATTTTATTGGCACATTGCCATATGATATCTTGTATGGAGGATGTAGTATAAACTACCTCCAAGGATTTTATGTCATTCTGTTGAATCTGTATTTTGACATTGGATTAATTTGTATATCACACCAAGTGTAAATCGTAGATCCTCTACAGAGGAAGAGCAGGGCTTAGGTAGACTTGGGATAGAGAAACTGAAGCACCCCATGGCATTTTTTTTACACCCAAGGCAATTACTGACCAAAATTCTTAAGAGAGTGCTGTGGGCTGCATAGTTTGTAGTTATACTTCTGCTTTATGCCGGAGTAATGTGCTTTTCCTCTCAAACAGTTATGCTTGAGCACTCACTCTGGGTAGAGTGAGGGTGGTGTCCCTCCCCAGTGGTATGAGAGGTGCACTTGCTGCTGGTCGAATTAATCTTTCTTCTCTCTTTTGTGACCAGCAAAAGGTTGACATTAGTACTCAGCCTGGGTAACAAGAACCAGCAGGGGATTGGTTTGAAGGGGAGAGAATACACAGGTGTGCCTCCTGTACTGCTCAAGAGTAAAAGAAAAAAGTCAATGATCTGTTTTCATCTCTGTGATCCTAGCTAGCTGATTTCCTGATTTCCAACAGGTCTTTTAAGTCCTGAGCTATTATTGGTGCTCATTTGTTTATCTTCACAAAATAAGTCAGTGCAGATCTGCTACACACAGGTGGCCTAGAGAAGCGTTTAGTTTTATTTTCCTGCTTCTTTCTGGATGTATTTTGTTCTATTTATGTAACTTGTGCTTTGCACAATAATGACTCCATCAAACTACAAAGCATAAAAATAAGACTAGATATTGTGTTCCTCAGTGGCGTGCCAGGAAAAAATGCATTAATGTCTCCTGGCTCCTAATTGTGGTTAACATTATACAGGTTCACAGTTATCTACATTTCCAGTTTAGAATTCTGTACTTTCAGTTTTGAACTTAAGGGAGGAAGATGATCTCTTTTTAATAGACAGCTAAGTTGTCTGGACCAGTCTTTAGACCTGACATGATTGTCTCTGAATTCAAACTATTCTTTCATCTATATACATCCATGGGAGAATATATCTACTAAGTAAATGCTACATGTCAGAACTTATAGGAGCTTCCAAATAAGCCATAAGCTCCTTTACGTTATATCTTCTGAGAATGTTTCTCAGTGCATTTAAAAAAATTGCACTTAACTACATAGTGATCAGATGATTAGCAGTTATGCATGGTATGTTGAAATTAATCAATCGATCTTCATTTTATACCTACTCTCTTTGTAATCAGTTGTTATCACTGACATATTGTGGAAGCGTGGTCCTAGCCAAAGACCAACATCCCAAGATGGAATTGCGTACAGAAATACAGAGGCATAACTGTAATCCAGACCTGAAGTTCTCTCCTGTTAGTCCATTTTCTATCACCTAGACATCACTGAAGAACATACTAAATGTATGTGAGCTACAAAACCCATGTGAATTATGTCTGCCAGGCTTATGCTGGCTTCTGTTCAGGGTCAGCTGGAGTGGATCTCTCCCGTGCTCGAAGGCAACCAACCTTGTCCTGGAGGTGCCATGAGTCAAGAATCAATTGCAGCCCTGACAGTGGGGAAAGGGAGGAGAAGGAAGGAGGCAGTGATGAGCCTAGTGACATATCATTACCAGTTCACAGCTAAAGTGGCTGCATGCTGTAGCTCTAGGAGACTAGCTAGTTGTGATGCACAAAATATGCATGTACTTGTTTAGGGCAAAACTAGAATGTTGTCTTGAAGAAACCATTGGATTAGTTTAAGAGTTCTTCTTTGCTGTTCAAGAGTATGTAATATTCCTCTCTTTTCTCCCAGATTTGAAAGAGACTTTAGAAAACCAAAATCATCAATTAATGTTATTGCTGCCTAGACTGAATGTCTTGATAGCTCTTAAACCAGAGTAAGGTTGCTTCTAAGAAAGTGTAGAAAGTGGTGCTCAGAGGCCTGCCTTCTCAACTTGAAATGTCTGTATTTGTTTCTCAGTGTTACTGGCAATTTCTAGAGGTTTTTGGTTTTTTTCAGTTTGCACTTCCTGTAAAGCTTTTGTTTATGTGATGTGAGATTTGTGCATGTTTTTGTGCTTAAAATGCCCCTGAGAGACAGAACTGTTGAACAACAGACTTGCATTCAGATGGATTTGTTTTGCTTTGCAAAAATCATCAATTAAAGCATTTCACAGCTGTCTTTGGAGAATGCAAGTAACTTCAATTATGAATGACATAAGGAGTTGCACGGCTTTCTGAAGTGATAGTTGCCATCTAATCATATTGTATGTAACATTAATATTCATTTCAAATATGCCATTATTTGAAAGCATTAGAAAAACCTGGTTTAGTATCTAGTACCTTATCCTTAATTGCAGTTGAATCAATGTTAATTTTTAGTTTGTTACAGGGCTGGTGGCCAGCAGTGCTAGGTAGGGCCCTGTAATGGAGCAATTGCATAATTCCACTCTACTGCAGGCAGAAAGAGGAAAAGCTTTGTCCCCAGTTTTTGATCTTTACTATGAGAAACTTTTATTTTTCCCTATCCCTTTTATTGAGCCTATGCCAGAGCTGTTCTAGGTGAGCAGAGTAACACAGAAGATATTCAGGTTGAGTGTAAGAAGAATCTAGACCAGAACCTGCTTAGCTCTCCGTTTTCTCAGGTTTCTGACTCTAATGCTGCATTAAGCTGTGCCCTTGGCTGTATGGAGTTCCTCCCCCCTCCCCATTTCTTGAATGTTTCCAATGATTCATCACTTCAGAGTACTGTTTCTTGATTTTTATGCAGTATTTTAAGATGCTACATGTCACTCCATGACCTTTTAGTCTTTATTCCAGTCTCTCCTGTTGTTTCCCTGTGTATGCATGAGTATGTATCTGTATTTAATTTTATAACACAGTCACCTCATAAAGATCAGTTGATTAGGAATCGCAAAGTATTAAGTTCTAAGAGCACATCATATGAAATAAATATGATCACTGAAATAGGAGTTGACTTTTTATATGGGAAAATAAGTACTTGTTAATAAACTTTGAGAAGATTTAACTTCCCTTCTGATTTTCTTTCTTTTCTTCCCCAAAGCAAGCTGATGCACAAGTAATTTTTCTGCAATGTGTTTTTCAGATATGGAGACAAGTGAAAAAATCCAGAAAAGTGGAGTTCTTCAGGTGTTTGCAAGTCTGTTGACGCCACAATCTTCCTGCACAGCAAAAGTAGCTAACATCATAGCAGAAGTAGCCAGAAATGGTGAGGTTTTCTACAAGAACTTTTCTGCTGGAACATCTTCAGTTTTTCACCTCACTTGTCAGTATGTTTTACTTCATAATTTATGTTTTCATTTTGTAGATTAGACACCTTTCATATCTCTTCCTTTCACTTTTTTGTTTTTGTTTTGTCAGATTTTGTTTCTCTGCTTTTTAATACAATCAAACTGGCATTTGGCTGCTGAAGTTTTTTTAGTCCTTACTTTAATGATATTTAGCTTTTAAAACAATCAATATGATAATTTATTGGGCATCAGTAGTGTGCCATTTGTTTTATGAAATGTATATAGAAAAAAAAGATGTGCATCATTTGTGCATCCAGTTACATATGGTGCATGTAATTAAAGCTGTAGCATGTATACAGGTGGTTAAGGGATAGCAGATTGTACTTTGGGCTGAGGTTTGTGACAACGTTATTCATGTTATTAGGCCTTTCATACCACACCGAAAACAGTTACTCCTACCTAAAAAGCATTATATATGTTAGAGTAACAGCCCAAGGTCCCAAATGAGACTCAGGGGTCCGTTTTGGCGTGTATTGTCTACATACAGTCATACCATGCAGGAGATAATTTGTAAGTATTTAATGTTTTTTCTTTAGAAAGAATTATCTTAAAGCTCACCCAATACCTTGCCTACCTGGAGCTCAGAAAAATGGCTTTTTTGCTGCAGGCAGGTGCTACGAGTAGACCCTGTGATGAGGGTAGAAGAGGTTTGTGGCTGAGTTTTCTGACTCCGTGACTTGCTACTGTCCCAGCCAAAGAGGCACAGACTGCGTTTTGCACTTTTGTTGTGTTCCATCTTCTCCTTTTTACCTTTTTGTGCTGTTGCTCTGTTTCACCTCTCCAGCTTACATGACTCTTCCACCACTCAACATGAGCTCATGTTAGTCTGTCCCATTTTGAATATCCAAACACATAAAACTCCCTTTACGCAATCTTATCTCTCCAGCCATTTCCTTTTCAACTACGGGCTTACTGAAGCTCACGTCCATGTGCTGTGTGGAGTTCCTCTCCCAGCTGTGGACCAAATTTTAAATGCTCTACTGAGGTGTTTAGTCGCCTCCTCTTTGCCAGGTGTAGAGTGACAGTGTATCATCTTCATAATCTGTAATACTGCAACACAATTACGTTTCTCTTTTGAAATCTTGTCCTCTTTATGTTTGTTACTCTGCCCTCAGTGGTTCTCCTAACTTTTTAAGTGGTTCTTCACTATTTCCTTCAAAGCATCTGCTAAATTTCCCCACCAGGTTAGTGGAAACCTTCTAAATGACTCTGTTCTTGATTACCTTCTCTTTCTTCTATTACTTTTCTGTAGTAGCGCCTGTAAATGTAGTTGCAGTTACTACACTTTTGTTGCCATCTCACAGATCTATTTTGTTTCATACAGCACCATTTATTTTACTTCTTGCTTCTACATGACCTTGATAAATATCATTTTGCTCAGCATATTGCCTAATTATTTTGTTGCTGAACGGGGGACTGAAAGCTTCTGCTCACTCCAAATGGAGAGAGAGTAGAGGAAGCATTCCTTATTCCTTTTTACCACATGAGCGAGAACCTAAGCATACAACAGAACAGACTGAGACCTTACAATCTTTTAGAAGAGAAGAAGTTCCATTTCCTGCCACAGACTAGGAGAAAAAGAATCTGACTTTAATGATGAAGGGAATATGGTGAATTAGTGGGTATAAAATAAAGTGATGCAGGGAGAAGCTCAGGAACAGAGAAGAGCTTTTGCAGGCAATTAAGAGCAGAAGAGGCTGAGGGGACAGAGAAGACAGAGGTAGGAACATCATACATTAGTAAGTAATATTTCAGATGAAGATGAAAGTGGGTGATCAAGAAATAGATAAAAAGTTAGAAGGATATGGCAGGGTAATTTTGAAGAATGTATGTTTCTGATATTTGTTCTCTTCATTACAATGGATACCACCACCATTTATCACAGTACAGCATCTGTTTACAGTTTTAAAATGTTACAGTATGTTAGGAAGGTGGTGAGTTGTCATGACTATTTCTTCTGTACAATCATTTAGGCATTGCTGATTCTACTTCATCTACTTGTTGATAAATCAAAGTTCATCATCACATGAGGATTGCTTATCTGTATGACAATTATTTCTTTATTTAAAACAGCACTGCAAGATTAATTACAAAAGATCTTGTAGCTACAGAAACATCAAAGAACATTGTAATATGTGCAACAAAAGGAGTACTTAAGGTGTATTTGTACTTTGAGTATTATATTTGAGTATTATTTGAGTATATTTGAGTATTATATTTGAGTATTATTTGAGTCTTTGAGTTATTGGAGTTAAGGTGCTCTGATGATCCAGAATCAGAAAAACTCTCATCTCTTTATGGGGATTGTACACCCTAATTCATTCTGTCTCATAAATGACTATATAATACAAAGATTTAACTGATTTTTGGAAGATCCAGCATAGTCTAGGATCAGGAAGAGACATAATTTGCAATTCACAACAAATCAAAACCATACTGACCTTTCGCCTATTACAGTGCTAGATCTCTGAAGAGTGCTCTGTAGTAAACTAGGAAGCAACACCATTGGCGTATCAGATGGTCGCTTCTGTGAACTTCCCTTGTAAAAACATGCAGCACAGTGCCTACCTAACTATAGCTACTTCTGGAGACCTGTCCTTTGTCTCTCTGACACCAGGGTAATACTCTATCTGCGGCTTGCATGAACGTGAAATAATAGTTTGGTTTTCCATGACCTGGGGACATAGCAGGAAGGAAGGAGAGAGAGAAGCTAAGAGCTTCCCAGCAAATAGGTCCTCTAACTTAACTCCCACGGTGGGCGTGAATTAGACTGTGGAAAAGTAAAGGCCTTTGGGCTCACATGATCTCATATTTCTTGTTCTTTCTTTTTCTATTTCTATTCTTTCCTTGCTTTCCAAATAAAGAGCCTATCATTCAACTTTAATTCCTTTTTAAAATTTTTTTAAAAGCAAAAGCTTTTCAGGAGTTCTAATTAAGGGAATAGAGACTAAAAAGCACTGCTTTTTTGGTGTATGAATACTAATTTTAAGTCATCTTTTGTGTTATTTAGTAATTGTAATTTATGTTGAATTTGTTAGGGTGGAGAAAAAGATTGTGAATTCACAATTCTTTTCAGCACCTCTTTATGATGATAGTTTCCATGGACATCAATTAAATATTCTTAATTCTTTCTAAATTAATGAGTAGTAGAAAGAATGTAAGCCCAGATTCTGACTCAGATTTATTCTGTGGAGACTTGCATGAGAACTTACATTGTTTGTCTGTCCATGTATTTATTCTCACAATAGGTCCACTTGCAATACCACTGTATCTAGACTGGATGAAACTGAAAACAGTTGGCTTGCTTTAACATGCTTTCCATTATTTGCAGAATTTATGCGGAATCCATGTGTGGATGCTGGGTTGATCCCTCCTTTGGTGCAACTGTTAAACTGCAAAGACCAGGAAGTATTGCTTCAAACAGGACGTGCCCTGGGCAATATATGCTATGATAGCCGTGAGTGTTGAACTACGCCTTATTTTGTAAATGCTCTTGTAGGAGGGAGGGGAATGTTTTGGTATTCTGTACATTATGTACTGTGGTAATTTTCCTCTTTTCTTGGTTTTTGTTTACCACATGACCCTTCTGATTGTACAGGATAATTGAATGTCACATGTTGTGCTTTTGTGACAGAAAGATTAAAAAAAAAGTTTCAATATTGTAATATAACTGGATATAGAAAAGATTTGTGAGCCTGCATTTGTGTTTTATTAAACATAACGAGCTAGGTTTTCAAAGAGCATGTGCTACATACACAGAGGCCTGACTAGTTAATTTTTCCTCAGATAGACTATCTCAGCAGGGAATAGAGGGTCAGAAGGGAATATTCATATTCTGCAAGTCTCAGAGCTGCACAGAGCTACATAAGTGGCTGAAATGATACCTGAGCTATGTTGCCAGTTCTCAGAATTCTTATGTGGCCAATCAATTGCTCCAAAATTATATATTGTTACTTTTGGTTGGCAGGGATTATGGCAGCAGGAGGTTGGTGGGGTTTTTTTAGCTTTTTGCGGGCGCAATAGATTTTGCACTGACAAGCAATTGAGTTTTGAAATGGAATTGTGACTCTGTGTGCCGATTACATCAATGGATATATCATTTGCAAAACCGAACTAGTAGTTACATTGTTTGGAAAATGCAGCCTTACTCTAAATTTTTTGATAAAAGCCAGTGCATGATAATATGATGCAAAAGCAGAGACATGAGGAATATCTGTCTGTGCACATGAGAAAATCAGAAGGCTATGGATGTCTGCAGATGGGAAGTGAGATGGCATTGTAAGATCGTTTTGTTATCTTGAGATTTAGTGCCTTGTTTCATATGGCAAGAAATTTTCTTAGTACTGTATGTTGCATTTACTGAAAGTCGTGCTGTTCTGAATACTGTCTTTTGAAAAATCTGAATTACTAGTAGCCTTTCTCCTTGCTAGTATTTTGTCATTCTTGTTTAGAAATTTACATTTTATACTGTTTTAAATTACATTGCCTTTGACCTTAGGGAAGTTAATCATGTTTTCCATGTTGGCATTTCGATTTACAGAAAACTACTGCTTGAGGATGTTAATGCATAATTCTTTCATTTAGGATTTTATTTAAGGTAACCAATCAACTGAACAGCTGCTTCCCTGTGGAAACTTCAAGTAGAAGCTGTTGGGCTTTCCATAACATAATTTGTTTACTATATTTTATTTCAGGGTCATATATGATCAAATGCTCACTTCCAGTTGACAGTGGTTTATTTCATATAGGTAAAATCTACATAACTATTCCTGTCATTGTTGTTCAGCCCACATTTTTTCATTAAATGCAGTAAGGACACATAAAAATGGTTTCATAATATCAGGTGTTGTGGACTCCTGCTGGATTTTACAGAACAGGATCTATCCAGTACAGAAAATCTGTATTGCACACCTTGTGCTGCCAGTCTGTTGAGTAAAGTTGGCACCAATAAAATCTACAGGAGGCTATGATGCGTTCTGTATGCCATGTGTTGCTGTGCTCCTGTCGGAGGACAATCACTCTCTTCCCTGTGTATTTGAATAAGATTAATAAATAAAATGTAATAAAATCAAGATCAGCATCTTGGATTTGCATGGAAGAGGCTATTTTAGTGTTTATTTATCATATCCACCCTTTCTGACTTTTCTAGTATGTTATCTTAATGTGTAATAATTATGTATTTACGTAGTCTATCTTAAATTCTTATTTAGGACAAGTACTTTTGATATGCGTATTACTATAAAATATAATATGCTTTCATTTACATGTTCTTGCTACAAAACGTAGTTTCTTAAGTTAGAACAGAATGGTTAATGCTGCTGTAGATAAAGCCTAAAAATTATTTGCTATCATCAGCTCTGGCAGTTGGGATATTAAGTTGAAGACCACCATTATCCAAATTGCAGCTTGGGATCAATTCCTGAACAGCCTGATGTACTTGCCTCAGCTCTATTCTGCTAGCTTCTTTCCCCATAGACTGGGAAGACGCTGGTGATGTGAATCATGTGGCAGATTGAGTGCATAGGGGACAGAGAGTCTGAGACGACAGTTTTCAAGTTAGGCCTGCATTCTTGCAAGACCCACATTGAGAATACAGGAGAAAGACAAAACCTCTCTTTAGCTCAGTCTCTGTCCTTCCTCTGACACCCTATACACCAATGCAGTTTGTATAGATGAAAGATCAGGCCAACCAGATAAATTTTACTCGAGAATTTTGATGAAAGGTAGTGCTTTATTAAAATGATGGTCTTTTCTTAGCAGATAATATCGTCACAATATTTTACCTTTATGTGCATGCTATCTTAATCTCTGTGTTCTTTCTACAGGTTGTTTGTTATACATTTCAGTTTCGAACTGACTGACAAACTATTTTTCTGTGTTTTTATATAGTATGAGGCACACTATAGAAGCTACCATAAAATTATAATTGCAAAAGGAAGCGGAAGGCTAGGATATTAGTCTAATTCAGTAGCCATACAGACAGAAAGAGTCATTCTGATTTACTTCAGCTGAGATTAGATTAGTCTTTTGCCTATTTGAAAATAATTCCCTCTTGCTGTTTAGAGCATCCACATATTCTGAAATCTATCAAAGGGAAATAATCTCTCCATATATCTTGTAAGGGAAATGAAAAATTTCTCATTCTGCCCTTCCGTAATATTCATATAAATGGTAATGCTTAGAAACTTCTTTGGGGAACCTCAAAGCTGTTTCTTTTTGCACCCATCCACAACCTTGTTTTTTTCGTGAGAGCTCTAGGCTGGGTACATGTTCTCACCAACCATACTTCATGATATAAACAGGTATAGAATTGGAAAGATACTGAAATTGCCAACTCACTCTATAAAGGCTGTCCTCTGGCAGCTGCTTATCTACCTTTTTCTGCGGGAAATTTACTGGATCCTTTTCTCATTTCCCAAGCTGTAGATTTCTTTGTTATCTACCCAGTCTTGATGGCAAGACTCCTTGCTTATTTTCAGCAATGTGGCCTTTCACATAGAACCAGACCCCTCTTGATCCTGGTGTTAACACCAGACCATGAACATTATACTACTTCATGTTAAAAAGATCTTAATTGTACTATAAATTTTGCATACTCAGCTGCTCATCCTGTAAGGATGTAGAGACCTCTTGCAGCAATCTGCTAAGACAGGCTAACTACAAAAATAAGAAGCTACTCAATTGTACAGTTACATACATCTCCTCTCAGGAGATGAAGTTAATGTCAGGATCTAAAGCAGAAAACCAAACGTTTGTGAATTAAACATACTGGAAAAGAAGTCAAATTCAGTTTTCTTAAAAAAAATGGCATAACCTTTTTAGGTGCCATATGGAAAACCAGCAGAATCCTAGAACCCAACTGGTGTTGATAATAGCATGCTACTGGCCAATCATTTTTATGAAGGTCACCCTGATTCATGCTGCATCTTAACCACCATCTTTAACTTTCATTGTGCTAGATCCTAACAAATGCAAATGCCATCTACTAAGCTCTTTCCCAAGCAATATCATGAAATTGAGACCAGAGACTTTAACTTGTTGCTTGAAAACTCATTGTTTACGACAGCTTACAGAGAATTAGAATTCTTGTTTTTAATTGTACAGTGTTTTACCTTTAGATCTGTTCTCTCTAAGGTATGGCAGTCTTAGAAACAGCATTATAAGAAGACCTTGATAATGCAGTATTCTTTGCACGCCCCTGCAGCACAAGTATTGCATCAGCTAGAGACTAAGCAAACCATATGCGTGCCAACACATGCTTTCACAGTAATGTTTAGTACTTACCAGTGATTAATTGTGAATGTTCTTAGGAAGCTGCTGAACAATATTATTCTAATTTACTTATTTTATAGCTGGCCTAGGTGGAATCAGAATGATGAGGAAATCTTCCTGGAGCGTCAGAAAGAGCCATTTGAGGGATGGTATGAAAAACATGAAGGCTATCTACTTTTAAAAAAATTACATTCCATATATTAACTCTTTAAGTGGTAAAATTCTCATGACTTAAGTCAGAACTTAACAGAAGCCTACATGGGGGGAAAAAAAAAGTTAAAAAAAGAACCCAAACCAAATTACTATAGATTTGCAACTTCTCGCTTCTTTAAGACAGAGGTCTGAGGCCCCGTTTTCCTCTTTGTTTTAAGGAGTGAGTGTAGTTATGATAGGTCCTGCTTATTTTCTGGAGTGCAAATAATTTTCCTGTTTTTTTCCAGTAAGATTATTTGAATAAGTAGATCAGAATTTTGTCGGTACAAGTACAAAGAAGATTTTTTCTGATTCCTTACTTTCTTCCCCTTCAGCATTTCATTCACAGTATTTAAAGTTTGTGTTTTTCTCATTTCAACACACTCAGAGATACCTGCTTAATTTACAGTCAAAATAGAAGACATCGAACAGAAGGAAGGTGTTTCCATTTCCAGGGTCTTAAAGAAGGTCATGAGCAGACTTGGAAAGAAATCCTGCTTTAATCACTAGATCTTGCTGCCACCTTGAAGTCAAGTTAAAAATTCAGACTTTGGTTAAGGACTGAGCTATTTCTTCATACTTCAAAAAAGGCAGGAAGAGAAGTAGGAAGGGCAAAAACTTGGAATTCTCCTGATATTTATGAAGACTAAAACAAATTTCTTATCAGGAAGAAAAGCATTTGGAATTCCACTAACAATAAGTGAACACCACTACAAATACAACTCCCTCTTCTGCTTTCAATTCAACCTCCTGTTTTTGTCCTTCTTTAAAGACTTTGCCTATGAAGGTATTTGAAATTGTTCATCTTTATAGATAACTGCACAGTCACATGTTGCTTTCAAGCCCCTCAGAAAACAAGACTTGTTAGTTGATTGTATAGGCATGGCCAAAGTGTCTAGCTTATTCCACTTTGTTTAGAAAAGTAGGCGTTAAGTGACTAGAAATATCAACTGTCAATAGATCATCAATGGTAGAAAGCATCAACCGAATTACTGTGGAAAACAGAAGAAAGAATTTGGTAGCATCTTGCTAAGCATTGCTTGTGTATAACTGAGAAGTGTTTATTTTGTTAAGCTTTTGTTACACTTGCAGCCATTGTTGTTATCCTTTTAACTTGTGTTTTAATACAGTCTAATTAGATAATCAAAGCTTCTTAAATAATAATAAGGTAGAGTATAATTTTATATATTCTCAGATTCACTTCTCAGGTTTTGCAACAATATATGCATCCATGCATATAGTGACTGGACCACACCTTTTAGTTTTTTACAAGATAACTACACAGGCATCAGTTTTTATATAGCATTTCGTACAGTGCAATAACAGCATAGAGTTAATGTACAACATGAAAATCACCTAAATTTGGTTAATATTTTGTTGCATTTACGTCTAAGGAATACTATGCAACTCTAGGAAACAGAAATGGGACATTATTGTCGAAGAACTTCATTAGTAAAATCTATCCCTTAATGCCTTAAAGCTCTTGAATATCTCAGTGAGGGGAGCAGGGCTCTGTTGAGTTAGAGGGATTTTATAATACTGTTTGTACAGTAATATAGTCAAGAGACAGTATCCACCAGAGGAAGTTGCAGCCTAAGTATTTGATCAAAGATGGTGAGGGAAGAGTTAGTTAAAACTACAGGTAATCACAAGGTGGTTAGCATTAGCAATAACAAAGTTGTGTTTCTGTCACATGAAGTGCCATTGTGTATGAACGAATTTGGTCTTTTAGATTCCTTGATCCTGAGACTGCTGTGTACCCGCTTAGTTGTCCAAATAGCGGAATAGCCTGAGCAGTTAGAGTGGATGCATTGAATCCTCTCTCTACCACAGCACTTGCATTTTTCTGAAAAAAAAGTGTCACATGAGACAGTGTCCAGTTTCTTTGGCATGTCCTGGCCTCTTGAGTGTGGGCTGTTCTGTGGTTGTAGTGCATTGCTAGTTGCCCTTCAGTCAAATTGGTAGGTTGCCCTCTGCTAAGGAGGTGAAGTATTTGCTACAACAAAATACTTTGCGGGTCTTTCTCAGGCTGAGCCCTACAACCTTTCAGATACGGGAATCTTCTGCAGGTCAGCTCCTCCATGCAGGCTGCACAATAACAAGCAACAGCCTGCGTATTGCTGCTTGGAATTGCTTTAGAAGGCCAGGTCCTCTCACTCCTCCTGAACCTCATAATTTGGGAAAGGATAGCCCAGACTCACCTCGGCTTCTCCTACATCTCAGGGCCACTTGCTACTTTCTCAGTTCTCTGAGTAACTTTTTCTTCCCAAGTCCTAGTAGGATCTGCAGATATGCTCTAAGATGGGGTTTGCTGTGTTTTGTTACATATTTTGCTTCTTAGGCTTTTCCCAAGCAAATCCCTATGAGGCTACACCTCTGGCTGCTTTGGTAGATACACATAGCTCCTTTGAGGTCCTTTGGCTATCAGTACCACTCTGGCAATACCAGCCTAAACCTCACACCAAACTCCTTTCAGCAGCACCCAGCAGAAACACCCCTCTTCTGCAGCAGACTGTGACCATACGGTTGGACTCGATCCGGTGGGTCTCTTCCAACCTGGTTATTCTGTGATTCTGTGATTCATACCATGCTCAATTCACACACTTCTCCTTGGAGAGTTTGAAACGGAGAGACAGCATTGCACTCAAGGCCGGGGAGTAAAAGTTCTAAGTTAATTGCTGTGTGCAGGTTTGATCTGTTAATAGCATGAGATGCTATATAGCCTATTTGCCAGTGCAGAAAAACTGCCTGATGTTTTACTGTATAATTGGATTCCATGATTTATTTCATGCTGCGTGAAATAATAAGCGTAGGCTGGCTTCAGTTCTGACTCATGCTCTCATAAACCTAGAGTGATTTGCTTGACTGCAATGGCATTACTAAGGAGTTGCATCTAGTTATAAAATCAACTGAAGAATTTGCTGTAAGCATATTGCACATGGAAAGAAAGGTAGAGGGAAGTGCCACATTAAGCTTTGAGGGCCTTTATCTGACTTTTGGATATCTTATGGAACTTTTTCATACTACTTGGCTTCTTTATTTTCAAACAGAATTCAGTAGTGGAAATTGACTGCACTTTAAAACTAAAATCTTGGAATCCAGAGCAAGTCATCTGCCAGTATTAAGACTATTAGTATTTTTTGTTTTGTTGCTGATAAAAAACATTCCTGGCTGTTACATTGAAATCTCAGTCCATTACGAGCAATTGACTGGAAGTGAAGTATTGAGAAGTCTTGAACAGTAAATTAATTGCTGTTCTTTTATATGAAGTCAGAAGAAACACATGACTTTTCTCATATATCTGACACAAGAGGAATATGAAAAATAAACAGATTTTATTGGAAATAAATTGTGGAATTGAATCTGGCTTGCCAATGATTGCTGCCTAATCATAACATTAGGGAAATTGCACTATTGGCACATTTACCTGTCCGTTCAACTGTTCTGCCAAACTCCTGACTGTAGACAAAAGAAATCACATGCTGCTCAGGAGGGTGCTTGTTGGCATTGATATGCTGTGGTCCACACATTGAACATATTACATGAGTCTATCTCAAACCCTAGATCTCCATTTGGCTATAACGTTTTCAAATGATATTTGAATAAGCCAGTTCAATAATAGGCTAGTATGCTGCTGCATCAGTTGTTGTTAGTCAGCAGAGGTGCTAGCAACAGTTTTATCCAAAAAAGATTAATGCCATATATTGTCAGTCCTCAGCGGCACTGTATTAGAAGGCAGCATTCTTTTAGGATTTCTAATTTACTGTTTAGATGCTTACAACTAAAAGAATAACTTCTGAGACGATACCCTTAATGCAGCTGGATTTAAGATAAACTGATTACCAGACTGTTCTGTTTATCTCTGAAGCAAGCATGACAAATCCAAGATTATTTTTTCTTTATAAAGCAAACATTTTAGGGCTATATTGATTAATTTTAATCAATGAGCAGATAAAGCAAAACTGTACTTCTGGTAATTAATGTCTTATAATTCCTGAAGAAATTAGATAAAGGGAAAGAAAACTTTGGTATAAGATAGGGCAGTCCCAAAACAGTGTTCGTGGCTTCTGGCCCTTATAGAAAAGTGCACAGAAGACATTGAAAAAGCAGGAAATAGTAACAGTGCAATATAATTACATGAAGCTTACTTTCCTTGAAAAAAATAAGATCAATGCAGTGCTGTCCTGTGCTCTGTAACTGAGTTGTAGTCTGCAGTCTTGGAGTCAAAAAATTGACAGGATCCAGAATCCAGTGATTTTAAAAGCATGCAAAAACATTTGAGATAAAAAGCGTGGTCAAGTATTAAACCTGAATGACAGCATTGCGTTAGAAGTTTTGTTTTCACAGTGTTCAAAGGGGGGAAAAATGGTAAACTACCAGTTTATGCAGGTGGTAATGTTTTTCCTAATATCTGTATAGGTAGCATAGTTTACACTAGCTAAGGGTTTCCCCTCAACAGTGTTTTAGACTATTTTCTTTTTATATTTTCTTAATAAAATGATAGAGGTAAAACATATAAGCAGGACCTTTCTTCTTTTGAAGTTCTACTCCTACTGTGTTTACCCCACATATGGTCATAATTTTCTGTATGTTGCATGATGATTTCCTCTGCAGCAACCAGTTTGATGGAAGACTGACTTCAGAAAGAACAAGCAGCAACAGCAGTCAGTACAAAACATGTAGAGGAACTAGTTAAAAAATAGAAGAAAATGGAACATGTAGCTAGAGCTCTCCACACACACACACAGAGCCCTTGGGCTACTGTAAATCAGTTTATCTTTAGAAATTATTATAATTTTAAAAATGTTATCCATAAAGCACTGGTGTAACCTAAGCAATACTTTGGGGGAAAAAAAGAGTGTAGGCTTGGAGCCAAATGCAATACAGATGAAGCATTTAACGTAAATGACAGTATGTCATTTAAATGATTTGATCATTACACCTAATTGCAAAGTAAAAGAATTTTAAAAGAAATACTTGTCTACTACTGTCTTGGCAGCTTGTTTTATGCTAATCAGGGATCTTGATCATACAAGTCATCCTTCCCCACATTGAGTTGCACTGTTTATACCAGTGCAACTATTTGCCATAATAAAATTTTGTAGAGCATGCCTCAGAGAAAAGAGAATTTGGATTTCCAGTTGCAAGACAAAATCAGAACATTTTGAAGTACAAATCTTGAATTGAAAGCCCAAAAGATAATTTTTAAGAAATGCTGTCAAATGGTTTTCTAGCTGATTAGCTGAGAATTGGGTGTATTGTTGGAGCCTAGATATATAATCAATATTACAACAGCATGGTAACTTCTGATTTCTAGTGCTTTTTAAAGGCTGAATCTATTTCATGCATTTTGAGTCTACAAGGCGGTATGGGGTCCCTAATGAGAAATATCATCGCACATGAAATTGTATTGTGAAAAAATCACGTTTCAGAATGAAGTTATAGTAACGAAAGTTTGCAAATGACTGTTCAGAAAGTAGTGACACTGTGACCATCATAATATAAAGATATGACAGGCAGAAGTAATACAGAGTGTTCATACCTTACCTTTTTTCTCAGAAAAAAATGGACAAGCTTCTAAACTGCAGCTTAAATATTAGAGATAATAAAGGTGAACGTTTAGGATTATGCTGGAACTGAACCAATATATTTTAAAACTATTAAATAATAGGGTAAAACACAAATTTTTGGAACTGACTAAAGCAGTGCAGTTGTTTTTTCTTGTAAAGACACAACTCTATATCCTAATAGAATATTAATAAGAAATGTTTTTGTCCCAATCTGTATGCGATGCATCTGTTTCTTTAAATGTCACTTGAATTGTCAGAGCTTAAACTTTGTATTTGAAAATGGACCCATTATGAAAACAAGGAAGCAAATTTAAGGTTTAGATTAAAAAGCACCAGCTATTTTCTGTTACCCACCTATACTGTATTTTTAGAAATAACTCTTGGGCTATATATAGCTTATGGTTTATGTAGTTTTCATACTATAAGCTGTCACTTAAATTCATGTTTCCTGTTAACCTTTTATGACTTAGTGGTTTGCTTTAGGGTTTAGTAAACTGAGGAAGAAAATGCAAGGGAAAATTATGCAAACACGTCTTGGGAAAAACAAATTGAAATTGTTCTTAAGAGCTGCGTTTTAAAAAAACCTCTCAGTCATATGTCTTAAAAAATGTTAGTCTTTGACTTGGGCATCCTTTGGAGCAGGCATGGCTGAGCCATAGTGAAATTTGAAAAGACTCTTCACAGGGGAATATAAGCACAGCAATTTAATAATCCACATTAAAATCCATTTTTTTCCTTAAAACTCCAGTGAGCAGCTTAGGATAGAAAAATAGACTAATTTTTAGGCATGGGTGCCTTGCATTGGGCTAAAGAAAAGAACATTGTAGGAGTAATAACTTGTTCTGTAATAAATCTTACTGTACATTTTGTAGGAAAAAAAATTCCCTCTGGTCTCTTGGGCTGTTGTCCTTTTGACATCTTTAAACAGTATTACTTGTATTTTAAAAAAAAAGCTATACAACAGCATTGCCCTTTGTAAGATGTAGTGAAGCATTTTTAAGCAGAAATGTGAATACTCTCATTAAACTGTTCAATCACTGATCTCTTAGGAATAGCAAATGTTTGTTTAAAAAGGTCACGGGAAGAAATTTCAACATAGCTTCTGGGAGGCTGGAAGCATGTTAAGTGTGGGAGTTCATTTAGCCCCTGAACTGCAACGTCATAGCTGGATTGAGAACAAGACATGGCAACATGCTGTGATCTTCTTTTGACTGTAAATGATTTGGTGTTCGATGAGTATTCTTGTGTGCAAAATCTGTTTCTTAGCGACGGGAGAGGGAGAAGCGAGTTGGTAATAAGTACATGGCACATACTGAGTCAGAAATATGCTTTTTGCTTGGGGATGCAGTGGAGTGTCATAGCCTGAGCTTGGGGTGGGTAGTCAGGACCTTCAGATTTTTTCCTCCTACATCTGGTACAGGATTCTTTGTGGCCTGCACTAATGAGCTGAGTTAATCCCCTTGAGCGTAAGAAGGCAGCAGCAAGAGATTCTAATTATAGCTCTAGTCTGGGCCTGCTCTTCACCCAGTTGCCTAGGGCAGAGGAGCAGCTACACAGAGTGTGCTCTAGCATGGGGAAAAGGTGGAACGATACGCTCAATTGAAGCATCTCTTTTAGGAATGTGTCATCCTGTGGTAGTCATGTCAAAAGTCTGGCACTTACAGCCTGCCACTTACTTGGGAGGGATCCTGAAGTACATTTTACCGTAACTTTTTTAGTGTATTATGAAGACAGATAATTTCTTGGAGGAAGATTTTTTCCCTGAATCTTTCTGCCTTACTTTTGCTGTCTGCAAAGTGGAAGCTGATTATCTGTGTACCTAACAAAAATATTGTGTGGGTAAGAATTTTGTCATATGTTTGCAGTGAGAGACTATTATGTACTTAAAGATAACAGCAGTTTTTGATATATAACTTCTTTGACAAACCAGAAAGAATGGAAGTAAAAGGATATATAAGTTAGGTTTTCATATGTTGTAAGATATTGTCACAGTTATTTTCAGTGGAGTTGTGCCAAATTCCATCCAGGTAAGGAACTTGGCTTGTAGGTGATTTTTTTTTTTTTAACCCTTGCTCGTGTTTATATTATTTTTCACTCAAATATTTTGTATGCAGTTCCATATCAAGACACAAGAACAAGCTTGACATCTGATTCTTATCACAAGCTTAACTTGATCATGGTTTTAGTTTGTTCATTGCAATTGCATTATAATTATTTGAGGACTGCATTCAGTCCATCTCATCTAGAATCAGGGATTCAATTTAATTTGGCACACCTGTTTTGACTCACAAGCAGGCGAGTCAAATACAAGATACTGTATTTGCAAAACTTTTGTAATTAAAACGATGAGAAGAGAACACGTAAGACAGGATGCTGAAATATTCCAGCCAAGTGTGGTTTTTAATTCTGCTGATTTCATAAGTGTAAGCACTGCATCTGAACACCTGACTGTGTTGTCTCACTATATTTTGGTGGACTTTCATTTCAACAGTATGCCTATATTTGTCACTGCATCAAAGATGTGAGAGAATGATTTCTTTTATACTACTTCTTTTGTACTCCTCCCTTGGCACAGCATCTCATCTTGAATTTGTTTGACTGTAAACAGATTCCACTTGCTCCTTTTTCAAAATGGAATATACGTACCTACAGTGAAACACAGGCCCCTGATCATGTCCAAGGTGGAGAAAGTTTTGACAGTGGCGTGTTTTACCTCTGTTGCATGTGTCTCAGCTATTCTGCAAAACACTTCTTACTTTGGTAATAAATTTAGTATTTAAGATCCACCAAGAATTACCCTTCCTCCTTCAGCTCCACGCAGTCCCTGTATATACACCCCTCATATATGTATATGTACGTTTGTATTTATGAATATAGGTAGTGTAGGTATGTATACAATACTTACAATTTTTTTGTGTGTATATCTATAATATGTAAGAGGTATGTATGCCTCATAAATAGTATTAACAAGAATTGGAAAATTTAGAAACTTCTTTTTGCAGAGTTCCGGGACATTTTATATTGGAAGAACGTGTTGTAACTGTGGACAACGTCGGGTTTCATACTGAATACGTTTCAGAATAAGGAAGACTTGGTAGCTTGACCTCTAAATACGATGGGGAAAGAGAATAATAATGATAAAGCAGTGAATAACAAGATAAGGAAGAGATTTGCTTTGAGGCCATTAAGAAATCATTTGAGGCGGGGGTGGGGGGGCTTATTTTGAAAAACTTTGCTTTAGTGATTTTACCCTCAAGGTTTTGTTTTCATCCATATTTTCTAGTTGATTCCAGCTCACTTGGAAATCTCTTGGTTTGGAAGCCCTGGAATTTAGCTTGTTGACTGTTGTCTGTCCTTGATTGCCTGCTGGGAAAGGGAGCGGTATTGTCAATTACTGTAATAGAAGGCCAATTTTTCCTTTATTCCTACGCTGATACATCAAATCTGACTTGTCATATAGAAGGAGTTCTGTGCAAAGATTATGGTGTGTTATTTACGAAACCTCGGAACATTGTAGTCTGTTATAGATGCAGAGCAGATTTTTCTTTTAGACACAAAAAGAATCTGATAGTGGTGTTAAATTTCAGGTATAGGTGTATAAAGAACCTGCTGTGTGGCAGAGTGAGTACATGAACAGAGTTTGTGTCTGGGAACTAGAATCTCTGTCTGCTTTGTCCATTTTATTCCTCATTTTATTTTGAAGTAACCTCACGCAATTTTTTTTCTGTTATTTATTTCTCAATCTGCATAACACCAACTGTAATTTACCTGGTCCACGAGGGTATATGGACTAGGCTTTGTAAAGTGCTCCGAACCTCCCTCTGACAAAACTCGGTGTGTCTTCAGAATGTTATTTATCAGCTCCAGCAGCTCTGCCTCGAACACTGACATTGTTTACAAAGGTATTAGTGCCAGGTGGTTAATCCCTTTTGTTGTAGGTGTTTTCACTTTACTAGCTCCATTGCAGTAAAAGCTGCCCCTCAAGCATCTCTCTAGATGAATTTGGCAACACTGGAGGAATGACTTCACTCTGTTTAAAATCTTTGTTTTGTTATGATTACTGTTATGTTCGGGGCTCTGTGGTGGGTTTTGGTTTCATTTTTTTTTAATGCAACTCTTTGTTTTACAGATGAGGGCAGGAACGCAGTTGACCATGCAGGTGGTGCACATATTGTAGTAGACCATATAAGGTCACTGTGCAGTAAAACAGATCCAGCCAGTGAGAAGCTCTTGACTGTCTTTTGTGGCATGCTGATGAACTATAGCAATGAGAATGGTAAACAACACCGAAAATTTGCTTTATGTCTACCAGGAGAACAACCCCATCAAAAATGATGAAAGATAAAAGTTAAAGTCAACTGTAGATTTACATAGTGGATACTAACACTTACTAAGTTATTCTGAAAAGATCACGTACCTCAGTTCACATATACAGTTTTCTGTTATAGTAAAATTATATTCCTAAAAATACTAGATACCCTTGTGTTGCAATTCCATATAACGTACTTTATGAAGTTTGAAAGTCAAAATCTGGAATTTATTTCTTTGTCTGAAAGCAATACACAGATATGTATCATGCGCCTTAGGAAAAAAAAGATTTGCAGCAGTAAACTAGAAGGCTACTTTTAAGTCCTCTCATTTAGAATCAAACAACACCATGAGACTAGTGTGTAGCAGGCATGCAGTGTTGTCATGTTGATGATTTGGGGGTATATATGCCAAGCAGTTTTCCTTAATAGTCTTTCACCTTGTGAAATGATATGTTAATTCTTCTAAGATGAATGGGGGATAATTTATGTATATGTTCAACACCGTTCTGTGTCTACAAAATATAAGTTTATGTTCTTTAATGATAAGTTTATGCTCATTGTCCCATTAAATGGACATGTTTAGGGACTGGGACAAAAACACAAGATAATATCTTAAATGCAAAACACTCAGTCGCTGAGGGTGAGAAAATAGTTTTCTACATTAGCTGTGCAAATGTACTGATGTTTTAGTATCTAGTCTGGTTCTGCACACAAGTGTGGTAGTACACCACAGCAGATTTTACAGCATTCACACATTCTCAGTTTTTTCAGAATTTAAATCTCTAAGAAAATCAGGATAAATGAGGAAAGGTAAACAGAGGCAAGAGAAGCTGTTCCACTGACTTGCCATGGCACAGATTGCAAATGTAGTTTGCTAATCACATTTTTTTTCTTCAATCATGCACACTTCCTGAATTGTGGTGTTCTGTCTTAGGAAGAAATAACTTCTATATTAGCCTCTCAGTATTTCCTTAAAGTTATCGCTTGCTCTAACTCACTTTCCAAACCTATGTCCTCAAAACTCTTCTAATTTTCAGGATGGTCCACAGGCTTAATTTGTTTGATCATTTGTTTGTTTTACCTGTACTGTATAAATTTTTAATCTGCTTTATCATCTCTTCTAGCGTACTTTCCTTGTTTGTTTTCTGTGCCATCTCTCTGGACCTCTCAGCTTAGTGTTACTTATCCACCCCCAAATATCACTGTTCAGTGTGTCTCATTTCTTTCTCTTTTTCCTTCCTCTTTTCCTATTATTATCTATGAATACTTGTTTACATTACTTCTTCCTTCTCCAAATTCCAACTTTCTAGTTCCTTTATCTCATGTAGTTTTCAGAAACCGTTTTGCTTAATGTCTGCATGAGTGTCACAATTTATTACATTTCATACTAGTAACTCCCTGTTTTCTTTATTTGTTAAAATATTTGGAGCAAATAGATACTCTCACCTCTAAGTTACCAGAATCCTCTGAATTCAGTGAGACTAATGAGCATCCAGTACCTTTGGTAGCTCAAGACAGACAAGTCCAAAAGCCCTTTGTAGAGATACTGTATCAGTTTTGCTTCACTGGCCAAGCTCTCCATAGATCTTCCCTAGGAAAACTAATTATGAGATAAATCTCCCAAACAAGCAGCTTCTGAACAGTTTAACTGTTACAAACATTGAATGACTGACTCGTTCCATCTAGTAAGATAGCTTATTCTGATGCAACCAATAAAGCAGTTGTGTAGTTAGGTGACAGCTAGGATTCACTAGCTGCTCTCTGCTCTGACACAATATTCACAAGAGCCACTGAAGCAATGTTGGTTTCATTCAGATCCTACCATCACATGCGAGAAGATTGCTGGGGACTTACCAAAACCTCACCTTACCCCACATACTTAGTGGTCTCCATGAGAAAGGATCTTTTGGGTAGGGACCCAGTTCTTCTTTGGCCCAGCACCCATGAGTGTGCTGTGGTTCCATTGTGAATTTGCCCACTGGAGCAACCACGGAGTCAAGTGAATTAATCCCAAAGAGGTTGTGGAATCTCCTTCTCTGCAGATATTCAAAACTCACCTGAATGCAACCTGCTCTAGGTATACCTGCTTCAGCAGGGGGTTCGACTAAGTAATCATCAGGGATCCCTTCTAACCCTAACCATTCTGGATTCTGTGATTAAACCCCACATAATCTGATAAATCAATATTGGAAAAATAAATAAATAAAAATAAGTTAGAGGATTAAGTTTTTAGAAGAAAACTCAGTGATCATACCTACCATACTTGCAGCTTGTGCATGAAGATAGAGGTAGTTGGCTTATCTTGTCAGTTTTGTTTTTAGAGCCACAAGTACAGCTGAACCATAGTTGGGAACGTCTCTAAAAATATCACCTGCACGCCATCATGAATTTTCAGGACAACAGTCAATGTCAAATATGAGTCTTAAGACAATTATTTACTTTCATGCATTGAGAGCCACTTCCATTCATTGCAGCATCAGGTGGATAATATTCTGAATAAATGCAGGGTTTTGCTGACCTGTTAAGCATGCAGACTTAGATGTCCTGACAGTTACTTGAGCTCAGAGATTAGTAGATACCATTTTCAGGATTTAATTTTAAAGGCTTATCCCATTCCACTTAAAAAGAAGATAAACACTGCATTGGTTTTGCTGAAGGACGAGGAGTTTATGATTGCAGCCTAGAGACCCAGATTGCTTTATCAGTAGTTACGGAAACAAATCGGACAAAAATAAAAGGAAAAAATATTGTAAATATAAGAAGGAAGGGTTTCAGTCTTTGAAATAGCACTTCTGTCTTGTTTTCTTGTTTCTGTAATCTTTTCCTGCTTAGCATGCTATGTTACAAAATTATAGGGGGGGACTTTGAAGATTTCTTTACTGCTTTTTAATGACTCTCACTCTTTCAAGTTGCACTAGCTATCCAGATAAGGATTACAGCACATTTGATTCTTGGTTGTATCTAATTAACTGTGAATACCTTAATATTTTCTAGTTCTTAGTATTTTATGAGCAAAGAGCATGTATATTGTTTTACTTGATTCTAAACAGCTCATCATTCCCAGTCAACTAAATGCCCCTTTTTTGACTAGTTACTTCTTACTTTTTAATAGCTATTAGCTACTTCATTTATTTTCACATGTGACTCATTGAGTACTTCAAGTTTTTAAATTAGCATAGAGATTTATCACACGAATTTTACAAAACATGGCAGCTAAAGAGAAGGTATGAGTAATATTTTCTTTTCCTAAAAGAGCAAATTAATGGAACATTCTTGTATCTCCTCTCAATTCTGGACACTCAGCTTGCAATTAACTCGATTCATAGCAGTATTGTTTAAGCTTTAAAACGAAGATTTTCTTTACAAGGTTCTAATGCCATCTGCTTGCATTCAGGAATTGTTTTTACTTGCTGACTCAGTTTTTTCCTTTGCCTCCTTGGTATCTTACAATTTCATTAGTTGCTACAAAGATAACAGAACAAACTCAGCTTTGGCGTATCTTGCAGTTCTTTTAAGCTTAGAGAAAAAAATTTTTTTTAATGATATTGCTAGAAATCAGAAGGCTTTTCTAATGGGACACATCCATTCGTCTTCAGCCAAGATTATATTGAGTCCCTCTGTCAACATATTTTACTAACAAAATTCAGTCAGACAAAAATAGCCCATCCCTGCTTTCCATTATTAGTTCTTAAAGGGCAAAATTACGGGTATGGCTAGGAATGAAACAAACAAAGAATCATAGAATAACCAGGTTGGAAGACACCCACCGGATCATCGAGTCCAACCATTCCTATCAAACACTAAACCATGCCCCTTAGCACCTCGTCCACCCGTGCCTTAAACACCTCCAGGGAAGGTGAATCAACCTCCTCCCTTGGTAGCCTGTTCCAGTGCCTGATGACCCTTTCTGTGAAAAATTTTTTCCTAATGTCCAGCCTAAACCTCCCCTGGTGGAGCTTGAGGCCATTCCCTCTTGTCCTGTCCCCTGTCACTTGGGAGAAGAGGCCAGCACCCTCCTCTCCACAACCTCCTTTCAGGTGGTTGTAGAGAGCAATGAGGTCTCCCCTCAGCCTCCTCTTCTCCAGGCTAAACAACCCCAGCTCTCTCAGCCGCTCCTCATAAGGCCTGTTACACATGTTTGTGAATGTTTCTGCTCATAGCTTAATCCTGAAAGAAGCAAGTCTTGACAAAACCCTACAATAATTCTTTTTTTGTCAAGGTATGCGAACTTTATTTGGGGCACAGAGGACCTGTGCTTAAAGCTGCTGTTTGACATCTTTCAGTGAGTTTAGTATGTTGTTGTGCCTCTCCCATTCTGAAGACTGTTATCATTACATATAGCCTCTGTGTAGCTATGAATCTGCTTAAGAGCAGAAGGTAAAGCAGGCTTGGATAAAGAGTGAAAAGCCAATAACTTATTTAATAAAAGTAATAATCAAATGCAGACACTCACATGAAAGAGTTAGTGACATGAGTAGTTATTCTGCAGGTCTCGCAGTCCTGTGAGCCAAGACTGTTTACAAGTTGATGGGACCAGTCTATAAGGTTGCTGATTGTCTCTTGAGATTTGTGAAACAAAGCCATTAAGCATTTATTATAGAAATGCAAAAATGATGGAAGAGCTAGGCCAGTTGGCTTATTAGGTCAACAAATCATGAGCCAGCAGTGTGCCCAGGTGGCCAAGAAGGCCAATGGCATCTTGGCTTGGATCAGAAACGGCGTGACCAGCAGGTCCAGGGAGGTTATTCTCCCTCTGTACTCAGCATTGGTGAGACCGCTCCTTGAATCCTGTGTTCAGTTCTGGGCCCCTCACCACAAGAAGGATGTTGAGGCTCTGGAGCGAGTCCAGAGAAGAGCAACAAAGCTGGTGAAGGGGCTGGAGAACAAGTCTTATGAGGAGCGGCTGAGAGAGCTGGGGTTGTTTAGCCTGGAGAAGAGGAGGCTGAGGGGAGACCTCATTGCTCTCCATAACTACCTGAAAGGAGGTTGTAGAGAGGAGGGTGCTGGCCTCTTCTCCCAAGTGACAGGGGACAGGACAAGAGGGAATGGCCTCAAGCTCTGCCAGGGGAGATTTAGGCTGGACATCAGAAAAAATTCTTCACAGAAGGGGTCATTGGGCACTGGCACAGGCTGCCCAGGGAGGTGGTTGATTCACCTTCCCTGGAGGTGTTTAAGGCACGGGTGGACGAGGTGCTAAGGGGCATGGTTTAGTGTTTGATAGGAATGGTTGGACTTGATGATCTGGTGGGTCTCTTCCAACCTGGTTATTCTGTGATTCTAAATTGGAGATCAGAAGTTGACTGGGTACACTATGCATATGTGATCTGAGACTATACATATATTGATATATGGGTATATACAAAACAATCAGGCTTATAGGTTTTTCCTCATCTCATTTCATAATAAAGTTCAGTCTGTCAAGATTGTCTCTCCCTCAGTGCCTTTGTGAAATGTAACATTGTGATGCTAAATCATACATCTGTCAAGCCTTTCTTATTCTCACAAAACCCTTACCGACTGGAATGAATGTTGGGGACTTATTTTGTTTACCATCTGCAGAAGCTATGCAAATACACAAGAAATGAGAGGGAGATTTATGGCACCATTATTATGGTCCAACAGCAATATTTCACTAATGCTACCTCCTAAGACTTACCTATGATAATTTGCATGCTTGCCGTGGTTTTTGTTTCATTTACATCACAGCTAATGATGTTTAGTGTGCTTTCAAGACCTAAATATACAAATGCAAAGTAGCTTAAGGCATGTAAAAGCAGATAAAAAGTATGTTTCTTATGATAGTGAGATAATCAATACAATCATGTATTATATGGTGATTTAACATATATGTGGGGATTGCGAGCAGGCTTCTCTAGGGCATGAAATTATGCCACCAATTTGTACAAAACAAATTGTCCTTTAGCATTATAATCACGGTTACTGATGAAACATGAAATGACTAGTTGTTTTCTGAAATTCTGTCCAAAATCATGAACTAGCCTAAATCAACATTTTAAACTCAAATGCCCCAATAAAATTCTCAATTTGGGATATTCTCCTCAGATCTTACTCTTTGGAGTTTCCATGTGTGTCACCGAAGGACACGGAGCCATTGAAATTCAAGTTTTAGGTAGGTAATTCTTTGTGCTGGCGCATGTATTGATTGCCTTTTATCTACCTGTGTATGCATCTGTACAGCATCACTGTCAGTGCTTTTCACCCCAAGAAAATACAGAGGCATCTTACTAGTGCAACATATGATAACAGTGTGAAATCTGAAAGAATTTTTTTGTGGCTATAAGTCATAAATTTGGAAGAGGCATCCAGTTTTTCATGCTTCCTGCTCACTGCACATAAAATTCTGCTTAGGAAGCAACTAGAAATGCTGTTCCATCCTGAGACATGATGTTGCCATGAAAGGCTTTGTGGCTCAGCTTAGTCCTGTGTCAGGTAACTGCTTGTAGGATGGATGCATGTGTACCCTGAATTTGTGTCCAGCTCTAGTAGGGCCTTAACACTTCCTGCAATGAAAGACTGAGATAGTAGTTATTCCAAGTTACCCAGTCTGCAGTCTTTCATAGAAGAGCCTGAGAACTGCTGGCAGTCCCTTCAGCTAACTCTGAACCACTTTAACATTTTTAATTTCTCTGAACTAAAAGTGCTGTAGGTTTCCATACCAGTGAGAAGCCTAATGCTTTTAAATGTGTTCTTAATAGACTTTGCTCTTGTATTTACTAGTGGAAGAGCTTTCTATTGGTGGTAATGACAGATACACATAACAAGTTCTGAATTTGTACAGCAAGCCTAGGCTTAAGTATAAACATAGCAAATAGCTGCTGGCAGCCTTTTATTTTAAAAGGTTTTGTCTCCTATGTGGCTTTGTTACTCACAGGGTTGTCCTGTCTTTGGCAGAGGAGAAAATTTATCCTTTTGCTTACTGCAGTTAAGGCATCAGTGCTTATCCTATTGGTAATTCTTGTAAGCCTGTTCCTACTGCTATAGACCATTCCTGTGCTCAGGTGCCATCCTTCCACACCAGGGAAATGAGACTGCTTTGGAGTCAGGTATAATACCTGACTTTTGACCTAGTATGATTATTCTTTCTTGGTCTGTTTTCTTTTTCCTTTTTTTCTACTTAGGAATTCTAGAGGCCCTGTAGTCAGTGCCCTCCATGCTGTCTTGAACAACAATGTTTTCTTCTCTTTGGCTCTTAAGATTCCTTTTTCCTTTCAAAGATGGATATGACTTCCCTTTTTCCACTCATCTTCCCTCCACACTTTTTATATCTATTGTATTAAGAAAGAGACAGAAAAAAACAAAGCCTGCTCAAAACAGACAGTTTATGTTTCTGATGTCAGAACGCTTTGCCAGATGACTCCCATTGAGATGAATTGTCTCTTTGTCCATTACAGTTGGATAAAGTGATTTTAGAGTGACTAAAGGCACAGTCTAGTAACAGAGCAATTTCTTTCCACATAATTTTATGGCATTTGTGGTTTGTGTCTTTGTTCTCCTACTCTCCATGACTACCATTTTTCCTTTAGAACTGTTAAGGGTCTGCAGGGGACAATCACAAACCAAGGACAAAACCAGATTATTTACCAGTAACTTGAGTTTTCCTACACAATCATTTTCTCCACAGAACCATTCCAGCTCCCCACTCCCCAATTTTCCTATTCAGAGATAGTCTTCTTTTTTACAGTCAGCTTGGAATGAAGTAGGAGGGTATAGTAGTGACTCACACATCTGCCAGAGGTAAAATGGCATTCAATGCATGCGCTACTGCAATTTTTACTTGCCTGAAATTTGAGAACTTCAACAGCTCGTTGGTGTCTGTCATGACATTTTTATAAATTTCTCTAAAGACCATGAATCTGTGAAGAGGTAACACCCCACCGACCCCAGCCCCCTCCAAAAAAAAAAAAAAAAAAAAGGAAATTCAGTTACTGGTAAGTAATACAGTTTTATTAAAGATGTCAAGCCATAAGGATTCCTGCTCGTCCCTAATAACCATGCCATTTACTTAGTACCCCAAATTGATAATGATTGTAAAAGTATTTTACACTGCATATAAATGAACTAAACATTCCAGAATCTTTTCATAATTTTTATTATATGAAAATTTAATACAGGTTTGGCAGAATCTTGAATGCAATGAGGTTTCTGAGAGCATGAGGTGATACTAAATTTGCTAGACTTAGGAGGTAATAAGTTTTTATCTCCCTGTAAAAATCTGCAGGTTTTGTGTCTTTGGTTACACAGATATAAACTCCAACTGATTTAAGTTGCTCAGAATGAATTCCTTAAGAAATAATAATGAATTCCCCTGTAGGGCTTGACCCAAAGCTAAATGAAGTGATACCATTTTCTACAATTCACTGGGCTTTGGATCCTTGTCTTTTGAGTCTGTAATATTTAAAACACACTTAAAGAGCTTAGAAACAAAGGAAAAAAGATGCTTAGGAAAATTACTAAGCAGCATCTGGTGTGTTCATGTCTGCTTCATTCTATTCAACTGTGAAACAATGTTTTTCTTCTTTGCTATGTTGTAGGTAAAATGTGTAAGAGAAAATATCATTATAAATAATCCTTTAAAACAATCATGTTTCTGCCTAACCATCAAAGCATCTTTCTATTTGCAGACATCTAGGAGCAATAACTTTCTTACTTGCAAATACTATAGACTTTCATCCTATGCAAGAAATTTTCAGAATGGCTTCTGAGGACTTTCCTTAAACCCTCCATTTTTTTGTCTTTATTAAACTTTCTTTTTTCTCAAGCTCCTCATAATCTACATTGTGACTTCCTGTGTTTATGAAACTTTTCGTGTTTATTTCAGTGCCAGTTTATATTCATTCTAATTTTAAATTTCCAGTTTTGATCTTTAAGAGAGAACAGTATATAGGAACATGCTCTCAGATAAATAATTATTTCAATGACATAGTTTCGTTTGACTTCAGTCAGCTAGGCTCAGTGAGCTCAAAAATCAAACCAAACGTGTATTAGGAGCCCAATAACAGTAAAACTATCAGTAGCTGTGTAATTCAGTATACCGTGTGGCCATATCAGGGGGTTATCTTTCTGGGAAAATGTACCATTGCCGGGGCAGAGGGAATTGTGAGCCCATATCTCAAGCCTGGACCAGATCCTGGACCAGAAGAGTAGAGGAGACAGATATTTTAATGCTGCTTAACTTAGAAGTTGCTTTGTGTGAAAAATGCTTTTTTTGTTTTAAAGACTAGTACTACGAATGGAAATGCTAACTCACTATTGCCATTTCTTTTTATGTAGATACCCTGCAGTCACAGCTTATCAATATGGGTGTTATTCCTACATTAGTGAAATTGTTGGGGATTCACTGTCAAAACGCAGCTCTGACAGAGATGTGCCTTGTTGCATTTGGCAATTTAGCGGAACTTGGTAAGTCCATAATATTTATCTCACATTTACATCCAGTTTTTGTAAATTTAAATCTTTGGACTAACAGAAGCCTTGCACTAATACTTGTTCCATTCCTTTTGGTACGTTCAAAGTTTAAAGGGAGCCATTTCTGTTTCTTGTTTCTAAAATCTATAGTTGTTTCTTTTTTTTCCCCTTCAGTAACTGAAATGTATTTGGGTACTTAGTACAACCTCATGTTTTATGTTAGTGTTCTTCAATGCAGCTAAGCACATTTTAAATCATCTGAACAGTATTTCCTGGGTGCTGCTACCTACTGTGAATTATTTATTAATAATATAAATAATGTATCATGGTGTAGCTCCACAATGTTATATCAGGATTAAATTTGGCTTATGGAAATTACTGAATGAAACCGAGACAGGGGCAGTTCATGAGTTTGCCTATACAATGTTCTTTGGTGTGGAGTTTTAACATGTCCTAGACTAAGTACTTGCATATATAAATCATGAAGATTACTAAGCTATACATGGGGTTTTTAGCAAGTTTAGTAGCAACTTCGTTGAAATTGAAGTCTGTGGTCCTGCCTCATTGCGATGTCTTTGCAAGTGGGATTAGTTTTCATTGGAATTCCACAAACTGTAAACCAACAGGTTGTTAGGCCTGTGTTTTATTATCACTTGTGTTTTACGTTGTTGTTTTTCTTTTACTAACTTTTTAGTGAAATTTTAGTCCTATGAGTTTTTCTGCAGAAGTGAACTCATGTAGGAGTTATGATATCATCCTGTATTTCTAAGAAGATTCAGCAGTTCAGAATCCAAAAATAATATCAGTGAGTTTGTAGTGTGTTAATAGATCTCAAGGCCAGAGCAAATGTCACATTATCTAGCATAACAAGTCTACTTAACAAAACAGCAACAGAGTCACCAAGTATAAATTTCTAAATATTCACAGTCCCCAGGAGGTGGCAGTTGGAGAACACAAAACACCAGCCCTACCACCTGCATCCCCTGTTATACTGCAGGTGAGGAGGAATAAGACACAGGCAATGGAATAAGAGATGCTTTTTAGAATCTACATTTGAAGAACCATTATCTGCTGGCTAAACTTCCTGGTAGCAAGGTAGCCCATCTGTAAACCTGCTTGATGTTGCCTGTGCAGTATGAAATGGCCCTGCAATGGCCACACAGATTTCAGAGGAAATGGCACCATCGAGAAACCATGTAAATATTTTTAGTACAACTCTTCACCTCTCCTGTAGAAAAGGCAATATGTAATCTGTTAGCCTTCCTGTTAAGATGAGGGAAATCAAAGACTTAATGTATATTTTTGTAATGTTACTATTTCTGTAACTACCTTTGCATTCTGTTGGGCAGAAGTAGTCCCTGCAGCCTTAATCGTGATTAATTCAGGTCAGTACATTTATCTTAAAGTGTTAGACATTTTTCTTTTCATTTACTGACAAGCACGAGTCTATTGTTCATGTCTAATGAGCACTATTAATCAAGTGAACCTGGTAATAAAGAGAAAAAAAGTCCTACCTTTTGATGTGGTTTGTTTACTTGATACTGAATTTTTTCTTCTGCTTCACAGAGTCAAGTAAAGAGCAGTTTGCTTATACAAACATTGCTGAAGAGCTTGTAAAACTGTTCAAGAAGCAAACAGAGCATGATAAAAAAGAGATGATTTTTGAAGTTTTGGCTCCCCTGGCAGAAAATGGTGAGAATTTGATTGTTTTTATTCTATATGTTATTTTTTGTTAATTCCTTTATATGTATTTTAGTACCTTGGTGCCTTTTTCAGGGAGTGAATGCAGAGTAACTGGCTGCCTTGTTCAGAAGCTGCCATGCCTACTCCTTGTGATGATAGTTTCATATAAAATGAATAGGTCTTAATTGTCTGAGCATATGGCAGGAAGCAACAAATTGTCGATGCTAATTCCACCTCTGGTTCTCTCTGTATACGATTATGTTATATTTTATTTCCCTGTACCCACAGGCTTTACAACATTTGTCTGCAAAATGCTGGCTCAAGCATTCACAGTCCATTACAGCACCAGGACGTCAGTCAGTACATAATTTCTGAGATTGCAGAACCACTGACAGTTCCGTTCCCTATGGACACTAATCTTGCAAGGGGCACGTTAATTGCAGAACTAAGAGCTGGATCCTCTCGCCCTACTGTTCATTGAGAGATCGTATGAATTTAATTTGGGTGTTTGGTAGCATATTATGATAGCCCTTGGTAGCCCCAGGAGACATGAATTTCATTCACTTCTCAAGCCAGAGTGGGAAGCAATGTGTGCTGGATAACCCCTCCAGGATGTTCCTCTCAAAAGAGTTCTGGGTGTTTTGTATAATCTACCATCTGCCCTTCAAGGAAATGAAGAAATGAGTTAACAGGTGGAGCTGGCCTGAAGCGGGAAGCAGTTGTGAATATGGAAGACATCACAGTATTTGATGGCTCTATAAAATCGTTTTAATCACCTCAGCATTAAAGCTTGTTTGAATTGAATAAATTATTAGGTAGAACTGTAAACTCTGAAGATTTAGTTTTCATCTTACTGTGTTATACACATGCACTCTGTCTGTATCTGTTTTACATAGTGTAAATCAAGATAAACTTTTACTTCAAGTCAAAAGTTATTTTGTCTTTTAAGTGCTACATGAAAACAGGATGCCTTTGTTCAGTTCTGAAAATGCACATTTTGCCAAAATTTATTTATTACATAAAAACTAGCAAGTTGCTCTAAGATTGTTCAGCCCTTGGAGGCTGACACAGAATTGGGTCAAACCTTTTGTCTGACGTATTTCAGTTCAAATCCTTAATTTTTCTTAGACTATGTTTTATAGTCACAATAAAATTTGATAACTTTACTGCTGCTGAACATAACTCAGGTGCTTGCATATTATGAAGTAGTCAGCTGAACTCTCCTGCTGTGGATTCAAGGCATGTTTAAACAAGTGCACTATGCTGATAGTATTTACATGCTTTTGATTGTAGATAATTAGCAATAGGTCAGAAGGCAAAAACATCTAAATTAAGTATTTGCAGAGTCTGGATTTTGGTGGTTGGGGGTTTTTGAGTTTGTTTTTTGTTGACGTTTAAGCACACTGGTGTAGCAGTTTATATTTCTAATCACAGAACATCTCCAACCTGGTGTTCTGTAACTAAGAGAACTCTCTGGTTTTGAAATTACTCAGTGCAGAAGTGCCTATTTAAAAAAAATCCCAACTGGATATTTTGCATTCCCTAACAAAGTTCATGAGAAGGTCAGCTGTTTTTAGAGGAACAATGAATTTCATTCAGGCAAAAAGCCTAGTGAAAAATGCCAGCTAACAGAGTCAGACATATCCTTCACCGGGGTAGAGCATTTTTCTCACCCAGCTGTCGCTTACAAACTATGCAAAAACAAAATTTCCAAAACTTTGGCCTTCATAAATACTTAACTTGGGTTAATCTCCTTACTGTTAAAACTCTACTTCATGCTGAAATCTAAGAGGAATCCATTTATTTGCACATTTCTGCAGAGGTTTGTGACTGTGCTTCCTAAAATCATTTTGCAAAAGCTACCAGAATCACTTTTACATAACAAGAAGACATAATACAGCATCACACTACCTGCCATTCCCACTTAACAGAAAGGGAGTTTAGGCATGTAAAGGAGATTCCCAGCTCAAAGTTCACAGGGAAAACACTGTTAAAGATTGTGTTGTAGAAAAAACAGAGAATTTTGTTCCCAACTCCTATATGACTACCTGAAAAAATACATTTATCACCTTCTCTGTTGAGCGTTGTTGCCAAAACTAAGAAATTTGTTTGCCTCATCAGTTTACAGTTTTTCTTCAATCACAACTAATTTCTCTCCTAATCCAGCCTTTTAAATTTGGCCTTACTGTACTCCTCCTGCAGCCCTTTCAATGCATGGCAGAAATCTTGGCTCAGCTAAAATAAATCGGTGATTACTTGCTCTGAGATCTCATCAAAATGTTCTATATTCTATCCTTGCGCATCTCAGTGAAGTCAGCTCTTCCGTACTTGAAACAGAATAAGAAACCCCAAGTTTGTTCTGCAACACGGTCCAAAGTCTTCAGAAAGCCCAATCACGGCACAGTCCTTGCAAGTCTGCTGTGTGATGATTGAGATGCCAGAAGTTTGCTTGAGAGAAATACCCTCATTTTTGGGAAATGAAGAGCAGCTCCATACAGCTTCAGCATATAATTGTGCTCTAAAGGAAGCCCAGAGCTAGGAGAGGGCCTGGTAGATGAATAATAACAGAAGCTGGCCCTGAGAATTTAATATAAAGAACTTGCAGTTTTATCTACACAAGCTGTCAGTGAAACGATTGACATCACTACTTCTTTTCGCAGGCTATCCTGCATGTAGGTACAACAGATGTATTTAAAATCATGATTCTCACTCCTATTATCCGTGCTATTCTTCAGATGTCATTAAACTGCAGCTGGTTGAAGCAGGCTTGGTGGAATGCTTACTTGAGGTTGTCCAGAAGACTGTGGACAGTGACAAAGAGGAGGATGTTGCAGAGCTTAAAACAGCTTCTGATCTTATGGTTTTATTATTGCTTGGAGGTAGGTACAGTGTGTCACTGTCTTCTGCAAAGCCACAGCAGATACTCGTAATGCTGTTTGGCTGCTGAGTTTTACTATTTATTAATTTTCTAAATAACCTGGAGGCCCTGCTGTCAGTTAACATTTAACGGGTCAGATTTTGTCTCTTATACCATTGCAGGACTGCATCAATCGCAGTGAAGCCAGCAGAGCTTCACAAATGTAAAGGGAAGAATTTTCCCTAACAAACACTTCTTTGGCTTGCTGACTGTCTGTGTCTTTTGCCCCAGATGAATCCATGCAAAAGTTATTTGAAGGAGGAAAAGGCAGTGTGTTCCAAAGAGTACTTTCTTGGATTCCTTCCAATAGCCATCAGCTACAGCTTGCAGGAGCATTGGCTATAGCAAATTTTGCCAGAAATGGTAAGAATATGTTATAATAGCTTTTGTAAATTTATCTGTGCTATCTCTGAACAGCTACAAATAAAAACTGTGTGTCGTGGTAAAGCTGGTATTAAGCTATACAGCAACATCAGTAGTTTTATACTTTGCAATCTGGAAAAGCACTAAGCCTACTTTTAAAATTGTTTCACATTTGTAGAGGGGTACAGGGTATTTCTGCCTTCTTCAGTGTTTCTTATATCACTCTTCTACATTTGTTCTGAGCACTGCAACTTCCATTGATAATGATGATCAAATTCTCAACAATGAAGCCTAGAAAGAAGCAAGGAAATAACCCTTCTGTTCTAAAAAGCTCTTGTAATGATCCTAGTAATGATCTTCCATTCACAAGTGAATTGTCTTGTCTCACGCAGATGGAAACTGCATCCATATGGTGGATAATGGCATAGTTCAGAAGCTGATGGATCTGCTAGACAGACATGTGGAGGATGGAAATGTAACTGTGCAACATGCTGCACTGAGTGCTCTCAGAAACCTGGCTATTCCTGGTAAGCCTCACTTTGCATTGCTAATTAGCAGAAGGTGAAATTCTCTTCTCCCACTGCAACCCCCAGGGGATGAGCGTGGGAGAATTGACTGACAGTCCTAGAGACAGGTCAGGCTACTGCTTTTCATTCAAGCCCATCATTGCTTTTATGTCTTCTGCACAGCAGTTGTGACAAGCAGTTCTAAATATGTCACAGGTCTATTGGCTGTCTTTTGCCACTTCGAAAAACAAGGACGAGCAGCTTTGTAATAGGCAGGGAGGTCAGGAAGCCTCAGATGTGATTTCTCGATCCTTTCTGTCAACAGCACGACTTTTCGCTTGTTTCACTTGGGACTTGTCTCTCAGCTGAAGGTCCCCACCACAGAGCAGTGCCCACTTTGCTGAAACACTGTATCTTACTGTAACTTCCTGAGGCTTTGACAATTCCCAAAACAGAGCTGGAGGTGGACTGTTAGAATAGCCAGTATACTGTAATTAGTTACTGTTTGTAGAAAATGAACTGAATCTTCATTTTGTCATTTTTAACAATTAATTTGTATGAGTTTTGATTACCCAAGCATAAAAGGCAGAGCATGTGCATATAAAAACAAAGCAAGCCTGTAGTACTTGTATAAGCTTTCTTGTATCAAGCCAAAAATAAGTCTTTCATCCATTTAACCTCATTTTACTATTTTTAGTTTTTAAAAACAATAACTTTCTACAAATGATCATGCAAACGTAACTAAAGCTAGGCAGCTTTACTGGTATGCCATTTGCTTACCTTTCTCAGGTGAGTAATTATATTGACTTTCATCAGTCAGCAAGCTTCCCCGAAGCCTCAAGGATTTGTGCCAAAGACCTACTTAAGATTTCATGTATGTTGTTATGGACAAATGAGCAAGTAATAACTGACCTCAGTGATGAACTGCTTGTTTAACACAACTTTGAATATGAAATAAGTGATTTTTTTTCCAAAGTACATTATTGGACCAGGCTTGCACCTTCTGTATATTTCAGAGCGCTCCATGAAAGTGGAGAACGCAGACTAGCAGAGAGGATAAAAGAGGCTGGAGGGGGTGCAATACAAGGACTATAGGCTCCAGACGTGTTAAGGCCACAGTATTATTTGTATAAAGTATTGGAACTGGATTAGAGGTTATTCTGCTAATTAGGTGCTTTAGTTCATTTGCCTGTGTGAAACAGAAAAGTGTTGTTGGGAATTAGAAGTTTCCTCATATTTAGGGGTGGAAGTAGTAGCTCGGGCTTCTGCTCAGTGCATTTTGTGGAAGATATTTCCTAAACCAAGGGGTAAAATTTAGCCTTCAGTTCACGTTGAGGCTGAAAACTGGAAATTAGATGTGCATGCTAGGCAAAAGCACTTAATTTCACACCTGTGTCTTAGCAACCATGACATTTTTCCACAACACAGCACACACGCATGCTCCTGAAGTCTGTGTTCACAAGCTATTTTTTCAAACTGTGTGTGAAAATTTGCTTTAAGACCATCTTGGAAATAAACTGCATCTTCCAGAAATTTTCTTGAGATCATTCCTGTTCTTTATTCATGCAGTTGTAAATAAGGCTAAGATGCTATCAGCTGGTGTTGCAGAAGCTGTATTGAAATTTCTCAGATCGGAGATGCCCCCTGTTCAATTCAAGCTGCTGGGAACATTAAGAATGTTAATAGATGCACAAGGTAAAAATAAACTCTTTTCTATGTTAAGCAATTCTCTTTAGTTCAATCTGCGATAGGCTGCCAAGACTCTTACAGGAGAGAAGCAGAACGGGTTTAAAAATTACATTCCCGAAGTGTTGGAATAAATCTAATACATATATATGGGTTAATTTTTTTTCAGAACTCCTAAGTTGACTACCAGGGACCCTCAGAATAGGTGTCAAATGCTTATTTACTTTCATACTTCAGAACTCTCCTACACCATCACATTAAGTCTATGTGTTGAGGTGTTAAGTGTTTTAAGCTACTGCTCCTGTTTTGCTGTTCATTTACTGCATTTCCTGGCTGTATGTAGCTCCTTGGGACAGACTGATGCACTTACAAGCTGACAAACTGTGATTTCAAAATGAACAAGCACCTTTTAGTTCAAGAGCTTGTTCCAGAATAAGGATTAATAAAATCAGAAGTTTGCTAAAACCCAGAAGTAGTTAATGAGATAGATTTGTCAGGTATTTTTTTTTGGCCCACTCTTGCAGATTTTTTTCAGAAGATCCATTCTAGTTCTAGCAAAGCTATTAGAAGTGAAACAGAAATTCACTGAAGAAGCTTGCATGATTTAGTCTATAAAATCTAATCTAAGTGACCACAGTGCTCCCTTCTGACACCAATCCCTTCTGGTTTTAACTTTTTGAGCAAGCTCACTTGGGAGTGTGACATCACCTTTATTCTCCCTACTGTTAGTCAATGCACAAGCCTCTTTAACTGGGTTGATGATGAGTTGTTTTTAAAAACTGGATTATGAATGTTTTCCTCTGTTTTGTTTCCATTTTGTCTGGCTTTACTTCCTTCCATGCAACCTAGACTTTTCCTGTTGTTAGTGCACGCTAGTGAAGTTCTACTTAAACTCCTTCTAGTCAGTAACTTTCAGTTTATTTTTCTAGCAATTATTTTAAAAAGTGACAACTTTTTTTGTTGTGTTGTTGGCTCTGGCATCACGTAGCAGAAGCAGCTGAACAGCTGGGCAAAAATGTAAAACTGGTGGAACGATTGGTGGAGTGGTGTGAAGCCAAGGATCACGCAGGTGTGATGGGGGAGTCCAACAGACTACTTTCTGCGCTTATACGACACAGCAAATCAAAAGTAAGTAAGTTAGTGGTGAAAAAGGTGAGCTTGTAAGAACTAAGGGTTACCTCTGCACATGGCATTGGCAGGTGAGGCTCCAGTACGTAATCCTTGTAGAGAGCCAGGCCAGTTAATTCATGTGTTACATCTGCTCTGCCTCTGGGACCTGTCAGTCGGATACAAGCAATGGGTTTAAATGCTCACTGGAACTACTTGGTTAAAGAAAGCAAGCAAAACAGTTTCAGAGTGGCAGGCCAGTTGAAGGAACACTGTTAGGTTTCACATGGCTAAGTCTTGGCTCATTTTTATTTGAACTGCATCCTACAGAAGTTCAGCGTGGCGTGTTGTTTATATTTTAATGATGCTGTATATGAAGGGTCATCGCACTCAATTGTTATGATTTTCCTTATATAAAATTGAGATGCACAAATAGTCTCTCTCCCTGCTCTTCCCATAGCATTTTTCAGAGTTTTAACATTCTAATGTATTATTAGAAATGATCATTTATTACAAATTGTAACAGAAGTTTGCTTGTACAGGGCAAAAGGTACAACATTAAAGAGAAACTTTGGGACAAGTCAGTTCTGTCACTCTTGTCACCTTTGCATCAACCAAATAACCTTCCCCTAATCAGTCCAATTCCACAGTCCTAGCTCACGAGAGTATTAGGCAAAATATAGTCTTAGAAGAGAAAAAAGCATCTCCTCTGAAACAAGCTATTTCAGGTTCAGACTTCATTTAGTATGTTCTATGAATGATGAGAACACAAGCTGCATGACTGACCTTGGAGAACTCAGACTTTACCAGTGACCTCTTCAATCATGCATGGTATTTCTGACGTGACAAACTTATTGTGGGCTTGATCTATACTAAGCCTCTCCAAAAAAACCAAACCAACAGACCTTACAGAGATTTAAATCTGTTGATCAAGTTTCATTTTTTTAAGTTCTCATTTTTTTCTGTCTGCCATATACACAGTCTACAAGACACGTGTAGATGGCCTGTGCCACCACAGGCGTGAGTTTTTATCAATACTCTGTACAGGAAAAGAGAATTCAATTCTAAATTCAGTGACACTATTGATGGCATCAAATAGATATTAATACAGAATTTAACAGAATTATCACAGATGAACTTGTTTTGTGTGGCTTATGTATTTATAGAGGAAACTTGCCTGGAATAAGAAAACAGAGCTGAGAGGGTGGGGTTTTTAATGCTTTTGCTGCCCTCTAGGTTTGGAAAGGAGTACAACTCTATGGTTCTTTACAGCACATCAGATTTGAATTCAGTTTTTGATTTTAAGGCATTTGGGGTGATATTTACGAAGGCAACAGTAGCTTAGAAAATTTATACCTTATTTAAGGTAAATCTGGATGTAATCCAGAGGGACCTGGACAGGCTGGAGAAGCGGGCCTGTGTGAACATCATGAGGTTCAAAACAAAGCCAAGTGCAAGGTCCTAGACCTGGGTGGGGGCAATCCCCAATTTCAGTACAGGATGGTGGATGGTGTGAGCAGCCCTGCAGAGAAGGACTTGGGGTGCTGGTTGATGAGAAGCTCAACATGAACCAGCAGTGCACGCTCGCAGCCCAGAAGGCCAAACGTATCCTGGGCTGCATCAAAAGAAGCATGGCCAGGAGGTCAAGGGAGGTGATTCTACTCCTCTATTCTTCTCTTGTGAGATTTCATCTGGAATACTGTGTCCAGGTCTGGAATCCTTAACATTAGAGTGATATGGAGCTGTTGGAACAGGTCCAGAGGAAGGCTACAAGGATGGTCAGAGGGCTGGAGCACCTCCCATACAAGGACAGGCTGAGAGAGTGGGGGTGATTCAGCCTGGAGAAGAGAAGGCTCCAAGGAAATCTTACAGCAACCCTTCAGTACCTGAAGGGGCTACAGGAAAGCTGGAGAGGGACTGTTTACAAAGGCTTGTAGTGATAGGACTAGGGGCAATGGGTGTAAACTGGAGAGGGGCAGATTTAGACTAGACATCAAGAAGAATTTCTTCACCACGAGAGTGGTGAGACACTGGCACAGGTTGCCCAGGGAAGCTGTGGCTGCCCCATCCATGGAGGTGTTCAAGGCCAGGTCAAATGGGGCCTTAGGCAGCATGATCCCTACCTGTGGAAGGGCCTTGGAAACTGGATGGACTTCAAGGTCTCTTCCAGCCCAAACTATTCTGTGATTCTAAAAACTGGAGCAGATCTATGTGAGGTAAGCACAGACACCAAACCTGACTGCTGTCATCTCTTCTGTTTGGTTCTGTATTTTAGAGGGCGATGTTCACCTACAAAAATAATATAAAAAAAAAATATGTCAAAGGTACTAATTGATTCCCAGTGTTTAGACAGTCAAAATGCCACACCCTTTCAAACAGAAATTAGCAGTTCTCAGGTTATTCCATGATGTCTCAAAACTACTTTGGACTTCCATCAGAAAGCCACAAATAATAAAACACATCAAGTAAGGAAAATCATAAAAATTCTCACATGCTTGCATACATTATGTCATTCAGAAAAAGGCAGGTTTTACATGTGAAATTCTTGGGTCATTAGGCTGTGACTTGTGCTACTAGCATCATCAGTATGACTGTGTAAAAATATTTCAGGTTTCAATTACTATGATCATATTATGTCTGTTTCCTTGCATAAAGAATGTCACTGCCTAGCCTGTGCAAGCACTGAAAGATAAATCATTCCAAACACAGGTATCAGTTAATGAGTTTTGGCTCATGGCTGGAGTTAGAAAGGCATGTGTGCATTAAATGGAAATTCACCACATTGATTAAAAAATTAAATCAGATTCTTATTTCCATAAATAACTACTATTCGAAAACTTCGGGTGTTCACAGAACAAGTAGAAAAGCAATAAACATCAAGCCACGTTTCCTTGAACGGTTTCCCTTCAGCAGGCCAAGTTACCTGGTTTACAGGCAAACATTTTGCAAGTCTTTTGGGGACGTGTAATGGTGAAAACATTAGGAACAAACCCACTTTTAAAATGCGAATTAACAAGGAATCAGAAGACCTGCAGACAGCAGAAGTCATTAATAATGCTTTGTTACATGGATAAGTTAGATCAAATTCTGGATATGAAAACAGAATCCCAGCTGTGTATTTTTAAACTGCCTTAAAATCATTTAATCTAGTCAGCGTTTTCATTTCCTGGACACCGGGCAACAGCTCGATTTAACTGCTGGCTTTAGAACAGGAACCAACACGTTGGTATCCCATAACTATCTTTTCCTAACCTACTTTGTTTTTGCAGGAAAATTCCATAAGAGCTCGAAAGAATGCTACTCATGTTCCTGCCCATTTCTGAAAATCTTTTTTCAAGCATACCATTTCTATTACGTACTGAAATGTAGTATTTGTGATCTTGCCTCTCTGAACATTTTGAAGAAACTCTGAAAATCCATGGAGAGAGAGGAGGGATTTGATAAATTTATTAAAACTACGTTTTCATGTCTCCTTACCCCAAGTATATGGTTTGTGGGTTCTTTTGCTGGGCTTTCTGAACATCAAGGCATGAAGAAGGGAAAACTAATGATCCTTGAACACCAGATGATTTCAAAGATACCGAAGAGTGGAATCATTGTTAGGCACAGCGTGAGAACAGGAGTTATACAGTATAACCTGGAAAAGAGTTCACTATATGTATCTTAACTTAGTCTTATGGTTCACTGGCTAACAGGTTGTATCCTATAATTGCAGAGTAATAGCATGTAATTTATTGGCATACCTGCGTGTACATTTATGTATAAAGTGATGATATGGGCGTAAAGCTAACGAACATCCTTATCTGAAGATAACAGCATCCATGACAATTCTGTTATTTAATAGTTTGTATGCAACTCAGATTTTTTTCATATCTATGCTGTTTATTTTTAGGATGTAATTAGGACCATTGTACAGAGTGGTGGCATCAAACACTTAGTAACCATGGCAACCAGTGAACATGTAATAATGCAAAACGAAGCTCTTGTTGCACTGGCATTGATAGCGGCTTTAGAATTAGGTGAGTATCCTAGCAGTTAACGTTACCTGTTTTCTTTCCACACTGTGCCCCAGAAAAGTCATAGAGGGAGAGTTGTGCGAGTTTCTTCTGCAATGCAGAAAACCCTCTTCCTTCCACCTGCTTTTTCAGTAGAATGGACATTCACAGAAATTCATTCAGACGTAAGCAGGGAGTAAAGTTGTGCAAAAAACAGGACTTTGCTGGTAATACAGTATCTGCCCATCAGTCTAGTAGATGATGACATGATCTAGAAAGGCCCTCAAACATTCACTTCCAGATTTTGAGTAAAACCCATAAGGCAACAGTTAAGAAGATCATACTTCAGAGTGGAGACTATGACCTAACTACATTCCTACACCAGAATGATTAATCCCCTTGTGAGAGGGTTTATCGGAGTATAGCTTTCACTTACCTCAATCAGTGAGAGCTACAGAACACACAGAGAGGTGGAAGATGCCCCTGAAATGTCTTTATTTAGCTCCACAGAAAGAGGTGCAGGAATTACTATATGAAGACAGAAACAATTATATGTCTTGACTTGCCTTTGTAGTAGCTCAGCTCACGAAACAAAAAGGTAAATATAAATGCCCAACAGAGGTTTTGTTAATCATGTTTGCTTGCTTATTAACTAAGGCGGTGAATTTAACAAGTAACGTTAAATATTTTTGGTCTCGATTACATCTCTTGCCATCATTGTCGTACAACAATGCCATGTTCAACTTCCAAATCACTGCCAATGCATCAGGGAATTGTTTTAAGTAAAAGGAAAAATGTTCCTATTCACATGAATCATCTAATCCTCCTCTGTCTTGTCTTCAGGCATTTAAAGGTTTCGAGTCCAAATGCAGTGTATAATGTTTCTTAGATAACTACAGAGAAAATAATTCATACTCTTGTCTTGAAAAGCTACTTACAGCTTTTATAATGGACCCTGAGCTCCCTCTACCACAGAATCAAGAATTACAGCATCTGTATTTGCTCACATAATTTCCAAAAATAAATTCAGGGAATGGAAGTCTTGAAAGCTGAAATATTGCAAGTGTTGGCCTAAATAGCTAGAGAGCATGGTGGCTTTTCAGTCAGCAAACTGCACATTTAAACTGGACTTTATCATTAAACTCGGATTGTCCTTCAAACAGTTAGGCTATTTTACATATTTTATAGAAAGAGCTATGATTCCTGTCACCAATACTGTCTTAATACGTGCTTCAGTTTTATGCCAGCAATTACGTACCACAGTACCACTTTCACTACAGCGAGAGATCCGTGTGTCAATAAACAGTTAATACACAGAAACAGCAAAGCAAGCGGCACTTCTGGATTTACAAGTTTTCGCTTGTGTTTCAGTCACTGCTGAAAAGGATCTTGAAAATGCTCAGCTTGTTCAGATTCTACACAGACTGCTCTCAGATGACAGGAGTGCTCCAGAAATAAAATACAACTCCATGGTGCTGATCTGTGCCCTTATAGGATCTGGTGAGTATTCAGGAGGGGCTGCTTTCCCTGAGAGATTTATGTATTGAAACTTAGTTCTCTGTTTTAGCCAGAACATAGAATGTGTGCAAACACACGCTGAGACTGGTTCTCCATTCATAATGAATATACACAGAAGGGTTCGATTCACTGTGACACTTAATTTATAATGTTTGTAAGTGTCAAGAAAGAGGCTGTTAACTCAGTTTTGGATATTAACTGCAGTAATTGGACTCTGGCTTCTGCAGGATGCAGCCAGCTCAAACTGCCACTGAGAGGCGAGAAATGAAAGGCATTTAAGATTGTACAGTATCAAGCTCCCTTTGCAAATATGCAGATAACAAGAACTTTATTTTCATCTTGAGCTGTAGGCACCCTTTAATTGATGTGTAATGGCTTTTTTTAATTAGCCAACTTAGTCGAGAAAAATTTTGTGGAAGAGAAGTTTGCAAGGAGCCTCCTCACCTGTAGTTTTAAATTCTTAGAAGAATGCTAGGAAACTAGTAAAGATACAGGTAATATTTGCAAGGACATTTGAGTACTCAGTATAACATGTAGGCTATAATTATGCTTTAGGAGGGATCCTCACACTTAACCTCACTAGGAAGAGTTCTTCCCTCAGCAGCCCTCACACACTCGACCCACCAGGCACAACTGTTCATGGTTGTTTGGAAGATGAGGAGGCCAAGCTTTAACACATACCAGTGCTGGACACTTAAGTCTAATCTTTCTGAGCTAACCCTCTGCTAAAGGTCATGCTGTTTAGAGGATGGGGTAGCTGGCTGTGGTTTGATATTGCAACTTTCCATCTGTGTGTGGGCAAACAACAAAGTAAAGAGCAAGGTATGACTGGGAAATTTGATTCCCAGCTGAGGTTTCAAGAGGCGGCTACATTTCTTCCATTCAGTTCTTTAAGAAATATTTATTCTGTGGAAGGAGAGCAAGTTTCATTCCAGAAAGGTTTCAGAAATTTACAAACAACTAAGATAACAAAGAACTGGATTAAGTACAGAGAAGTGGAAGCTCAGAGCCTGTCTGTGCACTACTTGCCAAGTGTGAAACATCTGAAGGTTCTCCAGAGATAAGTTTACAGCAATTCAGTTGAAATTATTAAAAGTTATCATAGCTAAGTGTGTGCTGTCTCTCTAAAAAAAGCTGCTTCTCCCTACCCCTTAAACAGTTCACCGTGCCTACTGTAGGCGTAATCAGTAACCTGTACGTCCATACAAGTGAATGCTGTATTACAGCCACTTAAATGAACAAGTATTTGGGTTTAGAACAGTATATACATCTCAGTGTACAAAAATTGTGCTCAAAATTTGCTAGCGAGCCTTGGTTTCCAGTAAGCATTCACTTTAATATTAAGACACATCATTTAGTTTTCACTCACAACCATCTTTAGCCATTATGTGCTTAGGATTATCCATCCATTTTAGAGCAGACACCTTTCTGCAGAGGTTCCCTCAGCCTCACCGTGATGTTCTTATGTGTCTTCCCACTGCTTCCAATGAAAATAATCTTCCTCAAATTCTACCTGGCACTTGCATTTTCTCTGCCCCGAGTCTTGTCACCTGCAGGACTGACAAGAGTTGTTAAAAGTCAAATACCCCTGTCACTGTTCCACCAGAGGAAGGGGGTTTATTAGCATTACCCAACCAGCAGATTTCAGGCTGCCACCGCACTAAGCTTTGCCTAGACGTGAGGCATCCTAATTTGCTCCTGGGGAATAGGCAGCACGTTATTGTAGCTGTAAAGTTAAGAGTCAACACTTGCCTCACCCTGTGTTCAGACCCACTTCCGGATGAACAGACCTGTGTGAAATTAGTGACACGAGTAACAAGTGAGCAACTCTGCTATTAACTTAAAACTATTTTAACCAAGGACTGGGTGAATCAGAGCCACATCTGCTCTTTACCCATGTGGAAATACTAAAATATATTTCCCTCCCAGCTCTTTTGCCTCTCACTGATTTTCACCCCCGTCTCCACACAGCGAGTATTTATATTTACGTGTTTCTGTATTCTACTGCAATGAGACCTGTGTAGCCATTTTAAAGTAATTGACCCCAGTATAGTTTCATAAAGACTAGAAGTGGTTGCACTGGTTTAATTATTAAGTTTAATTCTCCAGTGACTGCTGTTCTTGCTATCCTTTGTTACAGAGTATCTGGTATCATATTTAACTTGATATTGCCAACAGCTGTGTGCTAAGCTGTAAAGACAGACATGATTTTTGCCATCTGGAAGTTACTTTTGAAAAAAAGGGAAAAAAAAAAAACTGAGGACAATGGAAAATGGAAAGATGTAATGCAAAGATTAAGCAAAAGCAGCACCTCCGTAGCTAGCACAGTCACTTCTCTGTGTGAGGGTCTGTAGGCTCGCAAGAATCTGGCTGTTAAGCAGAGTTATTCAGCCACTGTAAAGCACAGTAAAATCCTGGAATTCCTTTCAGTAACACCTGCACAGCCACCCCGACAGCTTCCCTGACAGTGCTCTGTACGTACACGTTCCCAGGTGCACAGCAGTGAGAGTTCCCAGCTCTTAGGTGGTAACTGCAAGAAAACTGAAAAAGTGAACAACAAAGTAGTTAGGAAGGGAAACAAATGTTAAAGTTTGCTATATAAAAAAGTAATGTGTGTAGCCTACAGCGTAACTATCTGAAACAGCTGGTTGGGATTTCTCCTGAGAAACTCGGGAGGATTAAGCACCCAGCAGCACCTGGGAAGCAAAAAAAATAAAATAAAATACATAGGTCTTAGTTGCTGTGTCCACTAGAGTGGCCAGAACAGGGCATGGAACAAAACCAGCTGCTTTGGATCTCAACTGTGAGGTCTAGAATACAGGGGTTTGAGAAAACTCATTAATTTTTTTAACAAATTGCTCGATTTTATGGGTTGTTCCTAGCCTTTCCTTATTAATAAAAAGGGCAGTCAATCTGGGATCAGAATCATAAAACTGCATCTCTCCAGTGTTTCAAGTAAAACACACTCGCTGTGTACACGTGCGCAGCACTGGGCAATGCACCAGGTGGTGTATTTGTATTAACTTCAGAGCTGACCTGCAAGCAAACAGCAGTGACCATTAAAGAACCATCTCACCTGCTTCACACCTTTGCACAACCAACCAGAGCTGATTTGATACAGACAATATAATGAACCCATTCAGGCAAGCTCGCTGGGTCAGACTAGTTTAAGGAATAAAGCAGTAAATTATTTTCACCGAAATTAATTCCTAAGCATCTGTTTTGGAAGGCAATCCAGGTGGATTTTGGTAACTGCTCTGCCACAGCTTCATCATTCATCTCTACCTGAAATCCATGGAGTCTTTGCATGCCCTTGAGAAATTTTTCTTCATCCTCAAAAGCAATTTCAAAAAGTAAAGAAAAATATTCTGCATATACATACATACATTTGTGTGCTTATGCACGTGTGGGGTACTGTTCAGTAAAAGTTTCTCAGACTCCCCAGCCTTTTCTGTTCTCTTGCCCATCTCATGCAAAGCACTGTTCCCTTCACTGTTGTTTGTTTTTTTCCAGAACCTCTTCAAAAGGAAGTGCAGAGCATGGCATTTCTAGAAGTTGTATCCAAACTCCGCAGCCATGAGAACAAAACTGTTGCCCAACAGGCGTCGCTAACAGAGCAGAGACTTGCTGTAGAAAGCTGAGAAAGGTCTTGTTTCCAGTGCATCCCACCACAGATTTCACCTTTGTCCTCTGTCCTGCTGCCGCTCCTGCTGTTTTCCACTGTATCACTCGTGCATGCGTGTAATGTTCCCACACAAATTGATGAACTGCTGTAGGTACCTGTCCAAAAAGGTTTCTACAAATTCATAGGTGGTGTTAACATGAACCTGTCTCCACTCGTAACTGTTCTACTTGTATTCTTGTTGCTTGGGCCACATAGTAGAATGTGCATGTTGTAGTCCTATGATGACGTAGAAGTGGTACTACAGAACGACTCTCTCCTCATGCCCCCTAGCTGCATAACAGTGTACTACTAAATTAGGGACAATACAAGAGGCAGCAAGTTCAAGCTAGTGCCGACTATAGGATTAAGAAGTAAATCTAGCTCCATTTTTGGTGCTTTGGAAATTCAGGTTGGAATGCTGCTGCTCATTCACTGGTCTTGCCTATTAATGTCAAACTCGTGGTACCTAGAGGTAACAAATAAAAAACTTCAGTGCTCTCACTTTATCCTGCAGTTTGTTGGTTTTTGTATTCACGCGCAGAAGCCGAGACTGCACCGCCGTGCGCTGGTGAGGAGCCTTTTGCGTTCCTGGTTCTGGCCCCGAAGCAATCGCTGCCTTTCAGTCGAGCGAATACAAAGGAAACAATTCCAACCACTTTTGCTCTATATGCTCACACAGAGGCCCTGTGTGGTTTAACAATTGTGCATTTTAACTGAAATACACTACACAATCCTTATCCCATAAAGCCACGTGGGTGTGAGTGCTCTCAGGCTTGCTTGGGGTCTTATTTGTTGGGGTTTTTTTGTAGATGACTTTTTAAAGGTGTATCTTATAGCAGCTTTTCAACAGAGCCCCATCCAGTGAGAAATGCAGCATACAAGCCTACGCCTTTTTTTTTCATTCCTAGGTAAAGGAGCTGGGAAATTGCCAGTTTAAGCATCCTCTCTCACAGCTGCTCTTTTTTAGGTTTGTAACACGCCAGCAAGCAAGCCAGCAGACAACTCCAGCAAAACAAGGAGCAGTTGGGATAGCAGTTCCCAGCTAGCCAGCACATGTTATTTTTGACCATTCAATTCCATTGTCTGGCTTGATTAAGCCCACAGTGCACAAAGACAGGATCCGTAACAGTTTGAAGTGAACTCAGCATTCCCCAGTGCTGAAGGGCAAGCTTCAAAAGTTTCAGGCTCCTTGTTTATCAGCAGTAGTAAATGCAGAGGCCAAGCACCCATGCAATCCCATGCCACCTGGTTACAAAACCACTGCGTTTGACCTTTGCAAATTCACTTTCCAGCTCCATGAAACCACTGGCTATCCCACAGATGCTGTGCTGGGAAGATGCCAGTCACGATGGGAAAAGAATTGCATATACAAGCTGTGTATGAAAAGAAAATTGCCTCAAATTGCCCCAGTGCAGTTTAAGCTCCAAAACTGCACCAAAAGGCAGCAGATGCTACAGGAGAACTCACAGCAGTGATTCCATGTCTATTTAATCCAGTGCCAGGAACACAGGAAAAACCTCTAACACCAAACTGTACAGCAGCCTCTTATTTAAAACTACATTCTGAAAACATTTGCTAGTAGAAGTGCAGCAAAGGCACTGATGGAGCATAGCGCTGTGACACCAGGCTCCCAGTAACAGAACCTCTGCACTGCTGTATGTAACCAGCATGTTCAGAATCACAGCTCATAGTGGACCCACACAAGCCAAAGTTTTCTCAGGCATGGGAATAATTTCTATTGATTTAAATAGATCCCAAATTACATTTGAAAGACCAGTTACCAATTACTTACCTGGTTCTAGAAAGACGACTCTTCCTTTTGACATCGGTATAAATTGCAAGTGCTCACACGAGCTGGTCATAACCAACAAAGCTGGGACACCAACAAAATTCCCATTCACCTGATTGTCTGCATGGACCTCAGGTTAGCCATGTTCTTATCACCAGTCTCTTCATAGAATCATAGAATCACCAGGTTGGAAGAGACCCACCAGATCATCGAGTCCAACCATTCCTATCAAACACTAAACCATGCCCCTCAGCACCTCGTCCACCCGTCCCTTAAACACCTCCAGGGAAGGTGACTCAACCACCTCCCAGGGCAGCCTGTGCCAGTGCCCAATGACCCTTTCTGCGAAAAATTTGTTCCTAATGTTTCCTTAGGGATACGCTGTCCCAGCAAGCATAAAGGCCAACACCAACACCCTTCCACTTTCAGATGGTTTTGCTGGATGGAGTATCAGTGTAAGAGTGTAGGTCACAGTAGGAGGTAAATGAATCTATCCACCCAAATGCGTTGCTGTTCGGAGACGCGCTGCAGCCTGCAGGTTGTTTCTATGTAGCTGGTAAATCGTTCATCCTCTGAGCTTCTTAATAAGAGAAATGGGATCTAAGGACATTACCATCGTACATATTTCACCACTCACTTGACTGAAGTCAGTTGAAATTGCTGACAACAGTTCCAATTAGATGTTTAGTAGACAGATTACATCTACACAAAGCTTGCAATCTGCTGCTCAGACTATTTTCGTGACAGTGATGCCAGATACCAGGCCTTTTCATTTGTCTGCTGCCGCAGCAAACCAAGCTAGAACAGTAACTGCGCTCACATTACGCAGGGCAGGCAGGACCTCCCTGGTGCATCATATTTGTCTGTGTCTTTATGACTTCTGTAAGACCCAGCATCGCATCAGTCACGAAGATGAAAACCACGCGTTTTTGCATTTCACAGTAGAAATACCAGGGAAAGCTTCGCTTTGGGTAGGGCACAAATTGCAGCATCACGGGCCTTGGATCCAAAGGACCTGTTGGTCAAAGGAGACCACAAGACCCAGAAAAGGTCACTTGTTTCAAAAGCCCTAGAAACGGCAACCAGCCACAGCTTTGAGAAACAATGCGTAAGTCTGTTACGAGTTTGACACAACGCAGCTACCTGCTCCCCCTCCATCTTGAAAATGGAGTCACATCCATTGCAAGTTCCACAGATTTTGGCAACGCCTTCAACTTAGCTTCTTTTTGCTTGACTTTTGCTCTTACCTCTCGACCCAAGGGGTCCACATTTGCATTCTTATTTTGCCAAGTCATTTCCATACATGCAGATAAATGTATATGCCTGAAATATGCAAAAGGCATTGGACTTCATTTGGATATAGACGTGGGCTTTTAAATCAGTCACAAAGCTGTAGGATTTGAGATACTGAATTGGATTAGTTTGCTCTACAGTTTTTGAAATACTGGACTTCCTCCTCTGCCTAAACGAGCACAAGACATCATCACCCGATCATACCTGCACAATAAAATACGTCGGCTCTCACTGCTTCTATTTAAGGACGTGTACTTAGAAATTCCCACCTCCCTTTACAAAAGTTTAAGTCATGACAAATCCCCTTTTTGCTTCTCCCTGCAAAGCAGCAACTTCTGAGCACTTCGGGGTCAGTGAAACAGTTACGAGGAAAGCTCCAACAGTTGCTGCAGCAGGCTGAGGAACGCCAGCGACCTGTCAGAAAGAAGCAGAACATCTTCATTAGCCAAGAGACTTCAACGAGACAGCAGATACGAGATCTCCTCATGTGGGGGTGTGCGCTCTTCACGTATTAGCTTATTATTCATTTAAGGGCAGCTGCTGGTGGTGTGATAATGTGTTTTGTGATTTAATGAGAACACAGTATTATACTTTGTATACAAGAGGCTTGGGGATTCATTTCTCCAGTTAGTCTCAGGGAGGGCAGGCAAGGGGCTCTTCTCCTGGAGGAATTTTGCACATACACATCTTTGTATTGTTAATGTAAATTGCTACATCAAAAGTACGCATCCACAACATCATATTTCACACAATTTTATTTATAAAATTGTAATTATCTAACAAATTGCATATAAAATGATTTACTTCAAGTAAATACAGAATACTGCACAACTATTAAAACTATTGTATTGTCCATAAGTGTATTAAAACATTCCTAAAAAATGCCTCTATTAAAAAACAAAAACCCAAGAACACAAGTAGCATGATCAAGACCACTTTCAATAGCTTAAAATTAATTACCAGGAAGTTACATTAACTTCCCAAGTAGACTCCAGTTACATCCATTGAGATCAGCATGTGATACGATACCACAGTCTAATGCTAAAGATGACAAGTAATAAATGATGCACCCGACCTATGCTTTTCTCCTAGACTGAAGGTAACCAGTCTGATATCAGAAAACTAAAGCTCAAGTCAAACTACTGGGCATGCAGTTCTGTTATAGCAATACTTGCAATCGGTGTCGTTGGCTTTTACAATCAATTTTACAACTGATAGAAAAAGGAACACAAGAGAATACATTCATATAAAAAGGAATGATACACAAAAGGGTAAATATCGACATCTTGCCATACACTCCGGAACGAACCAGAGAGAGAGATTCAGTCGGAAAAAGTCTGGAACACAGGTATTAAGAGACGAGTCTGAGTCACAAAACCCAAATCCCAATCTCCCCAGAGCTCAAGGTAGTATCAGGTCCACCTCTACCATGAACACAGTGTGAACATGAACACACACGTGGATGGAGCTTTTTATTAACACATTTACATTGCCAAAACACAAAAGAGAGCCAGCAGTGCTGCCTGGTGCCTGCTAGCAGTCACAACGCTTCTTATATATATACTGCATGTTAAGGGAGAGAGGATTTATTTTTGTTTCTTTTCTTTAAGTGACAAAATTTGGTAGCAGACAGATCCAACAGTGTTGTTTTGCTTGCTTTAGACAGTTTCATGGCAAATTACAGGTATCTGAAAAAGCTTCAGAGAGGAAACAAAAATGGGATGGAGGAACTGGAACCTTCAATAGGGCCTGACACCTGTTGAGATCTAATCTCTTCCCCAGGTATTTGCAGAACTGCCATTTCAATGCACCCGAAAGGCACACACAGCGAGAAGGAAAACAATCAAAAAAATTCACATACAAGTTTCTCTTGTAACCAACACTGCTAATCAGAATCAGTTTTACCAAGGGCATCTCTGAAGCAGCAAAGCACAGACTAATGTCCAGGACAGTTCTTATAGCACCATGTGTAATCCTGTCGCAAGCAATGTCAGCTGCCCACAGCTCTCGGAGTGCTGCCCCCATCCCTCCCTTTCTCAGCCTGCAGCCTCCGGCAGGCAGAGGAGGTGGCCAGGAACAGCACTCCCCAAGTTCAGCAGCACCTCCCGTCATCAACACTCGTAGGGTGAAAAGCAGTCGTGTGCAAGAATCGTTTAATCTGCATGCTACTATTTACATTTCAAACACTATTTACACACCAGAACTACAATTAGCATCTCTCTCAAAGAAGGGGAGAGGACAGAGTACACGCGAGGAAGAATCCCCACAGCTTCAAACTCTGAACGGTCACAAGCAAGTTCATGGGTTTTGAAGCAAAGAGAGCCTACTGCTACTGAAACAGACACAGAAACAAATTAAACATTTGTCCATTAGGCTACTGTAGGAAAAAAAAAAAATAATAAAAAGAGAGATCGATCAAACGACAGAAAGGCCTGCGAATATGGAGAGTATTTAGAAAGCAGCAGAGCAAGGACTGCGATGCCCTTTGGCAGGACTCAGCAAGGGATTTGGAAATGGCTTTACAGCCAGGTCTACTGCTGAAGCTACCAGACCTCTCATCAGCAACGCTGCCATCCCATGGGAATTGCCCATCCCATGGGAATTGCCCGGCAATCAGAGCTGCCACAGACTCCACAAGGGCCATAAGCCTGACAAGGAACTTCAGAACAACTCCTGCACACGGCAGACAGTTACCCTGACCTCTGGGCTCACATCGACTCCCAGCGCCACACCAGGCGCGCGAGGAACTGCCAGGAAGTCGTACTCCCTACCGTGTCTTATTGCTTCACAAAACGAGCCCACGGAGCCGGCAGTTGTGCTCTAGTTGCCACTCACCTGAAGTTCTCACAAAGTTTTTGGAAGGAAGCTTGTTTGCATTTGGCAGGGCCTGACAGTAACAGATTGATTTCCAAGGCCTCCCACAACCTTTCCAAACTGGACATCTAAGCTCCTGAGTAGCTGCTGATCGGACATTTCTAGAACATCTTACCCGATCTGTAGGCAAAAGCCAGGGGATTTAAATGTGCAATATAGACAGCTAATCCCAAACATTCAGTGTGCATCCGTCAAACAACTGCAAAAATGAGGAAAAAAAGAGCATCTCATGGGAGTGGGGAAGGATCGGCATCTGCAGCAATAAAGACAAGCTTTAGAAAAATAAGTTATTTAGTGGTTTTTATAAGAACAGTCAGTCATTCTGGGACTCAGCAGAAGCAATACGCATTTATGTGTAGACGTGCAAGTAGTGAAAACAAGATTTGCTCACCTCGGAGCGTTTACCTTCCTATCAGTCTGACACTGTCAAAAGCACATCCAGCAGACTGGAACTTGGAGAACACCGTGACAAGACAGAAGGCCAATACAGTACAACTACAGAAATTCAAGTAGAAGAATGAAGTTGTGTTCAGAAGCCCTCAGCAGTAACAGCAACATTAAAGATCAGTGGCAACAAGGAATGTTTCTGTAACGTAGGCTTTTTTAGGTTTTCTCCAAACCAAAGCACTGGGTCACAATCAAGGCTCTCGAGCGGAGCGATTGCTTCCTCAACCACACTTCCCTGGTTCCTTCCCACACCATTTTGTCTCAGTGCAGTAACACTGGTGCTGACCATCTGTCTGTCTATCCTGCTGCTATCAGGCAAAAAGGTGTGTCCCTTTGCAAGGAAACAAACACCAATAACTCCTCAACTTGAGGAGTTGCTAAGAAAAACGTAACAGTGTGGTGAGGTGGAACCACCTTTATTAAGGACAGTGAATTATAATTGCTTTCAAAGGCTTTTAAAAAAAAATTACTCTGAGTCATGGCTGGCCTTTAACAGCAGGTACCAAAGGATATGGAGGCTGCCTGATTCAGAGTCCGTCAGTGGGAGTTAACCAGAAGAGGATGAGGTAATGCTCAAAGACAGGAGGACATCAGTACTGTCTGCAGCATCAGTGCAGTGCCGGTGTGCCTACCACCAGCCTTCAGTGGGGACAAAACCACAACTGACTAAAGCACAGAAAGGCAAAGTGTGCGAGGGTACGTGTACTCACATGTTTAAGAGTCAGACGATGAGAAAGGGCCTTAATAGGTCATCAGACCAGCCTTCTGCCCGTACCCCAGCACAGGGAAGCTTTGAATGCAACGCATTCATCTCTCCTACTCCAGATACGTCATCTTAGGGCAAACTCAGAAAGACGCTAAGCGCTTACAAAGAGGTGCTACACACCCTCTGACACTGTCTGACCAAAGCACGAGCCAAGCGCTCACAGCTTTCAGGAGTGGTTCTACAGATACTGAGAAGGGTCATACCACAAGCTAAATTTATACAAAGTGCAATAAAACTACCCAAGCCATGGTCAGGTTTTTAAGTCCACTATTATTAGTGAAGAAGGAATCAAAAACTCTAAGCAGGATGGAGTCTGATATAATTCTTCTTCCGCTATTTGTGCTTTATTTCAAACTCTGCTCTCTTGCCCAACTCAAAAGAGTCTGTCTTGGCTGATCTTAATATGCACTTCTACTTTAAAATTTTTGTTCCGTTGCTTCAAGAAAGCTTTTTGTTGCAACAAAGGGCGACACGTCTCCATAGCAAGGATTTCTTTGCTGGCAGTAAGCATTTACTCTGGTAAAAGCTGTTCTCTCCAGCTTCCAAGGGAATGGGATATGATCTTTCCATAATTACATGCATTTAGCAATAAATAAGTTTGGATTAGACTGTATTCAAACATATGCACAGATTTAAAGCACTGGAGTGTCACATATTCTCAGTCCACAGCTCATGCAAGCAAAAAGAATAAAGAAGACAAAGAAAAAAAGAAAGACCAAAGCCTCAGCTAAGAACAGACCAAGGAATTACCTTAAAAGAAGTTTTGCACAAGTATATCAAAACACTAATATTAGTGAGATCCCTAAATACAGTAGGTCACACTAAATTCCAGAGAAACAAAATATTTAGCCACATCAGATACATACGTTTTGTTGTTGTTCTTTAAGTTAATATATAATTCATTCTTTGAATAATATTATTCACTTGGCCCAACATCCATACTGCTTTCAAACATTTATACAGTTATATCCCATCCTTGCCTTAAGAGACTGATGTCCCACGATCTGGCAGCAGCCAAAGACTCTACAACCCTTGTTTGTCAAATACAAACGTCCTTTCCCTTCATACAAGGGCGGAGAAAGGAAGAAAGATGTTGATAAAATTAGGCAGTTCTCCCTGTGAGCCTGTTGAGTCCAACCTCAAACGCTACAGGGAGACATTTGGAAGCTTGCATAAAAAAAAAAAAGTCCCTTGTTTTAAAAACAATTTCTTTTACTGTACAATAGATGCATAGAAAGTTGCTTCCTGCGTGATGGGTTTAGGTCTGTAGCTATGTTTATTTAGCTGTGAAAATAAGATTGTTCCTTTACAGAGTGGTGAGGAGAGAGACCATCTCAGGAATATTTGGCAGCTATTGAAGAGCTCATGACATAAAGAATAAACAGCATATCCACAGACTACAATGATGCAACTCTGTCCCACTGAATACACCAATTTAAAAAAAGCGTCCACTTGTTACTCAGGATCAAGAATACAGTAGAGATTCATGGCTCAACAGCTTTCAAAGTGGTGGTTTAAAACAAAAACATTCAGTGAGCAGATTTTAAATAGCCCACTCTTCTCTCCCCCACTCCGAAGAAACACGAGTTCACTGCAATATCAGGAACTTAGACTTTAGACTACTTGGGAGAGAAGGCTTCCCTGTCACCCATGTCCATACAGCTTGGTGTCGGAGCGACACACTGGAGGTTTCAGAGGGTTTCAGTTGTCCAGTGTCTTGTTGTGGTTACTTCAGCAGTTTTACCAGCTGGCTCTGACAGCCTCAATGTCACTAACCAAATTCTGGGCTAAGCATATCCCAAATATCTGGAAGAGATAACAGTTTGTTCACTTGCAGCATTGGACAACTCTTTTCATACAGGCAAACTCCTTAGTTTACACAGAACTTCCATGTGAAAACAAGCAACAGAAAGTTAGAAATCAAATTAACAGTAAGTGTTAGAAGAAGGAAAAATATTGAAATGCTCTGTAACCCCCAGTACTTTTATAGTACACTGGGTTCTAGGAAATTGAACAGTTCTAGACTTGCTTCACAAAAGAACTGTAAAGGCTTTTTTCACTGCACCATCAGAAACAATAGGTCTGCACAAGCTTAAAAAATTCTACCTAATCTTTATCTAACACAGAGGCTTAGTTTTGGCCTGCAGACAGCTGAAAAGAAAGAAATGCATCCCTACAGATAAAAATTAAATACTCCTTAACACAAAGAAAGCCTTAGACATTTTGCTCCCCTCACTAAAACCTACAGATGTTGTATTTCCAAGTGTAACTGATACTGTAGTTCCAGCTCTTATGTTCAGTTCCCCCCGCATATATTCTATTTATTTGTTGTTCTTTTCTGTAACTCATTCCAGGGAAAGTGATGTTTACCTGCAGTAACGCTATCCCAATGAATATACCAGCAACTATGGTAAGATTGTCCTGCAACCATTTCTCAAACTGAGGGACACAGCCCTTAGTGTAGATAACAATCTGCTGATCAACTTCCTGCCAAAGAGAAGAGGGAAGAAAACAAGAGATAATTACATTCAACTATGCCCTCAGCAGAATAACTGGCTCTTGCAGGAGGGATTTAGATCCTTAACATCCCACATAAAAAAAAAAAAAAAAAAAAGCAAGCCTTACTGGTTTTTGCCTTGCATCGTAGCCACACTGAGTATTAATAACATCTTCCTAGGAAAGAGAGATACAGAAGAGAGGCAATCAGTGAAATGTCTCCATAACACCCTTTCCCAGCTCTCCAGAGTTGGTCTGATATGTAAGAAGACAGTCACCCTAATTGTGGTTACCGTATTTAATACTCCCAAAGCTCAGGTAATGAAACAGGCTGTGGAAGACTTTTCCTAGTGAACAAGTGCTGAACACTGGAAGCTGAAGTTGCTTTTACTCTCTATATAGTTATTTTGGGGCAACTAGATGAATCATAGGATGGTTTGGGTTGGAAGGGACCTTAAATCTCATCCAGTTCCAGCCCCACTGTGATGGGCAGGGACAACTCCCACTAGACCAGGCTGCCCAAGGCCCCATCCAGCCTGGCCTTGAACACTTCCAGGGATGGAGCAGCCACAGCTTCCCCAGGCAACCTGTGCCAGTGCCTCACTGCCCTCATAGAGAAGAATTTCCTCCTAACATCTAATCTAAATCTTCCCCGTTCCAATTTAAAGCCATTGCCTCTCATCCTATCACTCCATGCCCTTGTAAAAACTCCCTCCCCAGCTTTCTTGTAGGCCCCCTTCAGGTACTGGAAGGCTGCTATATGGTCTCCCTGGAGCCTTCCCCTCTCCAGGCTTAACAATCCCAATGCAACTGCTTTTGCTGTCAGCCACAATGGCAGCAAAATATTAAGCTACCGGGTCATGTAATAACAGTGAACAGAAAGAGAAACTACTCAAAGAAATGAGAAGATCTTCCAATCTTAGCTAGGTGTACTAAACACCACAATTTAATCAAGTTGTGGGAAGTGAGAAAGTCAGCCAGCAGAGAAAGAGATTTTAAATAGCAGCTAAAGCTCCTCTAAGTGTTTCCTCACTTTGCAGGAGCTGCATCAACAGGTTGTAAGGTGTCAGTCATCTAACTTGGATTCCCTCAATGGACCTTTAAGATTTGAACAATTTGTATCTTTTCACGATACCAATGCATCTGTTCCAGGAAGTAGATAAGATTCTAACAGAAGGATTTTAAGCTTTCTTCTTTGTATCGTACTGAATGCCTACTTGCTTTAACATCAGTGTCCTCTGGCTTTAGCCTTGAAATTCATTAACTGAAAGGAAGTGTGAGGAATGAAACGGAAATAAATCAACTTTTCTAGGCCTTTCCTGTACAGGAATTTGGAATATTTCCACATGCTGAACTACAGCAAAGTGAACTGTAGGAGTCCAAATTCATTTTAAAGGAGACTTATTTTGACCTACCTTACCACTTCCTGACTCAAGCTAAACTAAAAGCAAGTCCTGCTCGATGAAGCATCCACATAACATTTTGCATCGGTCAACACTTCACCTCAATTCTGAAGCAGACAAACTTGCTTTCCCACATAATAAACCTCTGTTTATCGCTGCAACTGAACTACTCTCAGCTTGGTTATAATTACATCTATTATAGGCATGACTTTTAAGAATTTCAGAAATATTATTATTTCTAGTCATTATTTTAAAAGCAATTAAGTATGTTGCTTCCACAGAATGAATGAGACTTATCCTTAAATTTCTGGTTGCTGCATCATCCCCTCATAACCATCTAAACATGAAGAGAGAGATAACTTTAGCTTGGATTATGTATTTATAGGATTAACTTGTACTGCTGTCACTGCTTTGGTTTTATAACTACTATATTTTTAAAACCAGGTTTTGATGACCTCTCTGTGTGGGTGGGCAGATAGGCGAACGGTAGGGGTAATCCTAAGCATAATGTAATGCCTGAGCCTCACCTGCTTTCCATTTTGTTTCAGTAATTCATTAAAACATTTTCAGCAACGTTTGTGACAAAGATTTGAACTACTGCGAAGACATGTTCACTGCAGAGGAAGCAAAATGCAGCTGGTGCAAGTGGCATCAGGAGAGGGGGAGAGCAGCAGCACTGACTGGATGCTGGGAGCAGTAGCTGCGTCGCAGTAACAGGGGCAGGAAGCACCAGAGGTGCTTGTTGGCAACTTGCCTAACTTGAGTCAGCGTTACAGACTCATACATTTCAGGAACTGTAAATCACTCCAGGTGAAGAAAAAGCCACATCTGAATTACTAGATAATACAAGCACTCACAGGCTGCTTCTTTTAAGCTATATGAAAGTCAAATATACATGCCTAGCACTGCATAAAAGTTTGCAGGTACAAACCCACCCCTATTCCAAGCCTTTCACTGTCAGTGAACTGCTTCTCTACACTTCACCCTTCATTCTTGATCATGTCTGTACTAGTTACATGTCGCTCCAACACTTCCTGCTCAATGATCCAGACCTATAACTACTTAAAAAAACCATTAAAATTTAACAAAAATCCATTCCCTTAATTTCTGACCCTTCAAGTCTGTTTTCAAGTGACCACAGGACAAGCAGTAGTTTTAAACGGAAAGAAAGAGCATGTAAAGATGCCCATGTCCACCTGAAGATTTCAATGCAAACATCTGCACACTTTTCAGGGCATGGACAGTCATTCATTACCATACCTAGCGCACCTACTGTGTCAAACTGGCTGTAGCCTCTGGATTCTGCATTAAATAATGAGTAATACCTGCTTTAGAGTGTCTGAACTTAGAGTTCTTGCTCTTTAAGGCAGCAAATTAGATATTCTCATGATATTCAATTGTAAGCTCATACCCTTCAACTAATTAACTGCTTCTGCTTTTTATGCTTGCTAAAATTAATAAGTATGATCAGCCAAACCTAAAGTTCTCTCATTCTAATGAAAAGCAAACAGTATACAATAAAAACTTAAGGTAGCTCAGGACTTCTGCTGACTGCAGAAAAGTTAGTGGTTATGCTGAGCTGCAAGGACAAAAAAACTACAGCTTGGTGAGAAGATAATCACGCACGACTTCTTCCTCCCCCCAACAAAAAATACTCTTTAGAGCAATTTAAAATTTCAACACCAGACCCATCCTACCCTCCTGACTGTCACTTACCGCAGGGTCTTTTGTGCAGCAAGAGAATGGCACACCACAGCGCTCTCGACTTGCGTTGGAATCGGTGCAATTGAAGTAAATATTAAGGTTCCAGTCATCAGCTCCAAAAGCCCCACAGCACTGCCACTAGAACAAAGAAAGGAGAGCTGCTTGAGTCACAGAACAAACAAAACTCAAAATTAGTAACATGCATAACTGCTGCCAGTTTCCCTCTAGCTTTCAAAACAAAATCTCAGATTCCCTCTGGTTTCATTGAAATTTGGTACTTGGTTTTGGCTAAATAATCAGCCCCAAGGGCTACACTAGTATAGCTACTCCTTTTGCCATTTGGGGAGAAGCTTTGCCTAGCTGTACATCAGACAGCATGAACACATTGTTTCCCAAGCATCACACACTGCACAAACAACATTACTGAAGACAGGTAGAATCCTCCCAAAAGTAAATACGTCAAATGGCAGGCCTGGTCTATGGCAAAACACGCTGAACATACAAAGAATCAGTAAAACTTGCTGAACATACAAAGAATGAACTGGAGACCAGTGGAGCACTAATGGTTTACAGCATTTAAGGAGCCAGCCCAGTGAACCCACTTGTCAACTTAAAAAAAAAAATTTTAAAAAACCCAAACAAACCACATTTTAAAAAGCACTGGAATGTCAATTCTCTCTTTCCAGACATAGCACAGTTCCCTCTGCAATACCTGAACGTGTTGCCTTGAACACGTTGGACTAGCTGAAAAAGTAGCTTGCTCTCCAGACTCATGCTGCCTGACTTAACTGTTAAAGAGAGCTAATCCAGTTACGAGAGTGAGTTTTATGCAGAGGCTGCAAAACTGGACTGTAGTCATTTGGCTGCATATAAGTGGACTGATGCTTTCAGATTGTGGTGACCTCTAGCCTTCTCCCTGCTGGATCAGGTTCAAGCCAATGCAAAGATGCACATCCTGTTACTTACTTGACATTTTTTCCCCCAAGGCATATACAGAATCAAATCAAACATTGAATGAAATTTTTTTAATTGCAGAATGTACAAAAATTAGTAAACATGATTTCAACCAATACTTAACCATGTTAGTTACGCAAGACCAAAATCGAAGAGGAGTTCATCAACGAAGGCCAGAATTGAGTAATGGAACAAGAAGGTACTGGCAAAATAACTTGGGTGCTAAAGTTAGTGGAAGACTCCATTACCCACGCTGATAAATTACAGAGATTGACCTGCACAAGTGTGCGCATCTTTGGCTTCACCCCTCCCTCCAAAGTGCAGATGTAGTGTCATTTATAGATTTCCTATGAGAACTTTATAAGTTGCCCACTTTGTTAGGCTAATTGCATTAAGTCTACTTAAGAAGAAATAACATTGTAGTTTCACACAGACCAGCTAAACATCTCTGCCACTCTGCAGTGTAGTGGAACACCTCTAATGTTGCTAAATCTACACCAACATTCATCTCGGAAACAAATTAAGCTTAGAAAATGATTTGGTTTTTAAACAGATGTGATAGTTCCTACAATTAAATATTTGGAATCTCCCTCTTCTCCAAGAACCCTCAGGTATTTTCATACACATATGGAATATGCTCTAAAAAACTGAACACAAGACATCGACAGTTGACTTGTAGATTTGACACATTATCTCTAAGTCTACAAGAACAAGTCATCTCAACTCTCCACCTTGTTTTTCTCAGTCATACATCAACAAATAAGCCACTTGTCACAGGTGCTGTGTGTTTGTAGTTCTGTAAAGAGAAATATATCTATATATTCAGAAGTATGCTAGAATATTTATGTTGAAGAAACCAAGCAGATGGGAAGTAAAAAAATAGTAGTTATTTCTTTAAAGAAAGCTTTACAAAAGAAATAAACATAGTCAAACTTACATATTCCTGTGTGAAGTCTATGAGATTTTGCAAATCAATGTCATCTCTGTATGCTCTGATGTTGTTGTTTATAAAGAAATACAGCTGGTCTTTTATCCAGTCTTTGAAAACAAATGCTAGAACACCAGCAGTGAGCTCCAAGAAGAAAATAATTCCAAGAAACACAGAAAACTGTAAAGAAGAAGAAAAAGGTTAAAAATATTTTACTTTATGACCAAAACCTTACTTTTCAAGGCTCACAATTCTGTCCAGTGTTAGGGCTTTTATCTGTTTCAGTGCAAGTTCAAGCTATTCCAGCACACTGGAAACGGTAAATTAAAAATACACCATTTCTAACAAGGGCTGCAGTACAGGAATCTCAATCCTATTCTAACAAATAATAAAAATGCCAATTAATTAAAACTTTGGACATTTCACTGGGATTTCTAAAGATGTCCAAGAGATTTCACTGTAAATTTCAGAGATGATTACTTATCACCTGTAGGGCCCTCTGAAAATTCACCCTTAAATTCTATGTAGGCACATTTTCGAAAGGCATAAACATCCAATAGTGCGAGTGAAATCCTTTCTAAGTGACTTTTTCTTTAGACTCCCTCACTGGTAAAGCTTTGCCTAAGCAGACAAAGCAAAAATTGGGAACAGCAGAAATTAATTAATTACTAAGTCGAAGTGGAATGTCTATGGAATGATTCACATCCACATTAAAGACAAATGAGGCTGCTATGATTAATGCAAATGCAATGGATGCCAAAGGCATTACTAACAATCTGCCACTTTCTCTAAACATCTCCACTGAGTCTACACTGTTTTAAAACACAGAGGGGTCCTCGTATACTGGAAATCCATTCTCTTCGCAACTGCGCCTTTGAGTTTCATTTTAATACGCTCTCTGTGTTTGTTCAGATGCATTTCTAATTTCTCTTGCAGCTGCTGTATAGGAAGCTATTTCTGGTACAGCAGAAGGGTTCATTTTAGGCAAGATAAGAGGGGCAAGGAAGAGGAGAAAGTGTTACAACAGCTCGTCCCCCTCTTTTTTTTTTTTTTAAGCAAATCAAGAGCAAGCTAGAACTAGAACTATCCCAAGCTGCTTTATAAATGCCTCAAGAACTGTAACACTAAACTGCCTCCTCCCCTTACACAATATGTCTATGTGAGCCAAATACATCACTTGAAGGCAGCTCTTTCACTGGAAGTCTTTTCATGTATATGTTAACAGTCAATGGTTACGAAGACACAACTACTACCCAGGCTGTGCCCACCTCTGGAAGCTGGCATAGTGGAGGGAAGAATCTTGTATTTTTATTATAACTCTTAAATTCATCTGGATCAGAACATGTTATCCTCACCTTCAAAGCTCACAGGAGAGGGGCTTTTAAAAAACAGAACCAGGCTAGGTAGCTGAAGGAGTTTTGAACACTCAGGTATGTTCTCATATCAACAGCTCTTCTCCAACTAACAGTCCAGTTGTTGTGGTTTAAGCCCAGTGAGCAACTAAGCACCACACAGCCGCTTGCTCACTCACCTCCTCCCACCCCTCCCTCACCACTCCCGCAGTAGGATGGGGGGAGAATCAGAAGAGTAAAAGTGTGGAAACTCATGGGTTGGGATAAAGACAGTTTAGTAAGTAAAGCAAAATCCACACATGCAAGCAAAGGAAAACAAGGAATTCATTCACTCTTTCCCATCAGCAGGCAGGCATTCAGCTATATCCAGGAAAGCAGGGCTCCAACACCCATAATGGTTACTTGTGAAGACAAACACCATTACTCTGAACGTTCATCCCCTTTCTTTTGCTTCCACGAGCTTTATATGCTGAGTACAAAGTCATATGGTGTGAAATATCCCTTTGCTCTGATGGGGTCAGCTGCCCCAGCTGTCTCTCCTCCCAGCACCTTGCGCACCCCCAGCCCACTCGCTGGCAGGGTGGTGTGAGAAGCAGAAAAGGACTCGACTGTGTAAGCACTGCTCAGCGGTAACTAAAGACACCCCTAAATTATGGACACCACTTTCAGCACAAACCCAAAATACAGCCCCATGCTAGAGTTAATTTTCTTCACAGTAGCTATCTCAGCCACAAACGGCACACCAGCCCACAGTTCAAGACGACAATTTCTATTTCTTTTACCCACATCCTGGGCACATTCTCCTCCCTTTTTCCCTCTCTGGCCCCAGCACTGACAGTAAGCAATGAAGTCTTTTAAAATCAGCTAAACAGTATAGAACTGAGGATGTTAGGACTGTTCTGAGGGGTTCTGAGGGGATTGTTATTTCCTCTATATCATGAGGGGCATTTGCACAGCAGAAAGCACACGGGTCAACATTCAGTGGTGGATCTACATGCCTCATTTCAGAGGCAGCTTGTAATGGACTCAAAAGTTCAACACGCAGATTCTTGTCAGAAATTACTCTCTTTTCATGACAGGAAAGCAAAATTTAGTCTATACCCATATATAAAGCAGTAGTTCCATGTTACGATTCTTACTGTCAGTAGTTTCAAACCTTAAAAAAAACAAAACAGCAAGCACCAGAGACTTGAAGACCTGTAAAGCATTAGTTAAGTGAAAGAAATTCATAGAACAGTACTCTCACATCTGATAACACCTTCTGCTCTGCAAAAGACATTTTATAATCTTTACACAGTTCAAATGAGAACAGAGAATATGACTTAAGCTATGTAACTGATAAATTCCACAGTCGCAAAGGCTACTTACAAATTTGAGAAGGAAGGTATTTTCTCGCAAAGCTCCAATGCATCCTGCAAATCCCAAAATGAACATAACTCCTCCTACCACGAGGAAGAGCCAAACTGGATCAAAGCCTCCCAGGTCAGTGATGGAGGAGATATTGGATAGCACGCCCTGAGAAAGACATAAAGCCAAGGGATAATAAGTATGTTCAGCTTTGAGTTGTACAAATTCTACTTGCATTTTTTTCTTTTAAAAAGGTAGAAGACTACAGCAGATAAATGTTCTGCAGTATAGCAAGAAAATATGATTAAGAAAATATTTGTATTTTAAAAAAAAGAGATAAAAAGGCCAATTATGTACAATATTTCTGAATCAAGATGTCAAATGAACAATAAAATGTGCTTCTAGAGTCCTCTGCAGGAAACCCACAGGACATTTTGCTGCTCTGTAGCTAAGACCATGAGTCTGTCAGAAAGTCAGAACAGATATCGGAACAAAACTTAACTCAGTCTTATTATCCACACCGAGATGCATTTTAGGTATCATATAAATTGTTTATGTACGCACACAGTTATACATGTTATGACAGAAAAAGCAGTCAATAGCAAGAATACCACATTGAATTTAGCATTTATGCTCAGTATTTACAAGAACTGACACAAATCAGAAGTGAGCTCCTAGGTTGCAGCATTTCACAACAACAAATTTACACCGAATTTTGACAAACTAGATACCTGGCCAGTTCAACTTCAGGCATCTACAATGCCAAAATCTCATTATATTATGAAAGCAGAGCTACTGACCAATCAATCAGCAGCAAAATTTTTAAAATAATGTTAAGTGTCTCAGTAGGACATAAGGCAGTTTAAGGACTTGCCTTGGGAGAGAGCTTCCATTAACTTACATTAGACCTGTGAGTACCACATAGTGAACCACATATGCTGTGTTTTAGATATGACAGTCCGCACAGTCTGCTTGTACTGCCATTGCCCCTTAAAAGCAGAGCTTGGGTTATGACACCAGCAATCCTGAGAAACTATTTTGTTTCTTTGAAGACATTTTAACCAGAGTTTGGCTGATGTTGAACAGATGGGCAACATTAAGAAGCAAGTACAAAATCGTCCTTATTCCAGTGAGTTTGCATTAGAAAAGTTACAATTTCCTAAAGCCTTTTGGCAGAAGAAAAAGCTGAAGTATCACTATTTCTTCATTCACCCCTCAGCGTTGTAGGTCAATGCAAAGCACACTGCTGTGGCTGACATTTCTCCATGTATTTCCTCAAAGAACCCTGAACCCAGGCTGAATGCTTTGGAGTATTGCTTTCCCTACTAACTCAATCCTGAATGAAACTGTGGCTTGAAAAGCAGCAATACAGACCTTTACCACTACAGCTCCTTATTTCCAGAATTAAGTTCTTCTTCCTTTTTTCCTCTTCATGTCCCCTTTGCTTCTTTGAAGGAGTGCCAAAACAGTAATAATTTTGGAGGAAGTTATCACAAACTCATTTCTAAAACTTGATAGTAGCATTGTTAACAGATGAGAGCTGCAGTTTGACTAGCTGTAGATTCAGTTTGGACCACTCAGAACACATAAATAGTCAAGTAACAAATATCTTCAATACAGTGCTCCATGTAGTCTGCAACCAGTTCCATAGTTTCGCAAGCAAATGTGACATTGAACAAGTAGTAAACAAAGACAATACTCAGAGCTTTTTAATTCTGCAGACAATGACAGACTGGATAAAATATACAGGTTAATTTCTCCAATTGACACAGCAAGGAGCCTTGGAAAAAGCCAGCACGCTAGAAGTATAAGAAAAATGTGACTACAACCCAATTCTAAAGAACAAACAATAAACCAACAGCATGAATGACATTCTTGAACAGGAGTCTTCTCCCTCCTACTACAGAAGGCTACTGCCTGACAGAGAGGGATGAAAAAACTGTTCATAAAAATATCACATTCATCACTTTCCTCCTACATTGCATATAGTACTAATGTTACCGTCATTCATTAAAAAGACAAATAGATGTAAGGTATAAGACAACACTGCTCAGAGCCAGTATTGCTATCAAAGCTGATCAATTGGCACATCCCTTTTTCTAACTAACTAGTGATGAGATGGTACAAGCCAGGCTGAATTAAATGAACTTGAGCAAAAGTTATCCGCTACTTTTTCTTGATTACATTTGCCACAGAAAAGAAATGAAGGTCATGGGTTTCTGGCTAAGAACAAGAAGCAAAAATAAACAGTTTAATCCAATAACACACAAACCTTTGAAAAAGTCATGGTCTCAGCCATACACCAGCCAGCAAACCTGAGCTCTGCCCCAAAGGAAAAAGGTTGCTAAAATGACTTCTTTACAAAAGTTTTAAAATCCTTTCTATGTTTCCCTTCTGTGCCTATAGTTACCATAAGGTGAGAAGAAATTCTGCCTTAAAGCAAGCACTATCACTCATTTCTTTTAACATTAGCTGATTTTGGAATTAATGGTCTGTCGTGTAGTAGAGTGAGAAAGAAGTTACTGGAGAAAGGATGTTGCTTTTGTATTATAATTACTTTACTTCAAAAAACACACCACCACTAACCAAACTCTCCTCCCCCTCAAAAAACACTACAGCAAACTACTACATTTAATCAAGTTCTTCCCACATGAAAGTAGTAAAATGCAAATGAAAGAAGAAATCCAAGTGAAAGTCAGCACACATTTGTGGACAGTGCTCTTAGAGAAGCTGATCACAACACAAAGAAGTGTTAGTGCAAAGAAATATACCACTTTAACAGGAGCGTGACAAAATGCAAAGTCGATGACAATAAAATTTAGTGAAACAGTTGTATATTGCCTTTCTGATCATGTTCCTTCACATCTTACTTGATTTTCTAGCACTATCAGGCTCTTAGCACCCTGGCACGCTACAGGTTGGCCGGTCACCTGGCAAAGGTCACTCATCTAATCTCTGGTCTCCTGCAGGCTCCAGTTCCTCGGGATACCTATTATGATCTGACACATACTGAAACAGAACACTGCAAGCTTTATCTGCCATTGTTTCCTGTCCTTGAAAAGCACCTTCATTTGCATCTTTTGCTAGTCCACATGTGGCATCATAAGCCTAGCTCAGATAAACCCCAAATACATCCTGACAGCACAAAGCACACAGTGCATAATTCTCATTTATACTTTGCTTGCTCTCTGCAGATCAATCACAAGTTATCAATATTCTGGAGAGACACCTCAAGATATACAATCTTCAGGCCAGGGAGGGTTTGGCAGTAAAACAATAGCTAGCAGCAGAAATGAGAAACAGACAACACTCTGTGGTTACATCTACAGATGCACAGAGGTAGCCTGATAGGAGATTGCTATTTATTGCTGAAATACAGTTTTCCAGTCTTGGAGATTTTTTTGAACACTTACTAACCTGATCGCCTTCTATGACAAAGTGACTCGGCTGCTGGATGAGGGAAAGGCTGTGGATGTGGTCTTCCTGGACTTCAGTAAAGCCTTTGACACAGTTTCTCACAGCATTCTGCTTGAGAAACTGTCAGCCTCTGGCCTGGACAGGCGCACACTCTCCTGGGGGGAAAACTGGTTGGACGGCCGGGCCCAGAGAGTGGTGGGAAATAGTGCGAAATCCAGCTGGAGGCCAGTGACAAGTGGGGTTCCCCAGGGCTCAGTGCTGGGTCCAGCCCTGTTCAATGTCTTTATCAATGACCTGGATGAAGGCATTGAGTGCACCCTTAGCAAGTTTGCGGACGACACTAAGCTGGGTGGAAGTGTCGATCTGCTGGAGGGTAGGGAGGCTCTGCAAAGGGATCTGAACAGGCTGGACTGCTGGGCTGAGTCAAATGGCATGAGGTTTGACAAGGCCAAATGCCAGGTCCTGCACTTGGGGCACAACAACCCTGTGCAGTGCTACAGACTAGGAGAAGTCTGTCTAGAAAGCTGCCTGGAGGAGAGGGACCTGGGGGTGTTGGTTGACAGTGACTGAACGTGAGCCAGCAGTGTGCCCAGGTGGCCAAGAAGGCCAATGGCATCTTGGCTTGGATCAGAAACGGTGTGACCAGCAGGTCCAGGGAGGTTATTCTCCCTCTGTACTCGGCACTGGTGAGACCGCTTCTCGAGTACTCTGTTCAGTTCTGGGCCCCTCACCACAAGAAGGATGTTGAGGCTCTGGAGCGAGTCCAGAGAAGAGCAACAAAGCTGGTGAGGGGGCTGGAGAGCAGGTCTTATGAGGAGCGGCTGAGAGAGCTGGGGTTGTTTAGCCTGGAGAAGAGGAGGCTGAGGGGAGACCTCATTGCTCTCTACAACTACCTGAATGGAGGTCGTAGAGAGGAGGGTGATGGCCTCTTCTCCCAAGTGACAGGGGACAGGACAAGAGGGAATGGCCTCAAGCTCCACCAGGGGAGATTTAGGCTGGACATCAGAAAAAATTCTTCACAGAAAGGGTCATTGGGCACTGGAATGGGCTGCCCAGGGAGGTGGTTGATTCACCTTCCCTGGAGGTGTTTAAGGCACTGGTGGACGAGGTGCTAAGGGGCATGTTTTAGTGTTTGATAGGAATGGTTGGACTCGATGATCCGGTGGGTCGCTTCCAACCTGGTTATACTATGATTCTATGATTCTATGAAATAAGCTCTCTGAAGAGACAGCAGTACAATACTTAAAAAAAAAAAAACAACAACAACAAAAAAAAAAAAACAAAACACAAAACCCATAAACATATTTTGCTTCTAGCAGCACGGCAATGATCGGGGAATATTACCTCACTTCATACTGTCAAGAAGACCTAAACGTACAGTCCTATAGACACACACTCTTCCTATCCACCACAAGTTTCTATAATGCCTACTACCATAGTATTCAGTATTTTTGGCTGGAATAGCTACTTCTAGGGAAAGTTTGGCAGAGGTGTAGAAATACCTGGTAGTAACCAGTTCCATCTGCATCACATCTTTAGCAAAAGCAGAAGGGAATGTTTCCAGAAGTACATAAGCAGAGGATCAGGAATCTCATATTCTAGCACTGCACCCTCCAGTGACACACTCTGAATCCTCAGGCTGACCAGTCATCCACAGTGATTGTTTGTTGACTGATCTCTGGCATCAATACAAGACCTAAAAAAAACACCTGTAAATCCTTTAAAGTCAGGCTTTTTACACGTACAAAGTATTTTTCTTAGCAAAACTATCACAGTAGTTCACTCCAACCTTTACTGTTAAGTAGTTGCAAGTACTACAGATGCTTTAACATCTGAAAGGAGAAAATATTTTTTTTCCTAAACCCATATTCTCATTTTGGAAGTATGGTTAGGTTATTTTTCTGGGGTACATGCACATCGTCTTCTTGGTAGTACAGGCATGTGCATAATCTTTATTTGGCAGTAAACACTTTGTGCAAAGCTACATACTCTAATACTTTTCTTCTCATGATGGCGTCAGTCCAGGGCTCTGCTGTAGTCCCACAAGGAGAGCCAGTAGGACATGTTCCCTGGCTGATCTCCAGCTCATCTGTTTGCTCTGTTCCCCCATCCTCAATTGCCTGCTGTACATTAAAGCGCCTTGGTTGTTACTTAACCTTTTAATCCACAAGTCAAAATTTGTTTGGGATGGCAAAATAACAAAAACATCACCCATAATCAAACTAAAATCAATAATGATGAAGTTATGAAAAAAATTGCTTTATTTGTGGAAAGTACATCAATTGCTAGGATAGAATGATGTAGGTATGGAACAGAAAAGACTGACCTCACATTCCTACCCTGCCCCAAGTGAAACAATATGGCCTGTTCTTTTCTTCAAAAAAAGGGGGGGCAGGGGAAGGCACTGGTGGTGTCCACCGCTATTCCAAGAAACATAAGACAATCAAGCCAGGCCTGCCAAATGCTGCGGCAGAACTGGAGTCTTCTCCTTATGGTATGTGAGCACAGGCAGAAAAACAGTCTGAGAGATGCCTGAATTCAGTGACAGATCCTCTGCTGTCTGTTTTTTCACCACAGCCAGAGCTCTCCACTGTACAAGCTGAATCTCATGCATAGCTCAAGGAAGAACAAGGCAAAGGAAGAACGCTGGGCTTGAAGTAACTCAAGAAGGCCCCTCCTGATACTATTGCTGCACAATTGTTTGCCTTTATCCCACCAAGAAAGAATAAGGATGCAACGGTCACTTTGAAATGCATCTAAGGGTGCATCCTTCAGCTTTTCTCCATCTCGTACTCTTTAAGATTATCAGGACAATTTGTACTACTTTCCAGAGACAGATCTCCAACTCCAACTCCCACCTTTGGTGCACATCTATTACACATTAGCATTCCAGGAGTCCTTTTAAAGGGATTGCACACAAGCTATGCTTGTTCAAACCAGGAAACAGTCTCCAAGCACAGAGACTAGATTACTCACAAGTGAAGATGTGCCCCTGGAACATAACTTGTGCTCTCACCACCAGCAGGCATTCAGTCCATGAGATCACATTAGAATTAGGCTGAAGAAAACTCAAACCTTTTAAAACCTGTAAAGCGTGCAAGTTGGGTTTTCAACATCATTTCTTCTCCTATTGGTCCACATGACTTGCATACAGAAGACTTAGAAAATTACTTTAATGTCCTCACAATGTATAGATAGCAACAAAGACATCTTGGTTAGAGTTAGTGCCGGTGTTAGCACACCTATACAATCTAATCGTGTTCCTGGTTCCTAATGAGGCCAAATAAAATGGAACCACACATACATTAACAAACAAGTAAGATTTCCAGACTTTCTGTGACTGTGGTTAGAGTAGAGAATTCCCATAAGTTTGCTAGACATTGCTTCTCTCTGGAACAGTTGATTTCACAGACACAGTAATGTGCTGTAGGGCAAGAGATAACAGCTCCAAGTGAAAACACAGCACCTATTCTGAAAAGCTGACCCAGTAATGAAAATTCAAGGCATAATGAGTCAGAAACAGCTTGGAAGAATCATCATCATAGAGAACAAAGAGGTGATACACTGTGAAAGTATATGGAATTCAGCCCACGGGAGTGCATGTAAAAGAACAGGACGCAAAACAACAGTCCCCGGGACAAACAACACCCCGAGAACCACCGAAAAGTAAAAAGAAGAAACTAACATCACTAGGGTGGGAGAAATCAGATATTTTTTTCTATTTCCTCCAAGATGGGGAAAAAACCTTCTCTGCTGCAGAATCCCATTACTGAGGAGGCAAAAATGCAGATGGTCAGAAAAAGATTCAGCAATACAATATCTTCTGAAACATTTCTTCTTTGCAAAGAGAGAATTGGCCTTTCCACAAGCTTGTCTGCAGGACTTCAAATCACTGGAAACAGGAATACATGGGGATGATGGGAAATGAAACTATATCCAAATGCATGATTTTAAAATGGAAAAATAACTACTTTGTAAGTCATGAAATCTGTGCAGTTTCTCCATGCTGTGCATCTGAATGAGCATGGGGAACAGAACAATAGTCATTGAAACATGCCAAATTAATTCCACTCCAGAACCTTGTCTCTGCAAGCATGAAACTAGGTGGCGGATGTTTACAAATCTCATTTCCCTGATTTCTGTTCATTTTGCATTTCCCACAGCCAACAGCAATAGCAGCAGAACTTTATTTTTTGGGTGTTTAAACGAGGAGAAGAACTGGCCTAGTTTACTTGTTATGACAAAGCAGAGTTCAAGAAGTGAATAACTGGCATAAATGCATGCAAGTTACAGATTTCTACATTTTCAGGATTAATGGTTACAAGGTGTTAGAACACCAGTAAAACTATTTAAAAGTCTGGTTAGATAATGCATCTTTATGCACTGACATTTAAGTTAAATTGAAGAGTGAATATTAGTATCCCTCTCTCCTCTCCAGTTCTGTAAAGTCCACACACAGAGTCCTGGCTTAGAATCAAGATACGTGCTTTGATATCCTTCAGCACATAAGGACCCGCAGGATACATGCATGGTTTCCTTGTTAACAATTGTTTTTAAAAGGACTATGTGATAGACATGTATGCACAACAATTATGAAATGACTAGCATACCACTCTCTTGATGTCTGCCACTCACTAGAACAGTAAAAGAAATCAAGTATTTTTTTTTCCTGAAAACAATCTAAGTTTTCATTTCAGGGCAAAGAGAGACAGACTCAGTCTGACAAATTGTGACTGTTTCTATGTAGGTAGTTCAGCCTGTCCCAGAACACCAAAGCAGGCGTAAATCACCTTATAGCAGCATAAAAGTCTAGCTTAAACTTGAAATCCAGATTTAAAGCTCCTGCTCGCTAAGAACACTGACATGCAGAGGTAAAATACTGGTGCTCCAAACCGTGCTAAACTTGACTTCTGAGATGGATTGCCTTCTAGTTACACCATTTTAACAAGAAAAGCCCAGACACCAATCTTACACATATAATCAGTGTCTTCAACTTCTCCCTTTTCATTTCAGTCAACCTTATACACGAACTAAGTCTAATCGACAAATTTTTGCAAGGATCTTCAGATTTTCCCCCCCAATTTGGTATCTCTACCTTTGTTACCTCCTACTTAAAAGTATATCCCAAAACCACAGTGCTTTCCTTCTAAAAACTCCCTCTCCACGGACAGTCTTAATAAGGCCTCGGAAGATATAACAGCAATTCATCACTTTCACTACCTGCAGGAGATTTATTTAAAGAGTAGTAAGACTATCGGGAAACTTATTTTCCCAGGTACCCACTGGCATGATACCATAACCACTCCAATGAGCCATAAGACTACATTATCTAATATACAAAAGCAAGGAGGGAAATAAAAATAAACCTGCCTTACACAACCAAGGAGGGAAACAAAAATAAACCTGCCTTGTACAAAACATCTAAGAAATCAACAGAAGAAATTACTTGAAATGGTTAAAAAAGCTACAGAAATGTAAACATTTTTTCCCACGCTCCTGAGCAAAGGCAGCATAAGTTGCTTGGCTAAGCTTGGTAAGGATTCTTCAATATAGACTCTTTATAAGTTAACAATGTTCATGTCACTGTTGGGCAGGGGAGGGGAACCAGCTGCCATGGATGAAATTTTATGGTACAAGCCAAAGTTTGACGAGCCTGAAAACACTGCGAGATTGTGAGCTATATAGTGCACCCATGTATAGATAGCTTTATTCATCCACTGAGTTTATTGCCCTTACCCTGCCTCCCCTAACCCGCTCTTTCGGGTTTATGACTTAGAATGCTAATTGCCCAGTTTTTGTTTAGGGCTGGCTGACTGGCTGTCAAGACAATTCTATTGTCTATTTGACAAATGAGCTCTTTTGCCTCCCTGCAAAGGCTGTAAGGAAGGTCACAAGACTGTATAGTGATTTTTTTTCTTCTTTATGACAAAGTTTAAAGGGGAGAATTCAAGCCAACTTAGCAGAAAAGAGAAACTAGCTATCAAACCCACAAGTTTACCAAAAACTCTTTCTAGCCAGCAGCAAACGGACTCCTGTAAAATGCAGATTATTTCTTTACATTCTACATTAAAAATGTGGCCTGGCACACTGTCTTTTTATCTTAAAAAGATTCCATGAAACAGCAATATACAAGTTGATGGCCGGGTTATAAAGCAACACACCTGGATATAAAGCCACACAACTCAAGACGGAAGTAAATCAAAATCACCACCACCACATCAGTTTACAGCAGAGGACTCCCTCTAAAGATCTAATTCTAAAAAAAAAAAAAAAAAAAGAAAAACCTTACAAATTTGTTCACACGTTATACAATAGTGGCATCAAGTTCAACTTTGAACAAGGACTTAGTTCACCGGGACAGCAGCAGTCTTCACTGAATTGTTGAGGGTGGAAGGGACCTCTGGAGATCAACCGGTCACCTAGACCTGATTGCCAGGGACCATGCCCAGACTGCTTTTGAATATCTCCAAAGAGGGAGACTCCACACCATCTCTTGGCAAACCATGTCAGTGTTCAGGCATTCTCACAGTAAAAAAAAAAAAAAAAAAATCCCGATGTTCAGAGGGAATTTCCTGTGTTTCTGTTTGTGCCCATTGCTGCTGCTACTGGGCACCACTGAAGATGGCCTTGGGTCCACCCTCTTTGCACTCTCCCCTGATGTATTTATACACATTAAGATTCCCCCAAGCCTGCTCTTATTCAAGCTGAACAAGTCCTAGCGTTCTCAGTCCCTCCTTGTAGAAGAGATGCTCCAGTCTCTTTATCACCTCAGCAGACCTTTGTGGGACTCTTCAGCACATCAGTGTCTCTCTTGTACCAGGGAACCTGGAACTGGCCCAGGTGTGAAGAATCCTCTCCTTCAACCTGCTGGCAACACTCCTAATCCAGCCCAGGACACCATCAGCCACCTTTGTTGCAGGGGCACAGCACTGGCTCACATTCAACTCAGTGCACATCAGGGCTCCCAGGTCCTCCCACGCGCAGCTGCTTTGCTGTCTTACAGCAAACCATTGCAACAGCCCATAATGCCTAAGGGATATCCAAGCTAGCCCTAGGCAAGAAGCAGTCTAGCTGGAGGAGTGCTTTCCAGTTAAGTTACAGATCTCTCAAGTCTTAGGCTTCACCTGTTTGGCTTTTCCCTCTAGCTCCCCAGCTGCAGCAAGAACAACTCTCAGATGCAACTGATCTGCTCCCCACTAATTTGCACGGGGCCCACAAGCATCTGGCACCTGACATTGCTGATTGCAGCTTCTGGCCATCGCCTGGCCTCGAGAGAGCAGAGTGAAAGGAAGGTCTCAAATTGTCTCGACCTAAGTCCATTTTCCCATAATTCCTGCAACAAAAATCAAGTCTGTCTCTGCTCAAGAGCTCTGCAGTTCAGCTATACCTGTATTACATTTTGGTTGACAGTCCACACTAAGCACCGCAGGGCACAACAGTTAGAGAAGGTGGGGAGAGATGCTCATTTTCAAGGAGAGATCTCTGCTTTATAAAAATAAACAGTATTTTATTTATTAATTTCTACAAAAAAACCTACTACATACGGAGCCTGAGCTAATACATATTAAACTGCTCTACATGGTTTTATTTGCTTGTCTTAAAAACATGGCGCTTTCTCCCAGTTTCAGGATCTGATTAAAAATTGTTTAAGATTACTTGATAGCAGGTGTCCAAATTTCAAGTAAAAACATGATCTTTGGCTTCTGGATATTAGGAATTATGAACTGAATGCATTTTTCCTAGGAAAAGGGAAAGGGGGGGGTGCTTTCCCATACAGAAAATGTGGAATTTAACAAACCATTATTCTGCCAGAACACCTGCTAGCTGTAGAACTGGTATATTTTAGGCTACAAAACACTAGATTATAGCTGTTTTCTCTCTATCTGCTCATTCATTCTAAAGAGGGATCACTTGTGTTACCTGCTGAAATTATACAAAAACGTTAAAATGTCTTCTATAGACGCACTCCAATATAAAGTTCTTCTCTGGGGCTTAGATGAATGTATAAGCTCTACAAGTATGCTCAGAGTATTAAATAAAACATGGTTTTACATCTTTGCTGAATAATAATAATCATCATTATTATTACTATAATTCTACAGAACTTCTTTCCAAGACTATTCAAGCCATCCATCAGGAGTATCATCTGGTACGTAAATATATATACATATATATATATATATATATAAAAAAAGATGGGTGTGTACAGTGTGAGGTAATTAATGTCCTACCACTATTTACAACAGTCTACATCCAAGGGACATGCACAGAGCAATTAGAATCTAAATTAACAACTCACTTCTGAATCAGCAAAATTTGTCCTGAGTTTCTAAGTGGCAAAACTCTAGTGCTTCAAATGTGTTATTTGTTTGGCTGCAAGTGCCAGTTATTATGTCTTCAGTGAACATCAATTTGTAACTTGGTCAGTGTTTTCCATTAAAAGAAGACAAAAACCATTATGTAACTGAATATCACAACATCATTGTTATCAGTCAGGTTTTATTATATTGAATCTTTTAAACAAAGAAGAAAAGGAAACTCTGGCTTTAATTTTGTTGTCTTTCAGAAAGCCAAACTCTTAATGCAATAACCCAATACATACTGACTTGTCCTGTATGTTATGTCTTGATATTTTATCTTCTTCCCAAACTCTGTAGCAAGCAAACTAAAAATTAGGCTCTGGTTCACAAATGTTTTCTCTTCCCCTGCCACTTTCTTCCCATTTCCAAGTTGATTTTACAGTGTTGCAGCAGAGAGCGTTCCAAGGACAGTTTTAATTGCACAACAAAATACAGCTCTTCTGTTTCATCTTTGGCCTGGTTTTTGGGGTTCAGTTGGTTTTGGGTTTGTTTGATTTGCGTTTTTTTTCTGGCATTTTTTTTGTTTTGTTTTGTTTAAGTGGAACAGCAATTAGCACGCTACGCTAAGGCAAAGCCAAGCAGCCTTATTTTCAGGAAGCTGCTCTATGAGACATGTAGGCTCCCTCGCCATTCCTGGGGACACAAGCAGCAGACAAACATTTCCAATATCGCCTTTAGTCGAGTCTTCTAGTATCTCAGCTGTAGCTTGAGCACGCATGGATTGAAATGGTTATTTTATGTGCAAGTGTCAGCTGTGCTTTATTGCCAAGGCATTCTTAGGAAAGATGCCAACGATCTTCCTCTAGGTGAGCCAAGCCAAGGTTTTATTTGACAGAGAAGTTAGACTTTGTTTCAGCAGAAACTGTGTGTGAATACATAAAACATGCTTCATATTATTATCCCAATATTTTCATCAGAGAAAGAGAAAGAAGAAAAACATGGAGTTTTGTGCTATATTCAACTTACCTTCTCATTCCATGCCCACAATCCAATCCCAAGAAATGCTATGCCAAGGAACTAAAGGGAAAAAAATAAAAATATATCAGAGCTGAAACAATAAATTTATAGTTTGTTTTTTTTTACTTTAAACACAGATATTGACTCATTCTCTCTGTCAGATAATCTATTTTATCAGGACCGTCAGGGCTTACTGAGAGTTTTAAAATTATACATAGTGGGTTTTTTTTTCTTTTACAACTTAACCATTGTAACTGGAAGAATTTAAACTCGCACAGCTCATTCAGGGATGTTCTGCATAGGAACAGTAGCTGCAATAAGCGTCACTTTCTTAGCATCAAGCAAGGTCCTTTTTGAGTTTGTCAAACTCAAAGCAAACTCTACAGACAAGCAACACATTATTTTACTGATTAGCTGCACAAAACAACTGTCCTTGCAGCTGCCCCCTAATGAAAGAAAGTAATTAACAGAAAGTTCTAAATACATAACATACACTAAATCTAAATCTATGACACACCCTATCATTTTTAGCAACATTGTCCACAAAAACACAGAAAGTTGTTTAAACAGAACATAACCCACAGTATCTGGGGAAAAAACAATAATAAAAATAATGCTGGTCTAAAAGAGCAAGGCTTTTCAAAAGCCCCGATGCCAACATTTTATAAAACCTTTCTGATACTGAATGTTTCTGTATTTCATAAAGGAAGTTACATTTCCTTTCTGCTACAAGAGACAAAAGCACCAAACTCAAAAGACAGTGTCTTTCCCCCATGACGGAAAAGGGAACGGCACCTATGATTTTGTTATATCCCTATATTCTCTGTTCCACAAAACTATTTGAAGGGCATCACTTCCTTCTAAATAGTACAGGGCATCCATATAATACGCAGACTAAGTGAAACAAGCAGAACAGATAGAATACGCCCTCTGTCTCCCAGCATCAGCACTATGTATTTGGCATGACAGTACCAATTATGTAGAATGTTTAAAAAACATGTAGTAGGTGCCCGAGCATATCTCTAGATATCCGTTTGTCCAACTTTCACCTCTAGTTTTTAAAAGCTAAGTGCTGGATAAAAAGCAAAACTATATTCACTCCAGTTTCAGGACATGTAATGGACTGTTGTTCAAACATCAAACGCTCGTTTTCTTTGTGGTTTCTCCACACTTCAGTACAGAAATTTATTTTGGCACACAGTATGCTTTCTCTTAAGATTTGTGTAAACAGTTAAACATCCTCATGATTCTTCTTTTGCAAAACAGGACAAAAGTGTTTTTCTGTTGAGAAGTGGGAGGAAACAGGAATAACAACTTAAAGAGCCTTCCCAGAAGTGATTTCAACAGCTTCAAAGCAAGACTTCTTCTTCCTTATATGCACCTCTAAGTGGCAAGTTTAGCTTTATACACTCAATACCAAGTGGAATATGCTCACCACAATACCTTGAAGTTCCCTAACACCCCTGTAATTTTTTCCTCTAAGTGTGCTTTGCCATCTGACCAAAGGACCATGCAATACTACACCCAGCCAGCTCACCCATAAGTCCACACACATTAACTGAGAATGAAGCTCTCCTTTTTGACTTGAAGAGTCATGACTATACACTTAAACAATACTACAATGCCAGTATTCTTCAAAGTGAACCATTGCAGGCTTGGCTGTATTTTAATACAAGATAAATGGTAATTTTTCCCAGATGGAGAAGTAGAACTGCTGGTCAAGATAGTGTGATATTTCAGTAGCTTTAATTGGCTATGAAGTACAAGAGATAGATTTTAGAAAGTCAGTACAGCCTCCTGCAACACATCACATGAGCCAAAACAGGTCATCTTACCTGTACTGAGACTGCTCTTTATCTATGGTTACAAAGCTTGCCAGGAGAACTTGTGTAATCCTCCTGACTGCAGTGATTATTTGAAACTTGAGATCAAGCTATAGGAGTCTCCAAATCACTTTCAGACAAACGCAGTTAAGTTCTTTCTTGCAGTAACAAGCTCCTTTCCTTCTTTCTTACATAGCCAAAGGCACCAAGGTTGCAGGAACATGACTGAGGGCAAAAAAAAGCTATATTATTATAATAAAATCTATTAAGCTGCACTTGGAAGGGGCAAACTTATTTGTAGAGAGGTACAAAACACTGTTTTGCAAATAGCTTAATCTGGTTTTGAACAAAACAAGCATGGAAAACCAGAATGAAATAATTTGATCAGTGCATACAAATGTAACTTAACAGCCATACACATCAGCTGCAAGTCTGGCTCAGATCTACTAGCTTTATTGAATTTAATCCAGTTAAGTGTCCTGATCCTTCACCAGAAGTTACAACTTGAGGGTAAGATTACCTCATGGTTTCAAAAGGTGACTAAATGGATGTCAAGCCAGGTCAAGCTCATGTTAATTTATGGACTGGGTAGTAAGACTGTACTATACTAAGCTGAAGCACCTAAAAACCTGAGATTGTCAAGCTCCTGGCAAGCCTGTCAAGAAAAAAAACTAGCAAACCGAATTCTCAGAGTTTTCAAAAGGATCAAAGTTCACATGCTGCTGAGCCCTCTCCATATTCCAAAACACAAATCTGTCCCATTGCCTTCCGAGCAGCCAATGAAACAGGAGCAGTGAACAAGATCTACTAGGAGAAAAAGGTTCAGAATGGAATCACTTTAAGACAGGATGATGTTAAAATCAAAAGCTTAATGGCATTCAGAAAAAAAAAAATTACTTTTCAATAGCTATGGACCTTCCATTAATTTGACACAGCTTCCAGCTCAGGAAGTTTTTACATTGTAGCTCACTGGGAAATTATAATGGGAGGGGGGAAAAAAGCACTGTATGTACGTTTTCTTGCTTAAATGACTCTTTCTGTGGACAAAATCTATTTGCATTACTTGAGAATAAATACTGAGCTAGGCAGACCACCAACCTAACCTCCTAAAATCATACCCTAGAAAGGGCCACCTCTGCACGAACACAGCCTGCTATGGGAATGAAACACACAGGAATGTTCTCAGTAATCCCCACTGGCAGAAGACAGGTGTTCAAGAGGAGACTTACACCTCTCACCAGGATTAACTTGGGATTTTCTTGACAGTTATAAAAGAAACTCCTGCATAGTCTAAAATAAAGTTGAAAGTGCTTAGCAAAAATCCCTCTGTATTTTTGCTGTTAGAATCAGAAGTAAAACAGGACACATCCTGCTTATCTTGCAGCCCTTCTACAGATGCCTTCAAGACAGTCTTGTTCTTCTTGCTTATAACCAGAAAGAAAATCACTTCACATCTGAAGCACGTGAGAAGAGGGTGAGATGGCATACACGTCTCATCTCAGTTAAGTCTGGAAAAACTCATTTACATCCATTAAATTATTCCAATTAATAATAAAAAAAGTGAAAGCTTGCCTCATTATCTACAAATACTCTTCAGAGAAAAAACAGTCTCAGTTCTCCACAGACAACTAGTAAGACCACTTAGCCTGACTATAAATGGTCACCAGATCTGAGGCAGAGCTTGTAAAATCTTGATACTTTTCTTTTTTAAACAGTAATTTGCAGGAGAATATTAAAACATTCCTCTGGAGTATTACAGCCTTACAAAAAAATTGCAGATAGTACTTTCTCAGACACGGGTCTTCTATTCACAAACACCAAACGAATGCATCCAAATTTATCTTCTAAAAAGATGAAACCTATTTAAGAGAATATGTAGCAGTTGCCCTGCTTGTAAAGCTCATATCCAGTTTTCAGAAGTGGATTGATCGGCAAGTGTTTCAGGTTGCACATGTCTTATTCCCAATCTTGCCTGCGTGGAGGCAAATAATTCTTTATTGCTAGGGATACAGTATCATATAGCGCAGCATTTCATTTGAAGGGTGCTGGGCTAAATACTTATGCAAATATTAGAAAAAGTTTGAGAGAGAGGAGCTTGACTGTAAAGTGATCACACTTTACTTCACATACTGAATTTTTCATCTCAGTTGACATTCTTAAATAACTTGACACCAGTTTTCAACCAAACCTATGACAGCCAAGCAGTAAAAGGTTGTTTAATGTGTCATATCCATAAACCAGAATATATCCATGTGTGGACACAGTAAAGATTTGTATGAAAAGGAACTACACGGCAGCCATCTAATTTCACCTTCCCCAGAAAAATACAAATGCACCAGCAGAAGCACATCAAAATTGTCAGAGTTCAGAACCAGAGGTTCCCCGCAAGAGTTTTTTTTCCAAGCCCTATACTTACGCAGTGTGAAAACCTCCTACCTGCCCTGGCTTTGAGCTGCCACAAGAACTCTGTGCACTGCGTTAGCAAGGAGACTATCAGGACTCCTGTGGGCACTTCGGTATTTCTTGCATGGCAATATGTCGTTGGTTATTCAGAGAGCAATATTTCCTTCCGTGCGATTCAAGCCAGTACAGCATGGGAATGCAAGGTACAGTACTTTACTGACAAGCACAGCAGTGATCAGGACAATGAGAAGTGTAATATTTCACATCCTGAAACACAATCAGGAAAACACAGGACTTCTGAGCTTTGTACATATATAAAGCAGCACTGAGAAGTCCCCAACTGACTCTAAAACCTCAGTTCAGCAATTTTTCCCTAAGCACTTCTGCAGCACTCTGTGTTCAGATACACTCAGAGATATTTCAGTTAGAATACTCACTGCTCTCTTTAAAGTATTTCATGCCAAATCAGTCTTTTTGATTTTTTTAAGCAAACGCAAAAAGGAGCTTATTGTCTGTGTCAGAGCACAAAGAATTTCGCTGCTGTTGTTTGGTTTTTACATAACCCTAACAGAGAAACAGCGTCAAAATAGAAATTAAAATGAAGTTTCATACAGTTTTCTTCTTCCCTTCATGCCACTGAAGCATTCTCTGCTTTAAATATATCAGTTAGCACTCTTTCAAACAAAGCAAATAGGAGATCCTCTGAACTGCCCGACTTTCACCTGCACGAGTATCAGTCTGCTCTGTTCCTCCTTTCATTCACCCCAGTTCCACTAACTTTTCCATTCTTAGCACAAACTGTTAAAGGATTCCATCTTTGTGTGGCTAAACATACGTAGTAACGATGGCAAAAGCAAACGGCTCTAAGCATACATACATATTTACGTATCTTTGTTAATGCTTCCAAAGAGTGCATTCTCCTAACACCCATTTCTTGTTTGCCTCAAGCCATTACCAGCAAGTAAATTCAATGTATTACAGTCAATGAAGATGCTGCGTAGGTGACTAATTCCCACTTTGGTTCACAGCGACAGTCAAATATAGACTGAATATAAACTAAAAGGCATCAAATCTATTCCCATTTTATGTGCAGATTTTTAAAAAACATTGAACTATATTCCACAGATAACTGCCTCAGTAATAACTTTTCCCTCCCAATACAAAACACACACATGGAAGAAAAAAGATCCCAGTTTCCATACATTTTGCTCAGCTGAACCAGAGAATGACTGATTCCATAGAATCATCCAAAGCAGAAAAACAGACGTGAGAACACAATAAGAAAAGCTATCTGCCCCACCTTGCAGGACTCTTAGCATGATGCTTTCTAATGAAAATTAAGCACATACAACCCAAATTTCCAAAGTCAGGTACTGTGGCTGTTAACGTACCTTTCATTTTCACCAGTATGAGGTGTTCAGTTTTGCCTGACAAGTCAGCAGGATACATATACTCCCTCCCTCCCCAAATGCACAGTCAGTCGCCATTATTTTCTTATTGCCTCCTTCTACAGTTCTTTAATTGCAAAAGCAAGACATCTGCTTTCTGTTACTGCTGTTCTATGTATTTATTTTATTGCCTTCTGGTGGTGCAATTGTAAGCCCTGCCAATCAGCTTGGAGCAAGAGTCCCTAAAGACCGGAGTCCCTCTCCTGTTGTCCACAGAAATTGGTATACTGGAAAACAGAAAAAGGAGGATGAATTAGACTATTTCTCCTGCTCCAACTTTTGAACAATTCCCCTCAAACCTAGACAAAATAAATTTAACTCTTCCAAGTTCACAGTGAGACTCTCTAAACTCAGGTCCTGCCGTCTAAAAAAAGTATTTTATTTGGGCAGATTTATTTTTTTTTAAAGCACACAACTTAGGCATAGCAATCGCTTTGTCAAATTCTTCAATAAAAGCTTTGAGGAGTTTAAAGATTTTGTTTCTATGAGATCTAGCTAATTTCCTAAAACCATTACCTTTTGGTCCGTACAAAAATCAGACCTTTAAGGTCAATATCCCATCAGTACCACAAAGAGACATTTTAAAAGCCTACGGAGTTGAAGTATCATCATCACCATTCACTGTCACTTTGGTACATTCATCTCACACAGATCCTACCCCTTCTCTTCTACTCTTCTTTACATTCTCTATTTCTTTGTTCCACTGTCCTCCCTTTCTCTGCTCTCCCTGTGCCCAAAAGACTACGCAAGAAAACTGAGAAATTCTGCTGCACACATCTCTCCGTGGGCCTCTTCCCTGCCTTCACTTCTGAACTATGTAAAGCGCTCTGTATCCCCTCTCTTTTTCCTATGCAACCTTGTTCTCTGCATCAAGACCATTCCATCCCTAGCTCAATCCTCTTCACTGCAGCTTCTCTGCCTGAAGTCACTTTCTATTTTTAAAACCATCCAAAAATTATGTAAGTGGTGCTGTAGCAGTGTATGAAAACAGTAGGGACTTAACACACAACCACATGCAGGAGCAAAGGGCAAAATGAAAATAAGACAACTGGAAAAAAAAAAAAAACAAACCCCAAATCTAAATTCCACATACTATGTCAGTACGCTAGTCATTCTTCTTAGCCCGTTTGAAAACGCAAAGACTTAAGTCTTCTCATTCTGGCATGAAAGAAACAATATGAAGGCGAAGAAAGCACAGTCTGCTTCAAGCTGGGGTGAAGCAAAGCGTCTGGAAGCAGCATTGCAAATGGGTCGTTTTCGAGGCGTGTCTTGCTGTCCAAGACTAGCAGCTTCCTAGCCCAGAAGACAGCAAGACCTTCACCCGCTGTCCTTTCTGCCACTGCACTGATCTCATTTGCCTCAAACCACACTACCTGAGCTTCAGACTGCAGCTTCATCATGATTCTTCATATTTTTTTTCTGAAGCTACTGTTCCATTAAAAGTGTAGGTTTAAAATAAAGAAAAAAACAGCAAAAAAAAATACACACATAAAAACGAGCATACATGAAATTCTCATTATGAAACCAATACACAAATGCTCACTTGTTTCAGCTACTAGCAGTAAAGTTGTAACATCTAATTCAGACACTTGATACAGCAAACAGGATCAGAGCTAGTCTTTTTCCTTACTAACAAATCAGTAATTATATTGCCTACACAATTGATTTAAGTAGCTGAGAACAAAGAGTGAAGAGCCAGGAACCACAAAACAGGTCAACACAGCACAATGCTCTAAATGCTCAGCATTTCCTTTTCAGAAAGGAGTCCCAGCTCCCCATTGTGCTGGTGGTCTGTGGAAAGGGAGACCCAAAATCTGTCCCAGCTACACAAATTGCCACATACCAGGCTGTTTCAATGGACCATACACAGATTCATCCTCTTTGCTTCTCAGAGGATGAGTGAAGCACGAAAAGATTGAACCAGTCTGGACAGAAAGGGACACTAAGTGAGCACTATCAGCTTTACAGACAAAGTTGGGCCAAACAGTTTAATCTAGCTTCTACTTTAAAAAAAAACAACCAGCACTGATAAGAGAATGATCACAGAGTGTATGGTGAGCACATACCCAATCTGCAAGCACACACAGAGCTTTTTCCAGCAAGTTCTACAATAGCTTTATTGCCTCTGACCTTCACCAAATGCTCATTCCTGGTTCTTTTTTTTAGAGGTCCCCCACAGCAAGATGTTCAAAGCCACTTACAAGGAAACTGGCACCACATATATGAAGAAATCATAGCTTGAAAAGGTAGGAAGTGATTCACTGCAATTTAATAACATGCCAGAAGCTGAGATCAGATATCCAAAATCCTAACCTCAATATGATGTGACTGTGTAGCCTACCAAACCTCTCCCCAGGTCAAATCCAACTCAGAACTATAAACTCTGTAATAACAAATACATGTTAATATATAAAACAAATCAACTTCTAATAGTCACTGCACCAATCATTGGGGTGATAAAGGGAAGAAGAGGACACATGAAGAGGTATAGTATGTTTATTAAGTTATTTGACAGCCTAGTAACTCTTAGCTTTACGAAGATCTAGTCAAGAGCATGTAGAGACCAGTACCACTTTCTCAACACAAGCAAAAGCATAACCTCAAAAGTCATACCAGCTATGTGCATACATGCCTGTTCATACCCTTGTTTTTCTGGGGTGGGAGGGGAATAAAGCCAAAACAATAATTAGGCATCTACATTATTTTCCAATACGTACACACAGTTTTTATCAGCAATCCAGATGCATGATGCCAAATTACAAGACACACATTCTATAAGTACTGAACAAAATTCTTTACCGTTTTGCACCTTGCAATACCGGGCAAGGTCTCTAAACACAATAGCAGTTTTAGTCACTGGCAAACCTCAACATTTCTTATGTGCCATACTAACTGCCCAGAACTAAAAAAAAATAAGATTATGTTTTAAACGTGGTTCTGTGGGCTTCTTAGTGCAGCTTCCATAGGCACCAGAAGATCTGTGGACCAGAGCTTTGAAAAATCATGTTCCAGACCACAAGGTCTTTCAGCCCTGCATTTTGTCTTGCAGCATGTTGCTTATTACCTCTAAAAAACACTGTTTATGCCCCTGACATAAACTACACACGATTATTCACAAAATTAAGCCAAATTTTTACTTCTGTCAAAATTAACCAATGCTTTATTACCTAATACATACTACAAGATATCCTTCTAATCTCTAATAAAACTAAAATTTGCAAGAGTTAATATGAATTTGTCATTTCTGCAATAACTCTGCTTGTCAGGGGGCGAAGTAAAGAAAACTGAAATTTCTACTTCTTTTGAAACACTAGTGACATGGAACAAACCAGAGGCAACAAACGGTCACAAATGCTGTTTACCTGTAGGTTTTATTCTTAGGAAAAAGTTCCACCATTTGGCAGTGGAAAAGAAAACAGCTATAAAACACCTGCTTGCCTGAATGAAACAGCCTGCTGATCCTTTGTCTAGTTTCCAGACAGCATCAAAAGCACCACTATTATTTGTCATTCTCAAAAGAGGCATCGGAGTCTTGACCGAACACGTAGGCAAAAATGCTCTTCACTTCTGTAAAGGTGCCCCTTCAAATCCCCGTTGCTTAATTTGACATGGCAGCCTGGGGAGGTTTTGCTGCCAACACCTTTGCTGGACTTGAGCTGGAGACACATACAATTCTATCACAGGAATTTAACTTGAGGGTGTTAAAATTCTTTTAAGAATAAACACAGAAGAAATGGGAGCTACGCCATAAGATTTCCAGTTCACTACAGCAGAGCCTGTTCTCACATAACTTCAGCTTGATCAACGGTATGAACAATATTACCTAGATAATATAAAAAGCTCGCTGACACACTTTGAACTATATTATCTCCATAAATTACAGATCACAAATCCATTACCTTTGCCTACTGTTACGCTTCTCCCGTTTGCACAAACACTAAGAGCTGATCTGCACACACAGGGAAAACAAGGAGTAGAAAAATTCTTTGAGGGATGTGGAAATGTAGTACGTACAGATGGTTCCCTAAGAGAAAAGCTATAAAAAGCAAATGATGCTGCCTCACTAAGATCCTTCTGTTGTAGAGCTGTGCTCTTGCAGTCAGTCAGTCTTTGCCTATCACTCTTTCAGGATGAAGGACGTCTTGCTCTGATACTGTAAGGATGACTTGCAAGAGAGAGTGCATGTGCCAACCAGATAATCTCATTTTCCTCTTATCCATAAAAGCAGAGCAGCTGCTTTTAAGGTCCCACCTTGTTTACTTGTAGATAGTCATTACACCAATAAGGACAGTACCTCAAGACCATTTTTAAGAAAGCCTTGGAAACACTAGGAACTTAAATTCTTCATGTCACACCTCAGTTTCCAAACAGGGCCCCACATTAAAAAAAAAAACCACAAAAGCCTCACCACTACAAATAAGAAACCCCCACAACTACCTCCACAAAAAAAAAACAAAAACAAAACCCCCAAAAAACCCCAAAAACAAAACAAAACAAAACAACAACTGTGGACACAGAATTAGATTTGGTTTAATTTTCTGCATTCACTTCATTTTAAATTGGTCCAGCAATAGGACCAATAGACTACTCCTCCTTACCTCCTTACATAGAAAAAGTATTTTCTTACTTTCTGCTCTGCTTCAGAAGGGTTTCAAGGCACAAGGTACATGAACAGCACAGAGCAGCCTTTTAATCATAAAAATATGAATACCGGGTAAGTTTCCATGCCCAGCTGCACATTGTTACAAAGAAGAAGAAAAGAAAGCACTCTAGTTTTTACTACTGAGCGCCAGCAGCAAAACTGATTTAAACAACTTCAGTGGATTCCCATGGAACAGATGCCTACACAGAACCTCAGAAGGGACCTCTGCAATCCACAGACTCAACTCCAGCCTTCCAGGCAAAACCCACTACATTTGGCTTGATCAGTTGGAAGATAACACAACTATAAAGAGCTCTGCCTTTAAGAGTCCCACAAGATCTTGTTGGAACAGCATTGCTTTGGGCATGGTACACAATAGCAATGCATTAGGGCACGAACTGTATAAACCAGACCTCTGTCAGACTGATGGGCTCAGAAAGCCTCCTGACCATCCCTGACAGCAGACTTCTCATGACCAATATTAAAGTCAAGGACAGAAGGAGATCAAGAAATGTGTGTTCTAACAAACCTGTGATGGAAACACCTGCAAAAGCACAGATAGAAATTCCATTGCTTAAAAGTCTTCATCTTCTAAAGAAGCAACTCCACACTACGCATATAAAAATTTATTCTAATGATGCATTTATACTGCAAAGAAGATGCATCTCAATTGTAAACCAGAGATAATTAAATGCTGCTAAAAACACCACTGTAAAGAAGGTGCCCTGGTAGAGCAGGGGTAAAAACTTTAGTGTAACCATAAAGACATGTGCAGCATCGAACTGCTAAACCAAGTTTGACACCTCCTGCTCTGCACTGCAATTTCAATCCAAGCTAGCAGAGAAAATAAACATTTTCTAGCACAAAAGTGCAAGCATAACACTACATACGAAAAACCAAACTTCTTTGAAAAAATTACTAAAGTTTTCCTTTATCTGAAAAGCACTGCTTAAGTTTCACCCAAAGGCAATAGCGTCAGAGTTTCACTTTCCAGCCACTAACTGTGACAAACACAGACACAACAGGAGAGGAGACAACTTGAAAGGCAATAGTATGCTTTACCAGAGAAGGACTAGGAAAGAGAACCACTCTTACCATATCTTCTCTAGCTTTCGGCCCTGCTTTTTTTTAAGAGCAATTATATTTGGAAGCTACTTCTAAACTCTAAAGAAGCAAATGTAAGCACACACATCAAAAATAAAAATAAAAAAAATTAATTGAGCAAGGGAAAAAGCAATATCAAATATCCTTTCCCTGTTTCTGAATAATTTCATCTACTGATTTTTTTGAAACAACTGAAGCAGTTTGTATTACAGCTAACATGCACAGGAAAATCCAGAATGCTCTGCTTTCCTTCTCTTCCATTTCAAAACACTCAGCTTGGGAAATTTCCTCAATAACCTGTGCTGTATGTGGCTGATGCACTACACAGGGGCAAGAAACCTAAAGTAGACCATGAATTATTTTCCTACAGTTATATTTGCGTACTTTTAGGTATTTCTTCAGGGAACAGGAAGGGACCTTTAAACTTGGTCCTCTCATGCTGCACAAACACTACAATTAATCCCTCACTGGATTACCCAGAGAAAGAGTGAAAGAAAAGATCTTCAGCCACACACAACTGTTACCATGACTGTGGACCTACCAGCAAGAATCTCCAGTACCTCATGTCCTTTCTGTCATACAGTGAAAAAAAAAGGTGACCACAAACAAACTGTAACAGTAGGAGGGCTGAACATATGGTACATACAGATGGAATGGAATTTAACAATCCAAACACAGTAACATACACTAAGGACTAAAAAAAATCTCCCCTATAAGCCCAAAATTTATTCACTGAAAAAAAAAACCCAGAAGACAGCCTTGGAATTGCATGCATTAGCCTGTGAGCTACCAAGCTGACAGAATATGGAGAAAGGCAAAATGAGATTTTTGTGACATTAATAAAGCATTCTCAGAAAGGATGTAATTGCTTTCTGTATGCTTCCCTCCATTCCTTATCTCTACAAAGATCTAAAATGGCCACCACCACCAGTATGGCCATCACCAAATGATTGCAGGTGTTTCTTTCAAATGTCACATCAACACTGGCCATGTCCAGCTAGAAGAGTTGTACCACGTGTTACAGCTCCTAAGACCTTGCTGTGCCCTACGAACACTCAGCAATTAAACTGGTTTCTCAAGATTTTTGTACACGGACCCATTACCCTTAGTTTGCAGCTGTGTCTGTGACGTATCTATCACTCCCCTGGAAGGTGCTGAAGAAGGCTATTGCTTTGCTGAGTCACTGGGTGGAGGGGAGCGAGACACAAGTCTGGTGGCCACTCCACATCAGTGGCCACATGAAAGCCCACATGTGCAGCGAGGATGAGCAGGGGGAGAATGAGCGAGCCATTACGTCTCCACCACTCGTTCACCTATCAGAATGACCAAACTGGCCCCTGGTCATCCCCCTACCCCGCACATCAATACAAGTATTCAGTGTTAAGAAATAGCCACAGAACAAAGAATCAGAGGTGATCCTGAAACCAGAAGTATTAATAAGTTTTATGATTAAAAAAAACAATATATGTTGTACTTGGATGACAAATAGATGTGGAAACCATGGAGTTCGTGTGTTGCAAATAGTTTGATGCATGACCCTGGAGTTTTTTGGATCCCTACATGTTGGTGGATGTTGCACCAGCCGGGGGGCCAAAGCAACCCACCGTGTCCCTTACCAGCGGTGCCACAGACCTAAGGTAAAGAAGATAAGGAGCTGGACCAACTGATACCCCAGACGTTATCACTCCAGAAGGGACTATAAGAGAATGACAGGAGCAAGTCATAATCAGAGCTCCCTCTCAGCTGGTCTGAGACCCCCACCGACGTCAACATAACATCATGGATCCAATCCCTCCGAGCACTGGAGCTTCTGCAAAAACTTCACCTGCAGCAGCCTCATTGAAACATCTAAAAAGACTTTATCACTGAACTCCATACAGGTCATATTGTCCCTCACAAACCCTTAAAGGATGCTAATATTGTTCTACACTTAAGCTCATACTCTTGACTTAGAATTACAAAATCACTAGGTTGGAAAAGACCTCCAGGATCATTGAGTCCAACCATTCCTATCAACCACTGAACTGTGTCTCTGAGCACCTCATCCACCCATCTTCTGAATATCTCCATGGATGGTGACTCAACCACCTCCCTCTGCCACTGCCCGATAACCCTTTCTGTGATTTTTTTTTTTTCTGATGTCCAGCAACAGGTAATAAACTAAATGTCCAAGTGCCATTCTGGATCCTACTCTGTCTCCCTCAGTGTGTGACAGCTTGTTACCATAACACAGCAGGTTCATTAACTACATTTCAACCTAAAAAATGCTGGGGAGACAGCCACCCCAGCAAGTATACACCTAAATGAAAACACAAACAGAAGCATGCAAGAAGACACCCCTGACTCTTTAGGGTATCAGGTTTTACACTAGGTAACATGTCTTCAACAGCTTTTTGTATGACTGTTAAACTCCCTAGTAGATCACCTGGCTTGCGTCATACAGAAGGCAGGTACAGGGTTTTCTAGGATCAGGCCTATAACTGCTGTGCCCCAAAGTCACTCTCACCAACACCCTTTCCTTTGAACCTTCTTTCAACCACCTGTGGCCAGTCCATCCCACCTGCCTGAAACCATAATATGTCATGTTTCCAGCTATGGGGAGGAGGGAGGTCCTCAGTGTGTGTCATTTAGATGCACCTCCATAAAAATCACAAATTAATTCCATGCTGTTTGGTACAGCGCTCACCCCTGCTCACACAGGAGGCATAAAAGGAACCCAGTGTAACGTAGCCGCCTTCCTGATGCTGCCTGACGGCTGCACTCACATGACCTCTGCTTGGTTTCCGTCACTGCCAAATGGGCTGCGAACAAACAAGTGCAGGGTGGCGTGTCAGATCCTTTCTCTCTCGATGCACCAAACCAAGCAATTATATTCTACAGCAGTCACCCTCAGGGCATTAAAAACAGAGAGAAAGGGGAACCCTGTGTGAAGACCAAAAGACATCACCAATAGCTTTTTCTTTAGCTTTTTATGGTAATTAGCACTACCAGCTCTTGCCTGAGGCGGAGCAGAAGGAAAAAACATGTTTGTATGGAAATGATATGTCCCAAATTAAGGAAAGGGGTTGCTTCCCTGCCCTGCCATTGCAGTCAATATTTAAAACGTTTATATAACAATGTACGACAACAGATCTATCCCATAGCTTTCTACATTGTCAGTGTAGTCTATCACTGACTTGTTCAGTGCTCCTACTCTTACCTCTCCTACACAACTCCTGAGAAGACACGGATCTCTGAGGATGTGCTACAGGAACTTATAAGCCTCATTTTGTAAAATAAGCTTCTGGACTCTCAACCAACATAAGCACATATGAGCACAAACACAAAGCTTCTGATCAGCCAGGAGGCCCCTGTGGAGGCTGGAACTGTGAAAGCGGCAGCAGAAGGAGAAAGCCCACATTCCACAATGTTTCCAGTGACTAAGAGATTGGAATTGGCTGCTGGCTGAGCTAACTGTCTGTCCTCATAAGACTGCATCTATTATCAATCTAGAGGTATAATGCAGAACTGAAAAAAAAATGTTTGAAGAATTTTTTTTTTTCTTTTCTAATGTTGGAAAAGAATAAGAAAATATTAGGAATCATTAGTTCTCCAGGCAGAGGATTTGCAATGCACAGGATATACAAGCATACCAAACTGTAGCACAATTCTCTCCAATTTCCCTTTCAACTTTAATGGCAGCTGAGAACTGCTGGAAGCTTTTGTAAACTCTTCCCATATTTATTGCTAATGTCCATAGTGCCTGACTTAAGTGAACCAGTTTATTTCCATACATGTAGTTAAAACTGAGAAGTGGAAAAAAAACAGAATAAAATATACTGGTAAACTAGTAAGCTTTCCTTAATTCAGATGCCATCCATTCAAGAATCAGTAGGCTATGCATTTGAAGCCAGCTGCTGCACCTCCTCTTAAAAAATAATTTTTATTTTAGAAGGCCAAATTTTAATAAGAATACCTACCAGCTTTATCAGCTTTTTCTGCTTTGTCAGTTTAAAATGCAAGTAATCGATTTTGCAACTGAAATTGTTTCATTTCTCCACATCAGAGTAATAACCTGTATTTTTGTATTATCTCATGGAGTGCTTCAGTACAGTTTAGTTTTTAAAATGGTTATTCCCCTTATAAATTTAAGGCATCTCACAGATCACAATTTTCCTGGAAGGGAACAAAAATATAAAAAAGGATGAATCATGTATTCCAATTCCCTTCTTCTCACCAGTTCAAGGATTCCCTCAGTTCTTGACTCCCAGTAAACATGAAAACCTCAGGGCTGAGAACACTAAGTTTGCACCAAAGTGAAAGGATAGCTACTCTATGGGTCAATCTCAACTGACAGAAACAATACAATTAAGAGCTCAGCTTAACCTCTGGCAGATACTTTCTACTTAATTCACTCACCCAAATCCTGTCACCAAGAGCCTTCAGAATAATCCAGCCATCTCATTACTCTAGCTATGAACAAGGAAGGCAAGAATACAAATGATAAAATCATCTCTCTCTCTCTCACACACACACACATATATATATATGCATATACTGACCACATGCATACACCTAGAACTCTGTACAAAAATCTTCCTCCCCAACACATAGTCTTCTAAGTTAATGAGAGATATCAGTAAATGCAAAATCAGAATTTAGGTACATTTTATAGGAATAAATTGTTTTTCATATTGGTCATAATATTTCTCTGTCTCTAAAAGCCAAAATCTAACTAGACAGTAATAAAAGCCACTTCCTGTACTGCAGACTTCTCTGCCTCCTCCCTTACTTCCTTTCTTTTCCTTGCAGCATGTAACTGAGTCTTTCCTGACATTTCTGCCACAGCTAAATGCACAAATCGGGAATTTTCTTCCTGTGTTCAGTGAACTTGAGGACTGTCCATCTGAAGAAGTTCCCTTAGAATTACACTAGACTACTGCATTCTTAGCATGCACAACACACAGCAGGATGAGCTCCGTTGGTAAGCATGCAGGTAAATTCCCATTAGAAAGATACCTCATTTCACAATAAAGGTTAAACACACCACCCTGTTGTAACTTGCAAAACAACAAAAAAGAAAATCATCACTGAAAAAGAGTATCTGTTTTTAAAAGTTGAAGGGGTGAGCTGTGCCCAATGAGTGACTTGAACACTGAGCAAGACCCCGAGCGTGGCCCTGTTCCTCAAGAAACCATGTGCTTCCATTTTGCCCACACCAATGGTACGATTGGCAATACAGGCATCTCTGCTGCTGCCCAAGACCAGCGTGATCTGCCACAAGCATTGCATGACTTATGCCAGTTCCAAAGCAGTATGTTGGATGCCTGTCCTTTTCTGAGCTGGTGCATTTTAGTACTCTGCATAAGCAATTAATGCCTTCCTGACTTTACAGTCCACCTCATGATCTAGAAAAAGGTTTTTCTTCAAATGCATCCTTGTTGTGCCACAATATTCACTTTTAGATTTTTGCCCTCAATTTGCACATTAGAAACTTTTCATTCATATTAGAAGAGTAACAATCCAGTAATATTGCCATGTTATCGCAATATCGCCATGTTATCTATCCTGATACAGTTGAACCACATGTACCCCCTCCATGCCTTTACGAAAGGGCACTGAGGAGCGCCTTGTAATCAAACTATAGAAGTTGTTATCATCCATGTCACAGAAAGATGGCTATTTTAAATACTTTTGAATAAGGCTACAGCTATTAATTTTGCTTAGAAAAATACTCCTTACGGAAGTAAAATTTTTTCACCCCAAGAGTCAGCATCAACTACATGGTTCAACTGAAGAAGTGCCAAGAAAATGTTTGTACAGAAGCAACCTCACATCCCCATCACCTCTCTGTTTACACAAGAGCAAGAATTTCACCAGGCACATGTTTGTGAGCTCAAAGTCACCCATGTTTTCACAGAAGTCAAATGATTACTGATCCACTTTTCTCAGTGACCACTCTCTAAACAAGTTGTGCATCACACAGCACAGATACACTGATTTCTATTGGCATTTCCTAGCAACTGCTCAATGCCATCCCACGCAAGGAAGGCTGCAACTTGGACAATAATTAATAAGGACCAAGAACTGTTTATTGAATTAGCAAGGGGAATTCTTCACTGAATTATTACTAAATGGATACAGTACACCTTCCCATCTAACTAAAAAGAAAAAAATCACTTCCGCAAAATTGTACAGTAATATTTTTTCTCTAATCCCATAGATTTCCCACAAAGATAAATAGGAGAAATAGCTTGGTGCCATTATAGAGGAAAAAAAGAGCTTCTGGTAATCAGATCTTGTATTATATTTTACAAATCGCAGAAAAACACCTAACAAGTATAATACTTCTCCTGAAAAGTTACCTAAAATTTAACACCTAATACTTAATATATTTTGTTATATATCATTGCTTTATTCCATCACTGAAATTACTAATTCTTACAAGTCTTCATGAAGTTACAGCCAAGGTTCTGGTAAAACTGATGTGAAAGCCAAAACTACTGTAAGACAAGGAGTACAGTATTTAATCAATTCATGCTTGGCTGAATTAAGAACAAAACTAAGAATAAGCCTATTTCACGTTCCCATGTTCCATTTAGCATTTACATGCTTTACACAATATTCAAAATTAATATCTATTGCTATTAAGTTGTAATCCTTTTCATCATTAAAATTTTATCCGTCTACCAAATTCAGCTAACTGGGGATTAAGTTGTAAACATATTTCCTTTCAAAATAAGAGCAGAACAGATAACTGAGTATTTGCAGCAAGTCTGAAAAACATGAGGATCTATGATTAATTTCTTCTGTAAACCCTAAATAGAGAATTTATTTGACACAAAGGAGCATGGTCAGTTCTGTGGGGTTTAATTTCTTTTTATAGTCAGTAATAGATAACCAGAATCAAGCCTGTACCTTCTTCTGTTTGAGAGTTGCCGTTCCCCACACTTGTTGTAATTTTTCCAGTGGTATGAAACACAGAAGATGGCAACTACATCGGACAGGAGACTGCTGTTGAAATTCCAGGAGAGCTACAGTAACTGCAGCCACCTGTACTCGTATTCTGGACCCAAGCTACTACACCTCATGCACAATCCAAGAGCTCCTTTCAGTTTTTGGTCATCTATTGTGACCCACCTCGGTTACAAAGCACTCAGCCTGGGGGAAACAGCTGCTTTGGAGCAGGGCTCTGAAGTTTCTCCAATTTTGATGCTCTCATAACTTTAATTGGGAGAGGGCTGATGAAAAGAATGCATTTTGTTTCAGTGTGTAGATGGGGATTGAACACGCGACAAAGTGAGAGCGAGTCAGTTTCACATGCAGTTAAACTAAGAGTTCTGTACAGTGCTTATACTGTACATGAAAAAAGTTTAAGCGTTCACTACCATTAAACAAACAAATGCTCTAAAACTACACTCATACCATTTAAATCCTTATTCTGTCAAAGCAAATTGAAACAACTTTGGAAGAGGAAATCATCAAAAAGAGGATTACAACGTATGGAAACTATTGCGTGCTTAGTAAAATTGAATACTGGCAGCAGTGCAATGCTATATAGTTGCTGATAAAAAGCCTTGGGCCTGAACCACCATCGACCTTCACCTTTCACAGACCTTGCAATAAAGACAACTGCAAAAACATCCATAAACTTTTCCTTTTTTTAGCAGTAGTAACCCAAACCAGGAACTTTTATTATTTTTTTCCAAAGGTCATGAACTTTTATCAACATCGACCGCTTACCATGTAGTGTCAATAATCTGCTGATTAAAGATCTCTCAAATCCCACAGACACGATAGACTATGACATCTTAATGACCTGCTTATTATAATCTGGTGTAAGGTACTTCTGCAAATTAACATTCTCTCATTTCAAATTAGACTTCAAATTTATGAAGATGTTTAGAAACAAGACCAAAAGGCCAGAAACTCTATGTATATCAATGATGAACTGAAAGAACAGAAATGACAGCATCACTACCAAAAGCTGACAAGAAGCACAACCTTCCGTACACACGTCACAAGTTGATTATCAAGAGTGCTTAGAAAGTAGGAGCCCTGTGAACGCAGACTGACCGGGCAATGAGACAGCAGCTACAACACCAGAGCTCTCACCATGGCTTTGCCACTGACCTGCAACAGGACCCTGCAAAGGTCAGGTCCCTTCTGTGCCTCAATTTTTCCTATTATCTTTTGTCTTGTCTAAATAGACTGAATTCTTCAGGACAAGGCCTGTCTCAAAGCTGATGATCAAGTACAATAACATCCCTATTGTACAGGCTAAAAAAGAGTAGTTTCTCAGGGTAAAAGTGTTGATGAAACACTAGTGTCTTATTGTTCATTTAAATGAGACTAGAACTGGTGTTTTATGACAGATTACTGCTGGTTCACTTACACTTTAACATTTTGAATGTGCAAGAAAAGACAGCATGTGAAAAAGCATTTAGGAAAGGTTTCATTTTAGCAATACTGCTAACATCCATTTGGTTTTAGCCATACACTATTACAACAGGTTACAAACGCACTGTTAGATTTTAAGAAGTCTAACAGACAATAATGAAGGAGGGCAAAGGGAGATAAATGCAGCTGTAACATAGTGACACTCCTGTCATATAACAAAAACGTCTAGGAAAAAACAGAGGAGACAAGAGAAATGCAGAGTCCCATCTTTCCTAGTGGCCTGTCTTAAATGCCACTAGAAAATAAATCTAACAGCAGCCTTTTCAACAATTCACACCTGACAAACTTTCATCAGCATCAGGATATACTGAAGGCTGTTTTGATACCTTTTAGACACAGCAAACAGCTATAGTTCAAAAGATGCAATTACCTTGTCTGGCTAAGGCAGACATGGTTTGGTTTTTTGGTTTTTTTTTTTCTGTCTTTCTTAATAAAAGCTTGAGAATCAAAGGACAGGGAAAAGGGGAGGTGGGGGGAAGCAGAGAACACAAAAAGCAGGATAGAGGAGCTTCATGTAATTTGTGCTGTCCAGCTCCTTTTCTCGTTACCTGTCCTAATTAAAGTGCATATGGGATCAACACAATTAAGTCTAATAATGTCACAGAGGATCCTAAGAGAGCAAGGGCACTAAGCTTATTTGCTACAAGCTGCATGTCCCTGTCATTGCCTGGGTAATCTGAAGTGCTGACTAGACTGAGAAATGCCCCTTGCGATATTTTTGCCACCCTCAAACATCACAAATGAAAATCAGGGCTGGTAGGACCCGAGATCACAGATGGAACCCAGATAAATCAAGGAATACATTAGCAACAACGTTGGAAAAGAAAACCCCAAAACTGTACAGAACCTCCTGTTAATATTTCTCTCTGTGGCTACCTGTTATCTTGTCTGTTCCAGATTTCCTCATCTGTTTTGCATGTCTGGTCACTTCTCAGAAGAGGAGAAATTCCACTATGAAAGGAAGCTTGGAACAAAATCTCAGCCTGGGACAGCAGTTTTCTTCCATTTCACTTTCACTGTAGTTTGCATTCACTGCATCAAATAATTTCAAAAACAAATAAACCCCCCCAACAAACAAGAACAGAAATGTGTTCCAGTGTGCCATTAGGCAGCAATAAGCTTCAATAGGCTCCTTCAGAGAAATGAAAAAAAAAAAACCCCAAACATTTAATAACCATCCCACACCCTACAATGTAACAATCTATGAATTTACTGTTCAGTGACAGAATGTTCATTCTTTAATATTCTCTGACAATGTTCTTAGCAATTAAGACTGCAAAACAGATTTACCTAGGGTTTTCCACAGGACTTATCAAGTTTAATCAGCTGCTACTGATTTCATATCATTTTATCTGAGTATCTGCTGGGCAGTTGCAATGATTGTTGTGTTTCAAGGATAACTTCAAACAAGAATGTTCTTGGTCTCTGTGTTGAGAGCTGTTTGGTTTTGAGTAGATGTTTTATTTATTAAGGAAAAAATGAAGTTACACTTAAAATAGAAGTATTTCTAGAACTTTCACTTTTCCTTCCAAAACATTGACTCTGCTTATTCAAACACTTTCGCTGTTTCCCATAGATTATCAACAGCCACAAGGCATCAAAGTAAATTTTACATCAAAATTGGCAAGGTAGTTAAAGCATATCAGATACATGAAATAATAAACAATTTTGAAAAGCCCGAAAACTTCAGAAGATAGTGTCTCCTTAAATATTTTTACTTTTTCTTTTTTTCCTTTTTAGCCCTTTACAGAATTTTTGGGAATCGTAGGAAAAGGAAAAAAAAAGAAGAAAGGGATTTTAAGTTGCTGCTGCTGTTCATCTTACAGAGCAGACCAGAATCAAAACATAGACTCCTGATGACCAGTTCTATCGTGTTTGCCATGTACTAAAGCAAACCTCTGTCAAGTCTTGCTGCACTTAAAAAAGCCACGGAATAACCATCATCTCAGATACTTATAAAATTTCGAAAATAATTAACAGCTCCAAAGCAAATCAAATAATTAATAATAGCTTCTTTTCCTCCTTTCAGAAGAGGACAAACATAACTAGAAAAAAAAAATCCAACAGCTGTCTTTGTATTCTTTATAAAATAAAACCCGACAGACATTAGGAAGACTATTCTTGTTATCTCATGTCCAAGACTACACTTCCATTGTGCACTTCAGGTGTTCTTACAAGACATCCACTGCATCCTGATCAAAAACGTTTCCCTGAGGACACAGACACTGCAGGTGTGCAATGTGGCGTTGAAACCATTTTGATTAACATCAATATACAAAGTAAAAATCCTATTCTTACAGCAATAACCACCGACAAGTTTTCTTGTACCTGTTCTGTGCCCCATTACCTCCAGCAAAACTAACTAATGTTGTGTTTTTTGCAGGAACATGAATTAATACACTCTTATCATCAAGTTTGAGCAAAGTAGTTTTAGTGACTCTAGTAGAACAAGAGTGGGAATGAGAAGAAGTAGCTAATTGAGAGAGTAATTACCAGTACCTTGCTGCCAAAGTGAAAGGATGTGACAAATAAGTTTCCAGGTGCCTGTCCTATGTCTAGTATCATTCAATAATTTTATTAACAATGAGGATTAAAGGAAAACAGAACATTTTTAAAGTTTTCTTACAGCAGTTAGAATGAGACTTCAAGTTTATTTTAACAGATAACAGAGATACAACAGAATTAAATCATCCATTCAGAGGAGACAACGTCTAACAAGCTGCTCAAAAGCTGACACAGTCAAGTGCAGAAGTGCAGTGCAGAGAATAAGCAAGCATGTGGCAGTTCCTCACAGAAAAGGATCTAACACGGGATTACTCAAGTGGCTGATGCTTGTTAAGACTCTAATTAGAAGTGAATTCTGCCCCGACTTCAAGGCTCCAAATATATATACAGCACTTACACATTTCTCAGGAGGATCCCTTACTCCAGGAGTTTTCCTCACTCCAGAACTGCAACAGCAAAGCACTGCTGCAATTTCAGCCACAATAACTACATGCCTCTCTGGCAAATACAGAGGCACACACTGCTTCCTTAATGAGAGGGTGTAATTAAAAAAAAATTGAAGATTAAAAATAATAAGTGTTTTAAAGATCTGTGGTAAACTGTAAGTTGAATGAATCAAATTTAAACAGCTGCTACACTAAAAACAAGCTTCATACAGGAGCCTAAAACCAAAACAATATAGCCTGCAAAACACAGAATAATCTTTATGCTATATCTAGCCCCTGTAAGGCTTCGCTGGGCATTACATCTAGTTTTAGGCACTTAAACAAAGACATGAGTTGTTCAGAGTTTCTAAGAAAGCGAAGAAATGATTGCAGGCCTAAAAAGAATGAACAGGCTTAGAACCTTTATTTACAAACACAAAGGAGAGCAAACCAGTAATGGCCTTCAACCCTTGCATAAGGAAAATCAAATAACCTGTAGTCCATGTTCACAACACAAACAGCAGTAGGCTGATATTTTATCAAGGAGGATTCAGACAAGGTATCAAGTAAAGCTTTCTAACAGGAGGATAGTAAATCACTTCAATTTCTCCAGTAAGTCCCTGTCTTATTGCTTTCCTGAGGCCAAAACCACTTCAATCTTCCCTGTATGAACCATAACTAAGAAGTTTTCCTATTCAACAACAGACTGGTGTTTTCACTGAATTTTCTTTTGGTACTGGTATACCTGTGAAGGTGTTTCTTGTTAACCTTTATGACCCCAGCTAGTCTCTATTGCAGACAGGCTTTGGAGTTCTTGATAGCATCCCTAGAGCCCAAAGGATGCCTGCATGCACCTTCTGTCTTGCCTGTCCTTGCTTCCATTTCTTCCATGCTCTCTTTCTATATTTGTCATTGAAACTACTTTCTTACCTACACATCCATTCCTCCAAAATTCTTAGTCCTCTTGCAGAGTCAGATGATTTGTTCCAAACCTATCAATAAGCTTTCTTTGAAGACCTCAAATCAAACTATTAGCAGTTTTCTGTTATCAAGTATCAACCAAAGAATTAAAAAAAACCTGATTTGGCTTTAAAATCTTCCCTGCATCTTTCCAAGATTCAAGTGACAAGTTACAAGATGGGGTTAAAAACTCTAGAAAGGTAAATATTGAAAAAAAATTGAAAAAATTTCCATTTTCATCTCCCCCACCTTCAATGAATACACACTGCTTTTGAGCTGAAACCTTTTCTTCTTGTGGCAAGAACAAGTTGAATGTATTGAAAGGTTTTGTGAGCGAGACAAAACAATGCAAACTGAAGAGACTAATACAAGACCCCAAGTTTAGCATTATACATTAAGGATAATAATAATTCTTTACACCTCAACACTCTGTGTCATTGTTTAAGGTTGCATATTTCTTCCTCACTATAAAAGACTTCATAAATTTTTACCATGCTGCAAATAATCACTTTGAGAAATCTGGCTATCCTGCTTTTGTTCTCAGGTTGGAAAGGGTGCCGGTTTACTCCTCCAAACTAGCATCTTCCTAACAATCTAAGCACCTCCGTCCTCCAGCTGTGACAGACAATAGATCCGCTTAAGAATCATGGGCTTTAAAGGCCTAAAATGGTTCATAAGATTTTCATGGTGTGTAAATCACATCCCAACTACCTGCCACTTGTAAGCTTTTTCTCATGAACCTCATACCTTCCACACAATACAATGGTCTAGAATAGGAGAAATATTAGTGCAGTTTGCCGTGTAGTAGAGGAGACTTTAAAAAGAAAAAAGTCTGATTCCTACTGCTAAGAAGAGGCAAAGAAGCTGCACCAAATGGAGAAATCTAAGAGAATAAGCTATTGCAAAATACTATCAAGTCATGCTCATCACCGTAACATCAACATCAAACTAACTCTCTTCAGGCATTCTCCCCAAAAGGATCAACAGAATAAAAAGAGATAACTTCTGAAAGTGACAGATGCATGTTAATGTTACATTTATAAACAGAACTATCAGGGTTTCTCTCTCACTTGAAAGAAAGAAACCATTTATAAAGGAACATTCCATAGTCTGGTCGAAGGGCAAAGCAAAACCTGCTGAAAAAAATGCAAGAATAAGAAGTGTTGAGGAATTTATGCAATACAAAGCAAGTAAAAACCAGTATGTGAATATGTGTATATAAGCACATATATACATATAGATACATGCATTCTACCATACAAGAGGTTATTCCAACGTTCATTAATGAGAATTTGCCAGAGTCTCTGAATAGTGGGAATAATAATAATAATAGCAACTTTTCAGACAGATTTTAATGTTCAATAACTTTTTAGGAGGAAGAAGAGTGACATCTTTCCATCCTACTCCAGAAAAAGAAACAAACTTCTACCACTTTTGCACATTATCTGACTTCTATTCTTCATGCAAGAAACAAATACATCTCCATTTCAGGAGGAGACGTCAGTGGAGTCTCCTACCTGTTGAGAAAGACTGGTATTTGTTCCTGCAGGTCACCACGATGTACTCCTTTTGATTAACAAGGAGAATACTACTTGAAGCCTTACAGCCTTTCCTCGAGTCTCAGCACTAGAAAATGAAAATCCTCAGAACAGAGAGGCATGAATTCTTGAAGCTGTTTTATGGACCGCATAATAATAACGTTTTTCCACAAAGCTCTAGCTACTTGTTCTTGTTAGCTCTAGCTAACTCGTTATTCGTTACATGAGAGTTTTGCTTGGCTCATTAGTTTTCACAGGAAAAAAAAATAGTAGTCCAAGATTCTCACAACATTAGCTTAAATTAGGACTAAAAATCAAATCAAGTCACATAGCTTGGTGTCGTGGTATTTTTCAAGGCTTGCACTGGTAGCATCAGAAACCACTTTGCTATGACTGTATTTTATCTCTGCATCTTACTGGGGGGCTGATGTTTTATTAACTGCTGAGAAAACAATCTACTTACACCTAAGAGGTCAGTCTTCACTTGAACTTGTATAGTACATCTTAAGAAAGGCAAACAACTGTCAGCATAAATGATGCCCGTCTCAGCATCACAAAGCTCTTTATAGGACACATATGATAACTAAATTAATAAGCACATAATTATCATGTGTAAAATGTTAAGCAACAAGGAAAGATGTGCCATCTCCATTTTGTGTTAAAAGGTCATTGACACGAAAGCTGTAATAGTAGAGAGCTCATGTCTAGAAGTTCTGTGAAGAGGTTCCCGATCACTGGATTCCTAGTGATCCTATTGCACTACGCCCAGGTCTTGTAGCTGTAAACTGATGCTGTAAACTGATGCAGAAGAGAAAAAACTACTTCTGCTCATTAGTGATGTCCTCCTCCCACCTACAGATCTCTCAGAGCAAACAGCACAAATTACAACACATGACACCACGAGAGTCAACAGGCAAATAATCCAGCAGTAATTTGGGAATTCTTTAGGGTGAAAAAAACCCCATGATTTCCAGCTGTTCCCAAAAACAAACAAGTCAACAAGCATTTATGTGGTCTCACAAAAAATAAACTACCTGCCTTTGCAACTTGACTTTTATACAAATAGTACATAAAGAAGTTACAGAATGACCAACTGATCAAATACAGAACAAAATTCATCTCATTCCTGAACGGGCTTCATATAAGACATGCAGCAAGAAAACAAGGACTGTGAGATTTTAATGCAATATCTGTGTACTTAATTTGTCCAAGAACAAGCCAGTTCTCCATATAAGAGGAAGACAAGATTGAGAAAATTGGAGTCATTTTAACAGGCTGAAATGAAGAAGGACGTGAAAAAAAATCAGGAGCAACTCTCCACTGTAAAGGGAATGCAGTTATTTATACCGTTGGTTTAGAAATACTGATTTTGATCATCTTAGGATACCACTGAACAGATGTTCAACAAAAACCCATTGGTCCTGACTAAAAATTGGGGAGGAAAAAAAGATACCAAAATAAACCAGAGAAAAAGCGGCATACAAAATTTAAGCCCAAGAAAGAAATCTCACTCTTTCCACAGAATACAGTTTTTAATTCTTGAGTGAGTGCTTAATATACATATCATCAGTTACATTGCTTTTAGTAGATGCAAATAAAAGCAAGTGAGACAAAAGACCACACTAAGAACTGGGGGCAAGGAAAGAAGCAACAAAACTAGTGAAGGGGCGGGAGAACAAGTCTTACAAGGAGCGGCTGAGAGACCTGGGGCTGTTTAGCCTGGAGAAGAGGAGGCTGAAGGGAGACCTTACTGCTCTCTACAACTACCTGAAAGGAGATCGTGGAGAGGAGGGAGCTGGCCTCTTCTCCCAAGTGACATGGGGCAGGACGAGAGGGAATGGCCTCAAGCTCCACCAGGGGAGGTTCAGGCTTGACATCAGGAAATTTTTCATGGAAAGGGTCATTGGGCACTACACAGGCTGCCCAGGGAGGTGGTTGAGTCACCTTCCCTGGAGGTGTTTAAAGGACAGGTGGACGAGGTGCTGAGGGCCATGGTTTAGTGATTGATAGGAATGGTTGGACTAGATGATCCTCTGGGTCTTTTCCAACCTAGTGATTCTGTGAAATTAAGAGGGTTGATGATAAGAGAAGCTGAGACCCATCATGAGTACAATTTTACACCCAGGAGCTCTGAGGCAAGAAAGAACTCTATGCCAGCAAGTCTTCGAGGGTAATCCACTGGTCAACTGCATGAAGAGCAGCTATGCCATCTTATGTAGGAGAGCGAAGACAGCACCCTTCTACTCTCATGAATGGCTGACCTTGCTGATTCATACTGATTCTACAGTTAACACTCGGGCTACACTGTCACAGAAAGACTGTTCAAGGAAGAAGCAAAAATTCAAATGGATAATGTAAAAGGACATTTTAAAATTTTAAAGCAAAAAGCATATTAGACCTGGAAAACAAGACACTTTACTACCCTGCAAGGGTTCTAGCAACTTAACAACAGCTTTTCTGCTCAGACAGAAACATCAACAGGTTTCTCTGATAGATAATCATGAAAGTTTTCACCTCAAAGTGAACAAGTGTCTACATGCTTAGAAACTTGCTTAGGATGCTAGAGATCCTGTTCTATTTAATTTCTCAATTTGTCTGAGCCAAGGGCTGAATCTGATCTGAGTCTCTTCTGCAGACAGTGCGAGGAAGTTAATGTTACCAGCCAACCAAACAATTCCATATTGGACCAGCAAGGAACTTAGGGCAATGCTTTCCCCTAAAAATAAATAATAAAAAAAAAATTAGACACTTTCTTGGTACACTTAATCTCTAGATTAAGTTAATCTCTAGATCGATGCCTCTCGTTCTTGTGGGAGATCAATCTTCCTGATAACTGCTGGAAGTACAATAGAGCAGAAAGGAAGCAGTCTAGGAGGTTCCTGGAGTGCGTGGAAGATAACTTCCTTGCACAGCTGGTGAGTGAACCAACAAGGGAGGGTGCCCTCCTGGACCTGCTGTTTGTGAACAGAGAAGGCCTTGTGGGAGATGTGGCAGTAGGTGGACGCCTAGGACAAAGTGATCATGAGATGATGGGGTTTTCTGTTCTAGGTGAAGTGAAGAGGGTGGTTAGTAGGACAGTAGCCTTAAATTTCCAGAGGGCAGACTTTGATCTCTTCAGAAGGCTGGTTGGCAAAGTCTCATGGGAGACAGTACTTAAGGGCAAGGGAGCCCATGAGGGCTGGGAGCTCTTCAAAAAGGAAATCCTAGCAGCTCAGGAGAAAGCCATCCCCATGTTCTGGAAAAAAAAAGCCGGCAGGGGAGAAAACCAGCTTGGTTGAACAGAGAGATCTTGAGTGACATCAAGAAGAAGAGAAATGTTTATGGGCTCTGGAAGAGGGGACAGGCCTCTTGGGTGGACTACAGGAGGGAAGTGAGATTGTGTAGAGAAAAAATCAGAAGGGCTAAGGCTCAACTAGAAATCAGATTGGCAAAGTCAGTGAAAGATAACAAAAAATTCTTCTATAAATATATAAATAATAAAAGGAGGACTAGGGAGACCATACAGTCCCTATTGGACGCAGAAGGAACAACAGTGACAGGGGATGAGGAAAAGGCTGAGGTACTCAATGCCTTCTTTGCCTCAGTCTTTAATTGTAAAGAAAGTCGTTCCATCTGTGTACAAACCCAGGAGCTAGAGGAGCAAAATGAGGCTCCCATGATCCAAGAGGAGGTGGTCAGAGCCTTGCTAGCCCAACTAGACACCCACAAGTCTATGGGGCCAGATGGGATTCATCCAAGGGTATTGAAGGAGCTGGCGGATGTGCTGGCCAAACCCCTTTCCATCATCTTCCAACAGTCCTGGAAGACTGGGGAAGTTCCCCTGGATGGGAGGCTGGCTGATGTTGTGCCCATCTACAAGAAGGGTCGCAGGGAGAACCCAGAAAACTACAGGCCTGTCAGTCTGACCTCAGTGCCAGGGAAAGTCATGGAACAGGTGATTTTGAGTGCTATCATGAAGCACATGCAAGAGAACTGGGTGATCAGGCCCAGTCAACACAGGTTCACAAAAGGCAGGTCTTGCCAAACTAACCTGATCGCCTTCTATGACAAAGTGACTCAGCTGCTGGATGAGGGAAAGGCTGTGGATGTGGTCTCCCTGGACTTCAGTAAAGCCTTTGACACGGTTTCTCACAGCGTTCTGCTTGAGAAACTGTCAGCCTCTGGCCTGGGCAGGCGCACACTCTCCTGGGTGGAAAACTGGTTGGCTGGCCGGGCCCAGAGAGTGGTGGGAAATGGTGTGAAATCCAGCTGGAGGCCAGTGACAAGTGGGGTTCCCCAGGGCTCAGTGCTGGGTCCAGCCCTGTTCAATGTCTTTATCAGTGACCTGGATGAAGGCATCGAGTGCACCCTTAGCAAGTTTGCGGGCGACACTAAGTTGGGTGGAAGTGTTGATCTGCTGGAGGGTCGGGAGGCTCTGCAAAGGGATCTGAACAGGCTGGACCGCTGGGCTGAGTCAAATGGCATGAGGCTTAATAAGGCCAAATGCCGGGTCCTGCACTTGGGGCACAACAACCCTATGCAGTGCTACAGACTAGGAGAAGTCTGTCTAGAAAGCTGCCTGGAGGAGAGGGACCTGGGGGTGTTGGTTGACAGCAACTGAACATGAGCCAGCAGTTTGCCCAGGTGGCCAAGAAGGCCAATGGCATCTTGGCTTGGATCAGAAACGGCGTGACCAGCAGGTCGAGGGAGGTTATTCTCCCTCTGTACTCGGCACTGGTGAGACCGCTCCTCGAATCCTGTGTTCAGTTCTGGGCCCCTCACCACAAGAAGGATGTTGAGGCTCTGGAACGAGTCCAGAGAAGAGCAACAAAGCTGGTGAAGGGGCTGGAGAACAGGTCTTATGAGGAGCGGCTGAGAGAGCTGGGGTTGTTTAGCCTGGAGAAGAGGAGGCTGAGGGGAGACCTCATTGCTCTCCATAACTACCTGAAAGGAGGTTGTAGAGAGGAGGGTGCTGGCCTCTTCTCCCAAGTGACAGGGGACAGGACAAGAGGGAATGGCCTCAAGCTCCACCAGGGGAGATTTAGGCTGGACATTAGGAAAAAATTCTTCACAGAAAGGGTCATTGGGCACTGGAACGGGCTGCCCAGGGAGGTGGTTGATTCACCTTCCCTGGAGGTGTTTAAGGCACGGCTGGACGAGGTGCTAAGGGGCATGGTTTAGTGTTTGATAGGAATGGTTGAACTCAATGATCCAGTGGGTCTCTTCCAACCTGGTTATTCTATGATTCTATGACTTTAAGAAATTGGCATTTCTCAGTTAATAGATTCTCAGTAAGCTGGTTGACCTTAAAAGGGAATTTTCTTTAATTTATTATTATTGAAATAGTTTAATTTGGTATCCTACAAAAGTTACCAAAGTTCCCACACACACCCCAAAACACTTTTCCCATCTGTGCTTCTGCAAGTTGATGCACAGTTTCTGGGATCCTTGCCGGGACAGATACAGTCCCAGCAAGCAGAAGCCTTTGATCAGCTTTCAGCCAACTGCCCAAGAGGATTTGTTTAGGGCTCATGCTGTTATAAAACAACATGAAAGGAAGTTACTGTGCGTGTAGGGTCACATGAGACACTCTCGTTTTCAGGGAGTAAATGACCTGGCAAACACAAGCTCCTTCGACTCCACTTTGCAGTCCTGAGCTGCTCTTGCTATGAGGAACTTTCTTGTAACTTAAGTACTTAAGTTGTGAAGGGCTAGACTCGCTCATCTAACACGGAGAATATAAAGTGTGGTGTCCCAAAAGAACTCAGTTCTTCAGTTGAGAAACCATAGTGGTATTTACTGAAGTACTTTTGCTGCTGCATTTCCTATAATTACTTTTTCAAACACTAATCTGTTTTGATCGGTGTAGGTCCATGGCTAGCAAGGAAGCTACCAATGCTTCCTTTGGGAAAAGCAGGGACATATGCCTTTAAATAAGAAACATGCTTTACAGGCTGGTGCTCAATATATGCTCCTATTTTCAGTTAGCATCACTTAAAACTTCATGTCAGCAGAATTCTGTCCCTCCCCTCTTTAACATTTCCTTAATCTTGGCCAGCCAATTTATCACCTCTATCTGAATCCCTTTCCCACATATTACCTTCACTAGAAAAAATAGAAATCAGCACAAACATGATACAAGTAACAAACCAGAAAAAAAAACACTTCTCTGTCCCTTCCCCTCAAGATGATGCCAGTCAAGGAGAAACCTCTGGCTTGTGTGGAGCTGGCAAATTGCCCTCTGGACACAGAAAGCAGATGGGTTATGAGCTACTGGATACTGAAAGGCTTAGACAGAGAGAGGGAAGAAAGGACATTGTTTGCTAAATCCACCCCTGAAAATCCTTGACAAAAGCCAGCTGTCCTTGCTAGCAAGCAGTTCGTCTTGATTTCAAATGAATGGGGGCCACTGGTGGTTCAAAGGCTGCTACACTGATGTCTCAGTAATAGTTGTCCAGCTCATTCCCAGTCCTAAAATCTCTCTTCCAGCAGTCTACACAATTTCCCAGTACACTCAAGCCCCGGGTGAAACAGCCAACAGCTGAAGAAATGGGGGCAAAACCCTGGCTGAAAGTAAGCAGTTCCCAGAAGACAGATCTTCACTCTGTACTCCACTCCTCCAAGAGAGACTACAGGGCAACACAGAGTAATTAACCAATTTCTTACAGAAATGCTAATCCCTTTGGACAGAGATTGGGAGCAAACCACAGGGAGTTCACACAGGCAAAAAAAAAATAAACCCAAAAGAGACAGATGTAAGGGAGAGGTGACATTTTCAGCTTTATTTCACTTGACTGGACAGAAGCACACATCAGTTGGGCCGTTTGTCAAAAGCAAAGGAAGATGAGATGACAAGGCAAGTGAAAAGAATAACCTAGGCTAAAGAACAAACTCAACAAGAGTTTATATGGGGCTAAACTAGATCCATATACTATTTATGAAACAGAAAAAGACTTCAATGACTGGCTACTTATGAGTAATTATCACAGCTATTATAAAAAGATTTGTTAAGAGAATTTTGGCTGTTATATAATTATCCTATGGGTCACCATCTGTCTTTAAGTCTTCATAAATTTAAACATATGTTGTTTTCCCCAACTGCTGTAGTAGATTCACATTCTCATCCTGCTTACGTGCTGTAACATAAGAAGTCTATTCATATCATTGGGAATATGTCAGAGCCAAATATTAAGTAGTGCTCTGTTAGCAGTTTCTTTTGAAAGCCAGGCCACTTCCTCCCACATTCAGATAATAACTCAAGGATGCAGACCTCTTGCTAACTCATCATACATAGTTTTGCCCATTTCTTTGCTGCAGCTTTCCTTTGGCAGCACAGTTATAATCTGAAATATTAAAGGATGTTTCAGTTATTCTTAGCTTGCTTTCTTTTTTCCCCCCTCTCTCAGATTTTTCAAATTCTGGAGGAGAACAACTCCGAACTTCAACTGCTTAAAGAGTGCGTCTCTTTTATTACAAAGAAAAGTGGTATTATTACCACTTTTATTACAAAGTTCTCATTCATCATTAATTATAGCAAGACACTGGAACAGGTTGCCCAAAGAAGCTGTGGATACCCCATCATCAGATGTCCCTGCTCATAGTAGGGGCTGGGGGTGGACTAGATGATCTTTAAAGGTCTCTTCCAACCCAAATCATTCTATGATTATATGTTGATAGCGTCATCTACATTGCAGTACATTCAAAACACCAAATCTCTCTTCCCTGCAATGCTGAAAGGATAAACCAGTATAGAGGTAATAGGACCTTCCTGCCCTTTCCCATTCAGTATTCATGCACCAGTCACTGTGCAAGCAAAAGAAAACAAGAAATCAGTCAGTAATGCAATCCTAAAAAAAAAAAAAAATCCACAGAAATTTCAGGACAAAATAACCCAAATCACATGTGCTACTCCGCAGGTCAATCACTCAACTCTATTCCCAAGCTATAAAGTAAAAATGCAGGTCACATTTGAAAAAAGCTCAAAGCAAGCTGCAAAACAATGCTGAAATGTAGAGGTTTACGTGGTATGGAGGACTGCTGATCTACTGAAATGAAGCAAGCAACAAAACAAAAATTCACTGTATAATTATACTAATATACAGCAATTTACTCTAGAGACAAAAGGATCATGTAGTCCTACAGCAGGCAACTTGCATTAAATGATGAGAAAAAAAACAGCTGAGGACAAGCAGGAAGTACAGGTAGCTAAAAAGCAACTGAAGCAAAATGGATTTGGTACTCCCATTAAAAACCACAATCTTCAATAAAGTTGTCAAGCGTCCACCAATTATCACATCTGCAAGCAAAATAAGCCTTTTTAAATTTCTGCCATTTCAAATTTACTGCACCATTGCATTTAACTAGCACAGAGAAAACCATGACAACAGCGCAGAGCAGCTCCAGTACGTTCTCTTACACTTGATCCTGATTTTCCTTTCAAAGGTCACATGCGTGCACGTACCGATGTTCTCTCTGGGCAGGGTTTAGTCTGTGGTTATGCAAATAATTCTTCACCAGCAACAGATCTTAAGCCTCAGATCCTCCCTCCACTGCTCATTCCTGTTCCATCCTGAGACAGAGGCTGCTTCTTCCTCAACGCATTAGCACTACTCTTTCTTCAGCTGTTCCCTAAACTGGAACTATGAATTACATAGGTTTTAAAGGAAACAAAATAAGACATAAACAAAAAAGCTTTATGCATGATTGCAACCTGTATCATTTCACCATTTCAGTTTAGAGAGCTGTCAAACCAACATTTATGCCATTAAAATTAACAGTATCACCTAATAGCAGATGGTAAATCTGCCACAAAGACAGTCAGTCACTTCATATTACACCTAGCAGAAATGAGGGGGAATAGCTATAAATTGGAGATTTAGACTAGACATAAGGAGGAATTTCTTCACCATGAGGGTGGCGAGGCACCGGCACAGGTTGCCCAGGGAAGCTGTGGCTGCCCCATCCCTGGAGGTGTCCAAGGACAGGTTGGATGGGACCTTGGGCAGCCTGAGCTAGTGGGAGGTGTCCCTGCCCATCACAGTGGGGCTGGAACTAGATGGTCTTTAAGGTCCCTTCCAACTCAAACTATTCTATGCTTCTATTTTGCTCTGCAAGGAGTTACTGAATGCAACTGGAAGCACTTGAAAAAACAATATTACTACATAAAGACTTGCAACTCAAGAGTCCTAATAACCAAGTACTTTGAATTGAAGCAGCGGATGTGTCATTCCCACTTCAATGCTGTCTTGGGGATCTATTCTCCAGGGACTAAAACATACTTGATAAAGATCCAGATGCAACACTTAAGCATTTATTTTGCACAGATAGCACTTAACACAACTGAAGTTTTGATCAACAGATCACAGTTATCAGTGCTGAAGAAAACAAAAGAGAACCATCACACACGAGAAGAGTCCTTATTTTCTGCTTCTCAGACCACCACAGCTTCTCAAAGCCCTTCAACACCCTAGAGGGAATCCCAGTTCACTCCATGCCACAGGACCCTACTAACACTACAGCTATTGTGAGAATACATTCTCACATCATCAGTGCCAGTTTACATCAACTGGGGACAGCAGCACTGCTTGACACTATTTGAGTTGGCCTCCAGTTTCATTTCCTTGGGCGCCTGGTTTCCAAACTTTTAGAGAAAGGCTGATTTTAAGAGTGGTGAGAAATCTTACTAGATTTCAGAATCTCGTAGTGATTATAATACAATACCATTTTTCACATTTCTTGGTGTCCAACTGGCTTCTCCACAGTCTCTACGGATGTAGGGTAGGAATACAGCTCATGGAAACAGCCTGCAGAAGTACATTTTGGTTCTCCTTACGAAGCTACATTAGGCAACAAACAGATGGGGAAAGCAAAGGGAAATCATCCTGCAACTTAACCAGCAAGATGGAATAACACTTGGAGTGACCATTTATGTATACATCTGCCTCTTTCTAACCAGAGACGTAGCCAAGACCTTCAAAGCTGAACTTCTTTAAAAAGAGAAAAAAGTTTCCTATGCTCATGTTATTAAATATGTGATGAAAAGCAGAGTAAAACTAAATTAAATTGTAATATCAATGTGAGCATGAAGTATCCTAATGCTGCATTAGAGCTGCTCTGAGATTTGCACGGCACTGTGGAACAGCTACAGCTGTTAATACCTGAATAGTCAAGGCACAGAGTTCTCCCCAGTCCTCTCCCACAGCTGGTGGGGGAAGAGCGAGCTAACCAGCAGCTTCTCATGAATGGTTTGTCCATTCACATACTAAGTATTTATTACGCAAATAGCTAACTGGCTTGGAACATATAATCTAGATATTTTACTACTTCAAGAGATCTATGACACAAATCTTTTTTTGCTTTCCCTCTCTCCAGTTCTTACAGCTGATGAACTACCTCAGACATCTTAACTATGTGAGAACTATGTAGTTTCTATGTTTTGTGTTGAAACCTGAAGTTGTTTGCCTACTATTGAGTCTAGCTGTTGAGAAAGCCTTGTTTGATGTGCACAAAGTCAGCCAACAAGATCATCAGGTCCACTGGCACACAGGTCTTAGAAGAGGCTGAGATCACATCAAGTACAGCTGCTTTTACAGGAACTTGAATCAGTTACTCAGAAAGATTCTAAAAACAATGCTTGCATCTTCAAATTTGATTTCAATTAGAATGTGTTCTCTGATAACAGTGAAGAGGTGCAGTGATATAACATACCCTCAATTCAGAAAAGTTGGCATGTAATGAGCCCAAGGACTTGCAAAATCTTTCATTACTAGCAGTCACTCACCTTTTTTATCAAGTACAAGTAGGAACAAGTACTCACGAACAGCAGCTCAGGGTGGTGGTATGAACATCCAGAGCAATGTTATTTACCTATTTTCTTACCCAGTGGTTTTACCCAAGTGGAAAGCCACAAGACCACTTGGGGATATTACCACTTGATTCACTTGCAGAACTTGCCACACGGAATCTGAACCTCTCCTTAACCCCCCATAAAAAACTTTTTCTTAGGAAAAATCATAATTCCCTATCTTTCCCAAAATACAGTCTTGTCTTACGAATCCACCAGAAAGGCTAACGTAGATGTAGCACTTAGGGACATTGTTTAGTGGTGGACCAGGCAGTATTAGGTTTATGGTTAGACTCAATTATCTTAAAGGTCTTTTCCAAATGAAATGATCCTATGATAACCTTGGATACCTTTGCTTTGTAAGGCAGTACAAAGATGACTATACTGCCACTTCTCCAACTGTAATCAGGAAAAAACTGAGAATCAAACTGAGGAATGTGTAGATGTGTTCCCAATAACATATAGTAGCAGTCAGAACTTCACCAGCTCACACATGAACATTGATGCATGTCATACACCCTAGCAACACTGAAAATTCACAGAGCTGTGACTGTATTTGCTCAGAGCTAGAACATAAGCTCTGAGGTTCACCAACTTCATACTCCACACAACTATAATAACAAGTAATAGCTGAGGCAGCAGCCACAAAAGAGAAACTCCTCATCTTGGCAGAGCTCAAAAAGGGCTCTCTCCAGCCTCCAGCAGCAGCCCTCCACCATGGATTTGTGGCTTTATGACGGAGAAGGCCTTGCCACTGCCAGTTGGATGCGCTTCTAGACTGCTGGAGATGCACTTGGTTAGGTCTTCAGTCTGCTTCACTCTCCCTTTACCTCCAGTTCTTGCACTGAAGGCATAGTCTCACTTTCAAAATTTCACATTCTTATTTAAAAAAAAAAAAAAAACAACACACCTGAGCAAGGTTTTCAAAGTTACTGCAATTTATTATCAAAAGATGTCTAGTGTTCTGAAAGCTATAAACCTTGGGAAAGGCAGTAAGCATGCATTATATCCTTACAAATTATATGCCGTACAAATACAGACAAAGAATTAGCTCTGCTGGATTCCAAACCCAAATGCAATAACAAATGAAACAAGCTCCATTCTCTAGCACATCCCCTTATTTTGGTCATGGTTCTAAAAGGCTCATGATCATACACTGCGACTGTTAGCTACCTGTCCTTCCCTCAGGAAGGGGCAGAACTAAGTGGTGCAAAATGAAGCTCTGGCAGAGAATAGTGGAGCTACATGTACTTCTCATCCTGACACAATTCCCTTCACTACGCACTATGAACTAAGAGAAAAGGAAAATTATCAGAAGAACAGCTATTAAGACCTGAAACAACAGCAAGAAAGAAATGAACTACCGAATTGTGCAGAAGCAAACAAGGTATTCGTCTCCTTAATTGCTTGCACACACATGGGGGCAAGATCACTCACCCACAGCAAGCCACAGTCTCAGAGCCATGCAAATCACACAGCTGGCAGCACACAAATCGGGTATCAGTGACATCTGTACTCAAGAGATGAACTGAGCATGTAGCATGTGGTGTCAAAGCAGCACAGAAACAACAGAAGTAGTCACAAATTGCAAGAGATACAGCTTTACGTTACCTGCACCATCGATCACTGGTCCCTAGATGACAGTTTTTGAAAGTCAGTACAGAGAGACCAAAGGGGAACTGTGCAGCACTTTCAAAGCTAAGAACACGTTCCTCTTTATCACACACTACTGAAAGATCACAGATTCCCCGTTTTCTTTCTCCTCCAATTTGTTCAGTATTCTCAAAACTAAGCATCACTCTCCACACCAGTCTTATTAGTTAACCAGCCATTTCAACCAGTCAGTCAGTTAGTTTTCTTTCACCACTCAGTAAGATTCAGCATTACCAATCCCAAAATAACTCCCACCACTACAGCTTCAAAATTAGCATTGCAACAATTACACCTATTTCTTTTAATGTTGCTGCAACAAACATCAGGCTAAAACAGAAAAAAAAAAATTAGCAGCAAGACAAATGGAAGGCTATTTTGACACTTAAAGGTTTCCCAACCCTCTCAACCTACTCTACTAACACAAAAACCATTTCCTGGAGTTCACTCTAACCCCAAAATCTGCAGTATTGTTTCCATTCCAGATAATTCAAAAGTAAAACACTTTCAGAAGTATGCATCTGCATGGTGCTCAGCGAGGATGACAGAAACAACTATTTATTAGTTACTCATTCAGTCTCTCTCAGTATGCCTTGAATACATATATATATATATAGTAGTTTTACTAGACAAGATATTATAACAAGTAATTTTACTGAGAAAAATATAAATACATTGAGGAGTTGCCCAGGAGTGTGAAACATGCCTTTGTGCTATTTCGGTTAATATAGATGTTTTTGAAAACTCTAGCTCTTTCCTCTTTAAAGCCTTCCACCTACAAAAGAACAATGCTTCAGACAGGCAGCAGCCTCCATACAATAGTTGTTCTCTGCTATACCAGGGCATTTGTCTCCTAGGAAACAAGAAAAAAAAAAAAAAGACAAAAAGTATCCAGTATGTTAAATATGCAAACAAATTAGGTCACACCAGTCATATTTCACTCAATGGAGCGAGAATCCACAACTCATTATGTTTTGGAGTACAGGATTAGTTTTTCAGTAACTGCTCAAAAAAAAAAAAAAAATCTTTTTTTCACAGGCATCTCTCAAATACACTGCCTTTTAGGAAAAAATGCAAGATCAGCAAGGAAGGGCTATACCTACAGCATGAAAATACATGTTGTTTTAATGCAAGGGAAAAGAAAAAACATTCTTAATGCAAGTGTATTCTAACTAGCCAGATCTCTGAATAGCCTACCAAATTCTGAGCAAAGCATTGCCAAAGGCAAGTCACACCAAACCAAAGCCTATTATTCTATTTCAAAACCTTACCAAATTCTAGGCAAGTTTCCGCTGTGCTTGTCTACAGCCTATAATTGGCTTCTTAATACACAGACCAGGCCAAGCCTCACTGCAGTAGGAAGTAGAGGAAACAGAACAGAGAAAACCACACTTTTGAACAATACTTTTCACTGTCCTGAAGCTAATACATCAGCAGTCATTTCCCAAGCACCCATGAAAAAAAAAGGAGAAGATCCAGGGAAGGGTGAGCAGGTCAGTCTCAAAAAAAAAAAAAACAAACCGAAACAAACAAAAAACCCCCCAGAAATCCAACACCCATACACCACCACACACACACAAAAAACCCCACACCAAAAACCCCAAGAGTTGCATGCCCCAGTCTTAAAATTCCCCCACTGCTTACTGACTTCCAGGGAATTCTTATTTCAGAGAAGAAAACCAAGCTGCACAAGCCCAACGGAATATTGTTAGTAACATGGGTCTTCATTATTACACTTGGAATGATATTTCAAGAATATGCTTGGTCAGAGGCGTGACAGAATCACAGAATCACAGAATAACCAGGTTGGAAGAGACCCACCGGATCATCGAGTCCAACCGTCACAAGGTTGTGACGTCACAAGGTGGGTAAATTTGAAAATACATGAGAGACTTCAGAAAGGAAAATTTACCAGTCTGCTTAACCCTTTAACCAACAATATCATGAGGATGAAAATATATATATATTGTCCAGCCTGCCAGTCACAATGATTAATGAACAATAACACAAGAACAATTAATGTTTGTCCATCTTGCTCGACATACTGTTTCACTGTAGATTCTTATCAACAATTTTGCAAAGACAATCAATCTTGTCTAGCTTGCTGAGTTCAAACCCAAAATACCCTTTAAATCCCTCCGAACAGTTACAAGAGATTGTTGAGACTTGTATTTATAAAATCGAGTTGATTTTATTAAGAATAATCGATTATAGCAACTAGTGATTTAATAGGGTTCAGTAGGGGGGGAATAAGATACTGTTCATGACAATATATTGAAAGTCAAGCACCCAAACACATACATGCATACAACAAGCAATGATATACACACAACAATAACACCCAGATGTAAGTAAAAATAACATGGAGATAGAAGATACGTAGTTAAGGTTAAAGTACAGAGAGATACTAATAATTAGCTTGATGTTAATAAGATATATATTTAGCACATATAACACAAAGGTTTTACCGTGACGGAATCTGGGGGCGGGGTTAGGGATGGTACCAAGTCCAGCTAGTCAGTTGATCCCTAAAATTTCAATACCATTTTCCTCTCCAGACTTTCCCTTTGTTTACATTTCTTAAAGTAACTTGCACTTTGGGGCAGAGGTTTAGGTGCATCTTGAGTGACTGAAGCCATTATGTCAAGCCCTGCTAATTGGTGGAGGAAAGATTCCTGCTTTGCTTGCCAAAACTTAAATGTGCATGCCCAGTAGGAGTGGTTTGGGGAGTTTTGCCTCAGAGGAGGCAGGTAACCTTAGGTGTGGAGGCGAGTTTTAGTATTACGATGACATTACAATGATGATACAGGTCAGCTGGAGGGCTGGATTGTCAGAGCGGCAACTGGAATTCATCTTATTGGAAAATAATTGCTGACAGCAGGAGTTTTCTATGCCTGCTCCCAGATGTCTCATCCCCCACTTCAGATAGTAAGATGCCCTTGATGCATGTGCATGTTGCATTCTTCACTGACTTTGCTTTTGAAATTCTTGTACTCAGCCCATGGCGAGGGGTGAGGGGCACCCAGTCCCATTTCTCCCCATATTTAGCTTTATTCCCACAAGAAGGAAAAAGTACAATTATTTACATTGTTAAAGCACCTGTCCTAGTACCCACAGGAAACATGGGGTAGTAGAGTCATTCCAAATGAAGCATCACAAAACTTTATCTCATGATTAGCCTGTTCAAAAGCACAGGAATCACCTAGAACAATAATAAATGAACAAAGCATCATATGTCGTGAAAGGGCCATGCCAGCAAGCTTAAAAACCGTCAGCTGAATCATACCACTATCAGTTCAGAGAACAATAAATTCTGCACTGTAGCTATGTGCTCCCTCTCTGACCCTGAGCTACTGCTAAACGAATCTCTTCAGTTCATATTAGACAGGGACCTATAAAAAAAGTGTGCTGGTCATAACTGAGGGTGGAAAGACTCAGGAAAAAAAAAACAAACCAAAACCAGAACAAACCACCAATGCTATTTGATTTGCTTCTACAGTTTTTGCAAATCACAGTGTGACAATAGGCAGTTACAGTCTACCACATACTTCAGGTACTGTTCCTGTTTGCCAATTTTCCAGCCTGCAGAAGAGAGTAGCATGAACATCAAATGTGCCCTCATGAACCCTTGATGTCTGTTTCATTAGTTATGGCATAAAGGTATGAGAAAAGTTCAAGGAAATGTTATTATTTCATCAGCCAGCAAAGGACAGGGAGGAGCTATACATAAAAGTTGATCTTCTGAACCCACAAACAACAGCAGTTCACAAAAAAACATTCACAAATGGTACAATTTCAGAACCAAAACAGAAGGAAGCATCATCAGCTGACAAGAATGGTAGAACTCCTGCAATTAAATTTACAAGTCCTTAGCAACCTTTTAGGGTATCTCGCCACCACCCTAACTCTTTCTACCAAAATATTCTTGAACTTATCAGAATTAAGCAGAAGTTTATATTCCTTTACATCACCACAAACAGCTTGGAATAGTTCATGTTCTCTTCATGGAGAAGCTTTGCTGTTTAAAACAAACAAGGTTAAAAAAAAACACAGTTACAATAGCAACTCTCCAGAGAAGCACCTAATAAAGAAAGATCAACTTTCTTAACCCAAGCATTAGTTCACAAGTTCACATCATGAACCCGCTATGGTTTGTATCAGTGAGGTCACCAAGAAAGAACTACAGAGGTACCATGCCACTGCTCCTCAGTGAAGATGCTGCACAGACACTGGCTTTCCCACTTCTCCTGCTGTATGACATGGAAATCCAGGATGCCAGCTTACAGGACTATTTCTCTGGCACCTGCCAATAGCACTAAATTTACTGAAGAAAATTTTAAAAAACACATTTTTCACTCTGTGTGTGTGTGCTTGCTTTCCTTGCCCTCTTACCCCACCAACAATGTAGCTTTCAGTTGCCTCATCAGCATAACAAAGGGAGCAGCAGCATCTTCCTACTTTCCTCTCTCCAAATCTATGAAGTCAATTATATAACTCAAGATAATTTAGCAACTGTGGATAAAAACAGGTCTAAGCTTAGGCATGCTTTGGTTTAAGGTTTTCACAATGCAGAATGTTATTAGCTATGACAAAATGAGATACTCTATGTAGTCATTCAGGAGAGTTATTTGAATTACCACTGGCATTTGTTCACTGCTTCCAGGTTTGGGGAATTAGAGAAAGAAACACTGTTAACAGATTGATCCTGAACACTGTCCAGATCCCTTTAGTTAGTTCTCCCACTCTTCCTGTGAGCAAGGAGTCACCAGGCCCATTATAGTGCTCCTCACCTAACCTAACAGCAGTATAATTCTATTTTGAATAGTTATTGAATATAAATTTCAATTACCATAACAAGTGAAATCTGCTGTAAGAGTAATCTATTTGTCAAAAGCTAAAGGCTAAAGAAGGTACTGCAAAAGAACTGATTTTCTGAGTGGGTTTTTTTTTGATTTTTCAATTCATAAGACACTTCACCCAAGGTGGGGGATGGAAGGAACATTTTTCCCTGCTGGTCTTGGAATAACGTTTCAAGCAGCAGATTTTTTGATCCTGCTTGTCTGCCATTATAAGCACCACGCGTGAAAACTGTGATTAAAGATCTGGGGACATTAATCCTGTTTCTCTTGCATCTCATTACTTCATGCATCTGCATTAAGCACTACTAAAGAAGTTCCAGGTACCTAACAAACGGAGGTAAAAAATAAGCCCCAAGAAACAGCTACCCCATTAGCAGGCAGTTTGGCAAGGCTACTGTTTCATTAAGCAGCAAGGAAGCAGTTAAAGCACTTAGTGGTTGATTCCAGAGGTATTTCATTCAAAGACATTAAAATAAATCTGATTACGAAGATAGTAATGGCATTTAGCGCTTGTTAATTCCAACTGGTAGGCAGAACAGCAATTCTATAGTTGGACCCACAATTACTTCCAAACACTACTACACGCTTATACAATTTCTATAATTACTATGATACTTTTAAGGGAAAATCTGAAAACTTGCTCTGTTTTTAAAGGGCACTTACACAATTTAGAAACCTCTGATTAACGTTCAACATGGATTTCAGTGTGCTGTATTAGCAATAAGAAAATTCTTAACAGCCTCCATCCATCTGAAGCCACTTCTGATGACGGCCACAGCTTATGCTACTTTTGAAAGTTTTATGAAATTTTCTTTCCTCTAAACTAAGCCTTTGCAAATTAGGACTCCTTTTCCACAGTACACAAAGGCAGTGCCACTGATTTCAGGTAAGACTCTAAGTGCTTGATGTCTATCCTTGTCCAGCTGAGGTCTACATAACTCTTCACAGAAGAAATAATTTGATGGCCACACTTAGCTTCATTCAAGCACTGGAAAACATTGTTGAGACTGTTCCCTCCAGAACCCACTCAGAAGATGCAGATAATCAGACTGATAGTTTTATTAGATGCCGCCATGGCCCAGTCAGAACTTAAAGATCATGATCACAAGGAAGAAGATTGGGGCAGGGGGGAAATGTCCCATCAGCTTGAAAAGACTATAGTTTTGAAGAAAGAAAATGAAACTGCTGGAGAAGCCTTCATGGCTTTACATGCTTTCCTGAAAAATTAGAAGAGGATATGAAATTCACATACAGAGTATGAATACACTCACACTCAAATTTTACTTTTAAAACTATTTTCCAAGAGGCAGCCTGATTAAATAAGAAAGATAGCTGCTTTGCTGTGGAGGCTTACATTCGAAGCCAAGTTATATCTACATTAAAGAGAAACCATTTAGTCATTGCAAAACCATGGAGAATCTCCATATCCATAATCCAGAGAGCAGTGGATCAGATAAGCAGAGGACCAGAACAACCCTGCATTGGGGACCAGCTAGCAAGTACATAAATGGAAAAACAAAGGAACAGTTTTTCATGTCTTACATGATGTTCAGGGACTAAAGATGAACCACTCACTGAAAAACAAATCCTCCCCAAAAAAATACATACACAGTTGGTTCAGGGAATTTACATAGCCAATTTTGTGACATTCCATCCCACCAATGAGTAGCTCCTTGTCTGCCCTCTGGGAGTTAAAGATCCCCTATATGAACATTGTAAGACACTGAGCTTCAAGAAAATAAAAACCCATTGGAGAAAACACTTGACCCACTGCTGTGCCCTCAGTCACACACACACAATGGCAACACAATGGTTCTGCCCTTTCTAACACTCTGCTTGCCTTCATGAGGAGGCAAGAAATCAGCCGTATATCTTCAGCAGCAGCCATAAAACGCACAAAAATAGTTCTCTGGGCAGCATACAAAGGAAAATGACTTGAGCATCTGATGAAACTCACACTGCTAATTCTTTTCTCTGCACAGTGCTCCAGTCACTCAGTACATAAAACATTTGGAGCGACTGGACTGCTGTTCCTATTCAGCCCGGTGGTAAAAGACTGTGACTGATAGAAATTTTTGAGAAAAAGAAGAAAGTCAAGGGAAGATGATGGAGGAAGATCTGATCTGCTATTGCAGTGTCAGCCAAGAGTGGCCACAGGAGACCTTTGTATTTTAATTTATGCTCTCTCAGTCAGGCTGAGGAGCAGCAGCTGCTGCAGTAAGCATGGAGAACGCATGGCTGTCAGCAGAGCAGACAGGAGGGCAGTCCTTAAGTCCACTACCCTGTGGAGAGAAGAAAGAGAGCAGGAAAAGATTTCCCCAGCAGGGACCCCTCATCGCAAAACCAGCTTCTGGCTGGCAAGAGCAAAAGCTGCCCCCTTCAACAAGTCACAGTGGTATTGGTATGGCGCAGAAATGGAAAAGCAGGATCAGGGTAAAAAAATTAATTACATATACACACAAACATACCTCTGTATATATAAAGAATAAACATCCTAACCTACACTGACCATGTCAGATTTTATTAATTCTACTAGGAACCACATTTCCTAGCAGTTACACCTTTGGGATCATACCTAACCTAAAGCATTAAATCCAGTTTGCAGGATGGGTTTGTTTCTCATCCAGTAGAATCTATCATATTGAAGATCAGGGCACAGTCCAGAACACAGTTATAAAGCAAGTACCAAGGAGGGGGAGAGAGGAATCAAGTCTTTGCAGCTGCCAAGAAAACATGAATTAATCCAATTACTTCAAAAATATATGTAGCAAAAAAAAAAATTAAATAAGAAAAATCCTCACACCACAAAACCACACACCCAAAAACTTAAGAAAACCAAAACTAGTAACCAAACAAAAATAACATGCCTTTAAACGTCAAGTCTAAAGTCCTTTGTTCCATTGTCCAAGTTTTCATTGAAGTGCTTCTAAAATAGAAACTCATGCAGCAAATAAAACAGATTTCAGGATGAACAGCTACCAAACTGTTTTCTCAGGCCTATTTTTTTTAAGGTTTTCTATTGGAACAGGAATTCAGCCTAAGAAGTTGTTTACCTGGAAATCTAATTCCCAATGGGATCAGACCATGGACCTGGATCCTGGGAACAAGGGCTTACAAGGCATTCAGAAGCACTCATTTATTATTTCTTACTAAAACAAGAAGTCTTAGAATGCTGTAAGCTTGGGTTTGGTTTTTTTCCCAAGTCTAGTAAGCTAGCTTAAATCTGAAGTCAGCCTCTGCATACTTGGCTAGCTTTAAAGTATATGATCTTTTCTGGCCAGAGTCATACCACCAGGTTACGTTGCCATCTTCTCTATCTCCTCTTCTCTCTGTTAGCCATTAAACAGTAGCAGTCATCCATACCACTTATGTTCTTCCTTCCCTCCAACGATTATTATGCAAGTACACAGGAAAAGCCTCATATTTTATTTCAGGTGTCAAATGCTGTGATATAATGTAAAATTACTTTTATAAATTTGTCTTGATTAAAGAATTTGCTTGGGCTACAGTATACCCTTAGGGATGTTACGTTTACACAGCATCAATGACTCCACTGTACTGTCCAGGCACTGACTTACCTTATGCAAACCCTCAAGATTGTACTCTTAACACGACACTGGCCTCTGTCCCAGAGACAGTGCTACACTTGAGCTTTTCTGTTGAAGCTAACTGCTAGAGTCTTCCAAAATAGTAAACAAAGGAATAGTTTGGTGCCTGCCTGAGAACACTCTTCAGATCCACCTTCCCATCACAGAATTCTCATCTCTCATTTATTATTTTATTACTAAATAAGGAGCCAACGTAACCAATGGCAGAATTTAATAAGAATTTTGGGAGAGTAGGGTACCTTATTTCTTCCTTTTGTGGAGCAAGGGGAAGAGCAAATGAAAACGGACAGAACTGCAGGCAACTGCAATCCTACATAAAAACTGCCAACTACATACTTTGTTGTTAAACATGACCTGGGCTGAAAATGGTTAATTCGCTACAACTGGAGAAGCTGTGTAAAGATCCAAGTAGGTCACCACCTGGAAACTTACAGCTCCTCTTCTCAGCAGCAAGGTTTTTCATCTGTGACATCTAGCTGTAGTTGCCCTGGACTGGTACACTTGCTTGACTTTAAACACCTCCAACATTTGTAATTCAACCATCTGAATTAGTGAAAAGGAAGGAATCTGAAATTTGTTTCTTAATGTTATTGTGTGGAAATGTCAAAGGCAGGGTATGGCAGGGAGCAGAGAAAAGGTGTTTCAAACTATATTCTTCAGATGCATGATTTTCAGCGTGGTTTCACAGAAGCTAAGCAGACGAACATGAAAGTTAATTGACTCCAAGCTGCAGAATGCTTTACTACCTGCCTGTTGGAATCCCACCTCTCCCAAAGAAGGCCAAAACTCACAGGAAAAAGGTACAACTAACTACTGGATGTAGAGTAGTGGTCAGAGAGTAGTGGTCAATGGATCAAAGTCCAGATGGAGATCTGAGACAAGTGGTGTCCCTCAGGGGTCCATACTGGGACTAGTGCTGTTTAATATCTTCATCAATGATATAGACAATGACATGGAGTGCACCCTCAGCAAGTTTGCAGATGACACCAAGCTGAGTGGTGCAGTTGGCACACCAGGACGGGATGTCATCCAGAGGGACCTGGACAGGCTGGAGAAGTGTGTCTGTGAGAACCTCATGAGGTTCAACAAGGCCAAGAGCAAGGTCCTACACCTGGGTTGGTGCAATCCCTGTTTTCAGTACACGATGGGGGATGATGTGATTGAGAGCAGCCCTGCAAGAAGGACTTGGGGCTGCTAGCTGATGAGAAGCTCAACATGAACAAGTCTTACGAGGAGCGGCTGAGGAAACTGGGGTTGTTTAGCCTAGAGAAGAGAAGGCTGAGGGGAGACCTTATTGCTCTCTACAACTACCTGAAAGGAGACTGTGGAGAAGGGTGCTGGCCTCTTCTCCCAAGTGACAGGTGACAGGACAAGAGGAAATGGCCTCAAGCTCTGCCACGGAAGGTTCAGGCCGGACATCAGAAAAAAAATTCTTCACAGAAAGGGTCATTGGGCACTGGAACAGGCTGCCCAGGGAGGGGGTTGAGTCACCTTCCCTGGAGGCATTTGAGAGACGGGTGGATGAGGTGCTGAGGGGCATGGTTTAGTGATTGATAGGAATGGTTGGACTCGATGATCCAGTGGGTCTTTTCCAACCTAGTGATTCTGTGATGAGCTGGCAATGTGCGCTTGCAGCCCAGAAAGCCAACCATAACCTGGGCTGCATCAAAAGAATTGTGGCCAGAGGTCAAGGGAGGGGATTCTGCCCCTTTACTCTGCCTCTGTGAGACCCTATCTGGAGTATTGTGTCCAGTTCTGGAACTCTCAACATAAGGAAGACATGGAACTGCTGGCACCAGCCCAGAGGAGGGCTACAAAGATGATCAGAGGGCTGGAGCACCTCAAACAGGGACAGGCTGAGAGAGTTGGGCTTCTTCAGCCCAGAGAATAGAAGGCTTCAGGAGACCTTACAGCAACCCTCCAGTACCTGAAGGGGCTACAGGAAAGCTGGGGAGAGACTATTTACAAAGGCTTGCAGGGATAGGACTAGGGGCAATGGGCATAAACTGGAGAGGGGCAGATTTATATTAGACATAAAGAAGAATTTCTGCACTATGAGAGTGGTGAGGCACTGGCATAGGTTGCCCAGGAAAGCTGTGGTTGCCCCATCCCTGGAGGTGTTCAAGGACAGGTTGGATGGGGCCTTGGGCAGCCTGATCTAGCAGGAGGTGTCCCTTCCCAGGGCAGGGGGTTTGGAACTAGATGATCTTTAAGGTCCCTTCCAACCCAAACCGTTCTATGATTCTATGTCACATCCTTCAGAAAGTTAGAGGTTCAGGACCAACCAAGCAAACTCACAAAACAAGTCCATCTAGGGATACTAAATACAAAGATCCTAATCCTGGCTCAGAAAGGCTAAATATTCAGAGCATATTCCCTAAGAGTTATCACTATCTACCTGCCTTGTTTGTTCACCTTTCACCAGCTGTCTACCACTGGCCACTGTTCTAAGGATACTTACCTTAAGTGGATCTTTTGTCTGATCCGATATGATCATTAGTATGTTCTCTTTGTTGCATTTCTAAAAAGGTTCTTTGAGGACTGCCTTGACAGTGGCAACTTATTTAAGTTCCTTTCTATATCAGGAAATGCTTTAACCCAAATATAATGTTAGATGTCAGGGAGAGGAGGAGAGCTCAACTAGAACATTTCACAGCATTTCACATCACCCATAAAAGCTTCAAAACAACTTTCTGTCCAGCCTTGTGCAAGTTTTCATTCTTGCATTATATCCAAGAACATTCCTTTTTATTTCAAATGCAAAATGCCCATTATTAAAAGAAAGCATTGATTTATTAGCTATTATTAACTATATTTGAATTTAAATGAATGCTTTAATTATTCTATGTATTCTTGTTCAAGAGCCACCTTTAATAAAGCTCAGAAAATTACTTCCAGTTCTCACTTTGAAAGTTAGACTATTACTCCTTTGGCTCTCAGTTTCTTTACCAACGATCATAGTTCGTTATGATATTTCACAAACAATTTCATAACCTCACCCTACTCTCGGTCTAAATACTGAGAACTCATTTTGAAATTTCATAACAGTTCTTAGAGACCACAAAGTCCAAACTGCTGTCATTACCTCAGGTTAAGTCAAAGAAGAATTTTCATCAGACACACACATTCACCCCAAAACTGAAGGGAGAAAGAAAAAAGCACACCTTTATCACCTTTCAGTAAAGTACAGTAGAAATATTTCAGGCAAACTTATACTGGGTCACATGAGATATCTTCCTATGTATTAATGGCTTATTTTCCATAACTCAGGTAGTAACTGTAGTTCTGCAGATTTCAACATACCTTTCACTACACAGGCTTTCTTAATTCAGCCTGGGGATGGTCAAAGGTATTTGACCTTAAAAACAGTAGGCAAATGACAACATATCCACAGACATAAGGGCTAATTAACATGAAATATTTTCAAGAGACAGTCTTCAGTCTATGGTGGGGTTTTTTTCAGATTTGATCTGTCCATAGATATGACTAATTATGCCAAATATTAATTGCACAGTTGGTGTTTAGACAACACTCAAAGAATCCACACAGCTTTAACTCAAGGCAGTTAAACCAGTTAGGTGTTTCAGTAGCAAAACGGTCTACCAGACACATCGTGACCTCTGTAGAGTCATTCTCCTCCCATGTCACTCTTCCCCAGCCCCTAAGCTGGTTTATGAAGCCAAATCTTATGTTGCACACTGCGACACAAACTATTTTAAGCTTTTTTTTGCCAGCAAAGACACCATCTTGAAATGCTCTCAGAGTAAACCATCAAAACCTCCCAATTCCCTCTGAATTGCATGGTACCCCAGCTGAAAATTAAAAAATACTCAGAAAGATGCCTTTTTATCACATCTTTCATACAATACAGAATACAGCCCATTTATTTATATATACATATATAAGTGTTCTAGGTATTTAAGAGTTATGAAAATAAACAAAGTTTACAGAAATAGACTACACAATCTTGAAAGAAACATTTTTTCAATTCCTCACCAGTAAAACTTATCTTCAACTTGTTTAATAGAGTTGTAGGTGCACTGACATATTGTTTCTTAACACACACAAAAAAAAAGACCAAGATTCTTTCCCTTAGGAAACTCTCTTGCACTGAATCTAGTCAAAAGGTAAGGCTCAGCACATCTCCTCCAAAACCTTGGAGCAATTTTTGGCTCTGTGGGTTAACGGTTCATTTGAAGGTACATGAAGTTTAGCAGATTAAGGATTCAGTGCAATAGCTCAAAAAAGTTCTTCATCTCCCTTAGTGGTACTGTAAGTCAAAAAGCAGGGAATGTTAACCTTGCCTTTAGAAAAAAAAAAAAAACCCAAAAAACATAATAAGAACCAGTTTTACGTTTTTTTAAAGCCTTTCTTAAGGGCAAAGGGAAAGATGGGTTTTGCCATTTACTTTTAATAGTATTGAAACCATCAGTATTATCACAGACTGTAACTATCTACTCATGCTGTGTTACCACAAGCTGCTGAAACAACCTAACAGCAGAAAATAAACACAATATTCACCAAGTTTTGCATTTAGACAGACCGTTTTTACCTTTTCTCTATCAATCACCAAGACAAACAAAACTACTTTGAGACGTTCAGTTTCCATTCATCTATAAAAGGATTTTCAGGCTTGATTTATATACATAGCTCCTTTTATGCTTTGTTTACAGAAATTCTTTTATGTGCCACACTTGCTTACTCAATAAGACACCATTAGCAGTAATGGAACGTATTTCATGCAGAAGCCATTATCTTTATCCTAAGTTGTTAAAGTTCAGAAGCCATCAATAAAATGTGCAGATCTCTTATTTGGCTAATGGTAGACCACATAAGTAGTGGTACTTAACAGATGAGCACTAGCAGCTTCATCAGACACAGATTTATCATGAAGTTGCTGCTATTACGTACCTGTCTGGGAAACGCAAGAGACTGTTCTCAATACAGTACTTTGCTAGTTAATTTGCTAGTAATTTGCTAGTTAAAAAACAACAGTGGTGATCAGCTTGCTGCCCAAATCAGTGACGAGGCACACAACCTGCAGAAGCCACTGTTAAGTGATATTTCAGCATATGCAAAGCTACTTCATACAAGCACACCACAACTAGAGAGATTGCAGTCACAATTGTCTGCTGTGGATGAACTCCCTGTGCTTCAATAGCTAAGTTTTCTCAATGCTACAAGTATTAGAGTCACATATAGCTCCTGTAATTGAGGGGAAGTTTTCATTTAAAGGATCAAAGTGGTCACACAGGATGCTCACACAGAGACACAAACTGGCAGAAACATTGCCTGATAAGCTCCACTTTCTCCTCCTTGGTTAAACTAGTGTATCACACTTTTTGTCAGCTCTTGGCTACTTAGGCAACTGAAGTAATTGCTGCAGCTCTTTCAAAAGTCTTTTCAGTGTTTTGTTTGGAGGACCTGTTTTGGCTTTTCCACCCCCCTTTATTTTTGGGTTTGTTTTTTTTTTTTTTTAGAAAAAAAAAAGCAAACAAAAAACAGACATTGCTTGAAAACCAATTATGTAGCTGCCACCAAGTAATTCCCATTGAAGTCAACAGAAGCTGCTCTAATGCAGAGGTCTCTAACAAGGACCCAAGCATTTACAGTGCTGAAAGCCTTTGTGCTCTATACCATGAGCAGATGAAGGCGAGCTATGCAGGGGGCTCATTCAAAATTAATACTACATCAGGAAGTGGATGAGGGAGAGGGAAGGCACTTAATAATTGATCCACAGTTTGTTTTCCGCGAATTCTTAAAAGTCTTTGTGTACATGTTTGATTTGGTTTGCCTTTCTGTGTTTGGTTTTGGTTTTTTCAAGCTAGAGAGTTTCTAAACTAAAGTTCTATTGACAAAATAGAGTGAAACAATGACAAGAGAACTCCCTAAGAAGTGCTTTGATAACAACTGCAGAAAAATATCTACCCAGAAGGCAACAGAGATGGAATGGAAAACAAGGCAAGCTTTATTCAGAAAAACATTACTAGATTCTCACTTTTAGAAGATTACATTCTCAAAGTTAAATATCTTCTGCTTTATGAACAAGCAGCGTGTTCCATCCCTGCTCTGTGAAAAAAAATACAGCACTCTCTTCATAACTGGGATTTATACAGAAATAAAATCCCACCTCACAATGCAAACAAAGTCCAGCTTTCCAACTTACAAAGGCCTTCAAACTCCTTGGGCTAGGAGTCTAAACCTGCTCACATGAACAAGTTCGACAACACAGGTGCACCAAAATCATTCTAACTTGCTCTATAAATATCAGCTACAGTAATTTTAAGGACATATCACACTGGCAGGTTGGAACAAGGAAGCCTTTTAGAATAAATGAAAATCCGACCCTACCAAAGAAGGAAGGAGATCACTTACATGTGAAAGAAAGCAACATTTTTAAACCACTTATAGCCCTGCATAGCTGAAGTGGGAACACTACCAGTGACCATGTCACAGCTCCCAGCAGCAGAACAATAGAACCCTGCCAAAGGAAGATCAATGCAATAAGTCATATGCATGTAGCAGCAGTCATAAAGGTTTCCAGGCCTTTCAAGTTCTGTATTTAGGCACTTAAGTCAATGATTTCCTGCTCTATGAAGTAAGGAGTCAATTTGTTTAAAATACAGCATTATTCTATGTATTTAAAACTGTGTACGCACATATATATGCTACATAAATGCATTTCCAACATTAAATGCATACTAAACTTTTGTTTGAAAAAAAGCCATCAAAAATCATAGAATCACCAGTTGGAAAAGACCTCTTGGAACATCAAGCCCAACCATTAATGCTCAGGAACAGACAATAGTGATGAAGTCTCTTCAGAGAGATCATTTGCCACCCCCTCCTACAGGCCACTCCAGTTAAGTATCTTATTACAGGGACTGGCATGGTGTTTGGAATAATGTTTAGGGGAAGGAAAAGAAACCAGAGAGGTAGATGATGGATCTATCCACTTTAACTTAGTTCAAATTAAGGTCACATTACAACAACCTTGGTAGACTGTCACGGTTCTTTCTTTCTTCAACATCACTGAGTAATTAGGAGAAAACAGATAACAACATAAATCTTACTAAAATAGAGAAGATCGAAGTGCATTGGAGGAACGCCCCAAGTAGCACATATCTACATAATAGTCCCCACTAGACTGAGCTAACTAACACAGCATCATGTCTGATACCTGTGTACTCCACAGTCTAAAACCACTTTACCTAGAGCTGGAATAAGCCACGCTTATATAATTGCTTGAAGCTGATCTACACAGGGTGAGGAAGAGACCATCCTACCATCTTCCCACACTTCATTCCCGCAGCCAAACAGCAAGTCAATAGAAATCTGCCCAGACGAGAGAGTTCTCAGTTAGATCCAGTAACTGACTGCTATCAATCCCTTGAAGCTACACTAACACATTTGGTTCTGCAGCCTTGTGCCAATCTCAGCCATTTGCAGCCCCCTGCTCTCATTTTGACACCAAAATTTGCAAGGCAGCACAACAAAATCAGTCATGAAACTACTGCCATAACCAAGTCAGGAAGTGAAATGGAAACAGATCCTCCTAGTCATTCAGAGAGGGGAGGAAAAAATTAATTAGACTATTAGGAAAGCAGCAAGAATTCACACCCCTCTGGATGCCCACAGAAAGAAAAAGAAACGAGGATGTTTGAGGTCTCAAGAAATATTAATAAATAACTAATATCTAGTTTTTAATCAATTGCAATCATACATATTTTATATTTATGTATACATATGTTTATTGTTTATAACTTGATGTTTATAACTTAGTACATAAGTTATATGGTGTAATTTTTATCTAGAAATTAATTACATAACTCCTTGGAAAATGAGGCTTCTAATTTTAAAAATTTTACCACTTATTTTTTAATAGTTTTAATTACATATTTAGATATTTAATTATTGGTGGACTGATTGAATTCACATATTTCTTTAGACACATACCCACGTAAACTGGCAATCAGGAAAATAACTTCAGGAAATGCTGTCTTTAACTCGCATAGAAAAGGGAACCCTTCTGTTTTATATTGCAGTGCAAGAACTAAAAGTAAAAAATCGAAACCCCTTGCTTTGAGCGTAGTAAAACACTCTGGTATATGCCCAGCTGAGAGTGGCCTGGGACACCTGCCAACCCCCTCCCTCATCAGTCGGTGTGACCCAATGCTTTAAATTGTCACCTTACCCGAATTCTGTTCTCCACTCTGAAACTCTAACCACATGGCATTGCAAAGAAACTTGACAGAGTTGTTCTGCCAGGTGACATGGCTAATCAAAGCATGGCATGAAGCAGCAAAACCTTTGCCATACATTATCTATGAACTTTTTTCCTTGGTGTCTGTGCTTTTATATATAAACCTTTTACAGCCCATAGTGGGAATCCCTGTCAAGCTCTTTTTAAATCACAGCTGGTTGGAAAATAGAACATGGCAGAAGAGATGCGATTCAGTGCGAGAGAAGCACAGAGAACCTAGCCTCAGAAAAGTAAATATATGCCGTGCGTATGGGTATACAAAGCAAAGATGTCCAACAGGGAGAACCTGTGGCACAGGCTCTGACAAAATGACAGGTACTAGGTGGATCCGTCAGGGGTGACACCCCACACACAGTGCTCCTGCATCTTTGCTTGGGGCACCAGAGCTCAGTTGAGAGAGTGTGCCCTCTTGACACAAAGTCAGTCTTGACATAAAATAACGTTCCCTGTTATGGAAGATTTGCCCCTAAATCAAACTAAATTAAGCTGGACTCCCATTAAATGTAAGCTACTAATTCTAGGAAACACTTAGTAGGCTGAATTATTGAAAGCATACCTGCAATCTCATTTATATCATACTCATTACCCATTAACAGTAGCTTACTGAACCTGTGACAATAGACACACTAAAGTTCTCACTCACTATAGTCAGGAAAACAAAACAGAAGCTTCTACAAGCCTGAAGTACTTGATATATCTAAAGGCATCTGGCCTCCTTTTAATTCTTCTTTTGAACACAATACTACAAAGAAGCACCAAACACTTTCATAAATCTTTTTACTTGCCTATTGTGGAGAAAGAATATATTTAGGCAGAAGTTCCTACAATTCTTTAATTTTCTCCATTTTAAGTTTTGCTGTTGGGAAAATCAGATGGCAACAGGTATGGAACAGGTTTACAAACTGTTTCTATAATAGATATTCGCCTTATTGCAAAAAGAAATAATAAATCTTCCATCATCACACATCAGGAACTTTGCTTGAAATGATTTTCAATATTATTTGACGTAATGGAGCCTTACCTAGGAGCAGAGGGATTTTCAAGGCCTGGAAGAGGCATATTGATTTTTCTCAGTTCTGTGGGAAATTGACAGTTCATTCCTAAGATCCTCTGTGTGTGCTGAAATACTCATTCTAAATGATGTCCAGAGGAAAGCGACTGGAAAGTTGAAACATTAGCTGAAGAATCTGATGTGGAAATTAATGTGTATCAAAACAAATAAATACTGCTGCTGCCATTTGCCTCATTTATTTTATACAGCTGAAGGAGTAGGATCTGACTGTTTTCAGTGTCTCCACAAGTTAGGCCATCTGGAGGTTATACGAGATCACACTGAGTCAGAGTTTGATACCAAATAAAGCACCCCTGACTGCAAGCCTCAGCATGTTAGTGACGTTTTTAAACGCCAGTTTAAGTGAAAGGCTGGACTGCTCTAGATCTTTGCGTACGTCACAGAAGCAGCTACACAGAGCACTGTGCAAATAATGACATCCACCCATACCAACCAACAAGGTCCTGCTGAAATCAGTGGAAATCCATATACACTGTGACCCATGAGGGACGATGTTTTTCAGCAGAAGCAGCAGCACAGTCACAAAAAACGGGATGTTTTCCAAACTCACACAATAGTACAATGGAAAAGAAACAAACTAGGTCTTAAACCACTAAAGAATAATCTGTTTTCCTGAACTGTGCACTGTAAAACTGTAGTGGAATGTAATTCAGTACATTAGTAAAAACAGTAAAGCAGTAAAGCTTTTCTTGTTTTATATCTTTTCTTATTGCATTGCATCAATATTTGCTATTTTTTTTATAAGGGAAAAATAGATGGAACCAGCTACAAAAGTACAAAGTCACTTACGAAGCAGTAGCTAATGAAAAAAAAATCAGATACTTAGAGTTTAAAAAATTACCATACTGGAAGGCACTTTAATGGTTAATGCTGACAGCGACTTCTGGGTCACCACTAACAGAGCTGGGTCAGTTCATGAGCTGTTCAACTTCTTGCTCCCCTCTACATCAATAAAACAATTACAGTTTTGTTGACAGGCTACTAGCTCTGCACTAAAGAAGCATGCTGCATGTTTGGGGCAAAATAAAGCATGAAGGCTTCATCCATGTTCCTCATCTATTTCTTTTTGTATAACCAGTGATACAGCCTGCCACAAAGTTACAAGGGAAGGCAGGGCAAGGAAAATTTTTACTCCAAGAATGACCTCTAGAAGTGAGAAGCCAGTCTCCTGGAGCCAGCAGAGTTACTATATTTTTATCCACAGTTGAAATGACTGGGGCAACATCTGCTGAAAGAGACACTTTCATTCAGGAATCCCAAGCTCACAATAACGCATCTATTTCATCAATACATACATCACTGCCTTGCACTGTTTCAAAACAGTTGTGTATTTTCTCAAGACAATTTCTGTTATTACCACTGTCCTGTTTCTGGCAAGAACACTTGCAAAATACCAAGTTATCTGTGCTACTAAGAAATCAAAAAAATAATAATAATTTGATCATAAAGGGGGGAAAGAGTGAACAGAATGTTTCTGCTTCCACTCCAAAGGCATCTTCCCCATGCAATGTTTTAAAGATCAAATGCTACAGAACGCATTTGGAAATTGCGTGGAACAAGCTTCACATTGATTTTTTTTTTTTTTAGCCACTGTGGCAAGGGAAAATTACATAACCAAAACTTCCTTGTGGATACCTGAAAAGCAGCTCACATCAGAAAATTATCTTCTGCCCTTTTTGAAAACAAACCATCAACACTGTACAAAATCTAATAAACGGTCTATTTGTTGCCCCTTAAAGGTTAGTGCACTTTTTCAACAGTTTTCCCATAACACACTTAAATAACCTTATTCAGTTTTCTTCCTGTAATTCAGAAGACTATTTAGGTCCTCACATGGTTGCCATCAAAATCAGCAGATGCCAAGCAAACTAAACCACAAATTATGACCTGTAACATGCTGAAGCATCATAATATAATAATATCAGCATACCTCACATTTCATAGTGAATCATCAGACAAAGCAAAGGTTTCTGTCTGAGGTGTCAATGCTGTCTATGCCTATTTTCAATTATGCTAGGGTCAGTGGAATCAAGTGTGGACTGAAATTCAGAATTAAACAACAGTATGTATCCACAGTTTCCATCAAGTATAATAAAACACAGAGAAATTTAAAACAGTTCTTGGAATTAAAAGTCAGTATAGAACTAACTTGCAAAAGTAGAAGGGGAAAGAAGGTTAAATGGTTCTTCCCTTTTGGGAAGCAGGGTGGCCTACTTTTACTTTTTGCATTGTACCTTTGACATCATTCCACACCGAAACCTAAGGGGGAAGCGAGGAGAAGGCATTGTTTGCTTTCTTAACCTACAGAAAAACGTTCTCTGTTACCTTCTGTGAAGGCTGCAGCTCTCATCTAAATCAAATTACATTATGGTTTACCAAGACAAAACATAAAAGCTCGTACAAAGAAAAAAAACCACTGCCTATTCCACCAGCCTAGAAAGGTGGCAAACATCATGCGGTGCATTCACACAGGCATTACAATAGTGAAGTTACAGCCCAGGTATGTGCTCTAACGAACAATCCGCAGAAGAATGGCAGCTTAGTAATGAAAAGGGAAGCATAATATTGAGTTCTAACTTGTGATTTAGATGTATTTGTGCCTATTTGGTCTCACTTCCTAAGTCTTACTTTGGCAAGTGCCAAATGAGCATTCCTTTCCCACGAGAGCATTGTGATCTCATAAAATAAGGTATTCTGAACAAGCACTTCCAGTGTATCTGCCACCTTTAATAATGAATTTAAAATAAAAAAAAAGGCTTGCAAATATACCTAGAACATTAATTATACATAGACTCTGTGGATAATATCGTCTTCTACAACAGTATGAAACTGTCACTCAAAAACACATTAGCAGGGGTGGTGCAAGACTGAGAACTATCTCCTATCTCCTTTCTCATATTCACTACTCTAATAATTCAGCTGTGTTATTTAAGAAAAGAAATAACAGAGCAGCACAAAGCCAAAACAAATGACAAGAAGTCTGATAACTTATTTTGCCTATATTCTGTAGCACATAAACAGAAGACATTAAAAAAATGGAGGCTTTAAGTAGCATGTACAATCATTCCCTGCATAATTTCATCAGATCTATAATATTCTTCTGTTCAAGGCATTGACAATTTTCTTGTCAAAATCATTACTTTTCCAACTCAGTTATCTATTTCTAGTCCATCGATTTATGATGCAGCATAAAGTATTTTCCTGTTTGCTTACATTGCATTTTAAAAAGGTTGTGTTAAAACCACTATACGGTAACGCTCAGAAGTTTTAACAGGCATTCTACAGATCTCCATGTTCACAAGATTACTGGAGAGTATCATCAGGTTAAGATGATCACCTCTTCATCGCTTCAATCCATCTACAATTTCCTATATTAGTGGCTATTTTTGATTATCGCTTTCAGTGAACAGACAACCAAACTTGCAATATTCATTTACAGCTTTTCTGGCCCAGTTTCATGATAGACTACTGAACGGCTTGCTATTAATTCAGTAAAAACAACATTAAAATGTATTCTACAAGAGTAACTGCCTATGTTTTCATTCCAAATCATGAGAAATGTGGTAATAAATGCAGGCTCCCTCATAAAGAGATTACAATATTGTGAAGAATTTACTAAACTCTGACAAAGTGCTTTGTCTCTGTGTATTTCTAGAAGTTTAGCCAAGGACACAGCAAGAGGATCAGCATTTTGCAAAAGGGGAAATCTGCAAGCAAGAGCCAGACATCATGGAAAAGGCAGAGTGGGCAATATACTCGGGTCTTCAAATTAGCACTCCAGCTATATAAAGGCTAGTGGTCTAGCAAGATATCCTCTCCTTTAACCCATTCAGTAGCAACAGAGGAATAATTGCCACCATGCAAAAGCTACACTGCATCTGCCTTGGCAACGCTGGAATGCAAAAAAGATTAGCCAAAACATACCTAAAAGATACTGCTTCCCTGCTTGCACCATCTGCACATTGAGAATAAGATGAAGGAAATTACAGTGATAAGCACAAGCTCAGTATTGGTTTAGAAGGTTTTTCTCTCTATTCTTCTCCACCTGCATCCCTAAAATGTCAGGTGGTCCCCCCAGTTCACATGTCTCTCCTCCAAAGAAGCCTCTATACCAGATGTGTACTCAATTTGCCTTCAAAGCTCCTCAAAACCACAATGATCCTACCTGAGTTTGTGCATGTATCTCATTGCTAAATGGAAAACCTAAGGAAAAGAGGGGGTTGTACACCTAAGAGCCTTCACCCAACTATAACATTCTATGCAGTGATAAAACTTCATCATTAAGGCGTGTGAGAATGCTCACCCTCTCCCTCTGTGGTTACAAAATCTGGCATCCAAAACCGGTGGCTTCTCTTTCCAAATCCAACACACTGAGAAGATGCTAGAAATACTATTATATGCAGGTTACATTCCACTACACACTTCTGCCTACTCTACAGCCAGAGCTAGAAAGGTGCAACAGACACTGTGCAGCCAGGAGATCAAGGAGCACAGCCAGAAATCCCTGCAAATGTCCAGCCAATCCTGCCATGGGCTTGCACCTTATGGATGGAAGGGAATATTGTTTCCTCCCTCATGCATCCTATTATTGCCACTACTACTATGTGGTAATTGCTAATCATAATAAACCCGTGCTGTGCACATCCTTGTCATTGCATAATCATCGCCTTGAACAGCACTGTACAGAGAACTTGAGCCATAAGGTTTTATTATTTGTATTTAACAGAGATAACAGCATGAAAACACGCAGATCAATTCGCTCTCCGGGCCTGGGTGTCAGGATGCTCCCTCCCCCACCACAAAGCAGACGGGGAAAGGGGGGAGGAAAAAAGGGAAAAGGGGGAAGGAAAAAAGGGAAAAGGGGGAAGGAAAAAAGGGAAAAGGGGGAAGGAAAAAAGGGAAAAGGGGGAAGGAAAAAAGGGAAAAGGGGGAAGGAAAAAAGGGAAAAGGGGGAAGGAAAAAAGGGAAACGGGGGAAGGAAAAAAGGGAAACGGGGGGACGAAAAAAGGGAAACGGGGGGACGAAAAAAGGGAAACGGGGGGACGAAAAAAGGGAAAAGGGGGGACGAAAAAAGGGAAAAGGGGGGACGAAAAAAGGGAAAAAAGGCCCTCCCGAAGCCGACACCTCACGCTCAGCTGTCACCCACCCCACCGGCCCCATTCCAGCCCAGGAGGCGAGGAAGGAGAAGGAGGAGGAGGGGGCAGAGGAAGGCAAGACGAGCCCGTGCGACCGGCCCACTTACCCAGAAAATGACATTGAATCCGAAGATGAAATATTTGATACAACAACTGACTTCGGGCCCCTTGTAGTGCTTCCCGGACATCCTCTGCGCTCATGAAGACACTTTGCTCGCAGCCAGGGTGAGAACCAAAGGAACGGGGTGGGGAATAAAAAGGGGGAAACGGACGAAGGGAGGGCTGGAATGGATGGAGGGGGGAAGAATGAATGGAGGGGGGGGCTGGGATCGGGATGGATCGATGGGGTGGGAATGAATGGAGCGGGGCTGGGGTCGGGATGGATGGAGAGGGGCTAGAGGCGCGGTGGATGGAGCGGGGCCGGGCTCAGCGCCGGCTGCGCGCCGCGGGGAGATGCGGCGGGAGCGGCGCGGCGGCGCGGCGGCTCCGAGTCACCGGGCGCCGGGGCTGGCCGGCGAGCAGCTCCCACCTCCTCCGCTTCTCCCGCATGGAGAAGGCCCCGGCTACTCGCAGCGGGAGGCGGCGGCGGCGGTGGGGTGGGCGGAAAGAGAGAGAAAGAAAGAGGAGCGAGCAGATCGCGCCTCGGAGCGCGGCCGCCGGGGAAGCAGCCCGGGCAGAGACCCGCGAAGCCGCCGCGACGCTCCGCCCGCCCCCGCAGCGGCACTCGCCGCCGCGCGCGCACCGCCCCCCGCGGGGGGCGGGGCCAGGAACGCCGCGGGCCGCCCCGCAGCGTGATTGGCTGAGCGCCCCGCGAGGGGGGCGGGGAGAAGAGCGCGCGGAGCCCGCCCCGCAGCGTGATTGGCTGAGCGCCCCGCGGGGGGCGGGGCAAGGCGCGCCGCGTGCCGCCTGCAGCGTGAATGGCGTCGCCCCCCGCCAATCGGAGCGCGAGAGGGGGTGAGGGTGGGCGGGTCCCAGGGCGGCCGTTGGGGGAGGCTGCGGTGGGGTCATGAGGTTGGGAAAGACCTTTCAGGTCAGCAAGCCTGAAAGTTCATTGCTAAATACTGTCCCTAAACACCTCATCCACCCGTCTTTTAAATGGCTCCAGGGATGGGGTGGCAGCCCGGCTGGGGACGGGACAGGAGACAGCCGGCTGGGGACAAGGGACAGGGGACAGCCCGGCTGGGAACAAGGGGACAGCCGGCTGGAGACAGAGGACAGCCCGGCTGGGGACAAGGGGACAGCCTGACTGGGGACAAGGGGACAGCCGGCTGGGGACAGGAGACAGCCCGGCTGGGGACAAGGGGACAGGAGACAGCCCGGCTGGGGACAAGGGGACAGCCGGCTGGGGACAAGGGGACAGGGGACAGCCCGGCTGGGGACAAGGGGACAGTCGGCTGGGGATAGGGGGACAGGGGACAGCCCGGCTTGGGACAAGGGGAGCCTGGCTGGGGACAAGGGGACAGGGGACAGCCGGCTGGGGACAGGGGAACACGGGACAGCCCGGCTAGGGACTAGGGGACAGGGGACAGCCGACTGGGGAGAAGGGGACAGAGGACAGCCCGGCTGGGGACAAGGGGACAGCCGGCTGGGGACAAGGGGACAGAGGACAGCCCGGCTGGGGACAAGAGGACAGCCGGCTGGGGACAAGGGGACAGGGGACAGCCGGCTGGGGACAGGGGAACACGGGACAGCCCGGCTAGGGACAAGGGGACAGCCGGCTGGGGACCGGGTCAGCCCGGCTGGGGACAAAGGGACAGCCTGACTGGGGACAAGGGGACAGGGGTCAGCCGGCTGGGGACAGGGGACAGCCCGGCTTGGGGCAAGGGGAGCCTGGCTGGGGACATGAGACAGCCTGGCTGGGAACAGGCCATAACTGTAGCGTGGAGGTTATTGTGAATGGGTGCCCTCAGCTCGTGAACTTGTCTGCGCTACACACAGGAACACAAGCACAGTATTTTTACAGTGTTCTGTAGAGCTGTATTTCCACGTAGTCTGAATATGTATTGAACTTGCCAACTACAAAGTTGCAGAGCTTAGTTGTATTCATACACTGTTTGGGATTGGGAGTCCAGAGGGTCTGGCATTTGCAGCGTAATTAGTAGCATTTTTTTGTTAAAAAATATGATAATTTCAATGTTAAGCTACAAGTTTAATACTTTGAACTCAAAAGATGGAAGACTTCATCATAATAAATTACATTTCCGATCGCTACTAGGCTGCGAGATAACACACTTCAAAAATGTGAGCTTATTAGAACTGTAAAAGATAGTCTTTAGCTCAAGATCACTTTTTATTGGTTATGGGACCTTGGTCAGGTGTCTTTTTTTGAGAGAAAAAGGAAATATTTGTCAGGTTTGGTAGATGTGAAGCAGAAAACTATCTGATAGAATGGATCAGTGAAAATAAGCAATGTCATTAGTAAATGTGAAATTAATGCAACTTGTCCATACAATTTAACTATGGCGGTGTAGTTCACCACATGAATGTTATCCCTGTGTGTGTTGTTAAGAGCACTGTTAATGTTGTGTCTCTGCAAGACCATCCATAGGAAGATGGTAGAAAAGGGTGAAGAGTTAGTGATGTATCAGTTCTGTGTCAATAAGTGAAAGCACATCACCACTTCGAGCAGGGTATAGTGCCAATGTATTCTATTAAGGTGCTGTTTTTACAAGTGTCTTCAAGTATCGGTGACAACCTGTACAAACATTTATAGTATTACTGTCATGATGCCTTACTAACATCACATGTTGACACCTTTTAGTGTGAAGCATTTTAGTGCTTCACTGGCAACAAGAAAATATTGCAGACTGATATTTATTACAATAAATTCAGTAACAGTTTCAGACGGTTTACCTATCCATCCATTCATTCCCAGTCAACAACTTAAAAAGAAATGCAACCTACATTGATTATAGTTCCATTACATGACTTCACTTGCTTTGTCAAGGAAGAATAGTATTGTCATTGCCCAGTGTCATTTTAAACTCAAGTGCATTTCACATTGTCCCATCATCTGATCACCTTAAGGAGAAATTAGGACGTCTGGTGTTAACAGTTAGACTACTTACATGTAGAGGGTATTGAACCCTGCTTTATTTTAACACACTTTGTGCGTACGGTTCCTGTGCAGCCTCAGAAGTGAGCAAACACACAGCAAAGGCATCAGAACAGCTTTGATGTATGTAATTCATCTTTCAGAATGCCAGCTGGAACGGAGTCCTCTGCACCTGCAGCAGCCTCTTGGTTTACAAACACATTTTGTCTACTGTCCTAAACAAACAGGGTTAAAAAACATATCCTTTGGCTTTGTGCCATCTCTTGTGGATTGCTTGTTACATGCTTTGGCCACTTAAGTCTGGGAGCTGGGCAAGACGACTGTTACAGCACTTAAAATTCACTGTCAAGCTACCAGTCAACATTGAGTTCCAGTGTGATTTTTTTGGCACAAAAGCCTCGGGCAGTACTAAGCAGGAGCAATATTACCTTTCCCTGCAGTATGGCAAGACAGTTATTCAAATTCTGTTAGTTTATAATTCATCTGACTAGTCACAGGAGTACTAACAGACGGTATTTCAATGACAAAGCAATGTCTCTAGAAGCTCTGTACTTTGTAACACAAGGCAATGCTTTGATTTACTACCAAGATCCAAGGAAAAGTCCCATCCAAAAGATTAAATCTACTTTCTGTCTCTGACATGTAGATATCAACGGACTACTTCTGGCCAAAGACTGGCCAAGTCCAATTCTAGTAAGTGTAGGAAGTTTGAGCAGTTCCTCTTAAAAGGGGTATAGTTGCGGACTCTGAAATTCTTACTTCCCACTGAGTAAAGAGCTCTCATCCCAGTTCATCAATTTAGTAATTTCTTAGATTCAGCACCTCTGTCTTTGTGTCAGCTCCTGTTTTTTGATCTATGAATTCTTTGACATTTTCCAGGGAAAAAGAAACGCAAGTCTGAGTGACTGAAGATGAGAAATGGCTAAGCAGTACATTCAAGACTGTAGTTCCATGAGTTATCACATTGCTAATCTCACCACATGTCACATTTAGTGAGATAAAGAGTTTGTGGTCTAAGGAAAGTTCCATGTTTCTGTCCCTAAGTCTAGTTTTGTGATATAGTCTAGTCTAAGTTCTGTGGTATAAAACAAGATATAGAGTCATAGGTATTATCTGCCTCAAAATATTTTTTAGTCTAAATATACCAGCTTTCAATGCCATTTGTGTTCATCTGATAGTTTTGCAACCATTAAGCCAGATTGTTTTCTGCTTAGCAAACAAGTGACCACTGATAAGGGGACATTTCTTAGGTTTAAAAGGAGCCCTGAGATAAGAATTTCATAGGATTGAACTCAAGTGGTGATACAAGTTGTATTTGCCTTGGTGGAATTGCATGCTGTGTCCCGACTGTGAATGTGGCTTAAGATTTCTACCATAATAACACAAATCTTTTCAATGAATTCACAAATGCAAGCACTGACTAATTGCTGTTATGGCTAACACTGGTTAGTGGCTTTCTGGTGGTGCTTTTTAAGTCTGAAACTTAGCTCTCAATACTGGATGATAATATCCTCTTGCAGGACCATCCCAGCATCATTATAATCTGATCACAACTTTGTTGTTAGGATGATTCACAAAGCATTAAGCACATCTATACATCTAAAGAGATAGAGGCAAGGATCTGAAGCTGAGGCATACCAAATAATAGCTGATAACTGACTGCATTATGCCTGGTTTTACTTTCTCAGGAGAATGTGTATCCGAGCTTTAATTTTCTTTCTCCAAATGCTGTACTTTTCGTGTAAGAATCTGTGATTTTATGTGTTCTTAAAGTAAGAATAACTATATAAAGAAACTGCAAGCTGTATTCACTACAGTTCCCACCAGCATTTGGCAGGTTTTAGAACAAAGATGGTGAGAGCTACCACCCAGGATGCAAATTACTTTAAAAGAACTACCAAGTATCATCAGTAATGGGCACAAAATCTACTCATCCGAGCTCTACTGCCTGCAGTCTGCAAGCTCGTTTGTTCCAGATGACCCCAGACAGGCTTTGCAGCAGTCTAAGCAGATAGGCATGAAGATGCAGCCTCAGAAGTCCCTTTGGAGGAAACACATGCAAAATGAGATATGCGGACCAGGAATGCCAGTGCAGACCAGCGCCAGGAATGCTACTTTGGAACCGTAGACAAGAATTATGTAGGCTCCTATTTCTTTCCTGTGAGAGAAGGAAGAGGTGTTTTTCATGTCAGGCACCTCGAGCGAGGAGCTGCTACCTCTTCTGCTTGTGAAAGGAAGGGTGGGAGTCAGGGTACATTTCACCCCTCACGCTGTGCAGTCAAACAAAAGGAGTAGCCTGGGCTGCAGCTGCACCATGGTGCTGCTTAGGGCAAACAGTCAGAAACACAACTCTGTTTCTGGAGTGCGATGCCTCAGCAAGCCCTCATCCTGTGGATTTTTACAGAGCTCTTTCTCACTAATTCCCCTGGCAAGTTTATGCAAGGGTGAAGCAGGAATAGCATGACGTACCTAGTCCATAGCTCACTGTCACACAGTGACTGCAGGTGTGGTTCCAAATGCTCTCACATTCAAACTGGATCCAAAATACATTAACTATAAGGTACATCTTACAACCGTTTTATGCACAGGACAGTGGTGGGGCTTAATGAGATAAAACATATGCATTATTCTACAAAAGAAACAAAGATTTCCAGTCCTGAATTAGGGATGGCTACAGTCAGAATATGAGCAACTGCCTCCTCTTTCATTACTAGCGCTACAGGACCGTAGTTGCTGATATGGATATAAACTCAGACTGCAGTTAGTGCCAAATTTATCCTCCCAACTTTGTAGTGCTGAAGGCACTGGACAAATCCCAAGTTTGGAAACTGTTCCCTTCCCAAACACAGATTATTGCTCATGTATACCTGAAGGTTCTGGTGCAATTCTTGATGATGCTCTGTTCAAAACAGCAACTGATGTTTATCCTATGACGGGGCACCAATTGATTTTCTTAAGTTAAGGTCCATTAGGTTTTTTGAGGCCCTCTGAGGTGTCCTATATTTGAGGCACTCTGAGGTGACCTATTCTTCATCAAATAATATAGGACATCCTCACTTCACAGCTCAGAGGTTTAATATATGGTGCTCACTCTGTAATAGCATGTAGGAGAGCGTGAGGATGAGCGTATTTTTAATGGTGATACGATTTTCTGCAAATCTACCATTTTAAGTAATCTTTGAGTGTCTTTCCATTCAAGGGTTTCCCTTACTCAGCTCTAAGCCACCTGAGATTCCCCCATCCATCCTCCTGTGCAGATTTTTTGTTTTGCTGGGAGCTTGGATCAGAGTTGTCCATGTGAACCTCAGGAGGCAGTCTGGCACCTCCTTCCAGACAGATTTATAAACGTGTCAGAAGCCCAGGGAGTGGAAGCGGGAGGTAGGGTGAGAGAGCACAAGACTGCAGATCTGGTTGTTGTAGGATTTAAATGCAAGTTGCACTCAGCATGGTGGGAGGGGAGGCTAGAAGACCAATTAATCTCAGAGCCCAGCTTTGAGAAAATCTTTCAGCCATGGCCTGGCCAAGAGCTGAGCTAAAAGGTGTTGAAGTAGATGTTTCGCCAGCCTGGTCAAGAGTTCATCCCCTACACCTCTTTGCAGGTGGGATCTTAAGTCATCTTGCTGCGAACAGAGTGGGGAAAGCTGACTGAAGCAACGATTTTTCCATTGTTTTTTGATTGAAAAGGCTGTAGAGATGTTGCGATTTGAAGGGATTCTATGTCATTGTCTTCACAGGAGTGAGTTGATCGAAAACCCTCTGGGGAGAGCAATGAGGTGCTCAATGGGTTCAGCACCTGCAGGAGGAGGGCTCAGATCTGCAGGGAGCCATCTCCTAACCTCTGGCAGGAATGTGCTTGCTCATCTGAGCTCCGGCAATAGCAGTGGCAAAAACACTGCCACCTTTGCTGTGACACTGGTGTCTCCTGTCTGTTAGACTACGTGACAGGGAGTATCCAGGGCCCCTGATTGTGGGAACATTTTACAGAGAAGAAGGCCTGGATGCTGTGGGACTGATTGATACTGAGCGATTCTAACAAGGCCTTGAAACGGAGAACTGAAAGATAAACGAAGGCCAGCTGAAAGGAATACAAGAACTAGTTCAGTGAGAATGAGTACCAGCTGAAAGGAAAACAAAGGAAGAGAACTATCAACATAGTTAATTTTAGTGTAACTTGGTTTCTTAGCATGTGCAGTAGTTTAGACAATAATATGTTAGTAATAGGTTTATGGACAGCTACCTTTAACCAATAATACACTGTAGATACCCTCGTGGGCACCCAGTTATGTAACAAAAAAGGGTTTATAAAGAAACAGCTAAGCTCAGTGAATGAACATTTGCTGATCATATTGATCTCCGTGTTTGATTCCATGATGCTCCCGTCAACAAGTGGCACCCAAACAGGGACCCTCAGATTACCTGCGGAAGCTGTCTAAAAGCAGCTGGAGATGCGGTAGAGGGTGGAAAGACTGGCCGAAAACGTTCCAGCACTGCCCTAGTGCTGAAGATTGAAGCAGACAAAAGGACGCATCCAAGTAAAGAAGTTAGAAAACTTCAAGGCAAGTGTACGCGGCGGTCAGGGAGGAATGGGGTCCACACTCTCCAAGGATGAAGAGGCAGTGGTGAAAATCCTCCAACATATCCTCTCCAAGAGAGGGATTAAATATGACAAGAATTGTCTAGTTGAACTATTGAAATGGAGCAGAGATAGGGGATTTATTCCTGATGTCGGTTTAGCATTTCACAATACTACTTGGAAAGACATAGGGACTCAGCTATGGGATAAAGTGACTAGGTCAGATAAAACAGCTACTAAATTGCTTGGTCCCTGGCGGAAGGTTTTTGAAGCGTTAAAGGCACATGTCGGCTCTAAAAAGCACAGCGATACTTCCAAGCTGAGTGCAGGATCGTCAACAACTGCACCTCCCTAAACTGGCTGCGCTTGCCTCTGCACCCCCCGACGGGAGGGCCGACAATCCCTTCAATCTGGGTCCGATAGACACCGACAAGGAGCCCGATCCACCTCCCCCCTGTCCCTCAGACCGAGGGGCACAAGCCAGGAGGAAGGCGCCCCCCCCACCCCAGGCTCCCGCGGCCCCGACTGGAGCGGCTGCAGCTGCCCCTGAGAGAACTTTGATTTATTTTCATCAGCAGAGGTGCAGTGACCCAGCTACCCTGGGCTGAGGGGGGGCTGCTTGCTGCCACCACCGCGAAACCCAAGCAGCATTACAGAAGGGACTGTTAACAGATATGGTAAGAAATGGCTCGATTAAACAACTTTGGTAGCAGTTCAAGAATCAAGACAGTTTAAATAATGCGATTTTACAACAGGTGCTGCTTTTTGGTTTATCAAACACCTATAAAGATACTGGATTTTGAAAGTTGAAACAGGCCTGACCTGTATATGGTGTTTATAGATAGATCGAAGGACGTGCTTGACAAGCAAGTAGACAACCAAGCAGTTATAGAAGCCTTAATTTTGCAATCAGTGACAAAAAATCCTAATGACGAATATGGAAAGATATGGTGTGGCCTGAAAACTCCTACAACAGCTGAGATCATTTACCTATCAAGCACAGCTGATGGCTGCTGCCCTGACTGTACACCGGACAGAAAGACTTTTTGTTATAGATGCAGGCTTTACTGGAATAATTCAAGCAAGGGAAATTATATACAGGGAGATGGAGATTTTGGCTCAACTGACTAGTCCGTGATTCTATGAACGCAGAAACTATAAAAATCATGAACTTGCAAAGTACAGCACTCACAGAGCAAAGAAGAACAATATATTACCATAAGTGAAATATTTGTTAGACAGTCGATATAAGCCTTATTAGATAATGCATGTACATATTTTAAGTGTTGTATGTTCCCGGTACCATGTGTAGTTTAAATATCCATAGCACTGAAAAATTGTGGATCTGATAGTGATAACCAACATTGTATGAATGTATTCAGCTAGCTTTGAAATGAGTGGTCGTGTGTGTGTGTCTGTTTGAAGTGCTTCAAACATTTGTAACGCTTACAAATTGGTTTTGATTAATCTTGGAAATACATCTCTGGGACCTTTCAATCTCAAATGTCCACTAAGCTGGCAAACAGGTAGATTTACCTGGGGATCTTTGGAATGAAAGGCTTCAGAAGGAAAAATTTTAAAATACCTAGCAAAACATAAAAAAAAAGGAAAGACAGAGGAAAAAAAAAAAAGATAACGCCTAGCCTTGCAGCTGTATGTGTATGAGTGCCCTCCCCCCCACCTTCTCCTTCCTTTCCAAGTTTTTTTTTCTTTCAGCTTTGAAGAAGTCCAGAGGAGTTAATGGTGTTATCTCTCTAGGGGAATGCCAATTTGTGAGAACTCTCTGCATTCCAGTGTCACTCATCAGCAACTGCTGGGCCCTAGTGCAAACAACCTCTAGGGATAATTAAGCCAATGATAGAGGAAAATTCAAATGATTCATTACGAATTATTGAGGTTGCCACACCAACCCCCAAAAAAACCCATAGTCACTAGGTTTGAAATTATTACAATGATATCACCAAGGGAAGAAAAAGAAGCGTTCAGTTATTAGGCTATCATTTATATCCCAATGACAAAAGAATATGCTAAGTGGTGCATGGCAAATATTTTGAATTTACAAGTAGATCTAACAGATTATCCAGGAAGTATTGATATCCATATACCAAGTCATACCACTATTGAACGTACCCATCAAGTAGTAAAAACATTGTTAGCAAAACAAAAAAGGGGGGAATCAGGAGTGACACCACAAAACAGATTGATGAAGGAGCAATACGTAATGAATTTTTTGCTTAGCAGGAGATGATCAAATTGTGACGATGTTGAAGCATATACAAACCATGTCGTCAAAATTAGAGCAAGTACAAGACAATGTGAAAGTGCTATTAAAAACCAGTTTTTATGGGCAATGGACAGGTCTGTATAAGCTATTAACATGGGGACAAGGTTATGCTTGTGTTTTAACAGATACAGGACCGGTCTGGGCACCTGTGAGGTGCATCAAGCCCATATTGCTGTGTGACAACTGTTAAGCCCCAACCACAAAAGCAGTCAACAAGAATGAGGAGGACGTTAACATTATGAATGCTCTTAATCCTATGGGTGGTAGTTAAAGGATGTCCCTGGGTGATCGATTCTCGAAAGAATGTGTGGATTACAGGATGGGTATGAGAACTGTTGGTCAAAGGAGGAATGTTATTTTTAATGGTGTTAATTGCTTTAACAATTATCCTGTGTGTTACAGTGTATACAATGTCAAGTCAATCATATGTTTCACCTGAACGCTTTAGTCGAGAAAACAAAAAGGGGGAATTGTGGGAACATTTTACAGAGAAGAAGGCCTGGATGCTGTGAGACTGATTGATACTGAGCAAGGCCTTGAAACAGAGAACTGAAAGATAAACAAAGGCCAGCTGAAAGGAATACAAGAGCTAGTTCGGGGGGAATGAGTACCAGCTGAAAGGAAAACAAAGGAAGAGAACTATAAACATAGTTAATTTTAGTGTAACTTAACCAATAATACACTGTAGATACCCTCATGGGCACCCAGTTATGTAACCAAAAAGGGTTTATAAAGAAACAGCTAAGCTCAATGAATGAACATTCAATGATCATATTGATCTCTGCGTTTGATTCCACAATGCTCCCGTCAGCCCCTAATGCTTTATTCAGGCTGCACAAGAGTTTTCTGCAAGCGAACTGATAACCCCAGAGGAAGGTGGTTTATATGTTTAACCTGATTTCCTCAGAATTTTGTGTCTGCTTCTTCATACGCGCCTTTTCTATTCACAAAGCTACCGCATAGCAGGTTCAAAGATATCAGAGTTCCCTTTACCTTTGGTATTGATACTTTTGATTTCTCAGATGTTACACAAAGACAGCTGCCACAGCAAGGATAGCACGTCTAATAGCACCAGCAAACAGGTATTTTACAGCAATATTCTGTATAGATTATATTGGTGGACACCTGCTTAGGAACAAGGTAAATAAAATACAATTTTTTAAACACTCCCAAAAGGCATAAACTATCAGTACTAAAGTCATTACAAGACATTCTGTGTTGTTAGGGCTTTTTACTTCCCACAGCATCTCGAGAGGAATACACGATGCCTGTGGTAATGCTACAGCTTTGGCAGATAGCTGTCTGTGCTCAGTGCTACCGTGCCATCTGTGACAGGATCAAGCAGCAGAAGACTCAAGCTAGCTACACAATTCCTCTGCTTACTTGGGAACGCCAGTATTTTGAAGAGTTCAAAGAGCAAGTAAACTGGGTCTCGACTTCATTTCTGGACTACCTCCAAGTGCAAGGTTATATGTCATAAATAACCTGCATGTAACTCTTCAGGCACCTTTAAAAGGAAGGCACTTCAGAAAAATATACAATTTAATTGTTTGCAAGTCCGGTAAGTGGAAATTTTCAAGCTTTTTCTTACTCTCTCCTGTTATGTTAACAAAACCGGAAAGCTTCCTGCAGATGAGAGCAGAGTAGCCACTGACATTCTTGTTGGGTTGAATAATTACTTCTGAAGTCTGGTTTTTTTTCAGAGGCTTGTAATTTACTGTATGCTTCACTACCTATGTTTCTCTGCTAGCCTGGACAGGTGGAGTTCATTTTCATTTCCTGCTCTTCTACCACACTGATGATACCGTCAGCTTTTTTATGCTGTCAGTGCTTTAAGAAAATTGAACTAGGAATGACTGATACTGAAACAATATTAGGAAAAGAAAAGAGATCCCACCCAGACCTATTTCTAGATTCATTTCTACCTTACCATGGTATGTACCACCATCTTTAGGCACATTTTCAGCGTATCTTCAGCCTCTCGCAAAGCTGTTAAAGTACCCTTGGGATTTCCAGGTTTAATATTTTTAAATTAGGAGGCAGGGGCTGTGTCTCTTCCTTGTTCCCACAAGCACAAAATGCTAGTGTTGCAACAGTAAAACAAGTAAAGTAATTTTAATTTAAAAATGTACCTCTCTCTCATTTTGAACTCAAGGGTACAAATGTAGCTATAAAGACACAATGTGGACTCAGTAAATACAAGTAATGGATCTGCAAATGTGAAGAAGAGACTGGTAAGCAAAAAAAAATGTGTTATCTTCAAGAAACAGATACATACTTTGTCTGTTGCTCTTGTCTGCTTTCAGGCAGAAGAACATCTGTCTTTTGAAGTAGGCCTCCTGCTCTGTATAATGTATCAGTCTGCAATCATCAGAAAAGCTGACGTTTTTCACCCAGAGTATTGACCTTTTTGAAGAGACTGACAGTAAGCAAAAATAACTTTTTCTAAAGGAAAGCTAATTTAGCTCAGGACAGACATTTCTGCCTCAAATCACAGTGACAGAAACGTCAGCATCTAAACGTTTTCCAAATTTTACCTCACCAGATTCACCAGACCAAAACGTGTGGCTGTGTCATGACTTCTGAGGAATTTATTGTGCTATATCCCAGTCTGAGTGATGAACTATTAAATGTGTCACACTTATGCATACAGCTATTAAATAAAAGACTCAATGAAGGTTGTATTACATGTGTAATGGGATGGAAAAAAGAACAGGAGTAGGGAGCTTTTTCTTTTTGTCATCTATAATTTTCTTAGATATTAGTACAGCTCTTTCAGTGTGTTTGAAATGTTTGAACTATTCCTCATAAAGGTAAATTTGCTAAAAGCATCAGCTGTTGAAAAACGAGAAGCTATAAAGGCGGTGGGCAGAGACCTTACAACAAGTCCATTGTTCTGCTCGAAGCGCTGTCACTCTCAACCGGGAACAAAACCCAGCTCTGGACAAAGAGGAGCCCCAGCAATCTAGTGCTAAATTACACTGATGCGCAGCCTGCTGATGTCTGCCTGCCATGGAGATGCTCACCAGGCCTCCATGTGCTCCACAGAGGAAGAAAGGGAAATTTCACTTACCTCTTCCTAGATTTTGATAGCTACTGAACTTGGCAGCAGTGAAATATCTAGGGAGCAAGACAAGGTGCAGAGGGCCTTGCATCCAAGCTAGGAGGAAGGGTGGCAGGAGGACTAACCATATCCAACACAGGGTCAGCTTTTGCTAGGTTGACCAGGAAGAGCCTGCAGTCAGTGTTCCTCACTATGGAAGAACACCTGCTTACAGTTGCCTGTTTATGGTGCTTATTCACAGTCCTTTTTTCAGAATATATCTGTCTCCATGCAAACTTGCACTTGCCACCCTCCTGCAGGTACAGCACTATTCAGGGAAAACTGTGGGCAGAAGAGCACGTCCAGAGGATATATGCAAGAGAACGGAGCAATGTACTCAGGTCCCACAGAATCACCAGGTTGGAAAAGACCCACAGGATCATTGAGTCCAACCGTTCCTATCAAATACTAAACCATGCCCCTCAGCGCCTTGTCCACCCGTGCCTTAAACACCTCCAGGGAAGGTGACTCAACCACCTCCCTGGGCAGCCTGTGCCAGTGCCCAATAACCCTTTCTGTGAAAATTTTTTTCCTAATGTTCAGCCTAAACCTCCCCTGGCGGAGCTTGAGGCCATTTCCTCTTGTCCTGTCCCCTGTCACTTGGGAGAAGAGGCCAGCTCCCTCCTCTCCACAACCTCTTTTCAGGTAGTTGTAGAGAGCAATGAGGTCTCCCCTCAGCCTCCTCTTCTCCGGGCTAAACAACCCCAGCAGTTCCTCATAAGGCCTGTTCTCCAGCCCCTTCACCAGCTTTGTCGCTCTTCTAACTTCACACTTGGAAAAGAGAAGCATAAGCCAAATGGTCACAATATAAACAAGAATGATGCAATCAAATAGCTACACAAAGAAAGCCATATGCTTAGTCCAAGCTGGGATAAAACACTTGCCTACCAAGTATATTGAGAGTGAAGTGTTTTATATTTTCTATATGCTTACAAACTAACAGAAAAAGCCCGATCTTGGCAAGATCTGAAGAGACATCAAAGTAGTAAACTATGAGATACTTCACAGAAAGAATAAAAAACGTGCAATGTGTATACCTGCGTACCTCTCAGTATTCTGCCCGGTACACCAGAGATCACCCCAAAAATGATCTCAGTGCTTAGAAGCCCATGTCTCCTTAAAAACAGTCAGATGCAAGTGCTGTGGGGCTTAATAAACAACCTGTTTAGGCACAGAGAAGAGTTATCCAGTGAGATAGCCTAAGCAGTCTGGACATGACCATTAGTTTCAAAGTGAATTGAACCTCAGTAAAAACATAAAGCCAATTCTCTGTTTGCCCAAATATAGATGTTAGTGCTCTACTTACAACACCCAAGGTTAAAGATACTCTGTCTTACATAGTGACAAGCAATTGATTTCCATCTGTGTTTGTTAACCTAAGGACTAACAGCATCATATTAAATTCCCTATTGCTGCATTTTACTCCAAGCTGTTTTAACAGCTACTGAACTCTGTTGAAATATCAAATTTTATCCAAAGCACATCAGGTTCTTGGCTTCCCTACAGATGAAACTGCATTGCAGGTCGTACAAAGCAACAAAACACGGGCCAAAGTACAGTCACCAGACGTTGCCAGGTAAATAACAGATAATTCTGCAAAACTCCATATAATTACTCTGTGCTGTAAGTGAGAACTCTTATAACTGAAAGCAAAGTTTTGTTCCAAGTAGTTACTGTAGCGTGAGCTGATTTTAGGAGACACATTTGTTCTTTATCAGAAAACACAGTACTGGAGGGAGTACAGAGGATAATTCTTCCCTTGAGGCAGGGGATATCCGAAGTCAGCTCAGTCAGCGTCACTTCCTGACAGCCACTAGCGTAGAAAAGAAATACAGCTGTTTCCTACTAGAGTGGCATCGGCTCCTGTATCTCAAATTCTCACTTCTGTTTGCATAATGTTTCTGTTACCTACAGTGGATAGCTAAAAACAGCAGGAGGCCATATCTGATTGGTACTTTGGAGTGGTATTTGCTGTTGATTCTCCTACTAAAACTGTAAAGTAGCTAGGGATGCGAACTCATGTATTTTTGTCAGAGTTCTGTTCTAAGGAGCATTTGACTATAGGGAAGCCGACTCTCTCTATGAGCAATTATGCTCATACTTCATCTGGTATTTACCAAACATGCTCTCTCACCTGGCTAAAAGGAAAAATTAACTTCCCAGTGCCTGCAACATTGTGCTCCCCGGTGGGATGTCTGCCTCATGCCATCTGGCTCTGCCCCTCTCATTTCACTGATGGATCACGGCTCATATTTTTGGTTCAATTCTACACTACAACACTTTCAGAGCTGTCTCAAACTACCAACATTAGAAGGAAAACAAGCAGAAAAGCTATGCTTTCTCCATCTCTGTTTTACTCACTGGGAAGCTGAGGCAACAAGTAAGCTGTAATGGACTTTATTAACAGCATATGAGTGAATCAGTGGCCAGGTTCCTGCACTCAGCAGTCAGTAAGAGGCTAGGGCAGACTGCTAGACATAAGCATCCTGCTTCAGAATCTCTCTGTCTGCTATTTCTTTTTCCCAATTGAACAAAGCCTCATCTTTTGGATGTACTAATATCCAAATCTGCATTCTTCTGCCATACGCTTTGGATATTCATTGAAGCAGTGTTATTTTTTTTAAAGATTTGAATATGGAGTTTAAAAGCTGCTGACTTAAGAAAAAAAAGGGTCAGGAAGGTGTACAACAGAGAAGGGATCCATGTTCTTGTGCAGAAAATATGGAAAGAACACCTCCTTCGATTTGTAAAACAGCCACTGGGGTCAGGGCAGGGTGGTTTGGCAGCGAGGACAAATACACACTATCCTGTAGCCATTTGGGGCTGTCTTACTTTCTACTGCTCTGCAGGTTGCCTGCTGCCCTCTGCAAACACACTAGTCTCCTGTGGTTATTTTTGAAACAGCTCCTTAAAACAGATGTCCTCATATGCGTCTCTTCCCCCCTACATAAATATCAGTTTGCCTCATGCTCCTGCCATCCTTTTGAACTAAACAAAAAAAAAAAAATTAGGAAGGGGAAAGAAGAGTATCCCTTCCCACTGGTGATTTCTGTTGTAGCCTTCATGCCCTTCTTAGGGTGAACTACAAAGGTTTCTCCTTTCAGGTATCGTTTCTTGTCCTTCCCAGGATTATTCCCTGGAGTTTTTTGTCCCTTTCCAACGTCTAGAAGCACTGCAAACACCACAAGTGTCATAGAAACTTCCTCTTGAGTAATACTACCAAGGAAGGATCCGCACATACATGTTACAATAAGATCTGGGCATCCCAGATTCTTCCTTTGGAAGGAATCATTCCTCTTAATTACTTTCTCCCTCACTTCTCTTGGTGATACTATTCCTGAAAAAGCAAACTGAATGCGTCCAAAATGTGCTAGCCTGAGATGTGTGGATGCTGATGTGTTCCTGTGGACCTGACAGAACCAAGCCAGTAACACCAAGAACCAGCTGATGAGATCACTGGAAAGACCTGAACAAAACTACCTCACTCTTTCTTGATTTCTCTTTAGAAACCAAATCTGGCACGTTGTTGCCAGCTGTCAGAGTATCTGCTCTGCTCTCCCACAAAGCAACAAGCTTCCAAAGAACATGCAGAGAGCAGCGTTGGTTCCAAGACTGAGTAACTTTTAAACGTTATTTTTAGGTGTTGAGTCTAGAGAAACCAGCCAAGCAATCAATGAGCCTGCCCATTCCAATGATGAAAGTATATTCTGAGTTGTGGAAAAACATATGAAGTAAAATATTTGGCCCAAACATCATTATCTGGTGTCTTTTATGCACACAGGGTGCACTAGACTTGCTTGCAGAGTAGCCAGCAAATATCCTTAAACATTTAAGGAGAATTATCAATAATGTACTTTTCATTAGCAGAGGAAGCAGGCAGAGAAATTAGATGGACCTATGAACTTTGAGCCCACGAATGAAATCCCACCTCCAAGCAAATCAATAGGAGTTAGGTGATTTTGCCCGGGAGCGGTGAGGTTTTGCCATGCAGCTTATTGGGCAACAGTCCTGCCAAAGTACAAAACAAAATCAGTCTGCAGAGCCAAGGACTTGGAGCAAAAGGAGACTATTTTCCACTGTAGTCAAGGCCCTGTGTGCAATCACCAATTACACCACTGGAAGCTAAACCAAAAGAGTATAGTCTATCAAATGCAACATCTCAGAGAGCATCCTGGTAGCGTAATAGCATTGCTGAATGGCTGTTGAAGCACTGTTGTCAACAAGGCCTCTGGAATGCCAAATGAGATTTCAGTGGTTGCTAGTGCCACTCAATTATAATTACTTCTTTCTAGATGACTGGCAAATTATCAGAGTGTTTCCGCTCCTCTTCACCTGATGTCTCTGAAAGCAAGGTCCTACAATCTTGGGTGTCTGCAGAAGCTTTAATACTGGGGGCCCGGGGATTATAAAGCAGCCATAATGTAGGGACAGGGTTTAAATTGGACTCATAAGCTTTGAAACTCCTTTTTCTGTTTGTATCTTATTTTTATTTTTTTTACTATCTAGCCTCTTTCTCTTTAAAGCTGTGCTCCACCTAATGCTAGAAAAGGAAAATAGCCTCCTGCTCTTCAGTGCTGTCCAAGAGGAGATTCAAAGATGCTTTGCACATAGCCAGGCCTTCCACACCCTGTGGAGGTTTTTAGCCTTTACGTTACATCTCCCAGCATGACTTGGCCAACAGAAGAAACTGTGAACGCGAGTGTTTCCTAGTAGGCACAGCTCTGTGCTGTGCTGTGAACTATTACAGAATTGCTGTTTACACATGGAAAATGCATCTCAGTTATGATTTCAAGAGGAGGTCACTGGCCCAACCACTCAATAGTGGAAAAACTTCAGCTGCTGCTGAAAACAGAGCATGACACAGGTCTGGAGATATACACTGAAGTGATACTGACGCACACCAGATAGTAGGTGTGTTAAAAAACATCCACACCCCACACCCAAACACAAAACCAAAATAAAACAGTTTAATTAGGTGAATACAAAGTAAGATCAAGCACCCTCAGAGCAGCTGTTTTGGGGCATAGGGAGGCTCCAGCCTCCTTTTGTGGCACACGGAGCCCGCAATACAAACGTGCTTACACAGACCTAAAACCAAGCACTGACAAAGGGTCAGGTTATATAAAAGAAGATGTTTCCTTTTCACGGGTGCATGGGATAAGGGTGAGATCACAGCACAAGCCTTTGGCAGGGTTAAGAAACATTCTCTAGCTGCAGTACAGCATCCTCTGTCTAGAAACATTGAAGGTCTTAACATGTTTGGGGGGGGTAGCAAAGAGGAAACAAAGGCAACAAAGGCCTCTCAGGTGTCCTCACCCACTGCGATGGGCAGGGAATTAAAATCCTCAACATACCTGTTTCAATTACAAGTCAAAATAAAGAGCTCCCTGTCAGTGCGGTACAGGAGAGGGGAGTAAAGAACCAAAAGGACATTCTCTTTTAAGGGAATAGGCTGAGGATGGTGGACAGTGGCATGGGACACCTGGTGTTGCTGGCCCTCCACCAGCTCTAGGACATGCTTTCCTACCCCCACTAAGATGACACCTTTCCCTCCCACTGCAGCCCAGACTTCGCTTCTCCCATACAGCCATCCTGGCAACCAGGAATCTAGACCAGGAAAATTCATCCAGGGTGGACATGAGATCAGCTGAAATGGGGTCCCATCCTGCTGCATGTCCATGGGGTTGCTCTGTGGTGCAGGGATGCTCTCAGTGCAGCTGGAATGAGGTCCCATACTGCTGCGTGTCCCGTGGAGATGCTCCACGGCACAGGGAAGCTACCAGTGCTGGCTGGTATGGGGTCCCATCCTGCAGGTCATTTTTCACCCTGCCACAAAAAAATCTGAGCCACCTCCTCCAGACACCTTCTGAGCCCTACTGCCACCAGCTGAGAGGAAAAAAAACTGGTGCTCTTTTAGTTAATTTTAAACCAGTGAAAGCTGATTATTGCTTAGCAAGTCTAATCCATGCCTGTTCTCTAAATACAAAGGAAAAAAGTATACAGGTTTTCCATTATACAGCAAAGAAGCGTTGACTAGGACAAGACTCTATGAATTATGAATCTGAGGACTTAATGAGAGCTGTCCGGTTTGATCCTTTTTCTTTCAAACTGGCATTGCAGCCAGGAGTTCTGCTGCACTAAAGCTCTCAGCACAGCATGGTCAGCAGTGTGTTATCAACACTTCCATCCTGCAGGCTCCCTCACACATTGAAAAAAAATATTCCTGCCTGTCAGAAGTAGTACATTTCAAAAGCAGCAGTAGCCACTACTGAAAAATCACAGAAACATAGGTGCTTGCAACAGCTGGAACAAAGGTTTATCAATACACATCATGCTGACTGCATCAAATCACGGGTGACAGGTGTACTTGGACACCAAATCCTCTTTCTTCACATTTAGATGTCTTAACTGTTTGAGTAAGGACCTCCTCCCACACACCTATTTTCTGTCTCCTCTATTGCATGATGTTCTGCCACCCAGAGAGCAAAATGCTTCACGTTCTTCATGGGGTCACAGAACAACTCCAGCCATGCCTGAAGGTAAACGATCTCCCAGCTACCCTCACCTGAGGCTCACACCAGCTGAAACTGATTTAAAGGCAGCAGAAATCAAAGTGTCATCGAGCAAAACTGATCCATTCCTGCCATAAAAATTATGCAGGGAAAGGCAAGGGCAGGCAAAAACAGTCCACAGATCTTCTAAAAGAATTCGGTGTGTGTGGAGCTGCACTGAAATGAAAGCAATGCAAGGAGGCTCCTAGGTTGCCCACATCTCCTGGAGACGGGGCAGAGGGAAAGGTAGCAGCCTCATCTGCAACTGTGACCAGTCTTGGCCCTCTGTCAGTAGGGCCAGGAAGAAAAGATCAGTATCTGCATTCTGATTCCCCTTCTCTCTTTCTGCAGGTGGCAAATACATTCCCAGACTACTTCTATGCTTTCCCATGCTTCATTACATCAAATACTTGCAGGACACGCAGTGCTTCCTAGTTTTACCTGTTTTGAGCTATCTCCTCCTTAGACCCAGATCCTCCCTCCAGCCTCTTCTGCTTTTCTTCTGACGGGTTTATCCTAAAGTCGTAGTTTCTCTGTTGCTGGCGTTGTGATGAAAAACAGATCTCTGCTCTTCTTCTCAGGGTTTTCACTATAGATGCATACCAGATAAACTTGTCCCACCTGCACAAGATTAAATGACAGTCTTAAAATACCTGAGTCCCTTCAAATTTGATCTATAATACAATTTTTAACTAGCATGAGCGCTAGCAAAATGGCACCAGCATGACCTCATAGTTCTATATAATCCCTAAATGAGAAAGCTTATATATTAATCCTGCAAGGCTTAAAATTGGTTTCTGAAACAGATTCAACAAAGTTAATGGAACCAGCAGCTCCATGGGTCCAGCTATACTCATTCCTGATGCCTTGTACTAGGGGTGGATATCTTTGCTAGTACGGGCAAGAGCTATGTATGGACAACACTTTGATAAGTATCACCCAGGCTGGTCTGAAAGGAGCTCACTATCATTCAGTTTGATGCAAAGAGCCATGGAGAGTTCCTTGCAGGCTTGCAAACCAAAGCAGCGATTCTGATGAAAATTAAATAATGAGCAACTGGGGATTGATGATACGCAGTGACAGAAAAAAACTGCAGATAGGTGCCACCATCAGTAACAGGATAAATGTTCATAAGCGTGCTAGTGCTTTGCTTTAAGGATAGTTGTATGCTAGAGCAGTACAAGTCTGCCACCGAGAGCCTTGCTCCCCTACAGACGTCAGTATATAGTCAAGTTCAGTGCGGTACCTTTGTCGTTACCAGCAGGGCCCACAAAATTGTTTGCAGAGCAGCAGACTGGTCAGGTTATCTGGTAGCCTTAAAGCTGTCTCTTTCTGACAAACATCACATGTTCTGCTCTAGCAAGGGCTTCACCCTTACTGGGAACAGTAAAACAAGCCCAGTGGTAAATAAAGCTAAAGTCAGATCTTCCCAGTACCAGAAGGGGGCTACAAGAAAGCTGGGGAGGGGCTGTTCACAAAGGCTTGTAGTGATAGGGCTAGGGACAATGGTTATAAATTGGAGAGGGGAAGATCTAGGCTAGACATAATGAGGAATTTCTTCACTATGAGAGGAGTGAGGCTCTGGCACAGGTTGCCCAGGGAAGCTGTGGCTGCACCAGCCCTGGAGGTGTTCAAGGCCAGGTTGAACGTGGCTTTGAGCAGCCTGAGCTAGGAGGAGGTGTCCCTGCCCATGGCAGCAAGGCTGAAACCAGATGGGCTTTAAGGTCCCATCCAAGTGGAAGCCTAGTAGTAGTGCCAGGCCATCAAGTGAGTTTGCAACTTGGATTTCCACAAAATAATACTGACAGCAGCTGCGGATCAGATCCGCTCTCTGCTGTACGGCCTCAGCCTGGCAGGAGCCACGTGCACTGTAGAAGTGGGACTTGTCTTTGGTTGGGAGCAGGGGTATGATCTTAGCTTACTTCATCTAAGGCAGGAGAACCAACGCAAGGCAGGTGGGAGACCAAACCGGCTATATTTTAACAAGAGCTAACAGGATGAAACAAGTGACTGGCACCACGGAGTGCTCAGTCCATTGTGACTCATACCAAAAGCACAAAGAGCTCTATCCATGATAAGATATGAACATTAATATATTAACATCTTTATTCCCCAGTGTTTCACTGTTCCCCAGTGTTTCAATTTCCATATGCGGGAGGCACATCCTTCCTCCCTGGGTCAACCCACTTAAAGACATGGAACATCTGTCAGTATGTAACTTTTTTGTGGAGCCATTTTCCATGGCAGATAGGATGGCCTTCTGCAAATGTGTGTGACAGATACCACAAACAATTGCCATTTGTCATGTGATTTGGCTTTCCATGGGCGTTACTGAGTTTTGTTGTGACTGGTTGCAAGAAGAAAATAAGCTCCTCCATTCACAGCGTACTCGTGTTTAAGTAGTATGTTATGCGTTCCCAGACTCCCTTAGCAGCAACAGCAGCTCCAATGCTAGAATGCTAAATCACCTTTAGAGGAAATTATAGAGCAACAAGCCATGCACTTCGGGCACAATCCTTGAAGCCAATGAAAATTTTTTTTCCACCCTTAGTGATATCTGACAGCGAAGGAACTGTTCCATTTTTTTTTAATGTTATGCACAGAGTTAAAAAGCCAAAGCCCTACTTGCAGTACCAGAAACCTGAGGATCAGAAGGCAAATCCTTTCCTTTATTGTCAGCTCAGAGAGTAGCACAGCAGGTTCAGCAACATGACTGAGCACTGGTAGTGCCTGCAGGACTTTCTTGGACTTACCTCTTTGATTAAAAAGATGCCCAGTTCCACTTTGAACCTTCATTAAAGCTAAACCGGCTGAGCTGTCAGCGTGTCTCAGCAGCAATGTCCAGTTTTCACATGTAGCTTTTGAATCTCATGCACAGAGTTTACTGCTACGTGACAGGTCTCTATAAACATTAAAATAAAGACGCTAAAGGCAGCCTATCCATCACATCAGGTCCGTAACACAAATAGGGTCACTTCACTTAAATCTGAGGACTGAAATTAAATAAAAGTTTAGTGAATCTATAATTCTTATGATCTTCCCCCAATGTTTTTCAAATGAAAGTAGATTATAGCTAGAACTTTCTGTTACTTGAGCTTGTCTTTTGACAGTTCTTGAAAAATTTGTATCCCCTTATCCTTGGAATGTAAAAAAGGTACATTAAAGAAGCTGTTATGTGGAATGGCTAGTATTTTTGCAAGCTTAAGAGAAATTTTATTAATGGACTGCAGTAGAGAATTGTGAGAGTTAATTTTATGGAGGCAAGATGACAAACATTAAACTTCCCTTATTGGTAAAACTTGTACACAAATAAAGCACAATAGGTTCTCTAAGTATTTCTGTCTTCAATTAAATTTGTCTAAGGAGTTAAGTTTCGTCAGGAGGCAACACAATACATCGAACTGTGATAAAACACTTCTTTGGCAGAGAAAAATTATCAGTTCTACATAGAAGGGTTGTAGCAATTACACCAGGGTCAGGCTTTTAGTCCTTCGCAGACACAGAGTTTCCCTGTTTGAGAGAAACTGTGCACCTGAAATTCAGACCCCAGTAAGAGGGCAGATTCCCTATGAAGTAAGATGAATATCTATGACAAAGTGAGAGGTTGGTACATATTAGTATTTATTGTAACCGTAGTTCCTTTTTGCAAGCTTCGCCATGAATTAATTTATTCTAGAACAATCAAAGAACAGAAAAAAGATCATTCCCCTCAAGGAGATTCAGCTTTTAGCTTTTGTAAATTCACACTTCTGCTACATTTCCAGATCTGCCATTCCATCATCTAGGATATATCATAATTGTTGATGTACAGAGCAAGCAGAAAAAGGAAAAAGAAAATAATCAGGACATCCTCAAACACCTTTCTCACTTCAGCCTTTCTTCATAAAGCACAAGGCAGACGAAACAGGATCCAGCTGACAGCATTTTTTCCTTTGAAGGTCAGCTTTAAAAGAAACAGCTACTGTAGCTACCTCAAAAGCTCATGAGCATTTTTTTTTTTTTTTGGAGGAAGAAGCCTGAATTCTGAAATGGCATGTGAAGACACAGGTATGTGCTCACCTGAGGAGCCACCCCTGTGGAAATACACCTCCTGCTTCAAAGCGATCCTGTCCTGCACTGAGGCCCTCTCAGTCAGGTCAGAGCAGCTCCAGGTCTGCAGAGTCCAGAGAGTGGAACATCTAAAGCTCCTTCATGTGACAGAGAAAGATGAGTTTACATGATGAGTCATCTCCCCTCCAGTACCTCTCCTGTTTGACAACAGAGTCGAGCTAGCTAATGCTGACTTGACACAGCAAGATGCCTGACATGAAAAAATTAACCTGGATTTGTTTATGGCTATTTCATTTATTAGGTCACAAGGCTTCTGAAGTAATCAAGAACCCATGTGGCTGTTTGTTGGAAAACAGCTAACAACAGGCACAAGCACGGGAGAAAAGGTTCCTTTGCAAGTACACACCTTTAGAATGTCCTTATTTTTAACTGAAAGAGTACTTAAAACAACAGAAGTGTAAAAAGGAGACAGTAACTATGGACAGCTCTGCCAAGAGAAATACAGTCTTAATGATCCAACAATTACCAGGGTTAAAAATAAGGCTTTGCATTTAAAAAAACCTGTTCCTCTTTATGAGCTGAGGGGGGCAGCTGGTACTATTTTGGAAAGTTCCCTTAATTATCAGAAAGAGTTGTTTCTTTTAATTTAAAATCTGATTTTATGCTTCTGTAATTCCATTCTTTTTATGGCACAGTCTATTAAATTGCAAGATTTTTATTTACATACTGTAACCGTATGGTTTGCATTGGCTTAGGTGGAAAAAATTAAGTTGTTAACCAGATTTCCAGTACTCAGCAACTGAACAAACCAACAGAAGGCGAAATGCAAACTAAGTAAACAGAAATGGTAAAGAGCATAGTTAAAAAAAAAATCTAAAGCAAAGATTAGTATCACCACCTTGTTTTGTTAAGTGGTAGCTCTGGCGTGTCTGAATTGGAAGGGGAGGCTCAGTCCAAGACAGGTTTGTTTGTGGGAAGCTAATATGGAGGATGATACAGATATAGATGATACAGATACTTTCACCCAAGTGACAGGGGACAGGACAAGAGGAAATGGCCTCAAGCTCCACCAGGGGAGGTTTAGGCTGGACATAAGGAAAAAATTTTTCACAGAAAGGGTCATTGGGCACTGGCACAGGCTGCCCAGGGAGGTGGTTGATTCACCTTCCCTGGAGGTGTTTAAGGCACGGGTGGACGAGGCGCTGAGGGGCATGGTTTAGTGATTGATAGGAATGGTTGGACTCGATGATCTGGTGGGTCTCTTCCAACCGGGTGATTCTATATAAATGCCTTCTCACGATGCATTGCTATGCTGGAAATTCAACTGCCATGAGAACATTTAAGACCAATACTGTAAACTGGCTCTGAAAGGGACTCACCAAATTAATGGAGACAGATGAATCAGTAACTATTAGACACAATGGCCTAGATGTAGGGGTTTTGCCAAAAGTTGACAAGCAGTCCCAGAGGAAAGATCACACTACAGATCTTTCATTTCTTAACCTATTTTCTAATCATCCATCATTAGCCACTGTTGAAAACAGGACACACGGTTTGGTCAGTATTTTAACCATGTCACTAGGTAGGAGGTAGGAGGACAGCTCTGCCCTAAGTTTAAAATAAACCTGGTCAAGAATGCAGCGTGTGCCAAAGGTGAAACAATATTCTACATGGAGTGCTCTAAATAATAAGACGGAAGGGGCGATGCGGGGCAGGGGGTTTGTAGCTCTGACAGCAGTGATAAAACATCTGTGTTTGGATTTTATTTTATTTTAAACTGCCTCCACATGGAGAAAAGTAAAGTGTACTCCCTTTTTAGTGACATTTTAGTCCATAGAACATGAGTTTAATGAATTGAGAGAAAATTCCTGCTAGCCTAGTCCAGTGAGTTACACATAGTTCATTTTTTCCATGTATGCCACAACTCACAGTAACAGAGATAGCAACCAACTATATGAACAGATACAGCGTGTTTTTCTCCTCCTGAACTGAAGGCAGAGCAACAATCACATGCAACTGAATGTTGAAAATCACTATCAACACTTCCAAAACATCCACCATGGTTTAAAAATTACGTTTCTGACCAGGACAACCACTGAGGCTCACTGTAGTGATGGCATAAGGCATGACATTTTCGGTAACAGCTATTTTCCTCTTGCACACCTCATAGAATCACCAGGTTGGAAGAGTCCCACCAGATCATTGAGTCCAACCATTCCCATCAATCACTAAACCATGTCCCTCAGCGCCTCGTCCACCCATCCTTTAAACACCTCCAGGGAAGGTGACTCAACCACCTCCCTGCTCACTAGATAAAAGAAACAAGCTCTCTAAAGGTCTCAGTGCAAAAGCCACCTCCTGCCACATCACCTGGCAGCTGAAGTCTATTGATTATTCCAAACTTGTTGCTTAAGTCCTTCTTGCTGATACAAACAGCTGTACCGGAAAACACAGTGAAGGCTTCATGTGATCCTAAACGCAGTAGATAAACACAATAGCAACCACTGGAAAAAGGCACCATTGGTTTCTACTTCGCTTTGCCTCTGCTTTTAGCAGAGTTCCACACGCTACGTGCTGCCTGCTGCCATAGTACAAAGAGTCCACATCCATGTGTTTACCACCTGAAATTTTCTGTTACTATTTCATTACTGCATGAGAGCAGAGGAGAGCTGGAGGCCAGCACCTGGAAAATGTACTCTAGCAAGTATTTGAATTAGCATCCAACCATTTTGGCCAGGAAGGAGGTGGGAACAGGCCCAGCTGTTAAGCTTTTTCCAGAGCATATCTGGAAAAGATACACACACCTGGTGAAGCTCTCAAACACTCCTTTGTGTGCTGCTGCAGGAAAATACACAGTCACATGCCCTGAGCAGCTCAGCTCTGCTCTGTGCTTCGAATGGAGGATGCCCAAAAGCCAGGGATAGCACTGGAGTCAGAAAGAAAGCTTGTGGCCCAGCTGGACTGGAGCCGTTGTAACCTGTGCTGCTGACATGCCATGTCCCTCAGGGAGCACACCATCCTGCTAAATCTTCCCAATATCTACCAGTTTTCTACCACTGAGGCAAAATTCTTAATCCACACATTCCTATCCCCACCCCTTCTTACAGTCTCTGTCACAAAATCTAGACCACAGTAGACTGTTCTCATGTTCCTTAATGACAAAGCACAAAAGAAACTTTGCTGAAAGAGAAAAAACCCACTAAACTTTTAACAGGCTAAGTTTTTTAAGCTGTCAACAACTGTTTTGGGCATTGGTAACAATGTGGCAAGGACAAAACACACCAAATGAATTTGCAGCCACAGGGCTGAAATAAATGGAAAACAAGGACTCGGTTGTCAATGTTTGTTGATATTTGCCAAATAACCTCACGGAGCAGCTGCTCTATCAAAAGGATTTGATGCCGATTGAGGACTTGATCAATCTCTATCATGTCTGATTTCAGGTGGAGCATCTGCCCAAGGGCCAGGGAGCTGCTTTTGTTCTGCTACCTTTGATTTGTCATCTTCACCATCATTAATACGCTTCCTCCCTGAACTAACATTGGGATGACGTTTGCCAAACACTCTGGCACAAAAGCTACAGTATGAGTCATCCATCCCCTAATGCCACTACAAGGTGTGGAACAGCTCACACATGCTATACCTCGGAGCTGTTTTGAAACTTTACATCCAGTGAAAGACTTTTTATTACTTAAAAGTCCAGCAGCTGTATTTGAACTAAGCAAAAGACTACCTGGAGAGGAAGCGCACAGCCAAGGCAGCTGGGAATAGCCCAGTGCTTGAGGCACTCTGGCTGCCGTGACCACACTTGACACGCAGCTCTGCTGGCACAAGGCAGCACCGTGCTGTGCCCATCGCGCACACACAGCTCGTTCGCTACTTTAGCAAAATCATGCCAATTGTAAAAGCACAGCTTACACGAGCATCTGAAACGTGCAGAACAAGGTACAAAAGCACAACCTTCAAGGAAACGTTCTCCAGACTTTAGGCTCACACCTATACAAAGGAGGAATTACGATGTTGAAGACAAAATCTACAGACTTTAATGATATTTTGGCTTGATTTCTTAAATCCAGCAGGAGCCATTCCACTGCCAAGTTTCACTGCCCTTTGGCACACACTCTGGAGAGTCCCTGCTTCTCCTCTAGCTGCTGCTGGCCACTCCCCAAGAGGATATTCATGGACATAACTGAAAGGCGATCGTAACTATAGGTGTTCTCCACTTTAAAGTCACAGCTCAGGGTGTGAGCAAAGATGCACCAGGCAGCTGGGAATCTGTTCTCTCCCTTCCCAAGCGAGATAACCCTTCTGCAGCCCATCCAGCCTGCATAGAGGCACCCTAAACAGCAGGCTGGTCAAGAACTGTTCAGACATTTTAGTGCTCTAGTGTTGTCAATAAAATTATCATTGAGCACAGCTCAACAATACTGGTGAGGAAAGCCTTAGAAACCCGCTACAGAATAGGCAAAAATAAAGCCTCTCAAAGCTGACAGGACATGGGGAAGAAACCGTATTTTTAACGAAGTGACATATTCCAGCACAGGTTAAGTGTCTGTCTCCTCTCAATATCCAGGCCTAGCACTATGAGGTACAACAACCAAGAGCGGGGCAGCCATCAAATGACCTCACTGCAAACAGCTGACACAAGCCAAGCTTTTTATTCCCTTCCTGACACATCAGTTCTGCTGCAAATCCCAGTAACTGCTTCCTTCAGTGCGCATGAAAGCAGACCAAAGCTATAGCTGAAACTCACCTCTATTATAATGAGGGTAAATGCGCTACAGCACTTCAAAAGCCAAGTCTTTTGTTCAAACCTAGAGAAAATATAAAAAAAGGCAAGAAGTAGGAGAGGGATGCTTCACGGTAATTTTACTAGAGATGATCCCAACCCATAGACTTCAGTGCAATTAAGGTGTAGCCTCGAGACTGCAAATAGGGGAAGTTTGTTGGGGTTGTACTGAATTCAGAATGAATCCTGTTCTGGGAGAACACCTACAACATCATTTGAATACTCATCCTGGATTGCATCACTGTATTAAAACCCATAGAAGTGACAGGGTTAGTGCGGTAACATCAGGTGTACCAGAACTGGGAGCAGGTGTTTACACTGTCATACAAGTACAGCTAGAGGAGGACCCACAGCAAAAGCTTAAAAACATACAACCAGCCCTCCAGCTGCTGCAGATGCGTCCTTATCAGGGAGAGACCCACCACCCGCACTGCTGGACACCTGCACAGGTCTGTCTGAATAGCACTGCACCTACAAGGAAGTGATGGCCAAGGAGAGGCACCTAAACTCACAGAAAAAGCAAATTCTTATTTTTTTCACCCTTTTCACATTTCACACAAGTGTGAAGGAACCATCCGATGCATAAGAATTCATCTATATCCAAACAGGCTGTTTTTTTGCAGTACATCCCCAAAGCAGGTCACTGGTGATGCAGCTTATGACCTGTCTACAGCACTATCACAAACCCCCAAACAGTGGTAAACCCTCTTTAATGAAGGTAAAAAGGAGACAAATCTACATGATCTAAAGTCACATTCACAAACTATTTAGAGAACATTACTCTGAGGATCTGGTGCTACTTTTGCAATAGTTAAAGGATTACCAGTCACTTGCAACAAAGGGAATTGACCTTAAAATTAGATCGTTTTTCAGCTAAACTTGTTGATGCCTGAATCTTACCTTCAATTTTTGTGTCCTAAAATACCTTTTAAACCTCATGGCTGGAGAAAATAAAACCTGTTCTGCCCTTTACCCCTACCTCCCCCAACCCCCCCAGATCATGCATATAGAGAAGACACCTCTGCTGATAAATGAAGGACTGATGACGCCCTTCTTAGCTTTTTATTCTTTACCCAACCAACCTGGAATGGATCTCTCCCCAGATGGCAACCTACGGATACTCCTCCACTGTCTTTAGGGAATGAACTAAAGGATGTATTTGCCAGGCCCAGGGAAACCTTGAAGCAGCATCTCCACCTCTGGAAGTCAGCAGTCACCATTCCCCTGCTATGCAGGAAGACTCCCGTTTCAAACACAACATGGACTGAGGCCACGTAGCAAAATCAATTTACAGCAGAGTCAAACATCTACTTTTGTATCCATACAATTTCCAGTATTAAGTATAAAACTGAGCAATGTATACCTACAGAGAGAGTTTTTCTGGCCTTAGAGCCCAAAATGAATAGCACAAGCAGACCAAACCCCCTCCTGCAAGTTCCAGGTATTGTCTCCAGCTGTATAACATCAATGGGGGGGCACAACTGGAACACAGGAGCTCCTGTCAGGAGATTACCTGCAATTCTCTGCTAGCTGGTGCCACTATACAAATGAATTTAGACTACTCTTTCCTACTGGGGAAACTATGGCAAACAAGCCAAGGGCAGTCAGCAGTGTTTTTTTCAACTGTGTTGCCTAAGTTTGGTTTAGAACAAGGTTGATCTATGAGTGAGCTGCAGAATCTCCAGCTAAACACATTTCAAAGCAGTACCCTTACTCGTTTAGCTTTGAATGGCATTTCTCTACATCCCGTACAGAGTCAAGAAGCTGAGACATTCAGTTCCTCAGAAGCTTTATTTTCATTCAAGCTACAGAAATAAAGCAGTACCTTCCAATTTCCCATTATACTCTCTGCATATTTGTATGGCTCAGGGTGAGGTGCACTAGGATAACTACCCTGTACATACGGAGGAAGATAAGGCTCAAAAACTAGCTTTACTTCAGAGAACGCCAAACTTGACCAATGAGGTTGGCTCCAATTCCTCAAGTACATTGTTTAATAGGCACAACATAAGGAAAAAAGATCTAAACTACCTATTGTAAGCGAAATTCAGTAATTCATTACAGAAAGTCATCCAAAGAAACCTTTTAGAAATAACAAAAGTTCTCTACTTTGAAAAAAATAGAAAAAATAGATGAGTCATTTTTGCTCTATATATGATATATTCACACACATACTTTCAAGTATCATTTTCACTATTATCATACATACAGGGCTAGAGATAAAAAAGTGAAAATCCCATATGCAGATTACTATGCCAAAGAAGTCACACACACTCTTTATCTAGGTTTAGCAACACCTGGAGTACTCCATGGTATTATAGTGACCAAAAAAGCAGTGACTAGACTCGGTGTAATTTTTCCCTTTATTTAACATGTTTTTATAAGGCTTGAAAAAGTATCAGGATTTAGGAAAATCAAGATGGGAAAAGCACAGGCAGTCATAAACCCCACAAATTCACAGCTAAGCTTGTCACAGGCTCAGTACTAGCAGGGAATTAAAAAAAAATGAGTTGTTTGGTTAGCAGGCAAACTGATACCAACAGACTGACTTCAGCTACGATGTTTTGACATTTAAGGCATCACACAATAACAAGTTAATGCTAGGAAGCATAACAATCATCATGCGCTCAGCCACAATTCACATTTAGCTGTGGACATCAGAAGCTGCTTTATTTCAAAATCAGAAGGCTAGTAGGGCATCCCATAGTCTTTTGGGAAAGTGCCAGGCAGACACCAGGCAAGAGCAGAAGTAACCATAGTTTGTATCACTGGGGAAGGAATTTAAGTGCTTATTAAGGGCTTTGCAGCAGCGCCAGAGCTGGACACCTGAAAACAAGTTCTGGTGGAATACAAAACTAAGAGCTAAAAGGCAGAAAGTCTGTTCAAGCAGCTACAGTGACTAGTGTCCTGCAAAGAGATCAAAATAGAAAGTGTTCAAGACTTAACAGCTTCTGAAGCTTTGAAATGATAACTGAGAGTTCCAGCAGGTGCATTTAACAGCCAGGCCTAGGACTGGTTTCACACTGCTTGCTAATATGCTCTGTACTCCTGCTCTCCAAGTCTGGTTTGGACAGACAGGTATGAAATGTCTCCAAGTGAAATAGGTAGAAACTATTTCCTTACTGGTAATGTCATTTTCATTTGTCTGTTTCTTGCCCACTATGAAAAGGCACAAATTGTGCATATATGATGTATTGTAAGATCAAACTAAAAACTACACACACAAAATTCGCAAAAACCATTGACTGCCCTTAAAAAGGTGAAGTCATCTAAAAATTAAGTGCTAGGCATTCTGAAAGTTCTACGGGTTTAACTAACGAGCTCAACTATTTGGTTTAGTACTTCAGTGCAGGATGTTCTTAAAATCTAATTTTAAAACCATTAGGCCCACACTCAAAAGTAAAGCTTCTTGGAAACAAGGGAGGTCATACACAAAGGGAAGATCCACATCACTAGGCTGAAATGCAATGCTTTTTTGCTTTTAGTAAGGGTCCCACGGAGTCCAGAATATTTCTTCCAAGCGTTTCTGTAGGAAAAGACTCCATTAGGTGGGATGGAAGTTTTGAGCTCAGTCCAAGCTTTGCTAAAAGCTATCACTCCAAGTTCCCAGAATATGGGTAATATTAACAATTTCCTGAGCAAGAGACAGCATGGAACACAAGACAGTGACAGTGCTGCAGGACAAAGTGACAATGAAAGGCATTGCACAGCCCAAGACTTACAGTAAACCCAGAACCTGTGAATTCACAAATAGTCCTTTTACCCCTTCTTCTCAGGCTATATTCTGGCACATTCTTAACACCTCTTTGAAAACAGCAAGTTTCTGCTTTCCTTCACTGCTCTGCTGGTTTTGTACCATATAAACTCACTTCTGAGTAGGTGCTTCAGACATTCTTTAGTCTCCTCAAGCTTATTAAAACCGCACATTGACAACAGCTACCCATTTAGCCAGAAGTTTAATGACACTGAATATTTTGTACCAAAACTAGATACTTAAACATTTACTGTTTTTTCCTTATGAGCCTGTGGCTGTTCTATTAATACGCAGAATGGAGAGCTCTCTGCTTTCTCCCAGAGTATAAGAATACAAACTACACCATTGTAATCAGAAGAACATTGGTATGCAGCACAAAATGATTTGCAAGCTGAAGAAAATTAGGTTCATGGTCACTTGCTTCTTCTAGCAATGAATTAAAGGCAGAGGTTATATACTTGATAAAAACAAATACGTAATTTAATTTTCACTCAAGTCTTCTAGAAACATGGCAACTGTTATTTAAGCAGTGAAGAGTCTCAAATCAACCTACAGGAAGTTTTCATATTACAGTGCAAGTCAGTTGGCTGCTTAAATAAGCTCAGGCTCAAAAACCTGAGACCATACCAAAAAACTAACAATCATCTTTCCAGATGAACAAAATACTGCTGCTACCCCGAACAACAGTCCAGTCAGTCTTGTAGTGAAATTAAACAAATCCAATACTACATTTCTCACAACAGCACTTAGTTTAATCTCAATGCTCTTTACAAAAGGGCATCACTATCTCTGTTTCTGAATTCTACTCATTCTAGGCAAGTGTTGCCCCAGTGCTCCCAAATTACACAGACATCAATAACCCAATGTGCAGTAACTCAGGAAACCAATTCATCTTTACCTTCCCATGCATACAAGCATTACTGGCTTATTCACAAATATCAAAGCCTTTATAAATACTACTCAGCTTGAGGCTGATGATATAGAACAGAAATAGTTTGGAGAAATTTAGTTCAAAAAGCTTACTCTAATTGCAAAGCTGATTAGCTGAAGCAGTAAGCTGGAAAATAGGCAGAGACTGCTATATTCTACTATGAACAGTCCTATTAAAGAAACCTGACTTTGCATGCCTGCAGAATCAGGGCAGGCAATCTGTTACACTAGAATCCACAGAAAACAATGTACAGACAGCCTAATAGCTCTCTCCGCATCCACCATCTATCCTGGTTAATGAGCAATACTGAAGGCATAATATCATTAGATATAGATGCTTACTGTAAGTGTTTCTATTAAACAGACGTAAGAATGATCCAGAAGTTAACGTAATGCCTTTTTGGTGTAGTCTAACACACTATTTACAACACATTTCTTATAAAACGTGCAAGAAAGTGTTCGAGCCCCTTAGCACACAAACACTTCAGTGCCTTAATCAGGCAGATGTAAAAGCCTGATTCAGCTGAAGCTTCATTGCCACAGTGACTAAACTTGCTTTAGGGAGTTATCACAAATGTCAGAACCCCAATAAGCATCTGGTTTTAAGTTTAACTGAAGAAAGGCTATATAGCCCTGGCAAGATCTTAAAGTACATCACACTTACAAAAGAGAAATTAGCAATAAAGCATTGACTTTGCTGCGTGCTTTACTAAGGGGTGGAAAGAAAAAGCCTCTCACATAGTGCTCGAAAGAAGTAGTCAATACAATTACTTCCAAAACTTCCTCCAATCCTGCAAGTCAAGCAAACTTACAGCTCCTACAGCAACTTCCAAGCCAATTAAAGTTTCATTTCATTCTAAGACATATGTAACAGCAAACCATCTAGATCCACATACACTTCCATTTTGTAGCCATGTCTCTAGTGCGCTTTACTTGTACTTCATATAGCAATTATATACCTAAAGTAGAATCAGTCACTTCAGTGCTTTTAGTGTAGCTCCTACCTGAACTAGACGGCTTTTTATAGTACCCTTGAATTTTTCAGCTGGCATAAACCAAAGTCAAAAGAGAAACAATGCAAACCATGATCAATTAGTCCAAACACTAAGAAAAAACACTAGCCACAACAATATAATTTCACTTTGATTTTAGGGTGCTATCTAACAGATTTATTAGAAGTTTCAACAGACTATAGCTCCAGACTTTAACTTTCTTGGAAGACACTACAATAGAAGCCACAGTAGAGACTGCCTTGTCAGAAGTACAAATACTTGCTGTATAGTTGGGAGAAATAAAAGGACAAATCTAGTTGTCTAAAAGACAATTCACTGTACACATTTTATTTACAGTTTTGTACACTGTCTTAATATGAATGGGACCGCTTTTCTACTTGAGCCATTTCAACCAAAGCAATATAACCTAAGTAATACAAAGTGTTAAAATACAGCATAAGATACAAAACCAGACATACTAGTTCTAGAAAGGAATGTAAATTATGATGTTACATTAAAAAAAAATCCACAATTCTTTTTAGGAAATCACACAAACGGATCACTGATTTGACTGAAATGAATAAATTCATTGCAAAGCTTTGATGTTACCAAAAAAACCAAAAAAATTACCAAAGAATGCACAAAATTAATGTTTATTCCACCTTTGTCATATGCCCAGATTCTTCACCAAATGTTACATGAGCAAAAACAACTGAAAATCAAAATATCACTAATGTTATCAAATAGGGAAAACAAATAAATTAATCTAGCAGCCATCAGCATAGGTTACAGCAAAGATGATGCTGTATCAAAAAATTGCTAGAAAACTGTATGCACCATACTCTTTTCCAAACCAGCAAAATGTTACTGCATACAATGTGGATGTAAACCAGTAATTTCCTGCAGGTACAGAAATGCAACTTTTCTGAATACTGTGTTTTTTCACAAACTTTTTCTCATAATAGTAATTTTTCTACCAAGCTATTACAGAGTGAGCCAGGAAAACATTCATGGATTTGAGGGGTGAAGTGTACTAAAATTCTGATTGGTAATGGTTACTTCAGCCAAAATAGAAAAAAAAACAAACCACAGAAGTACAAGACAAAGGTGAATGAGACTTCTCACAAATCTTAGCAACACTTAGATGGAAATCAAATTTAAACGTAGTCCACTCTGCTTCTGTAGAGGCTTTGGTTCAGCTCCCAAATCTCGATTGCTTGACGCAGTCTCCTATGAAAGAATACTCAGAAGGTGTCTTCTTAAACAACAAACCTATTTTTAGTGGTGGAGCCGCTCTTAGTAGCTGTGTCTGCATGGGACTGATAACCAATCACTATCTTTGGGGGAAGTCCTAATCTTTCCTTGTATACTCTCCTGCAGGAAAGAAACAGAACAACAGTTTAGGCAAAGCCCTTAAGAATTAGTAACAGGACACCTGCTTTCAAGATCTGCTGACATCTTAATGAAAAACAGTTGCCTATTTAGAAACAATCTCTAAAGTATCAATAAATGACTTTAAACAGCATTTTTCCAGCTTATATAATCTAAACATCAACTTCTAGCTCTGTGTGAATGACTTGCCATATAAAAATAGGACAAGGTCTTGCCAAAAAAATAATTAACAGGGCTACATAAATGTAGAAAACAGGAATTCTACTGCACTCATGTAAATATCATTACTATCAGCAAGCTATATTCCCACATACAGAAATAAAACATCTATGAAGAAGTCATGCTCCACAATTCCAGAACTACTGAGATGAAGTCACTTGAACCAAATAAAACAGCAATTCCCTGGAACAGTCAGTTTTCACCACCACACACCTCAGCTGCACAGACTATTTTCGCTACTGATAGAAAGCAGGCCCCCACCCCCCATGTCAATTACAGTACTAGTAATGGGCAACTACCCAACAGGAGCTTTAAGAAAAGTCAGCTTGGAATTTATGACTTAAGAAGCACCAGTATCCCTCCCTCACCCTTACACACACACGGTGTTCCATAGCATAAAGCATGAGATGCAAGCCTTGAAGGAGACCAGGCTGCAAGCTCTGACTAAACCACAGAACAAGCCTATCCAACTGCAGGTTAACAAAACTATATAAAGTTGGTTTCTTAGCTTACCCTAAATCATCATGAAGCAATTGACAGGGTCATAGCTTACCACAATTTTAACTGTTAAATAAAAGCTTGATGTATTGTGTTTGGAGTTCTGGCAATGTGACAGCAGGCAGTCAACACAACTTACCTCAGTCATTGTGTCAGTTTGCCAAATCTTTAGCTTTGTTTTTTACAGTTCATTCTCCAATGGAGTCATCTTAGTTCCTAAGGTAATGGTTAATACCACCCTAAAAACACTGATGCCTTCTAGGTTTGATGCAAGGTTACTCTCTGACAGCAGAAGATGCAGACCAATTCTGATTGTCTATCGTTAAACACTTACCTCCCAGTCTGAACGTGACTGTACAATAAAATTGTTAGTATAAGGCAGATCCCACCATATTCGTAAAGGCCCAAATGAGGAATATGTCAAGAGAACCACCCGAAAAATGAAAAATGTTGGTAAGCTACCGTGCCTGACAGTTTAGTCTAAGACAGGTGTGCTAAGCTGGGAGGATATTTTCATTACTTCTCACAGGTTAAGCAGCCTACAATGACCAAATTTAATAGCAGGTAATTTTGAGGCATCAATGCTAAAGCATAAGGAACCTGCTAGCTTTGGCAGTATTTGCTAAATAGCAGAGCACAACGTGCATTTTCCACGGAAACATAATAAGAGAAGACTGCTGTTGCTTTTACTGAAAAGCTACAACATACTACTGTACCTCAAATAATCCATGAAATTCAGCACTACTTTGTTTGATTTGTACTAAACAGAGACAAAAACATCTGTACAGCTGTTTTCAAATATAAGGACATCCTTGTGAGCTTAAGATTTATAAAGCCTTTCCTTGCTTATTTGTGAGCATCGCTTTCCTGAGAAAAATCTAACCAATGTTACTGGCTGCCCACCTTTACAGACTGGCATGCTGCAACAGAATCTACACTACCTACAGGTATTGGTTACAATGTTTCTTTGTGAAATGAAAAATTTCTGCCAAGATTTGTATTCAATTCATTGTTATTTCTAAACTGCAGTGAAGCTGGAGCAGCTGTGCAATGAAGTTACTAACATAACCTCATACAAAAAAAAACCCCCATAATAACTCAAATAATTTGGCACTGTGTTACCTGAACATGGGCTACCTCTCTGAACAGGCTACATTTGCCTCAAGTACATTCTCTGTCAAGGTAGTGACTTTAAATGCATAGTTACACTCTATATTCATGACACCGACACATTACTTACCCTATATGCGTAACAGCATCCCTGTTTTCACATTCAGTTGTCCATATTGCTATTTTATCACCCTTAGTTCTAACATTAACAACAGCACCACATACATCATCACTGTAGTCATCAAATGACTCCCCAATAAGGCACAGCAGCTACAAAACAAAGATTAACCATTAGAAGTAGAAGCTCAGAGTCCTGCCCCATCATTCAAACCCTAGCATACAAAGAACTTTGAGAAACACTACGTTTTACTGCTTATAGCCACTTGTCATACAGCACTCATTTTCTGATTACTGCAGTATCTTCTCGAAGTTCCAAATGTTACAAGTCAACTCCGTTGTAAGGTGTCTTCCTCCTCCCTTGAGTTTTCCATCTCTCCTCCTGCCCCAGCACTGCAAGTTCTAATACAGCTGATCACTTATGTAGTGTTGCCTCCCATCCTCCCAATCCAAAACCAGGTAAGAATTAAAGGAATTTATTCTTCTTTCTAAAGTACATCCAGCACAGGTAGAAAACCACAAAATTTTAAGTCTTTGTGTTCATTACCTAGAAGGAACTTCGGAAGAACTATTTGGGCAGTGTCAGCTATGTAAGGTCACCCTTCAGTTCTGAAGTATATCAACTCAGAGATAAACCAGGCTAACTTGGACGAAAAGCACTAATGAAGTGTCACTTCCTACCAGCACGCTCGGAAAGCTTCAGAATTCCCAGACTCTAAAGTGGGAATCGGTAATCCTGAATAGCGTGTACAGCAAAAGCAACAATAAAAGCATAGAAGTAACACGAGATTCTTCCCCACAGATTTCTGTCAGGGAAGCTTGGAATTGGCATAGATGGTACACTTCAGAAGCATCAGACTGGGGTGGGTCACATGCCTGCACAAAAAAACCCACTAACTGTGAAAGTGATTTTTAAAATCTACAACTTGTAACTTGTAAACCAAGCAATTTTGAAATACACAGAACTGAGAATTTCTTGTGGTTAAGACTGCACACTGAAGTACTAGTCCTCAAATGGATGGTTGTTTACTTCACTTGCACAGTACATTAAATACGCTGCAATTATAATAATTTTCCAGAATCACTTGTAACATTTGGAAATTCAACACCTGCAACTTTTTGAACAAAGCAGGTCTTTCAGTACCTATGAGAGCTGCAAGGGCTGACTTCATCAAGGAAATACAAAAAGGACAAAGTATGGTACTGAATAAATCAGTTGTAATTTTAAATGTTACACGTAACTGTAGGATGCACACATTCAATGAATAAAGCAAGTCATAAATGTTTTAAGTTTAAACCACACAAGCATTCAAAATATTGATCAACAACCTTGGTATGTACACATGCAAAGATGCTACCATGTTCAATAAACACTACAGTCAAGTACAACCTTCATGAATGCTGCACAAGGGAAAAAAGTCATCTCAAACGAAGTTTAGTTTACAGTGAAGAATGGTAGAAGCCATTAGATTACAATAAAAATACGTTGCGAAGGGGAGTGGTAAAGGAAGAGGTTTTGATTTTTATTGGAGAAAATTAGCTACAAATAATTACTGGAATTAGAAGTGGCAAGGTATACCTGGGTATTTGGGCTCTGTGCCATTGCTTGCTGCTAAACAAAAAGCAGAGCGCTCTAGCCTGAAGTCTGCATAGACTACCTACATGTTTCTAGGCCATATGTAATGGTTATTAAGAGTCAGCAAGACTCAGGTATTTAGGCAGAAAGGCCAAATGCACACAACAAGACATCTACTCATGTGCAGTCATATTTCCTGGTAGTACAACGCTCATCAACCTTTCTTCAAGTCAATATTACAGTGACTAGGAAGTTCCCAATAACTCTGGTATTTTGTACACCTCTGCTTTGATCCTGAAGACTACTTCTGCCTTTAAAAGTCATGCAATACTACTTGTGTCTCACATAAGCAGGGAAAAAAGATCAGAGATTAGCATTGTACTGCCTGCAGCCCATTCCCCTACGGCCCAGAGCACACACCGGACTCTTAGGCTATTCTGAGTCAGTTCCTAGACACTACAATTGTATCCTTTTTCTACAACACATTTACTGCAACCCAAGTAATCTCTGTAAGTATAAATGCCATTCAAAACACCTATTCCAGAAAAATAACAGCAATAGAAAAAAAAGTATTTTTAAAGTGCACAGGAAGATTGTACTATTACTTGCCTATCCTAGTGTTACGCTAAGTTCAGAAAGAACAAAAGTAAATCTGAAACTACCTCACTTCAGCAAGACCAAAACCTGAAAACAATTCACTTCAGAGTATATGTAAAACAGTTACATTTAAGCAATTAAATTTGGGAGTCACATTCATTAAGTATTATTTTTCCCAGTAGCTCAACAGCTATTCTGTGCATTCCACAGGAGAAGGCTAAATCTGTCCTGTAGAATTCTCTCTATTGCTGGCTGCCCATTATAAGAAACTATTCAACAGAATACAACTACACTGAGCATTGTTATTGAACAATCAGTTTTCATCTACAGCCTACCAATAAAAACTTACAGAACACTGTGCTGCCAAGAAGTTAAGAGTCTAGCACGGCACACAACACACCCGTTAAAATACAAATGCAAGATTCTTCAGTTGCAACTCAAAGCCACAGTGCTTACTGTTTCTAGCCAGAAGCGATCAAGGTCACTTCGTCTCTGCTGTTTGTTTAGTGTAATTAGCCATCGTCCTCCTCGCTTGTTTTTTTCATCTTCCCACATGGGTTCAATCCCATCCTGCAAAGAACAATGAGAAGTGAAATCAGACTTGGTCTATATATTTCCAGAAGAATAACCAAAAGGTCAGTGATAACTGAAACAGCAACTTAAAAGTGTATAGTTCAAGACACACTTATCCAGAAATAATGTCTCCTACCAAGACCAAGGTTCCAAACTAGTTTAAAAAGTGCACTTTCTCTAATCAACTTTTATTTCTGCAGAAGACTCACAGCCCTGGCAGAAGTCTTAGCTACACAACATTACATAAACTGTGGGAACAGGCACAGTCAAACATTTACTTTGCCCCATTTGAAACCAGATAAAATTAGCAGCTACACTCTGGAGTCCGTTTAAGTCTTGGACTCGTTGCAACATGGGCCAAGTGCTTGGCTTATGCATAAAGACAAATGCATTGAAACTGACACCCTTGGCAGTCTATCTCAATGACTTCCTGCACATACAAGGTGAGAATAAGAGGGTTTTAATTGCCAGGGCCACAGAAATCAGCACACCATTTAGAAGCAATATGCATTCCGATTCATGCTTTACCATGGCCCTGCACTGAATCAAATGACTCTGGAAGAGCTGATCCAGCAAAGCAGCCACTCCCATATCCACCAGCTATGCTGCATTTCAGCAAAGTCAGCCATTAAGAAAGCAGGTAACTGTCTAGACAGAGAAATTTGGTTAAGAAATATCTATCGAGAGCTCTACTATCAAAATTTGGCTGAAAATTAATGACGTGTTCAACATGCAGGACAGAGTGGTGTCAGTTCACTTTAAATTTAACACCCTTGCCAGCAGCTGCAGGGCTCAAACTACTTAATCACCTTTAAGGGGCACCCTTAAGAGGTCACAATTGAAGGACAACAGCAAGAGATGGCTGGGAAGCTTGCAACAGTTGACAATTCTGTACCTGTTCCATGCATTTAAATAATTACGTTTTGCCAACTTACGATATGCAAACACAGAATAGACACACATACTTCAACTACAGATTTAGGATTCATGTAATAAATACAAGCACGATCCATCGATATCCTAACCTCTAAAGGGTCTATAGGTTCTTAAAATGCACTAGTAAGGTTTCTCAGTCACATAAAATACTGCTACCTTCCCAAACCCAACCAAGCATCACCACCTCTTCACTACCTAAAGCTGCTAAGGTTTACAAATGACACACACAGTCTACCAAGTAGTCCCTGACAGTGTCTATATTTTAGAAGCAAAGGAGAAACCAGGCACCAGAACTTAGTGCGTTATTTAGGTATTTGAATCCAGAAAGGAAGCTGTACATTGGAAGCACTTTGGAGAGGTTAGAGCTCCAGTTCAGATCTCTACTCCAGCTGAGGCAGGATTCTCATCAGTATTTCCAATTCACTAGTCTGAACACTTCCTCAGCATGCCTGAAGTGGCAACATTGGTTTTCCATTTCACATAAAAGTAGCATGGCACATAACTGGTGGTGTAAAAATTACAGGAGCACTGTGCATCAGGCTAGCAGTGCTCATGAAGAATACCAGAGAACACTGCAGTCTCCCACAGAATTCTGACATTTTAACTCATTTCATGTCACATCAAATGACAGGGCTGGAAAATCTTTCATATTATAAAAATTGAGACTTAATTATGTGTACAAGCATCTCAAACAGAATGAAGACAAGCATAGTAACAGATTAAAATATACTGTCTGTGAAGGATGTTAAAGAACTATTTGCATTTTCATAAATAGTGACAGTCTCCTTTTCAGAGTGCATGTGCTTGGGACTTCCTAAAAATATTAATACCTTTAGGACATTCCCAACCATGTTCCAAAGTATCTGAAGTGAACTCTCTGGACAGTGTTTTGCTTAGTCAAGAAACCAACCATCAACATCCATAAGTGAAGAAAAAAGGTTAGTAAGCTTACCTTAAAAAGTGAGTAGTCACAACCAGGCATTAAATTACTAGAGAGCTGGATATGGTTGTATAAACTATTGGAGGGAAAAAAGCAGGATTAAAAACTAAGCATTATTTTAAGGTACAAAATTCTTAAAGAATAAAATGTATGACCAAATAAAATACAAAAATTAAAGAGCATTAAAGTTACTTCAGAAGCAATCCTGTTCCCCAAGTATTTTTCACAAGTACAAAAGTTCTAGCTTTAAGATACCCTGGGCTTAAAGAAGCAGAATGGCAACTGGTTTATGAACACTTGCTCGATTCCTATACAATTGTATTTTCCAGAAATACCAATGCCTCTTTTAAACCTAGTTATAACAAAGTTATTAGAAACGTAACTCACTGGACTTTCATGGCAACAAGTTTTCTGTGCATTGTGTACTCTCTAAAGACACACATGGAATAAGGATAATTGTTTATATTCCTATGGCCTACTCTCTTTCTGCAGAGAGGGACTTAATGAGAAATATTACCCTAGGGATAAAGGCTGCAGGCCTGATAACCCAAATTGAAATAAAGACTCAAAAGGCAAGAACAGACATCAAACAGCAAATAAACAATATATACTCTGAATTAAATTTACAACTACATAAACCAGAAAACAAGGCATACACACTATCTCCTCCCCTACCAAGGAGACAGCAGTTATTTTCCTGCACTGTTAAGGTTAGACTTCAGAAAAAGGCTGCCACACCACAGTATTCTATAGTCCAAGATCCACTAACATTCAGGCATGGTCCAGCACCAAAAAAAAGGAAATTACTGTGATGTTTTAACAATTAGAAATCAGAGAAATTTACAAAGCCAGTTACAGATGTACTAGCTTCCCACTAGGTTTACTTTAACCTTAGTATTTTCTCCCCAGAAAAACACATCTATTTCCCACACAAACCACAATGGAGGCATAACTTCAACGTGACTTGATTGTGTACCTTGGGCATAGACACTAGCACTTAGCACATAGACATTAAGCACTTTTTTTAATTACCCAGACTATCTAGGTTATAGGAGGTCAAAAGAACCTTTCCCTTAACCAACCTTAATAATGACCTTCAAACAATTTAGCCTCTTATCACATATCAGTCACCTCCATAGTAGGAATAAGTAGGCCGGTTACAAGCAGAATACTATCCCCCTCTGACAACTGCACCACTAAACACTTGTTCAACATTTTCAGCATCTATTTTTCCTCTTGATGCTAATGGGTCACTGATGGGTCTCATTATTCCACTAAGAGACATCATCTCGCCCTTACTCATCACATCCAAAAGAACCAACCCATGACTCAAATCTGACTGCAGCAAGTGTTTTGGAAAGCACAGGCCTATTTTCAAATGCTCTGTTCTTGCTATTTGAGCCTAACTGCTTTCGCAGACATTCAGTTTAGAACAAGGTAGTGCCTTCTGTAATCTCTAATGAACTTCTTTCAAAAGTGCCATTAATCTGCAGCAACCTCCTACATACTATGCTCCAGACCCAGGCACTCTTGAATATGTGAAGTGAGCCTGCTGTCTGAGAGCATTATCAACTAGCAAAACTGAGAAAGTGTCAATCACAGCTGGCTACAAAAATTTACAAAGACAGCTACTGCACAAATACAATTCTCTACATGTATGTTATGTACATATGAATATAAGCATTGTTGCAATGTTAACAGCAAGACAATATGCATTTAAAGCATGAAAAACTCCTGAAGAATGGAGTAGACCTCACCTTACATCTAGAAAACACCCCAAATTACACCCAAAAAGTTGCAGTTAATGAAATACTTTATGGAATTTTTTTTACTTTGCCATAAGCTTTGCCAACATTTGTGAGGGTTATCATGCAGATCGAAGAATCTTTACTTACGCCCAAAAATCTTCAACAGTATCAAACTTTGAGATAAGACGAAGATTTGCTTGCCAAGTTTTGCTCTTGTCATTTTTAAAAAACCAGAGTGCCCATCTAAAGGAAAAACAAAACAATAGCATCAAGAAATTAAACTCATATTCAAAATATAATGCATTACTTGTATTGTTATATCCAAACTAATTGCAAATTTTAAGATATTAGAATAAGAGATTAGCACAAAAGTCACTTTTCACCAATAAGCTACATGAGAAAATTTTCAAATCCAACACTGCAGTTCAATGTTATCTGCGTTTCCGTTACACAAATCAAGTTTTGGTTCAATCAATCTGTTTAAGTAAATACTTTAAATAGTACTGGAAAGTTTCTAAGACATAGGCCCCTAAGCCTCAGATGTTTCTCCTCACTGCCACTGCTAAACTGCAATCTCCTACCACAAATAACTGATTATGGACTAAAACACCACCAACTATTCCAAGTAGGAACACAGTTCCCTTTCCAGTAATTTCTTTGTAAAGGTTACAATAGCTAATTTTATATCTCTGCAAAGCTACACGACATGAAAGCTTCCCAAACACTCACATACAAGGAGAGCATAAATTTTAAAAGGGAAGCTGCATTAAGCTTACTAATGGCAACAATCTTAAAAAACCAACTATAATTGATTCAACTTTTTAAATCTGCATATAAAGACTAAGCGTAAAACTTTCCATTGATTTTTTTCATTATTATCTCTGTTGAGCACAAATCTCAACACTTATTACAAACTGAAGCTCTCACACAAAGATGCTCTTTCTGGATCTAAAAAGCATTGTTTAAAATGCTGGAACAGGAAACCTGATGAGGTATTTTAACAAAACACTTATTCTGCATTCTGATAGTTTTAGTGTTGAAATCACTCAGGTTAGCACTACAGCAGATTTATCTTCTCACAGTGGAGTACTTTTAAGCCACCAAATACCAATATCGTATTGAGACATGTCCTGACATTTCAAACCTTGTTTCGGAAGTTTACTGTTTTCCAGTATTTGCCCCACTGCCACTTGCAAAGGAGCACCAGCATTGATTTAATCAAAGTATTCAGAGGAAAAAAGAATAAGGATGGAAGTTTAGAGAAAGCCAAGGGAAAACAGGACGCACCCAACATAGCACTACAGTGCTGAGTGGTCTTCCACACTTGCTTAAAACTTAGAAGATTAATGTGCCACTTGTCACTTGTTCACTTTAGGGCAGCACCTACCTGCCAACATTAAGTTCAGAGCACTCCGCATCAGCTCTTCAGCTGACCTGGGGAAAACTGCTTCCTAGCTGCCCTTTTTGCAGTATATGTATGTTGCTGGAGTAACTTTTGAGCACATTTACAGGAATTCAACCTGTAAGCTTCCAGTATCTGTACTGTAGTTCAAGGTTTTCAAACACAAAGCTTCCTGGTGAAGTCCCCACTGTCTCCATAGCTCAGTAAAATGCTGAGTAGTAGCTTTTAAAACATACCTGGTTTTTTGTACACTGAAGACAATTTACTTAGAGAGCTTTGATTTTTCGGCAACAACTACACTTAACTATCATTCCATGTTTTTCTCATTAAGCAAAAAAATTTAGGTGGCCCATATTTTTTCCTCTTAGTGACACACTGGTACAAATTGTGTGCATTTGCACTTAACGTTTCTTCTGCTGTGTTTCCTACATATAGTAAGCACAATATTACTGTAGACATCAGCTACTCATATGATCAAGTCTAACAAGCTCTTTGGCTGACTAACACAGCTTCAACTACTTTCATTTCCGAAGAACAAAAAACCCCCAGTAAGATATGAAGGAGTAAGGCTGATAAGAAACAAGAATGAGAAGTCTTTACCAATGGCACCTTAACTGCACAAAGCAAAAGGCAGAATGGAAGGTCTTCCAGCTGTCCTTAGCAGAACCCCACCTCAGCGCAAGTCTCTTAAGATACACCAAAGGCAACAAAAACTCTGCCTGCCTTCAACTAAAAGCAAAGCCACTCTCTTTCCAATTACCTGACTGCATTATGAAAATTTCCGAAGATTTTCAGCTTCTGTAACAACACTGTGCGAAAAGACTCTCAATTACAATGGGATTAGATTCTATTTCCTTCGCAACCTCACAGCAAAAAAATCGTCCAAGAATTGAGAATGCTCAAAATGCTGCTAAAAAAAAAAGGTTAAACAAGACAGCTGTATAGCCACAGGCACTCTTCTGTCTTTGGCAGAATTATAATTAAGCTTCTGTACTACTTACCTGTTTTGTAGTGGATGTTTAATGTACTGTTCAGGGCTGGCAACCTCCTGACTTGGTGCTGGCTCGGTTTTCTCCTCTTCTGAAGGCTGAGGATTGGGAGTGGTTTCCTATTTGAAGAAAGGAGTTATTAATACATTCCTTCTCAATTTTTATTGAAGCAATTTAGTTCTTTGAAGAAACTTTCAGGTGGCTGAAGCTAAGAGTTCCTCTAATTCATCTGGATTAGAGGCTGAAATCACATCATGGAATCTGCATCCCTTTATTCTTCAACATGTGAACAGGTCCTACAATAAATACTAACTGCAGGAATTCCCATTTTGCTGTTCAGTGATTTGCTCCCCATGTCATTGGTTTCCAGAATGGTTTACTTAACATATTTGTCTTATTTTGAAACAGCTCCAAGTTATTTCAGAAATATACAGTGTGCCAGGTTACCTAGAATATGCATAACTGAACTAATTTCCAGAATAATTATTTCAGAAGGAAAATAATTCTTTTAATCAGCTTCTGACAAAGCATAATTGGAAAGAGATATACAGCTCCTGTTTATTTAGACAAGTCTGTTATTACAAAAGCAGGAGACATGCCTGCAATTCTCAGGTCTGAAACCAGCTGTTACAAGCAGCCAGGAACCTAACTGGTAAGTAGTTATCTTTGTACTCGCAACATCGCTACTAATAAAGCTTCAGGCACCAAACAGTAGAATTTTGACACACACCAGTACTTAAATTTCAAACTGAGATAATTACACATATTTACCACAGATTAGGCTGACTTCAAGTATTACTTCTCCAAATCTCTAGAGACAGTGCTAGAGATTGACAAAAACACTCTAACACAAAGAGGTGAAATAACATATTCCCTTTGCATGCAACCCCCCCATAAGCTTGTAATTCAGTTCAACAAGCCACCATGTCAGGTTCAAAATTCTAATGCCATTCCTTCAAACCAGGGAACACAAAGCATTATTGTTAGGCCAAGCGTCCCTGCTAGTTACCACCATCTCTCCCTAATCTGAAATCCACACTAGAATATTACAGAGCCAAGGAATGAGGACTGGAGTTCATGCCCTACAGCTAATGTAAAATGTCTATACAGCTGATCCTGTGAAAGGAAAAACACCTCAGTAACATAAGCAAATACCAACTACAGCAGAGCCAAAGGCTCTAGACATCCCTAAACGAAGGAATACAAAAGTAGTACTTAAAGATGAATCTAAACTTTATGGTCTTAAAGAAAACAAAGAAATGTAGGGGTGGATTAAGTAAGTCAACTAATTAATGGAACAGTTTACTCTAGACTTCCATATTACTCAGTTTATCATCACCAAAGCTGCTGAAAAGTGGAATGGATTTGAAGTGATAAACACTGTTTAACCTTCACAGTCCAGCCGGTAAACTCTTCTGAAAACCCCTAAAGATGTGTCTTAATAGAGGTTTTCTTTTCATTACAAATGTATTTAGCATTATTAAGCATATTATGTTTTATCTCAGAGAAGTTACACCTTTATGCTTGAAAACAATTAAGTATGCTTTACTTTTACAGCTCACCTAGAAAAAAAAACTCATTTCAAAAGCTAATTGACATCACATTTAAGAAAGCTTTCATTTGCCCCAATGTTTGCAGTGAAAAGACTGAGATGCAAAGGCCTAATAGGGGCAGTAACAACTAGGACAGTGCTTTAATTTACATAGTACAAGGGGCAGGTAGTACTATTTTCTGCCTCTCAGTAAAACTACATGCTTCCTGAAAGTTCCCTCATGGGGAACATCCCTGACAAACCCAGAGAAGCAGAGTGTTGAACAATGTCAAATTTGCTTCAGTGTAATATTATAAAAAACAAACCAAACAAAAAGCTTAGTAAGTTTATTCTAGATAGAATCTGAAGCAATCTCTGGTGTCAGCTATATTTTTTTTTGTTGATGGGATTAAATATACATCTTTCCCTTTCATCACATACAGGAACCCCAAAAGCAAATAAAGATGGTCAACTCACACAGGCTGTAAAACACAACAAAAGCATTTCAATATTTCCTCTTCCAAGTTATGATTTGCCTCATACTACAAAAAGCCAATTACAGATACCTACAATTTGGGTGTTGCCCATTCAGGGGCTTCCAACTAGAAGAGTGAGAAATATTACATCTGCCAATACAATGAGCATACAAGAATGAGTCTCAATACCTCCCATTATACCGATAGTCACCTTCCACTTAACTATGTGAGGGTCCATTCCTGGACAAAGATAACTGACTCAGCACAGACAGTTTAGTCACCACAATGACAAGTCCCTTAGGATATTTTGAAAACTACCTAGCATTAATGAAACCCAGACTAACCATCATTTCGAACTTCTGCTCAAAACAGTCCAAGACAACTCACCTCCAAGGCCTGGCTAACTATGATCTGGACCCAGGATTATGCCACCCCCTGCAAAATGTAACCCAGCCAGAAAAGGTATTTTTTCAGCCCCAGGCTGCCCATCAAGGACAGGCACAGCTGTACACACCAGAATAAACCTGATAAGAATTGTAATGTTGGAAGCAGAGCTTTCTGCCACAAACCCATTTTCTGGCTGTTCTCAGACAGAAACCTAAAGCAGTTTGGCTTTGCTACCTGTTATTTCCCACTGCCATCAAGGAAAACAGAAAAAGGACCATTTTCTTTTTTGGCTGGTTAACCATATCAGCTCCCATTTCCTCTCATTGTACCTTTCTCTCAGTATTCTGACCACCAAGGTAAGATACTTGTATAAAACAGGACTTTTCATTATTAGTCAAATACAAAGTATCCAAGTTCACTAAATGGCACTGAAAGTCTGTTTCTTATCTCTTTCCAGCTATGGAAAGCCTATCCCGAATCACAAGCACACAGATTTTAAAAGATTCTATAAATATACGAACCCAGGCAATACTGTACACATTTTACCAACTCACACCTTGATCTTTTAATTGCTACACTATTAGCGTAGTAAAGTCAGATGCCTCCACAAGCAGTTTCTACACTAAAATTAGAATCCTTAATAATACTTTGCTATTGCTCATAATGTGTTCTTTAACCTAAAATTGACTTTGCGTCTACTATTAAACTAAGACACCACTGGGTTTGCACCTTCTAAAATAGATGTAATAAAATAAGGTAGTACTACCAGATAAACTGGAAAGCTTCATACAGGTCTTCATATACAGGACACCACATAATTAAAAGTGACATTTATTCACTACCCACGTGGGGTTTTTTGACATGGAATCAGCTTCCAGAAGCCCATGAAACATTTGCCTACTCAGCATTTAATGACTGCATACCCGCACGTCACTAGGGTTGACACTTGCAGATTTAATTGGTGTTATTTATTCTTTCTCCACAGCACATAATGACCAACACACCAAGGTGTGCACGTCACCGGGACAAGAAACAAATAGCACTTAGGGTAAGAACTGCTTCATCAGGTTTGTCTGTTAAGAACAATTACCTTGACTAGGTTTCCCCTGAGTTTTCAGGTGCTGCCAAGACCACATGCACACCATCTAATTGTCTACAGAAGCTGAGGAAGTCCAGGTGAGAATGCACAACAAAGGACATCCCAAAAGGATGTAACCTAGCAATACCACACACTCTTGGTGGAAGTTAAGAGAATCACTTAGTGGAAGAGGCTTCCAGAGTCTTCTTGCATTAAATCAAAATAAATAACATTTGAGCATTTCCACCTTTTCGTCTGGTGTTTCCAATAGGATGAGAAAACTGCTTGTCCCAGTTATCAGATGCCTGGGGAAGAAGCATGTCAACTACCTGCTGGTCATTATGTTTCTTGCAGATAACTACTACGCTGCAGTAAATAACTCTTAAGGCACAAAACCAAGAGTAATTTATTTCAAAATATTCCAGACAAACCCAAGATTTAAGCCTATACAAAAGCAAGTACTATGTGCTGTAAGAAAACAAACCAAATGATCTGATATGCAACTATGAGGAATGAATATAGAGGTAAAAACTGTACGTAGCATGCATCATACCAACTGGAAAAGAGGTACCAATGGCCACCTGTTACCAATTAAACAGCATTAAACAGCTTTCCAGACACTAGGACAGAGAAAAAAAATTCCTAGGCATGACAAGGCCTACACAGCAACTATCCCAACTGCATACATTATTACTTAGACCACTACAGATTTTTAGAAAGGCATTCACTGTGAGAACATACATGTGGGACGTGATTTTAACTCAGTGACATCCCACCAAATCAGAACACAAATGCAATGCATTTGGAGAAGAGGACAAGAACAAAAGACCAAAGAAGAGTCACATGCATCCTCCAAGGTCAGAGAAGCACATTTGGTTGGGTTTTTTTTAGGAAATCCAATCTCATGTTTTAAGAGATGCAAAGAACACTTACAGCCTTTTGACCACTGAAAAATGAGTTACAGACACTTGTAAGTAGCTGTCAGATTGTTAACGCACAATCTTATGACTAGAATTAGCAAACATTACAAGGTGTATCAAAATACTTCAGCATCTTTGTGCTTTTTACAGCTGCCTAAGCAGGCTGCTCTTATGCTACCACTTCTCACCCCAGTTTGGAGTCTGCTGCTGCCTTTGCTACTGGAACATGAAATCTACCCATAGGATAAGATCATTTGCCACATTAACTTTGTGTTAGTTCTAAGGCACCCAGACAAGAAAACAAAAGCTTCCCAGAACTGCTAAGAACAGTTCAGGTAACTCAAGGGAAAAAGCACCTTTAGACTCCCCACGCACTTCTACGTAACAGACAACAAGGCATTCCAAATTACTGGGAGTATACTGAGCCACAAGTAGAATTCTAGGCTTGGTTGAACATCAGCTAAAAAATTAGGACACATTCAATCTCCAGTAAAATATTTAAAACAAAATTGTATAACATGCGGATGCTCAAGATCTCGTCAACCAAAAAGATAAAGTACTGGACACACTACCAGTATGCCCAATTCCTGTAATGCACACAAGCTACTTTGATAGATAGCACTGAATATGAGAAAAACTGACCAGTGCTCTGAACATTTAGAAAAATACGTTTAAACATTTAAAATTTTTCTATCTTACATCCGCCATATAAGAATCAAAGACAACTGCCACTTCCGGGCAGCTAGTAGAACACTGGTGTAACACAGCACACAAACCTGTAGATGACACACTCAGTACTTTCATAACATGAACGCGTTAAAGCTGAACAGGTCTTCGGACTTTTAAGAAATCAGTGACTGCTTTAGGCTTCTAGGTTAAGAAGTCTCTAAACATATATTTAACCTGCACTTTAGAATGTTTCAAAAGTGAAAGACAAATTTGTTCAAGGAAAAAGTAACATTAATTCACTGAAAATCTGCATTTCTCTACCAAGCACCCCTTATTTGATTCTCCTCTTAGTCCCCTCAAAATTCACACTGATCTTTACAAAGCTGCCAAAAGGGCCACATTCTCATCAAAATTTCCCGTACACCTCCACACCCGCTGGTAGTGAAACACAACTCAAGTCTCATTTGCTATTTTTATACTACCTTGAAGTAATCTTGACATCCTATACGCTGCGTGAAATGTAATTTTTAAAAATTGCCTTCAGAAAAACATTTATCAAAAAAATTACCAGTTGTACAACATCTTCCTCCTCTTGGAGGAAGCTTTATATTCAGTCAGAAATGTAATCTACAATTCAAAAGTTTGACAGATTCTCAATTATTAAATTGCATGCAAGGTACATTTATCCTCCATCACTTCAGAAAAATGCAATAGCAAGCAACTGTGCCCAGAATACTACAGCTGAACACTACCCTGATTTCAACCATAGCAGGTCACAGACTATATTACAGCAGAAATACCAAGCAATAAGACTAAGTCTGAAGTTGAACATAACCTGCACTTAATTTGCATGCTAACTGTCTGGCAATAATATTCAAGAAACATCTTTCAGGCTACTTTGAATGTTAGGAGCTAATCTGAACTTTTCAGAATTTCATGGCCTTATGCCACTATGTCTGTAACCTTTTGAGATAATGTTTTGTTTAAAGAAAGTTTTGAGTCCCACTTATTGATCATTAGTTGTTTAAACCAGCATTTTCCAAATCATGCATAATTGAAGTTTCATCCGTATACCTTTTTTTTAAAACAAGAACTACATTTGCTCAAGCGCAATAACTCTCACAAAGAAAAAAAATCCTAACAGTACGAGATCCATTATTCCCATTTCCAATCTGAACAATGAGCGACCAGATGCTTCCATGTAATTTACTTCCACATGATTTATGCACATCTAGAAGTTACAAGCTTTGTGAGGCTACATTTTAAAGTCACCTCTGGCAAACCACTATTTACTAAAGCATTACTACTGGCTCTGCTGCAGGCCTTGTGGACTTTTGTATGGTGTTATCTGATCACATTTAATCCTCAAAGACTACAATATGAGAGCATTCTAACAGGACAAACTTCTGTGTATTCTCACAAATTAATCTAGAACAGACTTAAAACAGTCTGGACATTGCAAGAAAAACTAAGTTTAAACCTGTAAATATTGCAGAAGCTTAAGTTTTCCCTGCAGTGGAGTAGTACATCACTGTGCAACAGGTCTATACTTACTTCAAATAATCTTGCTTTTCTTAGCACCTCCCATGGGACTCTCCAGAGTACTCTAAGCTCAAACTTTAATATTCCTAATGTTTCACACATTAATTCTACCCTCTTAATAAGACTTTGCGTACATTACACTTGAGAGCACGGAAGTACTAGAAACATCACTGATTTTAGTAGAAGCCTACAAAAAAGGACAAATTCAGTAGTGGTTTGCGTTTCCCAAGACATTTTCACACTACAGATGCATCACAGATGACATCTCTACAAACACAGGTACAGATTTCGAAGGTCGGCAACAGCAAGGCTTCTCTGTGCTCAGCACAACAGGTAATCCGCTTCCTAAACACACATACAATTCAATTACTCAGTTGGAAAGCATGTAGTATTTCTGCACCATTAAGCATCTATGATCTCAGACACTATGCAAGTCTAACTTCAAGCTCAGGTGGGAGAAGTGTGGGCCACCTAAAAGGACAATAAACAAAAAATTTATTATTGAAAGAAATTTGAAAATAAGCAAGCATACTTGATATTTGTTTCCTGAGTTGGTATATTTTGTTTCCTAAAGTCAAGCATACTTAGACTATGGCAGAAAATTGAACAACAGCATCACAAACTGTTGAGAGCATTGCCCTACCTTCACTTTTAATGACTCTGCACAGCTGTGTGTCACTGCATGATTTCCCAGATACAAATCACCAATCTTGCTGGGAAATGGCATGGCAAAACCTATTTTTGGCTAAACGGGATTTTTGGTCCCACATCTACATCAACACGTAAGTTCACACCTGTGCAAGAACAATGGAAAGAATGGTGCAAAGACAGGCCAGGACCAGCACCACAGTCAAGAAAGCCACAACCCCATCCATGTTTTTAGGCTTTTTTTATTTCTAATGGCCACGTGCCATTATCACAACCCCTGCTAAACTCCACACTGAGATGACAGGAAGCTCTTTGCTATAGCTCAAAGATTAGCTTTCAGATGGGAAAACAAGCATTTAACACTGCAGCTGAAGAACACAGAAGCATTTAACACTGTGGCTGGAGAACACAGGAAGGGTGCTGCTGGTGGTCCAGCTCACTGTCCTAGAAAGTGATATTCAGACCTGCTAGCTGAGCAATTTACAAATGCTGATCATTTTCAAGCTCTTCCTTGTAAGTAAACGTGACTTCTTTCCTTTGTGGAAGAAAATCAGAGAAAGGCTTGGGTTGGAAGGGACTTAAAAGATCATCCAGTTCCAACCTCCCTGCCACGGGACACCTCCCACTAGAAAAATTGTAAAGAAATCATAAAAGGTGGATAAAAGTCTCTTATACAAAGCGGCAAAATTAATCTTTATTTAAAACCAGTGATTTTCAAACTTTAACACCTATTGCCTAAATGTCAAATTCTGCTCTACTTATCCACAGCTGGTAAGCAGCAGCAAGAAAGTAGCTTTCCTAAGCTCCCACTTTCTTGAGACTCTAACACATAATCTGCTGCTGCCCACTCCTCACAAAAGACAAGCACGTGGGATTAGAACAACTCTACGCGGACTTCCTCTCCTTGGATCACTCTACTTCCAGCTGCTCCGGTTCTTTATGGAAGCCGAGGCTGCTACAACGTTATAAACCAGCACGTGATATCATGAGTGTAAGTTAATACCCAGAAAAATAAAGTACTTAATCACCATGAAAGATATTAAAATAAAACAAACCCAGTTTGGTTCGCATCGCGCCTCGGCTCCGGCCCCCCCCGCGGTGACCGGGGAGCCGAGCCCGCCGGCACCAACATGGCCACCCCCGGCGCCACATGCGCCGCGCGCCTTCCGGGCTCCCCGCCCGCCGCCACAATGGGCGACGCCGGCACCGCGCGGCCGGGCCCGAGCGGCCCCTCGCCGCCCCCCAGCCCCCCGCACTCCCCCTGCCTCCCTCTCAGCCCTTCCGCCTTCCCCCCAGCCCCCTGCCTCCTCTTTAGCCTCCTTAGACCCCTGGGTCCCCTACCCCTCGCCAAACCCCTCTCCCCTCCCCAACCCCTCTCCCTCCTCCCCTTGGGTCCAGACCCCTCTTCCTCCCACCCCTCCACAGCCTCCTCCCCAGTCCCCCTCCTTCCCCTTCTCTAGCCCCCTCGCTCCCCTTTCTCCAGCCCCCTTCTTTCCCCCTTCCCCAGCCCCTCCCCTCCCTCTCCTCCAGAGCCCCCTCCCTCCCCCCCTCCCCGACCCCCCTCTCCCTCCCTTCCCCAGTATCTCTTCTCCTCCTTCCCCAGCCCCCTCCCCTTCCCCACTCCCCCTCGCCAGCCCCCTCTCCCCCTCCGATCCCCTCTCTCCCCAAGTCCCCTCCCTCCCCCTCTTCTCCCCGACACCCCCTCCCCAGCTCCCTCGGCCCCCTTCCCCAGCACCTCTTCCTCCCCTTCCCCACTCCCCCTCGCCAGACCCTTCTCCCCCTCCAGCTCCCCCCATCCCCCTTCTCCCCCCTCCTCTCCCTCCCCCTTCTCCAGCCCCTTCTCCCCTCCTCCCCAACCCCCTCTTCCTCCCCTTCCCCAGCCCCTCCCCTCCCAGCCCCTCCATCCCCCCCCCCCCAGTCCCCTCCCCTCCCTCTGACCCTCCCCCCCCTCCCTCCCCGTCCCCTCGCCGCCGCCGCCCCGTCCCCGTCCGTGCGCCCCTCGCCGCCCGCGCCCGTCCGGCTTTGCGGGCGGCCGCCCCGCCGCGGCCCGAGGAGGAGGAGGAGGAGGACGCGGCGGGAGGGTGAAGGGAAGAGAGGGAAAAGGCGGCCGGGAGAAGGGAATGAAACACTCACCGGTTCCACCGCCGCCATCTTAGATCGATGCGATCGCAGAGGCGCCGCGGGGCGGAGACGGGGCGGATAAGAAACCCAGGTTCGAACCCGGTTGGCCGCGCCGCGGTCACGTGGGCCCGGCGGCCGTTTTTGGTGGGGGGGAGGGGAGGTGCCGACCCTGGGGCCCGCCGGGCGGGGCGCGGGGCCTGACGGGAGTTGTAGTCGCCGAGCGCGCGGGACAGCGGCAGCCCCGCCCCCTGCCCGCCAGGCGGTGTCACGTGGGGGGCGGTGAGTCACGGAATCATGGAGTCACCAGGCTGGAAAAGAGCTCTTGGATCATCAAGTCCAGCCATTCCCATCTGCCACTAAACCGTGTCCACGAGCACCTCGTGTACCCGTCTTTTAAACACCCCCAGGGATGGTGACTCCACGCCCTTCCTGGGCAGCCTCTGCCGGAGCCCAGTGACCCTGTCGGTGGAAGATCTTGTCCTGGTATCCAGTCTGAACCTCCGCTGGTGCAGCTTGAGGCCATTTCCTCTTGTCCTGTCCTCTGTCACTTGGGAGAAGAGGCCAGCTCCCTCCTGTCCAAAACCTCCTTTCAGGTAGTTGTAGAGAGCAGTGAGTTCTCCCCTCAGCTTCCTCCAGGCTAAACAACCCCAGCTCTCTCAGCTGCTCCTTGTAAGACTTGTTTCCCAGCCCCTTCACCAGTTCCGGTGCTCTTCTCTGGACTCGCTCCAGAGCCTCAACATCCTTCTTGTAGCATGAGGCCCAGAACTGAACACGGGATTCGAGGTGTGGTCTCACCAGTGCTGAGTACAGGGGTAAAATAATCTCCCTGGACCTGCTGGTCACGCCATTTCTGATACAAGCTAACATGCCATTGGCCTTCTTGGCCACTTGGGCACACTGCTGGCTCATGTTCAGTTGACTGTCAATCAATAAAACCTCCTAGTTCACCCTCTTGGTCCGCCATGTGGGACCAACATGGACTCGACACCTCATACACTGGCTTTTAGCCTGTCTTCCCCCAAAACACCAAGCCCAGGAATACAGGAAATACCCCTTGTCTTTTGACTGAGCAAGTTGATAGCTCATGGATCTGGAACATGACTACCCCTTCCTTCTCTCTTCCTCAGCCTGATTCTCTTCATCCTCTCCCCTTCTTATAAGTGACACCCCTATAGACAGCATGGACCTGAATTTTGTATTTGAGTTGAAATGTAAAGCCCGACTATGCTTCTTTCTTTGCCTTAAACATTTTGTCTGAACGCTGGCCATTTGTGTGTTTGTTTTGTGGCGCCAGCAATGAATAGTGGAGATGGTGCAGCAGCAGACCTCCCCAAGGACAGAGCATGGGATGTCACCTGAAGGCCTCGTCTGTGGTGTCAGGTTTAGTGGAGGGGAGGTACAGGAGTAAGCACTGTTCTCCCTTGCCAGGCTGAGCTCAAGGTCCAGACCTGGCGGCCTGGAAGAAGCTACTGCTGCGACCACGTGTTCACGAGGAATTGCTGCTGCCCATTGATGTGGTGATTTCTTTCCTTTTTTTTCTTGCTCTCTCTTTTTCTCCATCTCCCTCCCATCACATTACAGTGTGTGTGTCAGATCAAATCTGAGTGACTTTGGCTGCGTTCAGGGATCAGATTGTGATCTGAACAGGTTGGGATTTGTTCCTGTAACTTTGGGAAGTTGCACCCCCATGTCTCAGCTGTGCACCCAAGTATTTTGGTCTGTTTATGTCTGCCAGAGCCACAATAAATATTGCTTTTGATTTTCACCCTGAGAGTGACCTTGTTGGCCTCCGGATCACCACACAGATAAGCGAACCCCTCTTAGTCAGGTCTGGACACAAGTGTATGGCTCGTGGGTCTGGGGAGGGACACTGCTGTATTTTCTGCCCTTGCTGATCAACTCGATCCTCCTTGGCATTTCCCCGTTACTAAACAGGACCCAGTTTGGGGTTTGTCAGTTAAGGTACAAGTCCATAATTATATGTACTTCTCTGATATCTCCCTCTTTAAGCTTGACATGTTAACCAATGCGGTTATAATTTGATTTCTAGTAAGTTTGTTAATTGGATTTGATTTAAAGAGCAGCTTTTCCAAAACCAAAATGGCTTTAAGGGGAGGTGAACTTCCTGTCGCTCTGAAATCTGGCCAACAGAGACTAAAATGTTGTCTGGCTCAATAACTCCTTTGGGGGCTGCGGTACTGTGAGACTGTCACTGGAAGAATGTTTATAGAGGTACAAGTAAGTCCACATCCACAGATACACTGTGGCAGCAGAAAACCTCTTGAGAAGGGCTTGGGGTACTCCAGAAAAGGGCCTCGCTTCAGGACTTCAGCATTTTTATAGGACTGCAGATAGGGATAGATATGTGGGTGTTTTAATAAAAAGTATCTATTACTGAATGAATCGGTACACTATCCCAAAGAGAGGTCATAGTCTCCAAGCGTATGGTGGTGCAGGGTATAGTATTTGTTGCTTCTTTCCTAGTGGGAGATAGAGTAAAGCTGCCTTCTAATACATTTGTTTGTAGGTCACTGAATGGCCATTGTTTATTATGAAAATGTATTGAAACACTAAATATTCCGCTGTGGAACTAATTTTAGGGTTATGATTTGTTTTTTATTTAACAAAGGCAGGGGATTCAATGAAGTAATGTTTTATCTACCACCTGACTTCTCTAAAGGATGACACAACAAAAATAAATTTAAGGTCATAACCTTTTATAACACTCTTATAAAATAAATACCAAAAATGTTTTCAAAATAAATGAACTGAGACATGTCTTCTGAGTGATAAAACAGGAATTAAGAAAGAAAATATTCTCCCTATACAGTATAACATTAAACCATGTTATGATGGCAAAATAAGAACATACTCTATTAAATTTGTACATTCAGAAACTGAATACACGCAGAAGCATTGTTCTTTGTCCAATGACATACTTTTCATTTTATCTATTTTATAAAAAAATGTGGTTCCCAGGAATTCTTTACAGGCTGTTTAATTTGAACACAGTTATTAATTAATAAGCCTTCCCATTCATTTGCCTAATATGCTGCCAGATGGATCTGATATTCCATTTTACTTGTTTGGCAACCGTGCACATTCTTTGACTGCCTGTTTTAATCCTGCCTTTAAGTCTCTTAACTTAAATAAAGATAATCCATTCAGAATCCTCTTCCTCAGCAATCATTTTATCTTCAGCTTCTTCTGCGTGTAACTTTGTATTTTTATTCTCAGAGAACGAAGTGTACAGACCTACGTTTTATAGCTTTAAATGTCATTTTACTGAGAAGAACTGTGATGAATGTTAACTGCTAAATGATACTGGATGTCAGATAGTGTTTGGGTATTTCATGGTTCTTATGCAATACAGGGATAACAGCGTGGAGTTCCCTGTAAGGCAGGTACGCTTACTAACAATATTTAATAAGATAGGTGACTATAATACATCCGAGTTGAGAACATGGCCTACCTTATTATCACGCTAATAGGAGGTGAGCCTTTGTTGTGATTTGGTGCATGTTTTTCGTTGATTTGTTGAGTTACAGAGGCACAAAGCCTCTAGAGATGACATCAGAAGTTATCCAATAGCTTACGATAGCAACGAGGGGATTATGAGCTACTGTAATCTTTTCTTCAAGTCACTGGCACACGTAAATAAGATCCTCAGAAGTGATGTGGCTGCCATGCGAGGGACATCGTCTTCAAACTAAAAGGAAAACCAAGGTAGAAGGCAAAGAAGTATCATCCATACATCCACAAAATCACATTTTTTAAAGTTATAGCAGAAAAAAATAAGGATCTGAAGTAACATTGAATATCTTATTTTGAGTAATCCTCACACACTTCAGTGCTCCATCAGTTTTCATAGTGAATTTAAGTATTTATTAGGAACCTCTGTTTCATTCTGCAGAGTATGGCATTGAAGTCAGAGGTGTGCAGGTATAAACTCTAGTTGATCTGTGCAGCTGTATCTCACTGATGTGAGTGGAAATGGAGCACATCACATCAGCAATGTAACACTTCTAGAATCATTGTGTTTTATGTGATTAAAAATCTCATCATCTTAGTTTGATTTTGAAACCTGAAAATAAAAGAAATTTATAATGTTTAATAGCATTGTCCATGACATCTGACGTGGAAACAAAACACTGTTAGTATTTTACTATTAAGTCAATTTTTAATGGCCTTGATGACAAAAACTGGGTGAAATCCTGTTGAAATGCTTTTTATAAAATACCATTTTGTTTAAGAAAATTCACTTTGTTTTCCTTTGTTCTTGTCCCATGATAAACAACCAGCTTCAGACAGATATATTGGAAAACACTAAGACTCTTAGACACCACAAGAGTATTCTTGAATTCAGAGAGAACTGTTCTTAAGTCATAGCAGAAGTTTTGATCCACTGTATTAACACATCTGCTGCAAGAGGCAGTATGGCTTGAACAAGCAAAGCAAAATAAAGAGTGTGCAGGATCTTCCTTTCTGCCACAACTACAGAAAGCACGCTTGGAATTAGCTTTGAATAAGCCGGCTCCAGTATGAACTGTGGCTGTAGTGGGCCTTCCAGCCCTTTATTCTTTATCGCCATCAATAGAAGGAATAAGCGATGCAGGGGCTTACAATGTCTTGCAGCCTCTTTTAACTCACAGATTTAGACAGACTTTGAAACCCTACATCATTTTTCTTTAAAGTGGAAAACGAAGACAGGTATTTCTTTAATGCAACCCTGTTCATTTACAAAGGATGTTTATAAAATCTTTTTTTTTCTTTTTTTTTTTCTTTTTTCTTTTTTTTTCTTTTTTTTTTTTCTTTTTTTTTCCCCCTCTGGCCACAGAAGGAAGATTGTTTTGCTTCGACCACGAGTTTGTCTTTTCTTCTGGGTACTATTTCCTACAAGGGCTCTCTTTCATTCTTATTTTTTAAGCTCACATGCTTATTTTTAAGCTCACACAACATATTTTTTTTTTTTTTTAGGATTATCTTTGAGACATTTGTCTTTGTGCACATTTGTGATGGTTTTGCAGTTTCTCTTTTTTACGTGCACATCCAGACACACCAAACGTACATAACTGTTGCATTTGGTACCAGAATCACAGTAAGAGCCGGTACTATCTGGCCAAGCCATAATAGTGCACATTTCCGTGTGGTCAGGCTCCTGGGAGGTATTTCTGCATTGTTTCAGCTATCGCTAAACAAAGAGGTATTTAATAGTGTCTTCAATGAGCCTGAACAGAAGACAGCTACTACATCCAAGAGCTGCACTGGAAAAGCACAATTGCCCAGCCCCCACTGCTGCAACGTACTGAAGCAAAGTGAGGAGGGGGAACATGAGTTAAGTCACTCTCTTAATCAAGCAATGTCAAATTCAGTGGCCATTTTCTTCCTAACTGGCAGCTGTCTCACCCGCCAGCTGCACTAGGTTTTTTTTGCAGCGGCTCTCTGACCCATTGGATATTGCTGACCTCTCCTTCTGCCCTCACTTGCTAACCTCACACCCCTCCAGCCTCGCATCACATTGGAGAAGTTGGGAGGACAGCAGGAATACTGCATTGACATAAATCAAGGACCACAAATGGGCTATGAAATTCCTGACTCGCGCGCCTCTCTGCACGTCTCTCTGTGATACAGGAGGACGGCCAGCAAGAAAGTGACATGAAAAGCCTGACAGAGAAAAAGAGCTTTGCTTAGGAAAGGTCACAGCAAAGGTCAGTGAACCTCCCTCGTGAGCATGAGTGTGCCACCAGATAATGGGAAACAGCAGTGGACGGACATCCAGGAGGTGGGAACTGGTTCCTCTATCAAATAAAAAAATCAAGGCCAATTTGGAAAACAAAAGCATTGAAATACCACAGGTTTCACATAATTTTTCCTACAGGGATGATAATTAATACACAGCTGTTTAAAACTAAAACCCATCACAAAAACAACATAAAAAATCTTAGGCCTACAAGTTGGTTATTCTAGGTTGGTCCACAAATACAGTCTGTGTTCTTTCCAAACACTGAGGAGGACAAGGAAGCAAGTTTGTTAACTCCCCAATTAGGGAGCTCACTGTTCTTTAAATTACATATATTTTGTTTAATCTTTTAATTAATATATTTTGGTTAATTGTTTAATTAATATATGGATTTTTGGCTTCTCCAAGTAAGCAGAAAACCAGCACACTTTTATTTTCACTTCAGAAAAGCAGCAAATACATGAAACTGAGTTACAGAAGGAACCCTGTTGACTAGTTAGAATGCAAGTCCTCTTCTTTTTTTGATGTGCATCACTGTCAACCACAACAAAATGAGCACAATACTGACACTGTCCCGATAAAGATATTGAAAGACACAAATAGGAATAAATTATCAAGTTATACTTAGACATGAAACAAGTCTTGCACAAGTTTTATGAGGGGCGGCTGAGGGAGTTGGGATTGTTTAGCCTGCAGAAAAGTAGGCTAAGGGGTGAGCTTATTGCTCTCTACAACTACCTAAAAGGAGGTTGTAACGAGGTAGTTGCTGGCCTTTTCTGAGTAACAAGTGTAAAGACAACAGGCATCAAGTTGTGCCAGGGAAGGTTTTGACTGCATATTAGGAAAAAAATCCTTCACTGAAAGAGTGGTGATATATTGAACCAGGTTACCCAGGGAACTGGTGGAGTTACCATCCCTGGAGGTGTTCAAAAGACGTGTAGACATAGCTCTTGGGGACATGGTTAAGTGGGTATGTTGGTATTGTGTTGATGGTTGGACTTGATGATCTTAAAGGTCTTTTCCAGTCGTGATGATTCTATGAAAGTAAATGTGAATTAAACACTCATAACATTTAGTAAGGCATCCTAAATTATTAATGAAGTTTATTCTAAGCAGAAGACACTGGACAAGACCAACCAGTATGCTTCAGGATTTTTATACCATGTCAGTGACACCAAGTATTTTTAACCCTGCTTAAGCAGGCAAATGATGTCTGCCACTCCTTAAGGTTCTTTGCATGGCACAAAGCAGCAACTGAAGTGTGTGAAGGCATCCATCCTGCACTGCTTGATAGCTTGATTTGTTGGTTATTTGGAAAAGGAGCACTGATTTTTCAGGTGCTATGCACAGTTCATCCTGCAAAGATTTGACTGAAATTATAGTCTGTGCCTGCCAGCTAGTGGGAAGACAACAGAGATTTAAACACCGAGTGGGATTGCAGCACTAATGGCTGGATCTAGCAAACTTGTGCTCTGAAGTCTTTTGCAGCTCTTCTCTACTCAATAGACATCTATCTCTCCATCTTGTTTTTTAAAAACAACTTCCTTGGGGAACTAGTAAAACATGTCTTGCAGCAAGTCAGAGATGTTTCAGTACATACTGACAATAGGTTTGACATTCTTTGTAGAGAATTCAAGCATAGAGAGCTTTATAGGCACAGACAGTACCTTTTTCAAGATCAACCCGTATCAATGGGAGAACCACTCTCAATGGGAGAATGTATTAACCACTCTTATGACTGAGCATTGCTGCCTAATATTTCCAAGAAGAAAACTAGCATCCTTCCTGTGATAATGCCACCATGACTTTGCAGCCCATTTTTCCAATTTTAGTTACTGTCTTACTGAATATTGAATTTGTGATGTTCACACCCCCTCCCCTCCTTTCCAAATGAGAGCTAAAAATAGAGCAAAAGAATTGTAATAAATATCATAGAATCATACAATAGTTTGGGTTGGAAAGGACCTTAAAGATCATCTAGTTCCAAGCCCCCTGCCATGGGCAGGGACACCTCCCACTAGCTCTGGCTGCTCAAGGCCCCATCCACCCTGGCCTTGCACACCTCCAGCGATGGGGCAGCCACAGCTTCCCTGGGCAACCTGTGCCAAGGCCTCACTGCCCTCACAGTGAAAAATTTCTTCCTAATAGCTAATCTAAATCTCCCCTCTTTCAGCTTAAAATCACTGGGCTAGGTTATCCCATCACCAGGCTGGGTTATCCCATCACCAGGCCAGGATAACCTGCTGCCAGGCTGGGTTATCCCATTGCTGGGCCAGGTTGTCCTGCTGCTGGGTTGGTTTATACCATCACCGGGCCAGGTTAACCCACTGCCAGGCCAGGTTACCCTGTCACTGGGCTGGGTTATCCTGTTGCCAGGCTGGGTTATCCTGCTGCCAAACTAGATTATCCTATCACTGCACTGGGTTATCCCGTGACTGGACTGGGTTATCCTGTCACCGGGCCGGGGTATCCTGTTGTGGGGCTGGATCATCTCATCACTGGGCTAGGTTATCCTTCTGCCAGGCTAGGTTATCCCATCATAAACTGGGTTATCCTTCTGCCAGGCTAGGTTAGCCCACCATGGGCCGTGTTATTCTGCTGCCAGGCTAAGTTAACCCATCATGGGCCGGGTTATCCCGCTGCCAGGCTTGGTTATCCCATCACTAGGATAGGTTATCCTGCTGCCAGGCTAGGTTAACCCATCATGGGCTTGGTTATCCCGCTGCCAGGCTTGGTTATCCCATCACTGGGACAGGTTATCCTGCTGCCAGGCTAGGTTATCCCGTCACGGGCCCGGTTATGCTGCTGCCAGGCTAGGTTAACCCATTACTGGCCGGGTTACCCTGTCGCCGAGCCGGGGTGGCGCAGGGGCAGCGCGGAGGGTGCCTCCCTCGAGGCAGCCCGGGAGGCAGCGCCGGGGCCGGTCGGTGCTCAGGCCCGTCCCTCCCCGCCGCGCTGTCCCCGCCCCGCAGCCCGCAGCATGGCGGCCGTGGAGCCCCGCGCCTGCGAGACGGCGGGGTGCAGCAGCGAGGCCAAGCTGCAGTGCCCGACCTGCCTCAAGCTCGGCATCCAGGGGTCCTACTTCTGCTCGCAGGTGCGGCCGCGGGGCGGGCCCGGGCGGCGGCCGGGAGCGGGGCGAGGGGGGCACGGCGGGGCCGGGCAGCCCCGGGGGGCGCTCCACGTGGGGGGCAGTGCAGGAGCTCGGGGGGCGGGGGGGTGCTGCAGGGGCTCCCGGGGCTATGCAGGAGGTCGGGGGGGGGGTGGTGTGTGTGGGAGCCCTGGGGCAATGCAGGAGCTTTGGGGGTGCTGCCGGAGCCCTGGGGCAATGCAGGAGCTCGGGGGGAGGAAGGGGTTCTGTGGGAGCCCCTGGGGGTGCGGGAGCCCCTGGGGGGCTGTAGGAGCCCCGGGGCAATGCAGGAGCTTTTGGGGGGGGCGCGGGAGCTCTCGGGGCAGTATAGGAGCTGTGGGGGGCCTGTGGGAGCCCCTGGGGCTGCGGGAGCCCTGGGGCAATGCAGGTGTTTTGGGGGGGCTGCGAGAGCCCCTGGGGGTGCAGGAGCCCCCTGGGGGAGTCGGGAGCCCCTTGGGAGCCCACTGGGGGTGCGGGAGCTCCTTTGGGGGGGATAGGGAGCTCCTGGGGAGTGCTTTTAGGATGCGGGAGCTGGTGAGAGTGCGGGATCCCTGGTGGAGGTGCTCCTTGCGGGGGTGCAGGAGCCCCTGTGGGTGTGGGAGACACTGGAGGGGGTTGCGGAATCCCTGGGGGTGCAAGAGCTCCTTGGGGGGCTTGGGAGCCCATTGCGGGTGCGGGAGCCCGTGTGAGTGCGGGATTCCTGGGGTGGGGGGAGCTGTGGGATCCCTGGAGGGGTGTGGGAGCTCCTGAGGGGTGCCAGAGCCATTGGGGGGGGAAGGTTTGTGGGAGCCTCTGGGAGGGGGTGCAGGAGCTAATGGAGAGTTCCTAGGGGTGGGGGTTCTGGGGGCTTTCGTGAGCCCCTGGGGGTGCGGGAGCTCCTTGGGGGGATAGGGAGACCCTAGGGAGTCCTTTTGGGGTGCAGGAGCTCGTGAGAGTGCGGGATCCCCTGGAAGGTGTTGTGGGATCTTCTTGGGGGTGCGTGGGAGCCCTTGGGAGCCCCTGGAAGGGGTTGCAGAAGCCCCTGGGGGGGTTGCGGAATCCCTGGTGGGGTGTTATGGGAGCCCTTGAGGGAGGTTGGGGGATTCCTGGGGGTGCAGGAGCTCCTGGTGGGGGTGTGGGAGCTCTTGGGGGTGCAGGAGCCCCTGATCTGCTCCTGGTCGGGGCCACTTGGGGCTGTGGGGCTCCTGCTTCGCTGGGAGGTTCAAGTGTCCTGGACAACACCCCCCTCCTCCTTTTCCCCCCCAGGAATGGGGGGTTAGTGGGACAAAACGAGTCTGCTCATCAAATTCCAGCCGTGTGCGTCTCTGTGTCTGCATCTCTGTGTCTGCATCGTTTCTGGCTCTGGAGTTGCTTGGCTGTGATAAACACCGGGAGACTTGTTGCTCTTTTAAAGATCAGCTTTTTGGGAAACCAGTTTTCTACTTCTCCCTCCTCCCCGTCCCCCCATTTTTTTCATATCTGTGGCTGTTTTACTTTAAGGGCACCAAACAGCATGGTTCAGGTTAGGCCAGTTGTCCTACAACCATCCATTCCCACTAAACGTATTCCATAGGCCTTGGCTGTCCTCTTTTACTATCACAGTGGTAATATAGTTTGATCCTTAATTTAAATAGGAAGGACTGTCTGGTGGCTGTTGAGTGGTTATTTTGGCTTGATTTTTTTTTAAAGTAAGTTTAAAATGCATAGCTTGATACCTTGAACTTTTCGTGTATGTAATTTCTGTCAGTTTCACTGAGGACATATGTGTTTAATTCAGGGATTAATGTGAACTTCATTGTCAGAATTATAATTCAGGGTTGTTGAATCGCTTGTTTGGAAAGTACCTTTGAGATCGAGTTCAACCATACCTGTCTACCACTAAACTATATCCCTGAGCACTTCATCCACCGTCTTTTAAATACCTCCAGGGATGGTGACTCTGCCACCTCCCTGGGCAGCCTCTGCCAGTGCCCCATGATACTTTCAATGAAGAAGTTTTCCCGGATGTCTATCTAATCTGAGCCTGCTCTGGTGCAACTGAAGCCATTCCCTCTCATCCTATCACCTGTCACTTGGGAGAGGAGACCAGCACCCACCTCGCTACAACCTCCTTTCAGGCAGTTGTAGACAGTGATAAGGTCTCTCCTCAGTCTCCTCCAGGCTAAACAACCCCAGTTCCCTCAGCCGCTCCTTGTAAGACTTGTTCCCCAGCCCCTTCACCAGCTTTGTTGCCCAGTTCCTAAAAAATTTCATTCAAGTTTTGTAGATAAACTTAACAAGATCATTCGGTCACATCAGCTAGATTAACTTCCTAATTGGACGTTTTTTTTTTTCAGAGTCAGGATGTAAACTGATAGTTACAGCTTGCATAGGACTGGGGAAAACTTCCCACATGCACGTAACACACTCACTGCACGGTTTCTGGTACTTTCCCCTGACGTTTCTGGTACCAGTTGCTGGCTATCACTGCTGAATTAAATTGCCACTCAAAATCATTCTGACAATTCTGTATCTCTGGTTCTTGTGTGGTGCTCTAGGATTTGCTCTGCATTTACTACCTGTTTCGACATGGCTGATATAAAACTCATTGTAGATGTGTCTTCAGCGTATACAAATATTAGATGGTGATGACAAAACCATTTGTTAATAGACCAAACAAGTCTATGTGGGAAGTTCTGATAACATCTTCTCTCCTCTCTGTTGCATCCCCAACTTAGCTGATTTTATAATGGGTCCAGAAATTCTTGTTATCTATTTATTAGTTTTAATTATTTTGAAATCTGTGTTACTGTTGTAAGGTCAAAGGGAAATTACCAGCAGTATTTATTATCTTGTTAAAACAGGCTGCTAGATTACTTGCTACATGCTTGCAAAGCTGTCCTGCCTCGAAAATAAGAGTACTGAACTGGGATTCCTATTCATCTTACTTCTGAGTGACTTTGGGTGTGTTGTTCCTCTTCACTGTGCCTCATTGCCCTGGTCATTAAATAGGTGGGCATAGTTATTCCCCATAGGAACGGTGCTTTGAAGGTTTTAGGGTGACAAATGAAATTAACAGTAGCCTATTTTCAAGATGTGCCTAGAATGTCTTACACTTTGGGAAGAGTTCCTGTGTTCAGCCTGCAGCAAGGCTCCCTGCATCCCTGCTTAATACCTTCTGTGGGGCCCAGCATGGGGCTGCCCTCAATTTCCAGCTCTCCCCGTCATCTGGTAGGTGCAATGGAGGAGACTCACTGCAGTGCTCCATGGATGTCTTGCAGGCACCCTTGGGAGGGTAGGTGAGGTGCTGCCGACAACCTGGCCGACTGTTGAGATAAGCACGTAGTAGGCAAATCAGTCTTAAAACCCAGGAAATGTTCTCTGGGCTTTCAGCAACTTTCAGCTGTCAGTACTGGACTGGTGAGCATTTGTGAAACTTTTCCACAGTTCTCTCTTTGGTGGTTTTCTTTCCAATGTGGTATTGCACGCATAAATAACCATTGGATAAACTAGTGAGTGGACCTAGGTTGTTATTTCATCTCGCAGCACAGCCAGCATTGTAGCTGGCATCGTTGTATTTCTCCATCCAAGGATGAAGGTTTCTACCCCTTCCATTAAGCTGACCCTGGTTCTTCGGTGAGCAACTTTTGGGGTTTTTAAGGTTTTCTTTTTTATGGGGAAAAAGCATTTACACAAAGCTTTCTGTTAGTTCAGCTCTCCAAAGCTGTGTGCTGCAGGGTCAGACAATGCCAGCCCTTCAGAAGCGTGCTGCCAAAAAGCACCCACCTGTTGTGACCCAGTTCAACATAGCCATAAAGTCAACCCCTCCTCACCGAATGCGATAGTGTTAGCTGTGGGCATGCAAGCGCTTACTCTAGGCTGAGGGCAGTGTGGGAGTGACAAGCTACCTGTCTCTTTGAGGGGTGAGAGCATCTGTATGGACATGCACAGTGGTTTAATTAATTCGCTTGGAAGCCTGTGATGACTTGCACGTACAACCAGAACTCCGATCAAAGCTAAAACCAAATTTGTAGGAGCTGATTTTTCTCCAGCGCTGAGACTAAACAGTGGAAAAGTGTGAACTCCTGTAGAAAGGTAACCGGTGTGGAGCGATGTGTTTGGATTGTGTGTAATAATTTGTTAAGAAATACTAATGCAGGCAGTATAGGACTGAGAATCTCAGTGTAATGAGTAGATTGATTAAACATTATTTTTTCATCACTGCATATGGAGAATTGAAGTGAACTTTTTAAGTAGATTGTATAAAGACAGTGATTTCCCCATTGAATTTGTCATTTGTGTTTCTCCTTTTCTTGAGAAAGGGTATTATTCAGGTAATTGTTTCCCCCCCCCCTTTTCTGCATCAAGAAGAGTCTGTCTCAATAACATGTCCTGGAAATGCTTACTCTGAAGTAATTTGACATCCTTTGACATTCCTTTGAGCCAGCACTGTTTCATCTCTGGGTGTTACGCACCTTGGACACAGGTACAGGGGCTGAATAGCAGTTGTGCTTGTGGGGGCCAAAGCAGCTGCATTCTGACCTTGCAGGGAGATTTTGCACTGGTGATGGAGATGGGATAAGGATGGCTTTTAGCAGCAGAGGAGCCCTGAGGTGGTGTGTTGAACCCCAGCATTATTTTTTTCTTTCAATCCGAGGTGTAACAAGAGGGAGTGTTCTGCTAAGGGATTCTGTCTGCCGTTAACCTTTAATAGCATCTTCATTTTGACTAGGAAATCAGGAATCGGGTACTGTCACTGCTACCTACCTTCTTTTACTGTCTTGCTATCTCTTTTGTAGAGACGTACTACATACAGCGTTGCGTGTGTTTATCATCTTACACTGAATTACTGTATCTCACGTTATCTTCAGAATGTGGAAATGACACAGATGCCCAGCGTCACATCTCAAGCGTGATGTTCCTCTTACTAAGATGAATTTGCTGGTAGTAACTGTTCTTGAGATCTCCAGTTACCACTTTTATATGAGCCTTCAAATTCTAAACTGATCTCTTATTAGAAATTTTGTGTTGGTTTCATGAAGACTTCCTGTCTCATGCTATTTTTATCTGTTTAAGTGTCTTGGACAAAACAGAGTAGTCTGAAGTTTTTTGTGGTGTGGACTGCTTGGTGGTGTGGGGTCCTTTCCCCAGCCTAATTCAGAAATTAGATATTTCTAGATGCATATTGAAACACTCTCCTATTAGAAAGTCAGTGGCCTGTGCTGTATTTTCTTCTCTGAGATGTGGAGGCCTCAGGTTGCTATTAGAATCGTCCTAACTTATTCAAGGAGAATGGTTGTCCCTTCCCGCTTTGTGTGCTGGTGTGTTGTCAGTTCCAAAGAGGCCCAGGTCTGGTTATAGAGTCAGAAGTGAGGACTGTGAAATAGTGAAGCTGTTGCATGTGAGCAATGGTTGGACATGGTTTCTAGGTGTTTGAAGGGAAATAATTTTTCCAAACTGTACAGAGGCAGCATTGTCTCTCTTGCGATGGTGGATCGGGACTCTTTCCATTTGAGGTGGGGTATGAATTGTTAAATTCCAGAAATGCTGCTCTGTTTTCTTGATGGGTTTCTATATTGATTTACTCCTTTCTGGGAGACATTTTCAGTGGTGCAGAGACCTAGGCCCTTTGGATGCTCAGGGTCCCAGTGATTTGTGAAAAATTGTGGTCCTGAAGAGTGGTGTCATCTTGTCCCTTTGCTGTTTCCCTTCACCCTCAGTGTGTATGGGGTGGGGAGCAGTGGACCTGGATGAAACCATTTCTCTTGTGTCAGACCATAGGACCTAAGTACCATATTTTGCTTTTGGTTCACTGTTCTTTGCTGTGCCTAAAATAGGCTAGAACCTGCTGCTTGGATCCAACTGCAGTGCATATGGCATCCTGCAGATAAGTGCCTTCTAGAAGATCTTTTGACATACTCATTTCTCCAGGAAGCTGATATTTTAAATTGCCTATAGATCACCATAAATATTGTGGTAGAAGTAAAGACTCCTAAACGCAGGCTTTCAAGCTGGTGTTCAAGCATATGGAAAGGATGGTCCAATTTGAATTTCTCGGGTCTGTTGTTCCTTCACTACTCTCAAAAACCTACACCTCTGTAAATGTGACAAGCTGCAAAATGCAGTGCCTTCCTCAAAGGAAGGGCTTTGTTGTGTGGGACCCAGGAGATCAGGCTTGAGCTGAAGGAGAAAGCCGGTGATGCCATACCAAGATGCTGCATGTAGGTGCTGCCCTTTGATTTCAGTCTGAAAATGCATACTCAGCTCTTCTGAAAAAACGAGCTAGTCATGTGAGCTGCTCAGACTAGTTTGGGAATTTTGTACTGAGTTTTTCAGGCCAGAGGCTGTCTCTGTGGGCTTGTACCAGAGCTGGAAGAATAGGGTTCCGCATGCTGAGCCAACTGTTTTATTTTAACATCAAATATATTAACAGTTGCATTCTTCAACATACTTGTATTTATGGGTAAAATGTATGATTGATTTGCATTGTGTTAAATATATGTACCACTGACAGCCTGATATTTTTCCTAAGCTAAATGCAGTACTTACGTTTTGTCTTCTGTTTTGCATATCTTCAAGGTGGTTTGATTAGAAATGAGGTGTTGTTAAGCAGAATTACATGATCTAAGATTAAGCCCAAGGCAATTTTGCATTCCAAAGGACACTTTTTAATTCTATTAAAAAAATTGCTCAGAATATTTTTAAATAGGTGTACTGTTTGGCGCTGTTTCCTCGATGTTTGCCCATTATAGTTCAGGGTATAATGACATGGAAAGAGGCAGCCAGTTTGTCCCTGTGGTCTCAATTCCTCTAGAATAAGTAGTTTGGAAATTAATTACAATGTCTAAATGATGAGTGGAGTGGATGGAGAGGGGTAATTACATTGAAGCTGGACATGGATTGGAATTCTCAGTAACTGCACAGTGAGGTGAATTTTACACACCTGCTGATGGGTGTATTTACAGTGTCAAATGCTGGGTTGTTTAAAGCAGCGGTACTTGAAGGTAAAGAGGAGCCTAAAGAAGTGTCAGACTTAAGGCTGGAAATCATTGACAGAGAGTTGGCAAAGCCTAGCTTTGCAAAGGCAGTTCAGAAACACAGTCAGTATGACTTGAAGTTGATGTGGTGCCTGCATAGCTTCCTGTGCTTGGGTAGCTTATTTAAAGCGATTTAGTTTATGTCTATGCTATGGAGAGGTTTGCAGTGTACTTATATCCTAATCTTGGTAGATTTAGCACTCTCTTCTCTGGAATTTTCAGTTGCCTGTGCTTTTCTACCTCTTAATCAGGTTGCATGGATATGTGAACATGAAGAACAAGAAGCTCCCTATAATTAATGTAAAGATGACAATAAACATAGGGAAAAATCCTTGCTAAATAGCTCTATAGTTGTTTTGAAGGATTTGCTTTGGTTTTGTTCTTTCAATGACTGATTGGAAAAAAACCCCACAAACCTAAAGCATTTGGTAGTGATCGTTGTCTTCATAGCAAAAACGCACTGTAGTGTAAAACAAGTTCTGCTGTGCTGCATGATTCTGTCGATATTTGAACCAGTAAATAGATGTTGGATGAGTCCTTAAGGTAAATGTTTTTTAGAGAAGTGGTTCACCATGAGGTGATCCAAGTGGAATCTTTCTGGATTGTAATGCACTTTGTGCCTTTGGTTACGTTTTGGTAAATAAATGTACAGGTTCTGGTGAACACTGGGTTGAGCTTGTCTCTAAACACAGAATTGGTGGGATTGGTTTTAAGAGTGGCTGGAAGCCAGAAACGTTGTTAAGGTTTAAATGTATTGGTGGCTTCTGTCTAAAAATCACAATTGTATTTTTCTAGCTGATAGAATAGTTGTAGCCAAGATTGTTCTAAACAAATTGAGGATTACCCCTCTGCCCTTGCTTTTTTTTTTGTCAGTGTTCGACCTCTCTCCTTGTAGAATCCTCTTCAGTATTTCCAAGTCTATCTTGATTGCTATATAAAAACTGCATGCAATAAAACCAAAATGCTTTAAGTGGGAAGGATGGGGATATTAGTATCAGACATAATAATGGGTAATGTAATGTTTGAAATGAAATCCAGGAAGCCTTCCAAGAAACTTGAAGGCAAGTTCTGTTATGCTGTTATTCTTTTGTTGCACTGTTATTCCTGTGTACCTTCCCCCTGAAGCTAATTAATGTTCTCAAATCTAGCCATGTGAGGACGTATGTTCTTTTTCTAGCCATATCAGAAAATAAATTGTTTCTTCGTTTTAATATTAAACATCACCCTGGATATTCTTTCCCCTGGATTTTGTTTATTTATTCATTGAAAATTTTCTGTCCTGATCTGTATGTGGAATAGGAACATGGAAGAATCATTAGAGGCAGGAGTGATAACAGGAAGATTGAAGTAAATGTCTCAGCAGAAGGGTGAGAGGAGAAGGCTCAGCAAAAAGTAAAATTTTCTCCAGAAAATTCTCCAGAAAATGGTCCAGATGGAGAGAAAGAGCGGCTTTCTTCCATGGCTTGTCAGCAAGTCTGTTACATAGGTGAGGGTGTCTGCAATATGCAGCGGTACATCGGTAGTGCTTTGTCACCAGAGCTATGATTCTCTACCTGTGAGATGACAGCTGCCATATTTTTATCCACAACTGCTAAGGCAAAGCTCTGCAGGCATGTGCAATGTGGTTCTTGCGCAGTAAGTTGTTGAATATAAATAGTCTGTGTATACCCCGTAAGTCCGGTGCTTATGAGAAGCATATGACTGATCCTACACAAAATACATGGGTCGTAGGTGTATGTGCAGCACATCCTTTGAGCGTCTTCCAAAAGTGTCAGACCAAGATGGACATAATTGCTGATTGTACACTGCATGTGTATACCCTGTGCTTACAAAAATGCTTTGGACTTGTGCTGTGTACCTGTTGCAGTTGTTCAATGTGCATATAGTGCACGTCTCGGATGTCCTGATGTGCAGTGGCTTGTCTGGAGCTATGCTGTGGTAGTTCTTGTAAAGCCTCTGTTCCTCTGGAAGTAGAGGGCAAGTAAAATCTGGGAAACATGTTTGGGAGAGCTCAGGTACGTGGCAGCCTTAATACAGGTGACTCTTAGGTTGCTTACAGCTGCAGGAAATAAAAAGCCAAAATGGAGCCTGTCAGGTTGTAACTGGCTGCAGTGCAGTGTTTGCCTGGTGTTCTCAGGCTGTGGCCCAGCAAGGAAAAAAGACTGTTGGCATCAGAGAAAAGAATGGCATTGGAGAATACACCCCAAATTTCCATGGGGAAGGAAAGAATGAACTACAACCAGTAATGCCACAGCTGGTGTATGTCTTCACTCCCCAAATGGTCCCTTAGATCCCAAGAAATGGACTCTGGCTTTGCAGACTTAGTAGCTGCTCTAAGTCCTTAGGTGTGTAAAACTTCTGCTTCAGAACAGTGGCCTGGCATTTAAAAGGGGATCACAACCATCCTGGTGCTTCTAGTGTCCTTGAAATGGTTTTTTTTGCCATTTTATTTTTTTTCTGAAAATAGGTCTCAGTTAAAACCTGCTTCTTTTCTCCCAACCCTCCACCAGAAAGCAAACAATAATGCAGCACAAAGGTCTGCATTTGCAGCAATTTATACAAGTGTGACAGTAACACTTTCTGCTGCTTGTTCAAAAAGGCATTCTCTCTGGTAATCTGAAGTGTTTGTTTCAGAGCCTGTTGTTTTCCAGACCATGAAGTAACACCATGGCATGTTGATTGCTAGTCCAAAGAGTGTGGTGACTTCAAGTATATGGCATAGAAGAATCACAGAATCACTAGGTTGGAAGAGAATCACCGGATCATTGAGTCCAACCATTCCTATCAATCACTAAACCATGTCCCTCAGCACTTCATCCACCTGTCCCTTAAACACCTCCAGGGAAGGTGAATCAACCACCTCCCTGGGCAGCCTGTTCCAGTGCCCAGTGACCCTTTCCATAAAAAAAATTTTTCTGATGTCAATCCTGAACCTCCCCTGGCAGAGCTTGAGGCTATTCCCTCTTGTCCAGTCCCCTGTCACAAAAGGCCAGCTCCCTCCTCTCCACAGCCTCCTTTCAGGTAGTTGTAGAGAGCCATGAGGTCTCCCCTCAGCCTCTTCTCCAGGCTAAACAACCCCAGCTCTCTCAGCCGTTCCTCGTAAGGCCTGTTCTCCAGCCCCTTCACCAGCTTTGTTGCTCTTCTCTGGACTCGCTCCAGAGCCTCAACATCCTTCTTGTGGTGAGGGGCCCAGAACTGAACACAGTACTCGAGGAGCGGTCTCACCAGTGCCGAGTACAGAGGGAGAATAACCTCCCTGGACCTGCTGGTTATGCTGTTTCTGATACAAGCCAAGATGCCATTGGCCTTCTTGGCTGCCTGGGCACACTGCTGGCTCATGTTCAGTCAACCAACACCCCCAGGTCCCTCTCCTCCAGGCAGCTTTCTAGACAGACTTCTCCTAGTCTGTAGCACTGCATACGGTTGTTGTGTGCCAAGTGCAGGACCTGGCATTTGGCCTTGTTAAACCTCATGCCATTGGTCTCTGCCCAGCGGTCCAGTCAGTTCAGATCCCTGAACAGAAGATGATAGACAACTGGTTTTGGTAATGAGGGAAATAGCACACAGTGGGATCTCATTGAACGCAAGCATACTTGTGCTCCACTTTACTGTGGTCTTGTGGATACAGTTTGTTAACTGCTGGTTGCAAGACAACATTGAGAAGATGACTCTATAGGAGTAGACAGTTTAAGACTACTCAGTAGTAACGGTGAGGCGGGGGTAGAATGTTATATGCTGGGCTTAGTTTACAGATCTGTTTTCTTGGACTGATTGAGTGTTGTATACATTAGGTTGAACCAGTTGTTGGCTCTGGATGGTAGTTTGATGATGATTCAGCATTAGTGTTGTCTTTCCTTGTAAAGGAAAGCAGTTTGCTTTCTGCCTCTTTTGTTTTGGAAATTCAGTTGTTATTTGAAATGATTGGAATTAGTTGTCACCTAATGGTTGTTTTGAGTGTACATAGACATTGAATTAGACTTTCTGCTACAAAACCAAGTAATTTCCTAATTAGCACCTTACAGATCAACTTCAACGCTGCCTTCTGCAGCTTTTCTACTCAAATCTCTCTTTTTTTTCCATCTTAGTCTTTCTTTATTCTTTTCCAGCTGCCAGCCATTTCCACCTGCCCCTTTGCTGATTCATTGTTCATCATGAACTTACTCTATTTGTCCTTGGGAAGAAGAGAAAACGATAAACGCCTTCACATTCACTCTTTCCTTGATTTCCATTCCATTTCAGCTTTGTCTTTTTTTTTTTTTTTTAATTTCCTATTTCCATTCAGTATTTCTCACTTCTCTCTGCGTTAATCTTTCATTTGCTCCCCTGTGACCATGCTGGTTGGCCTTTGTTGCTTTCCTGTGCTGGGGAAGGAGGCAGAAAGGACACAATCAGCAGGTGAAGAAGATGGCTTCTTGTAGGAGCCAAGGAAGGACCATCCTGCCCACTGCAATGCTCTGACATCTGGTATGGAGACAGGCCAGAAGAACTCTTATCTCTGTGTTTCCATCAGCAGCACAGTGTTTCAGTCAACCTGGAACAACAATGGTGTTTAGTTACTCGTTAAAATGATAAGGAGACAATATTTAGTAGATGGGATTTTAGATCAGTGTGTTTCACTGTGGGTGCGTCTGTTTGCCTCTGCTTTCTGTCTCTTCTGACTCCTAAGCTGTTGAATTGTAGTATTTTCTGCTACGACTAGCAGTTACCGTGGCATTTACTGCATGTTCCTACAAGGGTTAAAATCATTCTTTTACTTTTGTTTTAAAATACGGTTGCTTTTTTTTTGTTTTCTGGGAATGGCGTGTCTGTCCAGGATAATGCTACTTAAAAATATGTTCTTTGCAATTCTAGGAATGCTTTAAGGGAAGCTGGGCGACTCATAAGTTATTACATAAGAAAGCAAGTAAGTATGTTGTTTTTTAAAAACCCCATTTTAATATTGTTTTGAATTTGTTTTGTCCTGTGCAGCTGGCTCTAGGAGGCCCTTCTTGAGCAGGGGGTTGGACCAGATGACCTCCAGAGGTCCCTTCCAACCTCAGCTGTTCTGTGATTCTGTGTCTAAGAATGGTATGGATTTTTTCCAAGATATCTGGCACTGGATTCCACATATCTGAAATTCTGTCAAGTTCCTGGTAATCTAGAGATCCATATAAAATTTAAGAGACAGCAGTACAGAAATCACTGTTCCTTATCCTGTTTCTGTTTGTATGAGGTAATCCTTGAGCCACATTTTCAATTATTTGAACAGAGAAAGAGGAATGCTGAGGGTAGAGGGCAAGGAGAATAATAGATCATTATCATAAGGCATCTCCAAGCTTGTTCCATCATAACATTTTGATGTCTGATGTAGTAAACTGGAAAAGGTCCTTATGAAGTCTTTATGAGTAGACACTTGCTGGAATGCAAGCAAGCCAGTCAGAGTGCAGCTGGTCTCTCCATTTGGGGTGTGCCACTTTTTTGGGTGGAAAAAAAGGAAAGTGCTTTTGAATGCTGATGCAATAATTGGTAGAAGGATGTGTTATAGTTAGGCTTTTGCTGAATGTAGTTGAAGGTAATTAGAGAATCTGTATGCCATAGTCATAGCTGGTAGCTTTGTCGCAGAAATAGTAGAAGATTCTCCCTTACTTGAGTAGTGAAAATAATCCATTAGTTTAAAACCAAGCAAACAAAAAGAGAGAGCAGATCCCATTTCTGCCTGCCTTGCCTCCTCCCCCTCACTTCCCTGCCCAATTTCATCAAGCCCTGCTTAAAAGTGAGGTGGGATTAAAAAGTGGCATGGCAGAAAGACAAATCTTCAAGTCATTTACCTCCTCCTTTCCCCAAACCCAGTAAAACTATTTTTTCCATGATAAATGGTTCACAGCTAGTAGGTTGGAATAGCACAGATGGTAGCAAATGTTTTCCTTCTTTCTGCTTTCCCAATGCAGGGGTCTCATATTGCACACTTGTATTCTGTAATCTATTTCTTTGTACCTGCATGGATTTGACATTTTCTTAGTTAGTAGTTATAGTAACTTTCTTGTGCAGTCCTCTAATTCTGTTTATCTGACAGAAAATTTTTTCATGATGCCAGTAAAGCCAGGATGTTGTTGGCTTCCTGGATAACTGCTGAACTCAAGCTGAGCGGGCTTCGTTCTGATAGCCCTCAAGACCTCAATGCAACAAACTACTGAAGCCTCCCAAGGGAATCTAAAGTATTGCTTAATTAGATGTTTGGATTTTTAAACTATTACTCCTCAGTGGTTCATCTAAACTGAATGCCACATGAGCAGATGGCTCGGGTGTCAGCCACAGAGACCAAGGATCTCATGTTAGGGCTTGCTATGGGAGACCTTTTGCCATCTCTTCATTCTTGTGAGATATAAGAAGAGAAAACAAATCTAAGTTATCAGGTTATGAGTTAAGGATTAATGCTACCATGCTCTTTCTTAACCCTTGCTTCTTGTTTCAAGTAAATATTTTTCTTTTTGGTAGTGCTCATGACCTACGTATCCTTATGTAGAAGCCTTCAATCTCTGCCCCATTAGGATTATGCTGTTTGCAGATGGTCAGTCACTGGACCACATCAGACAGGAATTTCACAAGTTTGAGAGAGCTGGGAAACTCCAGCAGATTGGGATCATCCAGTGAGGTGCACATACTGTCTGTCTTGAAAGTGGCAGCACCCTCACTCTACCCATTAGATCTGGAGGGGTAGCAGGCTCCGTGAATTGAAACTCACAATTGGATACTTCTCCTTCTCACCGCACCTCTGTCACTGAATGCTAAGAGAGATCACAGAAAAGAGACATTCATCTACAGTACAAGGGTGTTAGTTGAAGGGATAATCAATGTTTCTGTAGAAATAGACTTTTTCCCAAGAATGAAAATGTACTGATGTTTCTCAGTTTGCTGTTGAATAAGATAGAGTTGGCAGGATGTAAATTTTTGAGTGTGGAAAATTTAAGAGCAATACAAAATGCTAATTGCTACTTACACTTCCATATATTGGTATCTAAAATGCCAGAAAGAGTCAAATCTAGACTTACGGACTTTGAAGTCACTTTCTGGACCCCAGAGTTTTTGTTCTTGGGAGGAGTGATCTTGCTGCTGCAATGGTTTTTTTTTTTATCTTTTCAGAAGATGAAAAAGCTAAGCGTGAAGTTTCCTCTTGGACCCTGGAAGGTGACATTAACACGAATCCCTGGTCTGGTTATCGATACACTGGTAAACTCAGGCCACACTATCCACTGGTAAGCGATGTGTGCCACTGTACTTCAGCACTTTTACATTCTGTAGCAACTCATGGACCAGTCCTGACCTGGTTACCACCCACATTATAGCAGAGAGAGGAAAGCTTCTTAACAATCTGAACCTGATGGCAGAGACGTGTGTGACTGTGTCCTTATTCTGGTTCTTTTTGAATTAACTTGGATCTGTCTCTTGGTATATTTAAGATGAAGGAACTGCCTGTTGAGGTAACATGCATCAGTAACAGACTTAAGCCCATACCTTTCGGCTGTACCTTTTGACATTTACTCTGGAAAAAGCTGCTGAACTAGGTTCAGATAGTGTCTTCTCTGCTGTTTACGGTTTTCATCAATAACTGAGCAGTCAGTTTCAGAAAAACTCAAGTGAATTGATTTAGATTTTAAATAAATCGGTTTGCATTATTTTATGTAAATGGTTTGAAATAACCTGGTGGGTAAGCTGATGAACAGCTCTGCTGAAGGAACAGCAGTTGTTGTAATCTCTAGTACTGGAATGATGAAGAAATCTGAGGTCGGTAACATCCTCAGCTGTGAAAGGTGGGTTTAGAAGGCAACCTCAGTATATCTGTATTTTTAAATTGGTGCAAGTTTGTACATGGAAAAAGCCAAAGTTTTTACAGGAGTAATGGCATTTTATTTACGTGTGTCTTTTCTAATTGGCCTTTGCTAGAAATGCTGCCCCAGTGGCATCCTGTCCATAGTCTGCTCCATCTGTTACAGGCTTATCAGAGAACAGATATAACAGAGCCTGAGTCTATGTGTGTGTGTTAGTGTCACTAGAGAAAGGCTGTTTTGGGTGTCGCTGGCCAAGTAATGTTGTAGTGTTATTGCTGTTTGGCTTTTTGTCTTCTGACTGCTGTGAGATTGATGCAAGGGAAACTATAATAAAAAGTGCTAATGACTAGGGTAATGATTAGAAATAACAGTTGTGCTAATAGACACTAATAACCAGAGAAAGGAAGGATGTCTTTGGAACCAGTACATCTGCAGTCTGGAAAGTAGCAGAATAAACACTACAATAAAATAGGCATAATGTGTTATATAATGGATTTCATTTACTTGCCACATAGAAGTTTGGTTTTTATAAAGCTATAAAGTTGGCTGTTAGAAGCTGTATAATGTGAAGGCAATAATGAGTAATAGGAGAATCTTTCAGAAATGAAAATGAAAAATGAAAAAAACTGTTCAGGAGCGTTTGATTACTTCCCAACTTTTTCTAAGTGGAATCAGCCATATTTCACTGTATTTAATTTTGCTGTGTGAGTCTGTTTTTCTGACTGTAATAAGTATTCTTGCAATCTAACCAGCTTTGACTATGATTTATTTAGACGCCAACAAGACCTGTGCCAAGTTATATTCAGAGACCGGATTATGCTGATCACCCACTAGGTAACGTGAAAAACATCACAATTATGGAGCATTATGTTTGCTTTCTTCTGTTCTCTTAATTCAAAAAGCCTTTAAAGCATGAAGGAGATACTGGAGAAGGGAGCTGCTTCTCTTATATGTTCTTCTCACTCTACCTCTTCTTCCCTTATGTTAACTTAACTGATTTTTCGGAAATAATGGTTACAAGTATTTTTTGGAAGTCCAAAGTTGGTGATGTGTTACCTTTCAAAGGTGTTCAGAAAAGAAAAGAAAAGAAAAACTATGCAAGTCTTAGTCCTGTGGTTAACTTCATAACAAACAGCAATAAGTTGACTGTCACAAGTGAATTCTGCGAAGCCATCTGCTGGAAATGCATTATAAAATAACAAAGCTAAACAAAACCACAGCAAGCAACCCTCAAAAGAAAACTGATCAGAGTTCCAGTTGATTTCCGATGCAGAGGAAATACTTTTAGAATGAATTGGTTATTAATTTGTTTTGGTATTTTCCCCTTTTTATATTGGTATTGATGCTTTGCATTTCCCGAAGAAGCTGTTCTAAAGACTGTTTAAATTATTTTTAAATCTTCACCCATTCTTTAGTTATTCTTTACCAAATGTAAACATTTAAACAGCACAAAATACTCTCTTAGGTGGTCATTCAACTATAAAACTGAGCTTTTGCAGAATCTGGTAGGATGTATTGACATGTTTTCATCAGCTTATTGCAGTAGTATAATTGGAGATATTCACAAGCTTATATAATTTTTTTATGGCTCTTTTATGAAGAAAATAGTTTCTTTGTAAATCTGATTTTTAATATTGTATTTTGAGTGACTGGACACAATGGTTTTATGTAGTAAGTAAATGGGCATCCTAAGCATGTGTGGGCAATATAATATTGTGGAAGGCTTGTAAATTCAAATTAATCTGGATAATGATGATAATGTTATGCCTTGGTGGGTTTGTACTTTAGTATGTTGTGAGAAAGTACGTACTTTTATTACCATTGGTAAGTTAAGTAAGTTCAGTAAGGTCCTTGATTGAGCATGTGTAGCAATCACTCCTCTATGTAACATGATTTTTTTCTTTTTTTTTTCTCCTTCCGTTTTTTTCTTTTCAGGAATGTCTGAATCGGAACAGGCTTTAAAAGGAACCTCTCAAATAAAAATACTCTCATCTGAGGATATAGAAGGGATGCGAGTAGTGTGTAGGGTAAGAGGTTTTGGTTTTGGTGTGAAGTCCCTTTATTTTTAAAAAATCTATAGTGATTATGTCACAGTTTGTGACAGCACATTTGAGAGTACAAACTTTCAATCCACTTTTGAGCACTGAAAAATAGTTTGGGAAATTTGGTGTTTTCTTTCTTTCTCTTTCCCTCCTTGTGACTTCCAATTCCCAGCAACCTATTTTGCAAGCAGAAAGATAACTTTTATGTGTTTTCTGGCTTTGTTGCTGCTGATGAGATAATATGTGGCTGAAATGTTGTTACTGTTAATATATTTTATAGTGCATGAATGAGCACATATTTTTTTCCCCTCAGTAAAAACTAAAAAGTGAAAGCAAAACAGAGCCACATCCCTAACAATTTTTGAAAAAAACCCCTTCTTCAATTGTAATCACTTCCTTGTGCATGAAGTCAAACTTTGCAGTGTATTTGGTAGTCTAAGTTTATGGTATTCAAGGAAAGTGTGGTCCAAATCACAGTTGGGTATTTTCAAATCTCACAGAGGTGGCCTAATAACACAACCTGTTGATATCTTGAAGTTTTTCTAGAGCCCAGGTCTACCCCGAATTCCTAGCAATCTCTGTAGCTGTAGAAAATGGGTTGCTGATCTTCTAGGGAGTAGCCCTGGCCTTATTTTAAATCAGTACTTTCGATTTGTTTGCAGCTTGCTAGAGAAGTATTGGATGTTGCTGCCATGATGGTGAAAGCAGGTGTAACTACTGAAGAAATCGATCATGCTGTCCATTTAGTAAGGTTATTTTACTGTTCTTCACGCGTTCAGAAGTGCTTTGTTCTATCTCTTTGTTTTTAAATTGTTATGTGGTTTTCTTTGCTGTTGTATGAATTCCTTTTCTTTGTTTTGAACTGTTTCCCAGCTTGAAGCTAGAGGCTAGTGCAGATGTTAGAAATAGGTTACAACAAAATCATACATTCGAAATTAGTAAGTCCTGGGTTTCTCTCTGTATCAGCTCCTTCCCTGATTTCCAGCTTCAGATTCCTTTTAAGGTTCTTCATCTGTTTTCTTTGTTAATGTCATATAATTTTATTTCTTCTAAACCATTTTTGCTCCACAGATATCATCATATAAAAAACATCATATATAGTCTGTGGACTTCTTGTGCTCTGTTGTTGTTTAAGACATACAGGCGAGAAAGTTTAATTATTTATGATTTGGAATTGGAACTGAGGAGCCTGATATAGAATTGAAACAAGATGTTTGATGCAGTCAGGCAAACTAAAGCCACAGTCCAGCAATGTATTTAAAACAAATGTTCAAGTATTTTCTTGGCTTAACTATTCATAGATAATTGAATTATGTAGTTTTAATTCTTCTTTGCTGTCTTCTCTATGAGGCATCTAAAGTGCTAATTGATGGTGCACTGTGGGGAAGGCAACAATTTTGGCCTAGTTAAATTTGTTTGAGAGTTTTCTGGTTGCTGTTCTTTTTTGTCTGCATTTGCAGCTGTTCGACCAAGACTGTAAGGAACTTACTTTATTTTGATTAGGCTGGAGGTTTCTGCTGAACTGCATTAAACACTAAATTGTTTGCATATGTATAATGTTTTAACTAGTAGTTAAAATATTTTTATCCCTCCTCAGCATTTTTGGAAGCTTTTTGCCTGGCAGATTGTTGTTAGTGACCGATATCCCTAATTGGTAATTTGCAATTTAAAAAACAGTATTATTTTTTTAAATAAAAAAAAAATTAAGTCTTATTTTTCCAGAATTGCTCAATATGTCCCATAGTGTGTATATGTAAGTATGTATAAAATGTATATGTCAGTGTTACAAAAATCCAAGAAAGATTATTAAAGTGAGTGCAAACGAAGCAGGTTAAAGTTTTAAAGCTAGAGATGAAAGAGTGGTGCTAGAAGTTATTTGTCTAGCTTGTGTGTTTTGCAAAAATGCTTGTCTTAGTCTAGCTGCTTATTGAAAATGGCTTTTTTTTTAACCATGTGATATAGTGCCATGCATTGTTTTATACCTGAACATTTCAGTCTTAGTTGTTGAATGTAAAAATGAACAGAAACAGTAGTACCCTTACTTTCTTCCTGGTAAAGAAGGCAAAGTGTAACAAAATACTGTAATGCCAAAAAATGCTTGAAGAATCATCTTATTTTTGAGTCAGTACTTTTCAACTTATAATTCTTACTGTAAAGCTGTTGTACATATGTTGTCTCTTTGTGCAAAACTTACTAATACACAGTATAAATTGTATTTTCTGAATTAGGCTTGCATTGCAAGGAACTGCTATCCTTCCCCTCTGAATTATTATAATTTCCCTAAGTCTTGTTGTACATCAGTGAATGAAGTGATCTGTCATGGAATTCCTGACAGAAGGCCATTGCAGGAGGGAGATATTGTTAATGGTGAGTGCTATGAAAATTAACCTTCAAATTTCTACCTCATATCCAGTGAAACCATGCATTAAGGTGAGATTTCAGCAACAGGCAGCGTGATTGGAATAGCTTCTTAAAAGAGGCATTTGTTCTCCTTTACAAATTAACCTCTGCTCTTTGCGTATTTAAATTAATGAGTTTATATAATAAAGCAGCTTCAAAAATTTGAGCTGCTTTAAGTGCTTTATTCTTTATTATTTATTCTACTTTGGTCTGTGCATTAGTATAGTGCCCGAGTATCGCCTTTGTGGGCTAGGTTTAGGTTCCAGTTGTTCCAGAATGCATGAATAGTGAATAAGTGTATATTGAATTATTCAACTGCATTAGTTCTGTGTGAATGCTTAATTAGATGGCTTTAGATTCTTAAGATTTTGCTATGGACACGACTGTTACAATGACTGTAAAGATCCTAATGGTGAGGCATTGTATAGGTGCCGTTTTTGAGCATCTCATAGCGTAACACAGTGCCAGCTGCTTTCTGTTTGTGGTATTCGAGGTATTTGTGCCTTCTTGGGTGGTGAGGGATACTTTTTATAAATTACTTGATCGTTTTTTGTCTTCTCATTCATCTCTTCTTGGTTTGGCAATAAAAATTAATGGTGTTTGTACAAACATTAGCGTTTTCGTTTATCGCATTGGTTTGCTTTTCTCTCATGCATAAATAAATACCCAATGTATCCTAAAGTTTGGCCTACCTCTAGAAGCAGGTTGGAATCCTTTTAGATTGTCAGGTATTTGATATATATTAACATGTAATGGCTACTAAGTCTAGCGTTGAGGGTAGCAGCCTTTTCAGAACAAGCCTCACAACTGCTGCCCCGTTCTGGGTCAGGTTTGGTCTGGCTGATAGCTCTGAGCTGTAGCATACATGTAACTATTTGGCCAAAGCTACTTCATCTTAATTTCAAAGATTACGCCTTTGAACAGCTCTCTGTTGTTGCCATCTTTTCTGGAATTGCTGGAGTCAAAACTAAGAAGTCCAGTTGAGCTTAACTAGGTTGGCTTCATCTACACGGTGCCTTGCCTTTCCACTATTTGCATGCCGAGGCTGTACCTCAGCACTAGAAAACATTTTCTTAAGAGGTTTTAGTCATGCCTTTTTCACATCCATGCCCTGGCTTCACCAAGCTTTGAGCGTTCTGCTCTACTTTTATGGTCAAGAAATAGTTTACTCTTCTGTAGCTGAGTAGGTCTTCTTACTAAATGGTCCACATTTTGCGGAGTGAGTGTGCATTCCCCATGGGCTCAAAAGGCTTCCAAGTCTTGTAGGCTTCCGTTTGTTAAGGTAGTGGTTCAAAAGCCTCTTTAAAAGAAGAAACAAAGCAGGCTACAAGGGAAGAGATAGAAAAAGTACTTTGGAGGAAAGATGCCCAGTGAACAATAGAGGGAAGTACCCATCTTTCTCTTTACTTAGAACTTCTTAGCATGCTGGAAATGAAAGATATCCGTGTCAGAGTCCTAAACAGGTTTCTCGAATCACAGGAAAACATAATCCAGAAGGATATTGGCTGGTGACCTCTGGTCCAACCTCCTGCTCCAAGCCAGGGCGCTGTAACACTTTGTTATCATACTGTTCCCTGGGAGCAGATTCTTGAGCAAAGCTGATCACGCTGCAAAGTGAGATGTTCTGGCCAAATCTGGCAGTGTCAAGAGAAAGTCTTGTAAGCCTGTGGCCTATAGAGATAGCCTCTTTGCAGCAAGAAGCCTGGGCAGTGTGCTAAGGAGCTCTGATGCAGAGTTCACAAGATACTTTATCTGGATAGGTTTCTAGGGTGCTGGTTTCTGTACAGTCCTGTTGTGATGTTACTAGATATGTACAGGGGTCAAAATATTCCAGCAGTCTTATGCAATCCTGCAGTGAGTGTAGTGCAGCCCTGCACACGCACTCATCCACCACAGTCTTGTTTTAATGCAGCCTTAATTTAATTCTTAAATGTTTGCTCCAAGTACAAATTTACTGCTGATACCGATGTTGTTTTCTTTTTCCTCATGTTTTCCTGTTAAGTATCTCCCTAAGCAGCTCCTAAGCCATATTCCTAAAGTATTGTTGCTCAGTGCAGTTCACTTCTCTTTACCCGTGAGGGGATCTGCATGTGGATTTCTTTTTGAATAGCAGTTCAAGAACTATTCTAGTGGTTTTGCTGCTCTAGCAGCTGTTAGACCTAGCAGACCACTAATGAAGTCTATTAAACATATACTGCCACAGAAGTCAACTCAATATGCAAATCTAGACTTATTTTACATGTGTTTACTATAAATAGTGACTATATGATGGCAGGTAGTAATTTTTCACTCATCTACTATTAGAGACAGGATAGTAGAATAGATGACAGCTATGTTTAATGGGGAGGCCTGTACCCACGTTTTATGAAAGGACTGTTTAACAAGCATCTTACATGTATGTTCTTAGTTGAAAAAAACATGGTTTTTTTTTTAAAGGAGTTAAACTAAATGGGAATTTTTAATTTTTTTTTATGCTGCTATTCTTCAAGAGTGAGTTGTATCACTTTTAGTTTACAACCAACTTTATGCAGAAGGCAAAAAAAAGAGTTAAAGATTTGCTGCAATATAACTCTAGACTCTTACTACATGTTTTTCTAAACCTTGGTTGTTTAAGAATGCCCTTCTCATTCTTGCCGTTTACCTGATACTGAATGTTTCTGTTCTTTTGTGTGAAGGAAAAAAGAAAAAAAAAATTAAGTCATTTGGTGTATTTTTCTTAGTCAGGAAAGTTGCTGTGTATTTAATGTTCAAGAAATTTTACCTTTTTTGGCTGGAAGCAATAGGTTTTTTGTATTACAATTTTTGCAAAGGTGTAACTTCTTATTCTAAACATGCATAGACATTTCTGAAGTTAAAATATGGGTTGAAACATGATTACACATCTTTTGTAAATTTTATTTCCCCTTATTATTGCTGGAATTAATTCTAAGGTAAATCCCTATGGAGCAAAGAGCTTCTTTTTCCTGTTTTTTTTATTTATCTATAAAACCAGTCCCAGGCTTGCTGAGTCTGTGTTGCATTGGTGTGGGGTTTTTTTCTCTTCCTATTTCTTTTTGTTTTATTAAATCAAACTGTTGACCAGTGAAACATTATCTTATTAATTAATTCTGTAGAATATATAGTCTAAGCATGAGAGAATTGATTCTGCTGGAAGAGTTTACATCTGGAATTCTTCCACAGTAATCTTGTAACTTCACAATTACAACACTACATTGTTACATGCATTTGTTGTCCTTTAACAAATCAAGAGACAATAATTTTAGTGTTTGATAGGAATGGTTGGACTTGATGATCCAGCGGGTCTCTTCCAACCTGGTGATTCTATGATTCTAAGTGAGAAACACAGTACTAACATTACAATATGTCTGGCATTCTTTGCAGTGGATATTACTGTCTATCGTAATGGCTACCACGGAGATCTGAACGAGACGTTTTATGTTGGAGAAGTTGATGAAGGTGCAAGAAGGCTTGTCCAAACAACTTACGAGTGCCTAATGCAAGCCATCGATGCAGGTAAACCCTTTGGCTGGGGCCTGAAGCGTTATGGTTTGGCTTTCAAACATGAGAGTGCTCATATTTGCTATTACTTGGGAGTGACTTCTGTTGTGGAACACAGAAGCATAGTGTGTGTCACCAGCAGATAATGTATGTTGTATAATACAGTGATTCTTCAAATGGCACAGTTCTGTGCGTGTGGTTGCAACTTCTGTTTGAAATGTGGGTTGACAAGGAAAATGTAGTTGATGCTGAGCTGATCTACATATGATGATATTTACGTGGAAAGAGCCTCTTCGGACTATTAGTTAGATGAATGAGACATCCTTGATCTGAGTGCTTTAGAGAATGTGAAGAACAAGGTGTGTTTTGGAAAACCGAAGTATGGCTTCTTACTTTTATAATTTGTATTGTTTGAACACTTAAACATCTTTCTTTACCTTTGCAAACCCAAGAGTTATTTCATAAATCTAATTATGAGCTCTTGATTTTAAATTGTGGGAGTGTGCCAGAGAAGACAAATCCATAGCCTTCAATACCCACAGAATTTTAATTGTGTTGCTTAGATATAACTTAGGACTTCATTGAGACTTACAATGAGAGAGAAAGGTAGCTAGACGATGTTGTGTTCAGCTTCATCCTAAAGGAATATACTAAGTTCTCCTTCACAAACAGAAATCAAAGCAAAAATCTTTTAAGTCCCTGGCAGTATTTCTGTTGTCTGTGTTATATATCCTGCAGCTTCTTAGAATCCTTAGTAGAATTTACTCACTTCATGGCCTCTGCAGGCTGAAGTTTAAGGTATGTATGAAGGCTTTCAGCTTTCATTTAATGAAAAGTAAATGAAAAAAAATAATAATGAACTTACTTTGATTAATAAATTGGAGGAAGCTAGCCAAGCGGAAAAGACAAAAATCCATATCAATTATTTCTTGTGTAGCCATTGTGAAAATACTGCAGAGTTGGGCTGTGAAGAATATAGATTACCTATTTATGTGGGATTACTATTCTGAAATGAAGATTTTGTTTTTCAGAGCTAAATCGGAACGATGTTTATCTTTGTTCCTGTCCTTTGTTTTTATAGAAAGGGTTATATACATAGTCTCTTTATCTTTCATGTACTGGCTTTGATGCTATGACAGAAATTCACCTTTGTGTTCATTTTAATGAAACGTAAATTCTCAGTGTAACTTTTCTTTACCAACATTTTAGATGATGTAACAGGTTTAATGAGTTTTAGATATTCCCTGCTAGTAGGAATTCTAGCAGCAAGTGTCTCAGCTCTTAAAAAGGGCTGCCACTCCCTTGTTTAAATCATCTTAACTTCTTGGTGCTAGACCAGCAGAGCTCTAACTGGGAGAGTTATATGAGAGAGAGAAACAGTGGGCTCCTTGCTGCATTCAGATGAGTTGCTTGGTGGTGTCAGATCTGGAGGAGATGGTACTACTTCACATCTATTTAGCATAAACTCAACAGATTAAATTTTTTTTCTCTTCCCCACCATGTTGTTGCTGTTTGGTGTTTTTTTTGGATTTTGGGGAAAGCATGCATATCCCAGTAATCTGAATGTATTGCTATTTTCTTTTTAGTGGCTCAAGGTTGCTTTCATTGTGCATCTTCATTAGCTGATGGATGAGGCATAAAAGCAAGAGCTTTTATGGCATTATTACTCCCTTGTCCAGGTGCTCAAAATTAATTTTTCACACCGTATTCATCTGTTTTCAACTCTTTAACTTCTAAGACTTTCTAAAAAGATCGTCAAAAACATTAGTCCTGCATATGAGCAGTCTTATTTACTGTAGTGTTGCCACTAAAAATCTTGCCTAAGAGTAGAGATACCCAGTTTGTCTTTTCTTTCCTCCTCTCGGTCTTTTACATATAATAATTTTTCCTCTTTATTTGTGTAGACTTTCACAGTGTGGTAGATTAAAACATAGTTCATACATTCATTGAAAGAAAAATGGCAATTCTGGGAACGGGATGAGAAGTTAACAAGAACTTTGAAAATCTTTTGTTGTCTTCAATTGCAAACTTCTTCTTCCTTCTAATATATGACTATTTGCATCCAGAAAAGGGAGAAAGGACTCCTCTTGTGAAGGAGTTTCCTTCTTTCTCTCTCTCATGTTCTCTTTTATACGAGACCACTTCCTCCCTCTCTTATGTTATTATGGCCTCTTACACTTGGTGGATTAAGTGACCATAGGAAGTTGGATTCTACAACAGGTGGCCATAGAAGCCAGGAGTGCTACAGAGCTATTAGCCAGAATGGTGTTTGATATTTAGTTATGTTGAAAGAAAGCTCTATAAATTTCCATCTGTATCTCTCTAATTTTGCAGTAAAACCTGGTGTTCGGTACAGAGAACTGGGAAACATTATTCAGAAACATGCTCAAGCAAATGGATTTTCAGTGGTTCGGAGCTACTGTGGCCATGGGATCCATAAACTTTTCCATACAGCCCCCAACGTACCACATTATGCCAGTGAGTACTCATTCTCTTTGGGCTGTCCAATAGAGAATAAGTGGTTTGCAATGAATGTACCCATTTTACTTCTTGCTTATAAATATGTTTCCTAGTAAAGTAACATGTTGCCATCAAGTTAGCACATTTGTACATGTGAAATATTTTTTTTTCTGAACTCTGGACTATAGTGTGTTTTATGAACCTAAATCATAGAATACTTTGGGTTGGAAGGGACCTTAAAGCTCATCCAGTTCCAACCCCCCTCGCACTAGATCAGGCTGCCCAAGGCCCCATCCAGACTGGCCTTGAACACCTCCAGGGATGGGGGCAGCCACAGCTTCCCTGGGCAACCTGTGCCAGTGCCTCACCACCCTCATAGTGAAGAAATTCCTCCTTATGCCTAGTTTAAATCTGCGCCTCTTCAGTTTATAGCCATTTTCCGTTGTCCTATTACTACAAGCCTTTGTAAGAAGTCCCTCTCCAGCTTTCCTGTAGCCCCTTCAGGTACTGGAATAAATAAGGTGAATCTATTATATACTGAGACAACCTGTGCCTACACTAATGGTTAGTGTTAGCTCTCATCCATACTGGGTAAGTGCTCAATGTTTTTGCATGAATTCCCAAATAATTCTTTAGACATCCCTGCCAGACACAGAGGCAAATGCTTCTGTCTTCAGCTGGTCTAAGCAAAAACTTACTGCTGTTTCTAGATGTGAATAAGTTAATTTATAAGCCTTTAAATTATTTATTGAACCTATAAAAGCTACAGGCAATAAAGGGCAAAATTTGTTCAGATATAGAAGACCAGCAACTTAAATGTAGGTGTTGCGAGCAAGAAATAGAATCATAGAATCACCAGGTTGGAAAAGACCCATCAGATCATCGAGTCCAACCATTCCAATCAAATACTAAACCATGCCCCTCAGCATCTCGTCCACCCGTCCCTTCATTGTCTGTTGGTTACATTTAAAAGCTTATAATAAAAGGTTTTATAAACCACCTCTTCACATCATTGCAGCTCTTCTGCCAGCTATTACCATCCCTATCCAAAATATGAAAGTCCCCACCATGTTTTTAAGATAACAGTGACTACCAGCAGATGATGGAGATAGTGGCAAGGCCCTTTAGGTAAAAGAAAACTTTTCTGCTTGCTGTTCTGTCAGCTTGATATCTGAAATTTGTAAAGCATCTATGTGATTTAGACAATTTAATAAGGTTGGAAAAGACCTTAGAGATTATCAACTCCAACTGTACCTGTCTACTACTAAGTAATGTCCCCAAGCACCTCACCTACCGACCTTTTAAGCACTTCCGGGAGTGGTGACTCAACCACCTCCCTGGGCAGCTTCTGCCAGTGCTTGATAATCCTTCCTGTGAAGAAGGTTTTCCTCATGTCCAACCTATACTGATGTTGGAAATCGTAATGTAGAATTAAAAATATGCAAGTGCACTTGTCATATCTGAAGGGCTTTTCTGACTTTACAGTATTCCTGCTGTAGTCTTCTAGGACAAGGATTCATTAATTTACTAAGATGGGATCACTTTTTCTAACGTGAGTGTTCATTTTATTGCAGAAAATAAGGCAGTTGGAGTCATGAAGCCAGGTCATGTATTTACAATTGAACCAATGATCTGCGAAGGTGAGCAATTTGGCAATAGAGTAAAATGTTTACTCTTGTTTACTATTAAGTAGTGATGGAACAGGATGCTGGTTCTGTTCTGTATAGTTGATAAATTTTTCATTTCTCTTTGGGGAACTGGTATCTCTTACTTAAAAACAGTCAAAAAGTCAACATTTATGTTTTTAGGTGGTTGGCAAGATGAGACATGGCCTGATGGCTGGACTGCGGTAACAAGAGATGGAAAGCGATCTGCCCAGTTTGAACACACTCTTCTGGTCACCGATACAGGCTGTGAGATCTTGACCCGGCGGCTGGATAGTATTCGTCCCCATTTCATGTCTCAGTGATAGTGTAGACTGAGCAGGCGGATCTGAACAATACACACATTCTTTTTTTGTCTCTGTACTATGCATTTTTTTAAAAGTACAGAATAGAGATTTCATCATTTACTTCGTTCTCAGCGATTGTAGATAAGAGGATTATCTTGAAGAACTTGACCCAATATCTGGAAAAGCAGAGAGGAATTTAATTTCCTGCTTTCCTCCTACCTACAACACTCACGCTATACTTTTCTTTTTCTTCTTCGATTATCTCTTCAGCACCTTTCTTCTAATTAGACCCACAATTGCTTCTGTTGCTGCCATAATATTAGCTAGAAAAGTGTGGGTAACCTTTCCCACTGGGACTTGATATTTTGGGATCCAGGTTTTTTTTTCACCACTTCAGTGTGTCCCGTCTCTCTCAGTAGGTGAGCGGCACCTGAGATTTTAAGCATTTATAGTTCCAAAGACTTGCTCCTGCTTCTGCAGATACTGTTCTAATGGGCTGGGTCTTGTTTGTTTATCAGTCGAGAAGGGGGCGGAAGGGAGGAAGACATGCATGTTGCTGAGAATGGGCTACCCTTACCTTTATTTCTGTCCCCATCTCTCTGCTGACGGCCTCTGTGGTGATTGTGACTGTAGGTGACAGATTTTCAATGGCAGGACTTGTTTCTCTTGCTGAAGATTTGATAGTAAGGGAGGAGTGTTCTCTGTGTGGTTGCTCTGCAGACTTATATGACTCTGTTTTGACAACCTTCTTAATAAAAGTTGATTTTCTAGCAGCCTGATGTTGAATTTACAAGCTAGGTAGGTCATTGCATAAGCAACTGAAGTATTCTCCGCTGAGGAGGAAGGGTTGTTAAAACGTGACATTAAAACATGGCACTAACCCAGGCAGATCACTGGAGTTGCAAGAGGGAGCATTTTAGAGAGTACTTTTCCAGACTGGAGGCCAAGAAATGCAACTATAAGTTCACTGGTGAGTGGGACAGCTCTGCTTTTGGGTATAAATATGTATAATCTACTGGAAGCACGTGGTAGTTCAGTGCTGAAAAAAACAGCAGGCAGAGCTCAGTGGTCAGACCTTCTCCAAATAAATAAGGAAGAGGATGGCAGATTCCTTGTTCATTTGCAAACGTTTATGAAGAAATGGCTTCACTCTAGGAATAAGGAGGAGAGAAAGGCGATAGGGTAAAAGCAATTGAGGTGATGCTTTTTTGACAAATCCTAACTCCTGCTGCTACAACTAAAGTAAATCCTGTGGTGGTCATTACCAAGTGAGGAGCCATCTCACAGACTTGTGCTTGCTGTGGAAATTGGCAGCTTTAACATTTCATTTAAAAAACAGTGAAGTAGAATTTTGATGTGTTTTTCCCTGGAGACTTGGTAGACTTCTGAGCTGTCAGGTTTGCTTGCCTTGGGAAGCCTTAGACACTGTGACTGTGGGATGCCAGGAGCTAGGGACGCCACAACGTTTCAGCATTGTGAGCTGGCTTCCCCACCACTTCCTGGCTCGCAGTTAGCCCATCCTGCCTGAGGAGTAGCTCCAGCAGGCAGGCAGAAATCCATGTCCATCTCTAGTGTCTGCCAGAGCCCCAAGGCTCCAGGCCTTATGAGGAATGGCTGAGAGAGCTGGGATTGTTTAGCCTGGAGAAGAGGAGGCTGAGGGGAGACCTCATTGCCCTCTGCAACTACCTGAAAAGAGGTTGTGGAGAGGAGGGAGCTGGCCTCTTCTCCCAAGTGACAGGGGACAGGACAAGAGGGAATGGCCTCAAGCTCCACCAGGGGAGGTTTAGGCTGGACATTAGGAAAAATTTTTTCACAGAAAGGGTCATTGGGCACTGGAACATGTTGAGTCACCTTCCCTGGAGGTGTTTAAGGGACGGGTGGATGAGGTTCTGAGGGGCATGGTTTAGTATTTGGTAGGAATGGTTGAACTCAATGATCCAGTGGGTCCCTTCCAACCTGGTGATTCTATGATTCCCATAGATAAAATTAATAAATTCTATCTTGTCTGCAGCTCCCTGGAATAAGGTGCTTCTTGGTGAAGCAGTATTGCTCCAAAAGCCTAGTGAAACTGATGTATCAGACTTGGTTAAGGAAAGGAATGAAACAAGAACCAGAAAGATCCCACAATTTGGGGGATCCCTGAGTGTAAACTCGGTGCTGTTTTTCAAAGGTGCATCCACAGTAACTGGGGGGGAGTGGATTTGCAGTGAAACGAGTATGGCTCTCTAAACAAGTCTGAGTGTGAGACCAAACACTTCCAATGCTGTATTCATTTCCATTTGGCAATTTTTAAAGAGGTCATTTTACCCCCCTCGATTAAGTGAGCTTCATGCTTTTGGAAAGCGTTAGGGAGGCAGCTATGAAAACTGATCTTTTACCCCTGGACTGGCTATAGTGTGCGCACTGTGAGTATATATAACCCTTTATTGTCTGTTAATGGGTCACAATGAGCTGGAAGCTGTCATGTTAAGGAGTGTGGATTGATTAACCCTCTCTTCTTTCTACCCTTTCTTTTCCCATGCCCATTTCCTTTCCGTCCTCTTCGTCTCTGCTGAGGGAATTTATTTTTCCTTCTGAATTGTAATGTAAAACTTTCCAGACCCCACTGCAGCCGTAGTCTTACATCACTGTAATGCAAGAAATATTTAAACCAACAGAGACATTAAATCATACAATCATGGGCATAAAATACACCTTTTACAAGGTGTCTGGTGCATTTCTTGCCACGTTAGACCTCAGCATATGAGGTACCGCATACCTTCGACTCCCCTTGGCACTGCAGAATTTAGGTGGGGGGGAAAGTGTTCAGTGCTTGATAGAACTGGACTTGTGTGTACTACCAAATACCAAATTTGCCAGAAAATGTCTTCTCTGCCCTGAGTGCCTCAGACCTCTGTTGCTGTAAGAGTATCATTGCGATGTTTTCATTACCTTTATTATTATTTTTAATTATGTAGTAAAGTGACCTGAAACAATGCATACTGAGCGTGTGCGCGCGTGTATGCCCGTGTGCGTGTCTATAGATTTTTACCAAACGGACTGTAGGACCTGAGTGGAATTACCTGTGTTGAATGAGATGTAACATATTGAGATGACTGCCCTGGAGGTTTGCCCACCATATCATTCACTTGAATGGTTACAATGGTCTTGCCTTTTCTGTATGTGTGTGTATGGGACGGGGTGGGGAGGGGCTTCATTTTTTGGTCTATAAAATAAAAGTTGCAGCTGCTTTTAACAGAAACAAATTTTTTTTGTGATCCAAAACCAGGTTTACTTGCACTAGTGCAAGCCCTAGTGGTAGACGTATAAAACCAGTTAAAAACCAGTCAAACCTGCACACGTGCCACTTGAATACCCCTTTGTCATCTCACCAATGTAACCAAATTTAACACTGCACGTTTTCAATACAGGTAATCTATGATGCTATGCATTTTTACCTATAAATTGAAATAGCAGCATTAAAACTGTTTATACTGAGTTCGTGCTACTGAAGCTTTTCACTTGTTTAAAAATAAAGAAGTCACATCTGCACTGCTTTTTTTCAGTGTGAGATAGCACATCAGCCTGAAGAATAGAAATGATTTAATAAAAATATTGTGAAAGGCTATTTTTTTTCACCTATCTAGTTGTAACTGCTTGAATATGACATATTAGAGTTGTGCTGACTAGATTGGGGAAATTATCTAACTTTGATTCTTACAGAAGTTGCTGTCCACTTAAAAAAAACCCAAAACACAAACCCACCGACTTAGAAAGTAGATTTAAAGAAAGTTTTAGAAAATGCCTGTACTTTTTGCCAAAAGCAAAATCCTGCAATTAGTTCTGAAGGAATCTCTTAAAATATTTTCTATTTACTGTCATATATGAGAGCATGGAAACCCTTCATGTTGTTTCTGCAAATTGACATGAATATTTAAGGAGAAAAGATTTAATAGGTAATGTTGAATAAAAGTAACAGATAAGGAGAGGGGACAAGCTGTATGTTTTACCTGACAGCCAGCAGAGTACATAAATATTTCATGTGCAGTCATTTGGTGGAAACTTTTTTTCTGTTGAAGTCTTTAGATTTGCCAAGGTCATGTAGTTCAGTTCAGCACCTTGATCACCATGAATGAAGAGCAGGCTCTTGTCCTGTTAGCTGAGCAACTTCACAGAGACTACTTCAAACGTGCCCCATCCAGTCAATACTTTTCAGGAAAAAGTAGTCTGAAAACTCTGCTATGTAAGGGCTAGGACATCAATTCTTCAGGCTGGGAAGAAACTAAGTTTTTGACCTAAGCGCTCTAGTATCACTAAATGTCTCTGTTGTTGACTTACCCTGGTGTTATACCAGTAGCTCTCCACAAACACTCCCGAGATGCAGATTCCCTAAAGTAATAATGTCATGCAGACAACGTGATTGTACAGTCTTCATCTAGTCCGTGCAGCCCAGAGGAACAATTGCTATTGTATAAATATTTTAAACCTGTTAGATCCAATTGGTTGAATGAATACTCTATTGATACTATCTTGCAGTTACAGAGTACTCTGGCTGGAATGGCTCGACAGCAAGTTTTCTACTGAATTCTTTCATGTTCAATCAGCAGTTGTGGAGCTACAAAGTACCAAGAATCACTTCACTGCTGTGTTGAAGGGCTTATGTTCTGGTACAAATTAATGCTTTATTTCTTCTGGATTCTCAAAATGGAAATTTTATGACACTCACAGGGGTTAAGTTTGTTTACTCTGTCTGCAATGAAATTAAAAATACTTGAGAGCTGCATTTCTAGAATGCTCTAGGGATATCTGTCCAATGACAAATGGAAAACATGGAATTGTCCCACTTCCATAGCACTTTCTTGAGGTAAAGTGGTTGTTAGTGGTGAGAGGGAATTTCTTGTAATAAGATTACTTTTCAGAGTTCTTTGTAACAATTATTTTGACCAGGCTTCTTTAAAACACGGAATTTCTCTCACTTACGTCCAGAAAAACACAGAGGAACAGCAGAAAACAAACTGCAAAGCAGAGGCAGAAAGGCCTCTGTTAAAGAAAAGTTATATACATAAAAATTCAGTGCTTTTCAGTGAACCAAGGACACAATCACAATGCTTCCAGGTTTCAATTCAAAGAAATTTCATCCAGTGAGATCACTCCAACTATAGTTAAGATAGAAACCGACAACTCCGAAATTAAGACTTAACCCCCTGAAACAAACAAAACTCGCACAAACCCCTGAAGCCATTGCACAATGCTCTCTACTTTTGTTCCCCTGCACCTCTCAAGAGCAGACTATTGCTCTAATAGTAAAGTTCTCTGCTTCAATGGCATGATCCCATTTCTGACTAAATAGAAGTAACATTCCCACACTGTTAGTTTTTGCAGCGCTGGCTACAAAGGCTGCTTCAGCTGCCAGTAAGTTTAAGGCAATGGTAAAACTGTGCTACTGAAGTCTTGGAAGACATCTCTAGGGCACGTGACCAGAGTAATCTATGCTTATTATAACACACTTACCTACAGGTACTGTAATGAGCCAAACAAAAAAACAAGGGCAAATATGGACTTCCCAAGTGAACACTTGGACACTTAGGTCACCTGTCCAAGCACACACTGCTCTGCAGTTGGCTTCAAGGTAGAGCTGGATGGTTATATCCTTTATAGTCCTCGAATAGCCTCAGAAGATTGACAGCTATTGGGCTTCTTGCCCCTCAGTGTGGTGAACAGCACATTGATGCTGCTTCTCAACTCAGCTTTGCTTAGCAAGCTGCATAGAATAATGAACCTCACATCATTTGCTGCTGACTCTGAAGGATGCTCTTCCTCTGTCATATACACACATACTGTAAAATCAGTAGAGGAAAACACTAAGACACAGCAATCAGTCACAGTCTTAGTGCTCAATAATTCCAACAGTGTTTAGAAATAAGCTTTTATTAAGTAGATTAATTCGGTTAGGCACTATGGAATTTGAAGAACAAGTACAGAAGTAGAAGTTCCACAAGTAGTGCTAATTACATAATGTTATTCAGTGATTACTGATTATTTTGTATTACTTAATATTCAGAATGCTCACCCTAAAATACATTGTCTTCCTAGTCCCAGTGAGTTTTCATTTGCTTCACTCTACTCTATCAGAGAGATCCCATTATAAAAGGACAGTTACCATATTGCTGGCCAACTGGAAGGTCCACGCTTGTCTCTAAAGCTTTAGGACAGTTCGGATGCTTAAAATGGAAAAGGAAAAAATAGTTACCAATAAGTCCATTTTCTCCCCATCTTTCCCCTCCCTTTCATGGCCGAGACAGACTTTAACTTAACTTCACTCTCATGTAAGAACGAAGTTATGCTTATGCCTGTAATATTAAAAATCCTGGTTAAAAAAGTGTTAGTAATACTTGCTATCTTTGGGGTTTTTTTGGTCTCCCCACCAATTAGAGATGCTTAAAATGGAAGCTTTTTCAAGCTGCATCGGTGTCAGTTTTTGGTACCTGGCCAAGAATAGTGATCAGGAACGTTAATATTTACAGGCATTCCCTCTTTTGGCCATGTGGAGAATTGTAACTAACTTTCATTATTGATTACATAGGATGTGCTCATGTAGGAATAAAGCATTGAAACGATACAGAACTTTGTAACTGGAAAGGGGGGTAACTGCTGGATGAAATTTGTGCAGATGCAGTGTTTCCAAGTGTAAAAAGTACAAGTGCAGTTACTGGTAACTGACTTATCCAAAACAGGAATACAGATGTGATAAAGCAGGTAAAGTTATTACTTTTGAGAAAGTTATACATCAATATGGATTGAGATCAAATGCAGAGACTATGCTGGTTTCTTAAGATAATGCTGCTGTTTATCTGTCTACACATGAACCTAAACATGGATAAACAGAGTTGCCTGCATTAGTATATATATGCAAGAAAATATTTTCTTTTTTTGCTAGAACATATTTCCAATTTTCCCTCTTGCCCACCTGCTGATTCTTTCTTACATTCAAAGTGCGTATGTGACCTCGTCTGCTAAATCAGCCAGTTTCTACTCGTAAAGGCACTAGTAGTTATCTCATTAAGAGTCTCTGAATTTCCAATAAATTACAGGGCATCTCATTAAAACTCTAATTTAAAAGAGGCCTGCTCTTGAAAAGACACAGCAGGACAAGCTTTAAAGTGTCTGATGCTAAGCCTGTCTAATCCTTTCCCCTTTTCTGCGCTAGATTTTAACCTGCAGACACAAGTTCTGCCACAGTATTCCCATGCAGGTCCCCATTTTCCCTCAAGCACATTCATGCCCTTATCTGTACAGAGCTTTACAAGGATCAACCAATATATCTGCTGTAAGAATACCCTACTTTGCACTGCTTTTACATGTTGAACGCTGCTTTCAAAGTATATTGCTATAAGGGCAGCAAGGCTCATCACACATCCAGCAGGATTTGACTGGCAAGTGGTCACTTCAATATTCAGTGGAATGGGGCCTCACTACAAAGTTTGACACAGCTACAGCTCAAGTCTACCAGCAAACTAGTATGAACAGTCTAAATTGCCATTTATCTTAATAAAGACAGAAACTGCTGTACGTTAAGAAGTACAAACACAGTCTATGAATGTTCTACTCCAGTTCAAACTAGAGAAAAAAAAAATGTAGCATATTAACAGATCATTCCAAGTGATCTGCTTATGCTGGTAATCTATCCTAGATTTAAGTATATTTTCAAACTATGTAATTAAAGTAGACTGATAGCTTAATGACTTGTAAAAATGTATCAATGTGAACTCCCCTTCAGTCTATGCATTTCTTCTTCTGAGGAAGAATGTTTTAGTAATCATAGAATTACAGAATAGCTTGTGTTGGAAGGGACCTTAAAGATCATCTAATTCCAATCCCCTGCTATGGGCAGAGACACCTCCCAGTAGCTCAGGCTGCCCAAGGTCCATCCAACCTGGCCTTGAACACCTCCAGGGATGGGGCAGCCACAGCTTCCCTGGGCAACCTGTGCCAGGGCCAATGTTGGAAGCCTATGGCTGACTCGTCCCCTTTATCAACTTTACATACTTGTGTATTTCCCTCATACATCATTGCTTGCTTTTTGCTCTTGCCTGTGTTTCAACAAAGGCCTAGAAGCTCTGAGAAAATGTGTTTGTTTATTTTGGAATGAATGAGTATGGTATAAGTCAGCCTTTATCCCCCATTTAAAACATGACAGTGGGCAGGGAACTTGGTATTTTGACAGTCTCTCATGAGATGTCCTCTACACCTTTCAATATTATGAACATTACCTCTTTCCTGTGTGCATCAACTCAAAAGCCTCGTTTATTTTGTCAAAAGGCAGGGTGTGAGTCACAAATTCATCAACCTTGATCTTTTTGGACATGTAGTCAGTCACCAGTTTCGGTACGCTGTCTACACTTTTCCAGCCTGAAAGACAGAAAGCATGCATTTGTTTTCTCCCCTTTCTATCCACCCTGGAAAATGGAAAGAAAGAAAAATTACAACCCTTACATGGCTACTTGTGTGATAAACACAAAAAGGAGCCAATATCAGTGATGTGTTTGTCCCTCCTGCTGTAAGCAAGCAAGAGTACGGAATGGAAAAGGGACAGCTAGGTCTGGCAAGAGCACATGTTATCCAAAGTCATAAGCACACTAACCTTTCACTAGGTATTCAGCATTTGACATAAGGCTGCCCCTCCCACGCATGAGGCATCTCTATACCTCTGTGTATCTTTATAACCCAATTAAGTTCTTTATTACTTGGAAAAAGGGCAGTGTAATAACAACACTCTTGGCTTGGCTTTGGTCTGGCAGCAGGAAATGTGTATCAAGCACTTGTTGCTTTTTATTTCATAGCACATTCCCATGTCAGCCCCACAATTTGCTTAGTGATTAAGCAACACAGACATCTTTATGAAAGTTCCCAGCTCTCCAAAGACGAGGTCCTTTCACTGGACCAAACTGAACCAAACCTCCACTTGGTGATAAAACAATCCCCCTATACCACTCCTTTAGTACAATAGCACATACAGAATCACAGAATCACTAGGTTGGAAAAGACCCACCGGATCATCAAGTCCAACCATTCCTATCAATCACTAACCCATGCCCCTCAGCACCTCATCCACCCCTTTTTTAAATGCCTCCAGGGAAGGTGACTCAACCCCCTCCCTGGGCAGCCTGTTCCAGTGCCCGATGACCCTTTCCGTGAAAAATTTTTTCCTGATGTCAAGCCTGAACCTTCCCTGGCGGAGCCTGAGGCCATTCCCTCTTGTCCTGTCCCCTGTCACTTGAGAGAAGAGGCCAGCTCCCTCCATTCTCTCTTCAAAATACATTAAGATATCATACCAACATGTTTACTTGTAGTCTGCCTGTAGGAATATCAGGCTTTAAGTTTAAAGTCAATGCAGTATTTATGAATAGCCTGTCAGTAGCACATTTCTTGCACAAGCCAAAGCAAGGTGGTGTGTTCTTCACAGCTTTAACTCATGGTAAATTGTGTTTAAACCCATATCAAGACAGAATTACCTCCAAATGCGGTCCCTTTCCATGTCCGCCCAGTTACTAGCTGGAATGGCCGTGTGGAGATCTCCTGACCAGCAGCAGCGACTCCGACTATCACACTGACTCCCCAGCCCTTGTGGCAGGCTTCCAAGGCAGCCCTCTTCGCAGACGCACAGGACAAAGCAGAGCATTTATTGCTAATATTTGTGCTGGCCAGACTGGCACAGGTTGCACTTCCTTTCCCCCAGTCCATCCCCCAGTCCATGAATTATCACATTAGTATTTAAGTAGCTATAAATACACTGAAAATTACATTAAGTTTTGGTTACATTAAACATTGGTTTAGACCCCTTAAACTATTAAATATTTACTTTGCTCTTTTTACATCCCATGTGGCATCTAGAGAAGTCACTCTGAAATCACATTGGCAGTTGGGATAAACTGTGATCAGAGACAAAGTAGACCATGTTCCTGACAGTTGGGAATGCTCTTGTAATTCCTGAAAACCCAGCCTTATGTTCAGTAATACCTCTGCATTTCCAAAGGTTAAATTGATTACTTGGGAATTAGGGAGATACTGAGTGCTCCTTGAGATTTTACTGTTCATTGTACAAGGTATTTTATGTGAATTTTGTTAATTTTTCAACTGTCACTATATGAAAATTCAGGATTTCAAGGAACTCCCATTAAGAGAAAAAAGTCTGTAAATTCTAAGTGCCATTTTCAAACTAAGAAGTAGCATCTGCTTTCATCACATAATTAGGATTGGATGCAAACTGGACTTTTTTAGTCGTAGTGAGTATCATTACTATTTGAAAAAGTAAATATATCAGTATGACATGTTTTCTGTAGAAAGAAAGTAGTTCGTTCTGCTTTTTAGCTAAACAACTAAGCGGCAACTATCTACCCCTTCCCTCTGTGTACTACCCTTATGCAAACACTCACCATGACTCCAACGTTGCCGATGCACTCAAACGAGTAGTCTACACCACCATCGGTCATCTCAACCAGCACCTCTTGTAGGGGCTTCTTGAAGTCTTGAGGGCTAATGCACTCAGTAGCTCCAAACTCTTTTGCTTTACCATACTTTTCCTTGTTAATGTCAATGCCGATGATCCGGGATGCTCCTGCTATTTTACAGCCCATAATAACTGCCAGCCCAACTCCTCCTAAACCAAAGACTGCACATGTGGAGCCAGGTTCCACCTAGGAATAAGAAATGAGCCATAAGCAACACAGACATTTCCTCCTTCCGTATCAGTGGGAAGCACGGGTTAAGAAATCTGTAATGAAGGAAACATGGAAGCAAATATACATGGCTACAAGACTATTACTTAGAGAAGGGAAACCATACAGAAATTTCATCCAAAAGCTCTTTAGGTTCTAAGCTTTTTCTTTTTGCCCAAAGACTCGACTCTCATAACCTGCCCTAGACACATGGACACTCACCACCAGCTCTGTCTCACCCTGAGCTTCGAACTACCAGAAAGACTTGCAGCAAGATTAAGATGGAAAAGTAATTTATATTCAGCTGGTATCAAAAGGGATGCAGGATATTCTACCTGGATTACCTCTACAGGGTACTGGTTATTCTAACCTGATCTGGCCCTTATGGAGAAGCCAGACATTCTTAGCTAACTCAATCACTTGAAGAGGAAGAAGAAACAGGGATTTGGTACATCATGTCTGCAGTCCTAATCTAGTCCCTAAACTATCTGTGTCCTTTCGCTCAGATATAGGTACAGAGAAAAGCCAGATGTAACCACAGACTTTACCTTAGCAGTGTTAACAGCAGCCCCATAGCCAGTAGATATGCCACAACCCAGCAGGCACACTTTATCGAGAGGTGCTGCGGGATCTATCTTGGCTACTGAGATATCAGCCACCACAGTATACTCGGAGAAGGTGCTAGTCCCCATGAAGTGGTAAACCTGCTTTCCTTTGCAGGTGAATCTGCTGGTACCATCAGGCATGAGTCCTTTCCCTTGAGTAATCCTTAAGGCAACGACAGGAAAGAACAGTCAGAGTCTTAAGCAGTAAATACTCCCATCAGACAATATCTGTTAAGTAGCAGGAGATGCAGTTGTATACTTGCACCATTATTTTTTAATCATTCCAGTAAACTCAGGTGTTCACATAAATTAGATGCTAAACTCCCAAAGCTTCATGCTGTTAATTCCTTCATGGAAGCACTGAAAGTAATGGAGTTTTATCAACATACTGTTGGCTACCAATGCTAACTGCCTGTGCTACAATTCACACTCCCACCTTCACCTCCTTCACTACACTTCCCACGTCACCAGAGTTTGTTTAGTTTTGGTAGACTTTTCTTCCAGATTAGGAGATGGAAATTTAGCTGGGAAGCAGGTTTTAAGGAAAAAAGAGCTTTCTGTATAATTCTGTGCCACCTGACAGCTTTGGTGTTTGAGTCCAAGAGCTAAATTCCCTGAAGGGTTTCTCTTAAGTATGGATTAAACAGGGAGTCAGAACATTTATGTTTTCAAAGTTGTGGACACAAGCAAGCAATTTACACCTTCACATATGTCAGAAAAAAAAAAAAGAGAAACAGTTTTATTTAAGGGCAAAATAGAAAAGATACTTTAAGGGAGAATGTAAAGTAGTACAGAACTGACTCCCTAAAACACATACTTTCAAAGTCATTAAATTATGCATCAAGAGTTTTATTCTTCAACGATAAGTCCTGCCCATTACTTTTGATAACTAGAATAGGTATACATTAAACAAATACTATTATATGTATCAAGATTAAAAGTATACAGACCTTATCTTCTGGCACAGGTTTGTTTTGGGATTCTTACAGAACTTGCATTCTCCACACTGGGGGATGTATAGAGGGATAACAGTGTCCCCTAAGAGAAAAGAAAGTGTTCTGTGTCTAGTTATCACATTAAGCAAGGCATTAGAAAAAAACCTGAAGCTACTTAACTTTCATGCGTTTTATTTGAGTTTGTGTTCACCTACAACTTTCTTTGTGTATTAAAAACTGCTTATGGTAACACTGTTTATAGACCGTGCTAGACAAAACACTTCCCACATCTGAGCAGACAGATCAGAAGTTCCAGAACAAATAGGAATGTTACTGTAAAACAATACAACCCCAAAACAATAGTGAACAATGTGATTAAACACTTTCAAGCCCTTTAATTAAACAACAGGTAACAACTATAATTAAAAAAACCCCAAATCCTCTTTAACTATACTGGTGAAATTTCAAGCAAAATTGGTATGCCAGGCTCTTTCGAGCATTAAACCAAGAGCACACTGAACAGAGTAGTGTTGTACCTCACAGACAAGAGATCTACACAGGCATACACCCAGAATAAGTCATTATTTGAGTCCTGCAATAAACATTCCAGTGGTCCAACTTGACCTCATAGTAAAGTAACACTTTTAAGACAAACAGAAAACCTCTAAAATATTTTCTTACCTGGCTTTACTTTTGTTACTCCTTCCCCAACACTCTCTACAACTCCTGCGCCTTCGTGACCCAAGATCACAGGGAAACATCCTTCAGGATCAGCACCACTCAGAGTATAGGCATCAGTGTGACAGACGGCAGTGGCAACTATCTGTGAAGAAAAAGATAATCTGAGGCACCTTGAAGAACAGAATAGTAGCACAGATCTAAATATTTCCCTTCAGTCAGAAATTCAGAACAATTGCTGGGACAATCTGCCAATCCTGGCAGCATTTGGGATACAGACAACATACTTTCATTCCTGGTAAGGCACAGGAGTAGCAAGCCAAGGCACTTTTTCATACTTTGAAAGAGTAAAGTCATGATAGTGTGTATTTTCTCATTTTCATCAACTAAATTCTGATTTTTAAACAGGTAGAAGATGACACCTGGCTTCCTAAAGCTAGAAATCAGTACTCCAAGTTGTCTCAGAGTAGGTTGGCATCTCAGATTTGAAATAAGATGGTCTCTAGAAGGTAAAATGACCCAACGGACCACACAGAACTCTCAGCACTGCATAAATCCAGTTTGTCTTAAGCACCATGCAGAGACCCTTCCCACAGAGATCAATTCCACCTTAGTGTATACTTGTTTACTTTTTGGCAGATATGGGATACTGAAAAGTCCTGATCAAATCAGAAACTTGGCTATGGGAAATCCAAGCGACCAATCACAGCTCAGCAGCTGGTAACTTATGGCCTGACTGAGGTAAAATACAGCATGTTATACAGCTGCAACAGGTCACCAGCTGCTGCTCTTCAAAGAAGATTAAAGATGCTCCTAGCTCAGACGTTTTGTGGAAGCTTAGTCTGTAAGAACTGGAAACGATCCCCAAGCCCAGCCATCCTCTTTAGGCCAGACTGTGAAGTGAGACCAGTAGAAATTAAAAGTGTTTTTAATAAACAGAAGATCTAAATACCATAATTTTCTTCTTTGTAAAGCCAGCTGATATACTAATGAACTAATCCATTCAACATTTCTTCTGCCGGTAAAGAAACTCTTCAGCTTTAACACTAAGTCTCCCAAAATACAATGCATGCAGCTAATGATTCATTTAATTACCTTGATACGAACTTCATGAGCTTTTGGTGGAGCAACCTCCACCTCCTCGAGAGAGAGAGGTTTACCTGCTTCCCAAGCAACAGCAGCTTTGCATTTAATAACCTAAAAGACAACAACGATAAAAAAAAGATGACATCTGTTGTATGGTTTATTTAAAATAATTCTTGTTCAGTCAAGTGAGAAAATGAGAGAAACACTACTGGCTTTTGGAAAGAATCCCAGATCCAAAATTCGTAATTTCAACACAAAGGCTTGATTGCCCTACATTTGCTTCCAGGAAGCCAAATAATAATGAGCGAAGTAAGGTCTGAAATTTGGATGTCATTCTCTTATTAAGCAAAAAAAATAAGTGGCCCTGGAGCACTTAGAAAAGACTCAAATACTGCAGTGAAATGAGAACTAGGAATGGGAAGATTGCATAATGAAAACCACGGTTTAGACTGGCATTCATTTGAGATGCGTTTCTCAAACATACACTTTGAAGTTAAAAAAAAATCAGAAAGCAAGCTGGAGGTCAAATAAGGGTCCCGGACCCACATCAAGAGTGATCTTCTTGCTGCCTATCAGAATGGCTTCTAAGATTTTGCCAAGGGGATGCGCATGCATGCAGCTGACATGCAAAGCCCTCCAGTGGTGCATAGGGACCAGAGAGATTTTGCTGTATGGTGAGTGACAGGGAGGTACTGAGCACCAACACCTCTACAGACTCTTCATTCACTGCTCTCGGCATCGTGACAAATCCTGTTCTGCATCCTATACCTTCTAGGAAGCTTTTCAAGCCAAATGGTGCAGAGTCTGGACGAAAGAGCGGGATTTGTAGATCGTAAATCCAATCCTATCAACAGGTACATATGCACAACTGACTCAGGAAATCAGCAGGCATTACAGCCACACAACCCAGAGCAGCTCCCGATGCTGCAAGGGTAAGCATCTGGTGTACCTTTAGACATCTGTTTTACAAAGCATGACTCTGAGTCTGTCCTTTAGGATAAAATGGGCAGGGTATCAAATAACCTGAATTTTGCTTTCTGACAGACACAACGTCTTTTAGCAAATGTGATACGCAATAGCTTCCTGCAGGACACACAGACCAGCTGTGAAATCAAATTCGACTACCTAAAACCTGACAAGGAACACTGTCACAGAGTAGACTGCTTTGGAACAGATTCCTTTGAAATCTGCTCCAGAACAGCATCCATGTATTTTGGAATAGTTCAGTTACACCAGAAGACTTGTACCGATTTCCTTCCATGTAAATAAGGTCTAAGCCATTGCTATGACAGTTGGAAGTATGAAGCATTTCACAACACGCATTATAAACTGATATAAGAAAACAACACTTTGCGCTTTCAAACCAGCTGTGATGTTCCTGTGGAATCCCTGAATAGGGATTATTGCAAAATCCCAAGACCAGCACACAGTTATCCAGCCTTTTTTGAAATTTCTCTGCCTGGAAGAAATAACAGCACCAAAACCACTCACTGAGCTTGTCAGGTCTGATTTGTCACCTGCATGCACAGGAGAAAACAATGGGTAGTTTATGACTTTCTTTAGTATTTTTGTTGTACAATAAACAGTATCGGACTTTGCCAAAAGCAGTTAACATCCTCGCTGTACCTGAGATAGCAGAAGTGACAGATAGCAATGGTTGGACTTGATGATCCAAGAGGTCTTTTCCAACCTGGTGATTCTATGATTCTAAGTGCAGACATATATCTTGGTTTAAACTTGCTAAAATAAATACTGCCAACCCTGAAAGGCCTGAAGCTTTATAACAGAAAACAGTTACCCAATCCTACAGCCAGCAAGATCCTACATTGGACAGAAACACCCTTAACCTAGAACTGTGAATTCCCCTTGCCCTGCTTTTTATCACCAGAGTAAATATAAAAATGCATTGAATATGACGTAATAACTGGAGTCACAGTATGGGCATTCAGTTATAAATCACTAAGCTTACCAGAGATTTTGCCAGAAAATCTAAATTCAAGGAACAAAGTGCAAGAGCAGCCATCATTCGGTAAATCATTTACTGGTTTTCAATCCATCCCTCATCCTTCCCTCATGAAGTTGCTTGTTCTCACACAGGAGACTGTGCATTCCTAAAATCTGAATTTCCACAAGCTTAGTTAAGCCCAGAATTAAAGAAGGGAGAAAAGAAAAAAGTCTCCTTATGGAATAAATCTGGTCTTCCTAAATCTAACATCACACATCTGTAATCTTGAAATAATAACCTCTGATTCAGAAATTTTTATAGAAGTTGTCTTTTGAAACTGTAGTCACCTCATAGAGTCATTAAGGCTCCTGGACTTTTTACAAAGGCATTTAGTGATAGGAATCACAGAATCACTAGGTTGGAAAAGACCCACCGGATCATCAAGTCCAACCACTCCTATCAATCACTAAACCATGCCCCTCAGCACCTCATTCACCCACCTTTTAAACACCTCTAGGGAAGGTGATTCAACCACCTCCCTGGGCAGCCTGTTCCAGTGCCCAATGACCCTTTCCATGAAAAATTTTGTCCTGATGTCAAGCCTGAACCTCCCCTGGTGGAGCTTGAGGCCATTCCCTCTTGTCCTGTCCCCTATCACCTGGGAGAAGAGGCCAGCTCCCTCCTCTCCACAACCTCCTTTCAGGTAGTTGTAGAGAGCAATGAGGTCTCCCCTCAGCCTCCTCTTCTCCAGGCTAAACAACCCCAGCTCTCTCAGCCGTTCCTCATAAAGTCTGTTCTGTTCTCCAGCCTCTTCATCAGCTTCGTTACAAGGATGAGAAGGAATGGCTATAAATTGGAGAGGGGCAGATTTAGACTAGACATAAGGAAGAATTTCTTCAAGATGACAGTGGTGAGGAGCTGGCACAGGTTCCCAGGGAAGCTGTGGCTGCCCCATCCCTGGACTTGGGATGACACTGAGCTCTTTGCCATGACAGGACATGCCCTATCCTGCCCTATATCCTATCCAAAACCGCTGCTGGCCTGGACCAGCCTTCGGCATCGGGACAAGCGAGATCACCCAGCCCACGGCACAGAACAACCTTGCAGCAAGTAAAGCAGCATGAAATCAGCCCAAAGTATTGTCATGTTTTGAAAGCAACGTAGCAAACTTCATGGGCGATGGTTTTGAGAGCAAGCAGGGTCCAGCTGTGCTGAAAACACACGGGCACTGAGAGCAGCCTCGAGGGTCACACTTGAGGCAAAGCAGCACCTTCCCAAATACCACCCCCCCCATTCTTTCTTCTCCCACTTGGGAAGTGGGAGAAGTGGGATTCCCAGGAAGAAAACAGAGGGTGCACAGTGCTCAGCCAGCTCTTCTCCCATCTCAGTTAACACTGCTCCACACAGCCTCGTGGGAACGCAGGGTGCGCAGAGGAGCCAGCACCCCACAGCCCCCTCCACAAACCCACATCTGCCCAAACCCTGCAGGAAACCACACAAGCTCTGGGTCTTCAGTTTGTTCTCCCACTGCCCTAACAAGTGGGATGAGCGCACAGGGGGAACCTTCAGACCCAAGAAACGTGCACAAGAGTCGATTACAACAGACAGCAGGGAGGCAGAGTGTGTTTGTGCTCCTAATCCTGCAAACATGCACAGCAGGAGCCTCCCATGCCTCAACAGTGGTGCGGGTCTTCTCCCTGCCCCAGCCCCCAGCGCCAGCAGCAGCTCGCAGCTCCCCCAGCCCCCAGTTCCAGCCCCATTCTTCAGCCCCATTCTCCAGCCCCTCCAGCTCCAGCAGCCCCAGGTCCTCCATCCCCAGCCCCAGCCCCTCCATCTCCAGCCCCAGCCCCTCCAGCCCCAGCCCCTCCAGCCCCAGCAGCCCCAGGTCCTCCAGCCCCAGCCCCAGCCCCTCCATCTCCAGCCCCAGCCCCTCCAGCCCCAGCAGCCCCAGGTCCTCCAGCCCCAGCCCCAGCCCCTCCATCTCCAGCCCCTCCAGCCCCAGCTCCATCTCCAGCCCCAGCTCCATCTCCAGCCCCAGCTCCATCTCCAGCCCCAGCTCCATCTCCAGCCCCAGCTCCATCTCCAGCCCCAGCTCCATCTCCAGCCCCAGCTCCATCTCCAGCCCCAGCTCCATCTCCAGCCCCAGCTCCATCTCCAGCCCCAGCTCCATCTCCAGCCCCAGCCCCAGCCCCAGCTCCAGCCCCAGCCCCAGCTCCAGCCCCAGCTCCAGCCCCAGCAGCTCCAGCCCCAGAAGCTCCAGCCCCAGAAGCTCCCGCCCCAGAAGCTCCCGCCCCAGAAGCTCCCGCCCCAGAAGCTCCTCCAGTCCAGAAGCTCCTCCAGCTCCAGAAGCTCCTCCAGCTCCAGAAGCTCCAGCTCCAGCAACCCCCAGCTCCTCCATCCCCCCGGCTCCGACCCCGCGCGGCCGCCCCCTCTCACCGCGGGGGCCATGTCGGTCGGTGCCGCTGCCGGCGGAAGGGGCGGGCGAGGGGGCGGTGGTGCCGCTCTCCTCCCCTCCCCTGCCCCGGCGCAGGGTGCGGCCTCGTGGCCTGTTTCCTTCCCCTCCGGGCAGCGCTTGTCTCGTGAGGAGCGGCTGAGGGCCCTGCGGACCTTTAGCCTGGAGCAGAGGAGTCTGAGGGAGACCTTATCGCTCTGTACAACCACCTGGGAGGAGGCTGTGGCGGGGCCGGTGCTGGTCTCCTCTCCTGATACAAGAAGTCGTTACTATTACAGAAAGTGGAATATCTTTGATTTAAGCTAGAGTTAACTTCCATTGCAGGTCCAGGGAGGTTATTCTCCCTCTGTACTCGGCACTGGTGAGACCGCTCCTCGAATACTGTGTTCAGTTCTGGGCCCCTCACCACAAGAAGGATGTTGAGGCTCTGGAGCGAGTCCAGAGAAGAGCAATGAAGCTGGTGAAGAGGCTGGAGAACAGGCCTTAGGAGGAGCGGCTGAGAGAGCTGGGGTTGCTTATCCTGGAGAAGAGGAGGCTGAGGGGAGACCTCATTGCTCTCTACAACTACCTGAAAGGAGGTTGTAGAGAGGAGGGAGCTGGCCTCTTCTCCCAAGTGACAGGGGACAGGACAGGACGGAATGGCCTCAGGCTCCGCCAGGGGAGGTTTAGGCTGGACATTAGGAAAAAATTCTTCACAGAAAGGGTCATTGGGCACTGGAACAGGCTGCCCAGGGAGGTGGTTGATTCACCTTCCCTGGAGGTGTTTAAGGCACGGGTGGACGAGGTGCTAAGGGGCATGGTTTAGTGTTTGATAGGAATGGTTGGACTCGATGATCCGGTGGGTCTCTTCCAACCTGGCTATTCTATGATTCTATGATTCTAAGCAATTGTGTTTTTTTGAAAGTCGGGCAGACTGTCCCTCTGGCAGCAGGTTTGCTTTCTGACAGTGTATCTCCAAACACTGAAACAGTGCTTTCCAGTGTTTCCCCAGACACTGTCCATTCCTTGGAGATGATAACGGCCTGTGTCCAGTCTGATCTGTGCTGAACTGGTGTCTCTCCTGCAATCCCCTCTGTGCAGCCTTTCCCCAGCTCCAAGGCAACATCAGGCAGCCAGCTCCAAATCGGCAACAGTTTTAACTGCTGTGAAGTTCATAATATCAAAATTAGATCTTGGAAAGTAATAGAATACGCATAAGATTTCTAGGAAAATTTATCCATATGCACTTACGTGAGAAATCCATTCTGTAACAGCTCTTGTCTCACTGCACGTGATTGATGGAGATCGCTGCCTCGTGTTGCGCAGGTCTGATAAAGGATCTTTGCTTTCTAAAACTCAAAATCATGTCTTAGAGAGTTTTACCTGCTGGCATATTCAGTATCACTCCCAAGTGACAGGCAATAGGATGAGAGGGAATAGCCTCGACTTGTGCCAAGAGAGGTTCAGGTTAGACATTAGGAAAAACGTCTTCGCCAAAAGGGTCGTTGGGCACTGGAACAAGCTGCCCAGGGAGGTGGTGGAGTCGCCATCCCTGGAGGTGTTTAAAAGACAGGTAGACAAGGTGCTCAGGGACGTAGTTTAGTGGTGGACAGGTATGGTTGGACTCAATGACCTCAAAGGTCTTCTCCAACCAAGTGATTCTATGATCCTTCCTGCAAACCACGGAGCAGCCAGGTATCTGGCTGTTCCAGTGTGTGCAACACAGCTTTGCGGTGTGGCTGGTTTTGTGCCTTTTTGGCAGCCGTGTCAGTGTCTTGCACCACAATCCCATCGGTCCAGTGGGCAGATTTACACTATGATGTCTGTGAGCGAATAGCCGTGTTGCCCTGGGCAATGGGTTTAGTTCCATGATCCTGGCGACACCAGGTTGTCCAGCTTCCTTCCCAAGCAATGGGATGTAACTGGCCCCTTCTGTGCTGCTGCCTAGAGGCCACGGTGCGTGCATGTGGGTTTGCTCCTTCTGTTAGGAGGGTTTCCCCTCTTGCAGCCTGCCTGGAGATACTTGGTACCTCCTGTATCCCACCTGAACACAGGTGGGAAGCGTCTTTGTGTCCTGGTGCAGGTCCTTCACACCTGAATCTGTACTGGGCTGGGTGAACTGTACTGGGGGATCCTTTACTGGGCAACAGCGCACTTCAAACTGGGTGGAGGCAGCCCTTTCCCTTCGTAGGCTACAGGCTCTGTTTTGCCAGGGACCCCTGAGATCTCACCCAGCAAAAGGGCTGTTGCTACAAGGTGGGAGCATTAACCTGCTCACACTATCCTTCCCTGTTCTGAAGGACCTTCTTTGTCCAGGCAGGATAGGAGATCTGCAGATATGATTGTGCGGGTTCAGGTGAACAGGGCTGCTGGGATTTTATGTGAGAGGTGCTGGTGCTTGAGGAGTTGCAGGGTGTAACTAAGTCCCCGTCGGTAAGAAATGGAGTTTTTATTCTGCAGTGATGTGCTACCAAAGCTCAGCAAATGCCACAGTTAGACAACAGCACCAACTTGGGGAAAAATAAACTTTAATAACACAACATAAGCAACTACTGCATTCAATAAATAACATAAAAGTAACATAATATTTAATAAGATAAATAAAATGACAAATTTGCAGGCTCAGGAAAGCCGATATCTAGCTGGAAGGTAATTTGGGCTGTGAAAGTGCCATATAGGTTTCACCTATCGTGAAAGGTGTTGAGAAGGAATGAAAGGATGGGTGATCAGGCTGCCCGTACTATGGACTTTCTGAGGCTTTCCACTAGTTACTTCAGTTTGTGTTCACTGGCTACTCCTAAAACCTCATTGCTGAAATAAAGGCAGGCCTCGTCCATTGCCTTGATTAAATTCAGCTCGACCAGCCTCTCCCATGAATTTCATGCTCTTGGTCACCCTTGGTTTGTCAGTTCTTCCCAAAAGACTCAAAACACTTTATGTTTAGCTGAACTCTGTGGATGCTCAGCTTTTGTTTATATCTGACATTCTAGAAGCTGAAGTTACTGTTTCTTGTAAACGAATGCATAAATACATCAATCATAACTACTTAATGCTCATTGGCCAGTTTCAGAGATGAAAGGAGTTGCTTTGTTTTCATTTTTCTTTCCTTTGCAGTTTTGTGGTGCCGTCTCCAGTGTCACCATGTACTATCAGAAACCCCTGGACAACGTAAGTGGTTTTGCAACTTTCTATTCTCCATACCATGCAAGTAATCAATTTACCATCCTGTGCTCTTGACTGAAATATTTATGCTTTGTTACGTGTGTTACAGGTGTTCATGGGAAAGTTCTGTAGATGAGGGCTCCCAGTGCTACTGTGGCTTTTACATTGGGTTGTTTTTGGTGTGTTGTTCTACCAGATGTTGTGCGCTAATCAGAAACAACAGTTTGAATTGAAAAAAGAGGTGAGCTTGGAAGCACTATGAGCATGTGGGAAAGAGGCCCAGAAATTGTGGTTTTGCTTGGAGGATGTTTTCTGGTCTGCGTGGTGAGCAGGGGAAAAGCCCAAAACAGCTGCATTGGGATCTGCATTGCCTTTCTTTCTTTTTTTTTTTTTCTTTTCTCTATGGTATTATTGCACCCATCCTGGTGCAATAATTCTTTTTGAATTCTAATTTTACCCTTCTTATATTTTCCTGTGAAATACTGGAGCATAATACCTGCGTAGCATCAAAAAAATTAGAAATTCTTGTTCTTCTAATCAGCATCAGTTTATTTTTGTAAAGTACCAATATAGCTGGTTGAAAAATGAAAACATTTTAAAAAACCCAAATTATTTCTATTTAAAATGTTCAAAGCTGGTTGATGTTTCTTTGGATAATTCTTAGTTAATTAAAATAGCCTGGTTTTGTAAATGCACATACAAATTTAAAATATTGTCCCATACTTTAAGAAATGTTTGGTTCAAAGCAAAAACTTCAGGACTAATTTCACTGATCAATCCTAGTATTTAGTAATTAATCCTAGTATAATACTAAAGTATTATTTTCAAAACAAAGGCCCGTGTTAATTAGGTATGATCAAAATAAATACAAAAGTGACCGTGACAGTTTTACAGGAGAGACAAAAGAGACTGGGCTGCTGAAAGATTTTTAATATTTTAGGTATGGAAATAAGTAATTTGGGGAGTTTTGTGATTAAATAATCTCAGGTATTTGATTTCATTGAAAATCAAATAAAAACCCAAAAAGCTGATCTTTTTATGTGCTGATTCTAATAAATTAGTGTTCAACTAACAATGATAAGGAAATTTTAGAGCTAAAAGCAGGGGAAGGGTTATGCTGGCCCCTCCTTGCTTGCGTTTTTCTCCTGGGATGTATAAATGTCTTTGCTAATTTTTCAAACATAATTACTTGGTCAGCTGTGAAGCCAGTGATGTTTTAAGAATCAAGCATAACTTGAGGAGCTCTCTAATTATCTGCTGAAATTCGAAGTCCTGCCCAGTGGGCGCTGGTTATCAGAGGGGCAGGAGTATCTCCCAAGCAGCAGGCTGCAGGCAGGAGCTGGAGCGGCACCGGGAGCCACCTCCTCCACCCAGCCCCGATCCACCAGGAGGCACTGCTGCCCTGGCAGAGCTCCTCGCTCCCCAGGAGCGAAGACACCGCGTCTCACCGAGCCACAGCCCAAAATAACCGGTAAAGTGCAAGTTACAATTGCCTTAGGGCGGAGTTGTTTCATAGCAATCGAATTTCGTTTCATAGAATCATAGGATGGTTTGGGTTGGAAGGGACCTTAAAGATCATTCAGTTCCACCCCCCCTGCCGTGGGCAGGGACACCTCCCACCAGACCAGGCTGCTCAAAGCCCCATCCAACCTGGCCTTGAACACCTCCAGGGATGAGGCAGCCACAGCTTCCCTGGGCAACCTGTGCCAGTGCCTCACGACTGTCATGGTGAAAAAATTCTTCCTAATGCCTAGTCTAAATCATGCCCCTTTCAATTTAAAGCCACTCCCCCTCCATGCTTTTATAAAAAGTCCCTCCCCAGCTTTCCTGTATTCCCTTCAGGTACTGGAAGGTCACCATAAGGTCTCCCTGAAGCCTCCTCCAGGCTGAACAACCCCAACTATCTCAGCCTGTCCTCATATGGGAGGTGCACCAGCCCTCTGATCATCTTCATGGCCCTCCTGTAGACCCATTCTAGCAGTTCCACATCCTTCTGATGTTGGGGATTCCAGAACTGGTCACAATACTCCATATGAGGTCTCAGAAGAGAAGAACAGAGGGGCAGAATCACTTCCTTTGCCCTGCTGGCCATGCTGCTTTTGACGCAGCCCAAGATTCAGTTGGCCTTCTGGGCTGCGAGCGCACATTGCCAGCTCATGCCAAGCTTCTCATCAATCAGCATCCCCAAATCCTTCTCTGCAGGGCTGCGAAGTCAGCAAAACTTCAAAGCAATGCATGAAGATACAGATGGAGGAGGTGGTCTGCTTCTAGCACGTCAGTGTGGTGGGTTACTTTTCCCAACTTGGCACAAATCTATTTACAGGTTTATATTTATTACTAGGATAATTGATTACTTTTTTGAGACTTGTGTCTAGGATAAAATTAAGGCTGTGCAGACACACATGCAGGATTAGCGAAGCATTCTATCTTGGGAGAAACTTTTTGTAGCCTTTTCTTGGTAGGGAAGTGTAAGAAATTAATGAAAACATTTCATGAGTTACTTTGATGTTATCTCTTTAAGTGAAGTCTTATTGTTTTGTGTTCAAAGAGTAGTTAAGAGAATTACAGGTAACTTTTATAGCAGGGCAAAATGAGTTCTGTGTGCAGAAGTTACTCTAAATTGGCAGCCAAGATGGATTTTTCTTAAACTTTGGTAACTCATTTGTGCGTTCATGATATGCTGCGAAATTGCTGATCATGCTGAGGGGTTTCCAGAAGTTCAAAGGGCTATGGATTGGGATAAGGTTTGCTCAAAAGAGGTCAAAAGGCATAGTGATATGGGTCCAATGTTCAGCACTGAAAGAAGGGTCTGTTTAGCAGGTGACCTGATCCCAGTGGCAATCTAGTTCTCTGGGAAAGATTTTTGTACAGTTGTGCTGTAATAGTCTGTGGGACTTGGTACTGGAAATATATTAAAAGTACATAATTTACAAAAATAAAACCATATCCACTTATGCATGTATAAACGTTACATGATAATAATCACAGAATTGTTTAGGTTGAAAAAGACCTTTAAGATCATTGACTCCAACTGTAAACCTAACATTGCCAACTCCACCATTAAACCACATCCCGAAGTGCCACATCTACACATCTTTTAAATACCTCCATGGACGGTGACTCAACCACTCAACCACTTCCCCGAAAAGCCTGTTCCAGTGCTTAGCAAACCGTTCGGTGAAGTATTTTTTCCTAATATCCAGTCTAAACCTCCTTTGGTGCAACTCAAGGCCATTTCCTCTTGTCTTATTGCTTGTTACTTGGGAGAAGAGACCAACACCCACCTCACTACAACCTTCTTTCAGATAATTTTCGAGAGCGATAAGGTGTCCCCCCCTCAGCCTCTTTTTCTCTAGGCTAAACATCTCCAGTTCCCTCAGCCTCTCATCATAAGGCTTGTGCTCGGACCCTTCATCAGCTTCATTGCCCTTCTCTGGACACACTCAAGCACTTTAATGAGTTTTCTGTAGTGAGAGGCCCAAAACTGAATGCAGTATTCAAGATGTAGCCCCACCTGCACTGAGTACAGGGGGACAATCACTTCCTTGGTCCTGCTGGCCACACTATTTCTGATACGGGCCAGGATGCTGATGGCCTTCTGGGCCACCTGGGCACACTGCTGGCTCATATTTAGGCAACTGTCCACCAACACCCTTTTCTGATGGGCAGCTTTGCAGCCATTCACCCTCAAGCCTGTAGCGTTGGATGGGGTTATTTTGTCCCAAATGCAGAACCCGATACTTGACCTTGTAGTTGGCCTCAGCCCATCAATCCATTCTGTCCAGATCCCTCTGCAGAGCTTTCCTTCCTTCAAGCAGATCAACATTCCCATCCAACTTGGTGTCATCTGCAGACTTACTGAGGGAGCACTCAATTCCTTCACCCAGATTGTTGATAAAGAAGTTAAACAGAACTGGCCCCATCACCGATCCCTGGGGAACAGCACTTGTGACCAGCCACCAACTGGATTTAACTCCATTCACCACAACTCTTTGGGCCCTGTCATCCAGCCAGTGTTTTACCCAGTGAAAAGTATTCCTGTCCAAGCCATAAGCAGCTGTTTTTTCCAGGAGAATGCTGTGGGAAATGGTGTCAAAGGCTTTACTAAATTCTAGTTAGGCAACATCCACAGGCTTTCCCTCATCCACTCACCATGTCACCTTGTCATAGAAGAAGAGCAAGTTGGCCAGGTGGGACCTGCCTTTCCTAAACCCATGCTGACTGGGCTTGATCACCAGGTTGTTCTGTACATGCTGTGTGATGGCACTGAAGATGATCTGCTCCATAACCTTCCCTAGCACAGAGGTCGGGCTGACAGGCCTGTAGTTCTCCAGATCCTCCTTCTGGCCTTTCTTGTAGGTGGGTGTCACATTTGCGAAAATCTTCAGTCAACTGGGACCTCCTCAGTTAGCAGGGACTGGGGCATACAAACCCTGAAAGCCTTCTAGAAGCTTACTTAAGTCCACATAAAAGTTTTAGCACTGGTTCAGTAAATAAACACAAATGTAACATAACGGGAACATAAATTTTGCATGTGAAAGCCGGAACACATTATAATCTGCTTATCACCAACAGTACACGGATAAAGTATGTAAATACAAGCCTCAGTGCCTAGTTGCTAAAAGAGATGAATTCTTACTCAAGGCAAGAAAAGGAACCACGGAGATCTGAACAGCAAAATACTGACTGGTGAGATTCCTTTAATACTCTTCTGGTGATAAAAAAAGAGACGATATTAAAAATTATATGTATTTCTGTTGAAACATATCTGTATACCAATACTGATACTCTGATGTGCAAGAGAAGACTTTCTCTTTTTTGCATTAGCATGCAAAGCCCAAAGGATGTGAAGAAATCCAACCCAAAAAAAAGCGCATTCTTATAATTCTACCAAAACTAAAAAAAAAAGACCCTTCCTGCATTTATAGACCTGTAGAGCAGAAAAAAATTTAGCAAGTTTATTACAAATTGTGTTTTCAAGAGATATGCAGCCTTTATTGCATATGTTTATTTATATTCAAAGCAAATTTGTGCTGTCTTTTTTTCCCAGAATTTGGCTCTCAGCTCAGTTTGTGCAAACTTTGTGTAATATGACTTGGGTAATATAATCAATTTAATACTTGCATAAAGCTACTGGTAATGTTAATGCTGACATGCCTTTGAAACACTGACCCTTTCACTGGGAAAGAAGAATGTTGCCTCCAAGTAAAACAAAATGAAGGTAACTGAGTATCTCTAAGGTACAGGTCAAAATATGAAATTAAGACTGCTGAAAGAAAATTATTAGCCTGGGTCCTAATACTTGTGAGGAGTTCTATAATGAAAGTAGAGGAGTTTGTAACTACAAGTAACAAATGCAGGTAATTTCCCAGTGAAATTTGCGACTATTTTTATATTTCATGCAACACTTGTGTGAAGGTAAAAGCATCCTTACATTTCTGCAATGGTGGCAGGTTTTGTCTGTGCTGTAAGACTGTTTTGCAGCATCACATGATATTGCTTTCTTTAAAGAATTTATTTTTTTCCTGGCATATGGTGAGAATTGATCAGAATAAATGCTACTGTGACCAGAAATTTAATTGACACTGCCTCATATTTTCTTTTAAACAAGGTGATCCAGACTAGGGCTATAATTGACTTCTTACTGTCTGTAACAATTGGTTGTAAGTATCCAAACCAAGCAATCTTAAATGTTACAGCAGAAAATCCAATTCAAGTAAAAACATTACCAAGATTTCAACTATTACAATTCAACTTATTTGTTGCAGAACAGCATCCATATCAAGAGCTTAGACATCAAGCATGTAACAAGTGTGATTTAAATACAAAATTTGATAAGATTATCTTAGTATAACTAAATAAGTCAGTGAGTAATTTCTCTTAATGCTTTTCTTTTTAATTCTGATCCTTATGAAGCATTTCATTAATGGCAGAGTGCCTGGGTGCTCTCAGATAGAGCAGCCGCCACCTCTGGAGAAAAGCATTTGCACTAGAAGTGTTCATGCAAAGTGCTTATTCACAGGTATAAAACTGCTTAAGTGGTTATTGACAGAAGAGTTGCTTCTGCTGATTGTTTAGGTGATTCCTAGGTTTCTCTTTACTTTAGGCTTTGTATAGCTTCAATCACACAGTAAATATAGAAAGAAGGAAATCAGGAGAAATGAGTATGTGCTTAGTGTATTTCCATTCTAAACTCACAGGTAAGACCTTCACTGTGACACACGTGCCCCAGAGATGTGACATCCTGCACAGCTGTTTAAGCTGAATAGGATCAATGGAGCAGTGCCTGGAACAGCAGCAGATCTTTATGTGAGTGTTGTGTACCAAATGATGTGCCTGAGGGGATGGATAGATATCTTGTATGAAATGCTCTGTTTGAATGTAGGGTGCAATTGCAATAAATCTGAGTTTATTCCTTTGCTGCTGGAGGAACTGTATCACATAACCCTTATCATAAACCTGTCATGCTCTGTATTAAAAACAGGGGAGGTTACTGCTGCTAAGATTATTTACAATAGTTTGATCTGATCAGTCTTTTCATTTCTAGACTACTTTTCCCCACTTGTTCCTGTGCAAATAATGACAGTTACCACAATTTTTTCCCCCTTGTTTAGTGTTTATATCCTGAATTTATTTTTGGAAGGTAGCCATATCCTTTTACCCTCTGTTTTGTTAGACTGAGTAAGCCATGTGTTTATATTTTCTTTCATCACTGTAGCTTTCTTTTTTCCTGCTAGTAGTATACCTTTGCATCTCTTCCAGTTTGAATTCATTGGCCTTGAACATGGTTATCCAGAATTTCTTTACTACTTGTTCATCATGATAATTTTGTCTCAAATAACTGAAAACTGAAGCTATCATGTCTGTACGAGAGAGAAATTATCGAAACATTTCTGTTTGGTTGCTTTATGTAGTAACTAACATAGCTAAGTGAGCTACTTCTTGTAGTTTCTGTCTTCTGTGTATTTATCATCATAGCTGTTACTGGTTCATGTCTACAATATGCACCTTCATGCTTCACTGAAACCATGGAAGATGTTGTTTTGATACCAATGACCATGAATCACAGTCTGATCTCACACCAGACAAGTAGCATGGCTAAGACTAGAACCTATCATTATAGAGAGAGAGTGCTGCTTCAGTCAAATGTCGTGGTTTGTAGTTTTTCCAGACTAACTGAAAAAAATGTACTTGCAGTCAGAGTTTCTATTTATTTCCCTCGGATTCACTTCAATGGCACTTTTAGCAACTACTGGTTGCCAAAGTCTCTAAATAAAAACTAAAGGGAAATTGCTATTTCTTAGGTTTGAAAAGATGTGCTGTCCTTTGTCTCATTGGGTTCAATGAGAGAAAGTGCAAAGTCTTTCAACCAGAGAGAACAAATATGATCCAGCAGTGTGCCCTTGTCACAAAGAGGACTAAAATGTGTCCTGGGGCGGCACTGGACAAATTCTTGCCATCAGATGATGGATGGGGATTCTCCCCCTCTACTCAGCACTGGTGAAGCCACACGTGGAGTGCTGGGTCCAGTTTTGGGCTCCTCAGTACAAGAGAGACATGGACATACTGGAGAGGGTCCGGCAAAGGGCCACAAAGATGGTTAGCAGCCTGGGTCTCTCCTGTGAGGAAAGGCTGATAGAGCTGGGACTATTCAGCCCTGAGAAGACAAGTCGCAGGGGAATCTCACCCCTGTGTACAAATACCTGGAAGAAAGATGCAAAGAGAACAGAGCCAGGATTTTTTCAGTGGCACCTGATGACAAGAAGATGCGGTGGGCACAAACTGAAATATGGGGTGGTCTGTCTGAAGGTGGTACGGTTAGAGCTGTATCTGCAGCCCTGTCAGGAACTACAACATGAGCCATCTATGCACAGTGTAAGTAACTTTGATCTAATTTGCTCCAGTTTCCATGCTAACATTGTTGATAGTGCTGCCTGGCAATGGTGCTGGGTAAACAAGGGCATTTTTTTCTGGCTCTGGGAGATGTTTTTCTTCCAGTTGTCCTGGAACATGAAACCTGTGATTTCTTCCAGGCTTGCCAAGTTGTGTATTTCGTAATGGGCATGTCAAAGGGGTTCTGCTGCCTGTTCTACAGAGGAAAGTTGTGTCACAGCAAATCAAATGTAAATGATGCTCCTGTGAGCTGTACTCATTATAGCAGGCAGTTTCAAGCATTTCCAGTGTAAAATAGATGAAGTAGCTGTTTCTGTGGTTCTGTTCTAGGAATAATTTCTGTGAAACAGAGATACTGCTGTATGCACATGTTATTATTGACTTCTTGCTTATGGCTCGGATGCCCCAAATCAGGCTTTTCTTCTGTAGGACACTCTGAAGTACATTTATGAGGACTAGAAGCTTTCACAAACGGAGATCCTGAAGGCAAAGATCCTCAAGAGGATGATTTGACTCTGATGTTGTGAGCAGTCTGAAGGAAGAGCAGGAGGAATGGGCAGTAGAGGGGCTAGAAGTTTATATTTTGAAAGAAAATACAAAGTCAGGCAGCGATGCTAACTTTGATGGATAGGAGGCATGTCAACACCAGAAGAGTTAAACTCAATGGAGATAATGGAGATTAAACTCCATTAACTTTTCTCAACCAGATACTGCTTCTGACATGTGATGTTACTGTGGAAGGGTGTTTGCTACACATGCACATGGATATAAATAATTTTCGCTCTGGCTCTGTGCACAGCATACTCATAGCCAGGCATGTTTCCGAATCTGGTAATGAGGTAACTCAATTGTTCTAGCCAAAGTTTCCACCCTAGTGTATGATGGTGCAAAATCAGGACATGCTTTCCACAAGCTTAAAGATAGATATACACAATAGATGTGTACTGTACATGTACATATATATAAATATATCCATGCTGCAAAATCACCAAAGTCCCTGTTGGCTGGTTGGAGTCCATATAGTTATGGTAAATTATTTGCCAATTAAAAAAAGCTTCCCCCCTTTTAGTTTAATAGACTCTTGGTTTACAAAACATGGCAAAAATTAGCAGGTTGATTATTTGATCTCAGATTTCTAAGCTTCTAGAAGGAAATTGTTGTTTCATCTCTACCTTTTCACAGAGAAATTCAGATACCCTAACTTGTTTCATGGAAGGAATTTGTTTCCTTTCTTCAGTGGGCAGAGTTATTACTTTTTCTCCTTCATATCACCTTCTGTTTTCAGGGAAGAATACGCATAGGGAACAGTAGTTTTAAAAACCTTGATTGTGCTAAAGGGATTGAAAATTCAGTAACAAGGTAGCTAGATGATCTCCAGAACACCAGGTTGTTGTTGAACAATCTATGGTACTCAAGTCATTAAGTTGTGGTGAAGCAACAGACTTTATGAGAAGAGGCTGTCAATTGGTGGTCTTACTGTGAAACAGGCACCAAATGTGATGGGTGTTGTCTGCGATGATGGTTTCTATTTTCCCCAGTCTCACCTGTAACTGCATTTGAGCTCTGTTTTCAGATTTCATTACTTTCATAGTCTTCTTTTGTTATTGTCCACCACAGTGGATTGTGGTGCTTGAAAAAAACTTGCAGAATGTTAAAAAAATCGCATATTTGATCAGCATCCTAAGAGATTTGTTTGCAATATCATTTCATTGATACGAATGATATTGCTAGAAGCGAACATCACCACCAGTTTCTCTAAAGTGGTGGTAGTGTAAATAACTACAATCTTAGGATATATTGGATTTTTATGGGAAGTAGATGGTATTTAAAATGTTGATTTTGTCTGCTGGAGTATTTGGCATAGCTATTGTAACATTTGTATAAGTCAGAGCCCAAAGTACTCAAAATAAATGCCAAAGGATTATTCAGATAATATAATACATTCACAGAGTGCTAGTTTACGTGCTTCTAGAAGCAAAGATTGACATTTGTTTTGGTGTTACTTCTGCTATGTGAAAGATGTGGAAAGGAGACACTTGATGAGAAATGGTGTGTGACTGTCATCTCTCAAGTATAATGAAAGAGTAGAGTCACAAACACTCAAACAGAAAATGAAAATATTTTAAGTGATGGTCTGCTCACAGCTGGGTAATCTCTACATTTACCTCTAACAGTATGTAAGCATCAATAGAGAAAAATGTATGGTATGCCAGTACTTCATGTATATGTTCTGGAGCAAAGCCATACCTGCTAGGATATGATCTAGTTTGGCCTAAATAGTAGAAATGCAAAGATTGTCTCTGAAACTTGTGCCCAAATACACTGAAGACAAAAATTTAATGCTGAGGCATGAATGATGGCATTAATATTTGTCTTTGTCTTTTAATTAAAAATTATTGAAGGCTCTGACCTACTGCAGGTAGGGGAAAAGATAAGATTTGTACTTAGCCCTCATAAGTGCATTTCAGTGTTTCTTGCACAATGTTCGACAATAAAGCTATGATGCCGCAGCAGCTGGCTGAGCTCTGGCCTGGGGCAAGGTGGCCTTGTGGTGTGACAGTGGCTCCAGCTGCATGGAAGTGCAGAAATCACGCTGTGCAGCAGACTGTGAATTGCACTTACAAGGGCTAAGTACAAATCTTATCTTTTCCCCCACCTGTAGTAGGTCAAACCCTTTGATAATTTTTAATTAAAAGACAAAGACAGATATTAATACCTTTATTAATGCCTCAGGGTTAAATTTTTGTCTGTAGTGTGATTTAGCACCAGTTTCAGAGACAATCTTTGCATTTCTACTATGAAAAGCAAATTTGAATTTATTGGCAAGATTGAGAATTCGCTCTTCTTTAAGATGCCCTGTGGCTTTTATTTTCTTTGGGACCAAAATATTGCATGGGTCATACAAAGGGGGAAGGGGAGGAGGCAGATAACACAAGGAGAGTTAGATCCACCCTGTTATATGGTACAGTGAAGAATTATAACAAAAATAGTGACAGAGCTCAGTTAAACATATACAATTGAATCTATTCACCCTAGTGAAGGAGAAAGGTTCACCCGGCTGAGGGGCAGAGGCGAGGGGCCATAGGTGTGCAAGGTGGGTGAAGGCAGGGAGCAGCAACAATGGAAGGGGCAGAGGCAGTCACTCACTGCTGAGGTAAGGGCTGTGACAGGAGGGCTTGCGGTAGGAGGAAGAGCTCCTCCTGCCCCATGGGGCCTCTGCTGACAGAGTGCACTGCATGCGACAAGTTTGACCAAAACTCTTTATTGATAAAAACTTTTTTTTCAAAGAGGTGTCGTTCTGGGTCTTGGTTGGCATGGAAGCTTTGTCAAGAGGCAGCAGCATCAGTGAGTTCCTTGTGCTCATCTCCTTGCTCCTGACAAAGGGAGGTGCTGGGCGAGAAAAGTCTGTGTCAGGAGAGTGTCTGCTGTGCGGGTTCCTCAGCTGGATCTCCTGTGGCCTTGTCCTTCAGAAGAGCAGGACGCTGCGAATACTGAGAAGTGGAAAGGGAGGGAAGAGTTAGAGGTGCTGTGGCTGGGGGTGTTGAGGAGCAGGCAGCAGGGCAGGCAGGTGTGCCTGAGGACTGGCTGCCTTTGTCATCCAGCCTCTTCCTAACTCAGCTGCATGAGGTGGGAAGCAAGAGGACAGCCTTCAAAACCCTGCTGAATGAAAGCCCTCAGGAGATAAGACACCTTGTCCCCCCGACAAAGGTCTTATTCTGCCACTGTAGGATATGTTCTTCCTCTGGCTTTTCTGCGGTTGCTGCCAGGGATGCCCCTTATTCCTCGCTCTCCTCTGGCTGTCCTGTGCTTTCAAACAGTGTCCTGAGACGTGGTGTCTGAGGGTCTGTGCTGGCTTCAGGGCAGCGCCGGGGCTGTGGAATCTCTGCTAAGCTGAGCTATGAGCAGGAGGGTTCCCTGTGCTGAGTGTGGGTGGGCTCTTCCCTCTGGGATGTGGCAGATCCTCCCAACACATGGCTCTGGTCCCTGCTTCCTCAAAAGGCTCGGATGCTTCTTTTGAAGGCACTATTGCGTGCTCTGCTTGCCAGAGTGTTTGAGCTGTTTGAATTTTAGGTGAAGGTGGCATTTACTGTACTTTGCTTCTGCTAGTCAGGGTCTCACCTTTTTCCTGCTCGTAACAACTCAAATCCCTCGTTCACTTTAGCAATTGGCAGCGTGTGCGTGATCAACAAGTCTGAGTTGAATTTCTTGTCCAAATAGCTGGAAACTAGTTTGGGGATAGAGTCTCTCATCCTCCAACCTAGAAATGGGAGAAAGCACCTTCAGTGAATAATGGGAGAAGTGCAGTTTTGCTAAGGCAGTGGTACAGTGTGGGTCAGGACTGAGTGGCCAGTACTGGTGCCATTATCTTGTGAGAAACTTTTCTGTCCTTGGGGGCTCAGTAAGTTTGCCTAGGCAATTCTGTGTGTTGAACTCTGTGATAAAGTTACTGGTTTATTGGCATGTTTTCTACCTATCTAAACAGTGGAGGTGCAGTGCTCCTGTTCAGTTCTGTTTTTCTTGAGCATCCTCTCAAAGAGCTTCCTGGGACATTGCCAAGCTCTGAAATATTCTTGGTGAACAACAGTTTAGTGAATAACCACTATGAGGAAAAGTGTCTTTTGTCCTTTGTGTAAGGATATTCCTCACATGGGAAAATTAATTTCCTAAAGGAGAGTTATTCAGGTGTGCTGAAGGGTACCTGTTCAACACATGTTTGGAAAGTACAATGAAAGGAAAAGACTGAAAGGTCTAAAATGTTTTCTTGAATTTCATACCTCCAACCAGAGTCCCCTTCCAGGTGCGCCCAGTCAGTAGAAGCATAGGATCAATGGAAATCACTGAATCTGAAGGCAGTTCCCCAATCATCACACAGACGCCAGTGTTCATATTGCAGGAGGCCAGGGCAGCAGTCTGGTGAGACAGGCAAGTGACTTAGAGAACACGCTGATGAGTTAGTCAGAAAAGTGTTCTTTCTATGCTGAAATGCCACCTACCATGGTATCTGCAAGCCCAATGGCCTCAAAGGAATAGTCCACGCCATGTCCAGTCATCTCAGTGAGAACCTCCTGGATGGGCCTCTTGAAGTCCCGAGGACTGATGCATTCGGTGGCACCCAGCTCCTTCGCCTTGGCAAACTTGTCCTTGTTGATATCGATGGCAATGATGCGGGAAGCTCCAGCTGCCTTGCAGCCTATGACAACAGAGAGGCCGACACCTCCGAGGCCAAAGACAGCACACGTGGAGCCTGGTTTTACCTGCATGACAAGGGACTCTGTGAGTCTCCAGTGTGATAATGAGGGTTGTGGTTGCACAGAGCTGGTGAGGGTGCGAGGGCAGCCATGTGATGGTTGTGCTTGTCATGCCGCAATACCAACCTTGGCGGTGTTGATAGCAGCTCCATAGCCTGTGGAAAACCCACAACCGAACAAACAGACTTTGTCCAGAGGTGCAGCAGCATCTATTTTGGCAACAACGTACTCTGGGACCACAGTGTATTCTGCAAAGGTGCTGACCCACAGGAAGTGGTGGATCTGCTTCCCTTTGCAAGTGAAACGGCTAGTCTTGTCAGGCAGTAGGTTTTGCGATTCTGAAACACTGTTGGGACACACATGCATTTCTTGATCATCAAATAAATCATCTGTAGGGGTGTCAGGCTTGTTGTCAGACAGCTAACCTCTTTTAGGTGTTGGGGAAGGAGAATGAAACTCACTGGGACTTCAGGCAGAAGTTGGATTCGGGATTCAGGCAGAAGCTGCATTCCCCGCAATGTGGAAGGACAAGGGGGATGACTTTGTCTCCTGCAACAAAGCAGATCCCCGTGAGGTGCCTCTTGCTCAGCAGGCCCTGAGCGTGCTGCCTGTTGGAGCGCCTCTGCGGAGCTTTCCAGTGGCACCATCCCACCACAACCCTTCTGCTTTCTCTGTTGGGAGATGATGCTCAGAGCCCCTCTTGTGTGCATGGGGAACAGACCAGGGAAGAGTAGGTTACAGCCAGTGCAAGGAATCTGCACGTTGGTTTTGAGGCAGCGAGGCAGGAGCAGTGGGGAATTTCTGAGCTCTGGGCAGCCTCGTGCGCTTTGAGAGCTGACTCCTGGGTGCATGTTTGTGTGTGCATCTTACCTGGTTTCACAGAGGTCACGCCTTCTCCAACGCTTTCTACAATCCCAGCTCCTTCGTGGCCTGGGATAACTGGGAAATCCACATTTGGAAAGCTACCTTCCAAAACATGGTAATCGGTGTGACAGATGCCCGTGGCCACAATCTGTTTTGAGAGGAAAGAACAGATGATGAGCTGTAGAAATGGTGTGTCCTCTCATTAACCCAGTTGATGGAAGGAGTTTTCTCAAGGGGCGCTCTGGACAGTGACAGCCCGTTGGTGGACACAGATCCCTGCCATGACTGTTCAAGGTGAAGCCACAAGAATTCCCTCTGGGGAGCAAAAACTATAGAAATGTGGGTTTTTACCTTGATACGGACTTCACCTGCCTTTGGAGGTGCAACCTCCACCTCCTCAAGAGAGAGTGGCTGGCCCACGGCCCAGGCAACGGCAGCTCTGCATCTGATAACCTGGAAGCAACAGAGGGGATTAAGTTGTATGGGAGTGTTTGCCCCTGTTGCACGGCCGGGCACAGGCGTCTTCCAATCATCTAAAGAGAACTGCACTGCGTGTGTCTGTGCACACTCGAGCGCGCACTGCTGGAAATACAGCACTGTCCTGTGCTGTTTCCTGGGGATGGTGGGCGGGATGTGGTGGGAGAAGAGAAGGACAGGAACGCTCAGCTGTGCGCGAAGCCACGTGATGTTCAATAAATGCAGGTGCAGCATGAAGTATGGAATGAAAAGATGATGTGATGAGTGCAAGGAAGGTAAGGCTTGTGTTTTCCTTGAGAGTGTGGCTCTTGAAACCCCCACCTGCCGTGTCTTGTGTCTTTGGGTCCTGAAAGACGTAGGGCTGAAGGTACATGAGGGGGGATAAGGCTGAATGCAGGAGACAAGTGGCTGCAAGTCTGCACCTCGGAATAGCTGAATTTCACTATCAGAGCGGGAACAAAGAGCGGGGGTGAGAAGGGGGATTTTGCTGAGTGGTCCCATTGAGTCTGTTCATTCCTGAGCTGCTGGGCAGAACAGGAGAGGAACACAGTCCATAATGCAGGTACGGGCAGGTGCAGTTGTGCAAAAGCAGGAGGCCGTGTGATTCCGCGGGGAGTGGATGGGGTAGGGGAGCAAGGTCATAGGAAAGATGGGGAGCAATCGAGGTCTGCCAGCTGAGCCATTTGCAGCAATGGTTCCCAAGAGCAGGGCCCCTCAGAAAGGGAAACGGGATAGGAGTGGTCCTTACTTTTCCGGAAGTGGCCATGTAGTCTCAGCAGGGCTGTTGCCGTCGCTGCAGCAGGCTGGAGGGAAAGTTTTGCACGTCTGGCCAGAGCTTGGTGTTGCGAAATGGTCCAGCCGTGTGGCCCGAGGCACAGGTCGAGAGGGAGGCAGGAAGCGTGGAAGGAGTCCTGGTGTGGGACTGTTGCTGGAGAGCAAGGAGCAGAGGTTAATCTGTGTCCTATGCCAGATGCTGAAGAGCACAGGGAGTGCTGAGCAGAGGAACTGGTTAGCGGCAGGGAGGTGCCAAGAGTGGCAGTCACTCTGTGCACTAGTGGCTGAAGTCCTGTGGGGAGGCTTTTATCATGGCTTTGCCTTCAGGCCATGCCCTGCCCTCCCTGCCTGAAAGATTCTTGCTGATATTTTTTCTGTGGTTGCATCCTGCAGGTGTGGAGGGAGGAGATATGTAGTATCTCTGGGGCATCCTTGGGCCCATGTGTTGCCAAGGGTCAGCATTTGACCTGGCATTGGTTCACACCAGGGTGTTTGCGAAAGGATTAAAAATTAAAGAGAAGGGGAGAAGGAGAGTGAAAACATGGTATGGTGGAGAAACACATCGGTCCTTGCGATATGCAGCTGAACCATCTGCAGTATTGCAGCTGTTTTATTCTTATTTATTGCAGTCTCATACGGGCTGACTATGTCAGGAAGGGGGACTTTTCCAAGAACTCATTTGTTTCTCTTATCTGTAGCCAGTTTTGGAAGGAGGTTCACTCCATCCACCTTCCTGGCTCCCACGGAGGTGTTTTCTGCTAAAGGCATTGGTCAAGGTGCTCTACAGGAGATGGGATGAGTGGGAGCTTGTTGGAGGGCCAGCCATGTGTGACCTTCCTTTCTGGGAACTGCTTCTGCACTTTGGAAGATGTCAGCCCCAGGCTGATGTTTTCAGGGCGCTGCCTGGAGAGGTTTGTGTTGGTGCTTCCTACCACGTGCCCCAGCCTTTTCTCTATCCTCGGCCGAGGGGCAAGGGGGAAGGTCGGCAGCAGCAGCCCTTGCAGCTGGGAGGCCAAACCCTCAGCTTGCAGATCCCTTGAGCTCATCTCTATCTTCAGTGATGCAGACAGGCAATGCTACCGTGCCCCAGCAGCTGGCTGAGCTCTGGCCTGGGGCATGGTGGCCCTGCGGTGTGACAGTGGCTCCAGCTGCATGGAAGTGCTGCTGGGCAGGCTGTTCCCAGCCTTGCTGGTCAAGCCTGATTTCTGGGTGATGATGTCTGGATGCTGCTGTTTTCCTGCCATGGAGGTGAGAAGCAGAAGCAGTGGAGAGAGCAAAGGCAGTTTCTTGCTGCTGATATAGGGGATGTAATGGGAGGGCCAGCACCTGCCCCCATTTGTGTATTATTTTAATTTCTTGTCTGTATCAAAGAGATGGAAAAAGGAAGACTATTTTGACAGAAATCACGCTGTGCAGTAGACTGTGAATTGCACTTACGAGGGCTAAGTACAAATCTTATCTTTTTCCCCACCTGCAGTAGGTCAAACCCTTTGATAATTTTTAATTAAAAGACAAAGACAGATATTAATACCTTTATTAATGCCTCAGGGTTAAATTTTTGTCTGTAGTGTAATTTGGCACCGGTTTCAGAGACAATCTTTGCATTTCTACTATGAAAAGCAAATTTGAATTTATTGGCAACATTGACAATTCGCTCTTCTTTAAGGTGCCCTGTTGCTTTTATTTCCTTTTGGGACAAAATATTGCATGGGTCATACAAAGGGGGAAGGGGAGGAGGCAGATAACACAAGGAGAGTTAGATCCACCCTGGTACACGGTACAGTGAAGAGATATAATAAAAATAGTGACAGAGCTCAGTTAAACATATACAATTGAATCTATTCACTCTAGTGAAGGAGAACGGCTAAGGGACAAAATGCGTTAGAGAACAGGAATCTTACAGCAACTGCTAATGTTGAGTTCTTGCTATCACAGAATCATAGAATTCTAAAATATTTGAGGTTGGAAGGGACCCACAAGGAGCACATCCTTGCATTTGCTTTTGTGCACAGCACGAAGTATGTTGCCAGGCTGTTGTGATTCTGGTGGCTCCTACAGAACTGCACTTGTGCAATGTGAGGAGGAATTCTGCTTTTTACTTTCTGAAAGTCTAGGTGTAATCCGTCCTGCACCCACATTTCCGTACCATGGGGCATAAATGCACTTGTAATTTCTCTTATTGGTTCCAATCTATCTTTTTATCTGCAGTTGTTAACAAGAACCAAGCTAGATCAGGAAAAAAGGCAACAGTCTGAGCTCAGGGATCAGAGGATCTGCAGAAGACAAATTTGAATAGAAGAATGGAAAATTAGGAGACATTAGGACAAAGTAATGCGGTAAGAAAACCTCATGCATAAATGAAAGAGATTGGAGTGGCAGGTTTTACCTGAGGATAGCCTCATGTAGCCAAACCCATTGTGGTCCTGTGAGTGAGACCACACAAGGGCAGCAGCTTCAACTGTTATTTCCCTGCCGTGCGTTGGTTGAGGTTGCAGAGTTCACCCGGCTGAGGGGCAGAGGTGAGGGGCCATAGGTGTGCAAGGTGGGTGAAGGCAGGGAGCAGCAACAATGGAAGGGGCAGAGGCAGTCACTCACTGCTGAGGTAAGGGCTGTGACAGGAGGGCTTGCGGTAGGAGGAAGAGCTCCTCCTGCCCCATGGGGCCTCTGCTGACAGAGTGCACTGCATGCGACAAGTTTGACCAAAACTCTTTATTGATAAAAACTTTTTTTTCAAAGAGGTGTCGTTCTGGGTCTTGGTTGGCATGGAAGCTTTGTCAAGAGGCAGCAGCATCAGTGAGTTCCTTGTGCTCATCTCCTTGCTCCTGACAAAGGGAGGTGCTGGGCGAGAAAAGTCTGTGTCAGGAGAGTGTCTGCTGTGCGGGTTCCTCAGCTGGATCTCCTGTGGCCTTGTCCTTCAGAAGAGCAGGACGCTGCGAATACTGAGAAGTGGAAAGGGAGGGAAGAGTTAGAGGTGCTGTGGCTGGGGGTGTTGAGGAGCAGGCAGCAGGGCAGGCAGGTGTGCCTGAGGACTGGCTGCCTTCTTTGTCATCCAGCCTCTTCCTAACTCAGCTGCATGAGGTGGGAAGCAAGAGGACAGCCTTCAAAACCCTGCTGAATGAAAGCCCTCAGGAGATAAGACACCTTGTCCCCCCGACAAAGGTCTTATTCTGCCACTGTAGGATATGTTCTTCCTCTGGCTTTTCTGCGGTTGCTGCCAGGGATGCCCCTTATTCCTCGCTCTCCTCTGGCTGTCCTGTGCTTTCAAACAGTGTCCTGAGACGTGGTGTCTGAGGGTCTGTGCTGGCTTCAGGGCAGCGCCGGGGCTGTGGAATCTCTGCTAAGCTGAGCTATGAGCAGGAGGGTTCCCTGTGCTGAGTGTGGGTGGGCTCTTCCCTCTGGGATGTGGCAGATCCTCCCAACACATGGCTCTGGTCCCTGCTTCCTCAAAAGGCTCGGATGCTTCTTTTGAAGGCACTATTGCGTGCTCTGCTTGCCAGAGTGTTTGAGCTGTTTGAATTTTAGGTGAAGGTGGCATTTACTGTACTTTGCTTCTGCTAGTCAGGGTCTCACCTTTTTCCTGCTCGTAACAACTCAAATCCCTCGTTCACTTTAGCAATTGGCAGCGTGTGCGTGATCAACAAGTCTGAGTTGAATTTCTTGTCCAAATAGCTGGAAACTAATTTGGGCATAGAATCTCTCATCCTCCAACCTAGAAATGGGAGAAAGCACCTTCAGTGAATAATGGGAGAAGTGCAGTTTTGCTAAAACAGTGTTTGTAGAGTTTGCTGGTGCCAACATAATAGCAGGTCTCCTCTGGCAGAATATTAGAGCTGCCTAGGGACTTTCCCCTCTCCCAGGCTTTGCTGACCTGTCAAATATGTTTGAGGATGTGCCATTTTAAAGCATAGTGGAAGGAGAGAGCAATGTCCAACAGGAAGGTGTTAGTGGTGCTACAATGAATTGCTTTCAAGGGACATTTATTGTCTTCCTAGACATACTGTAGGGTCAGGACTGAGTGATGACTTGTGAGAATTCTTCCTCTCCTTGGGACATGAGTGGTTTTGTCCTTGTGTTTTAGTCTCCAGTTTGCATAGGCAGTTCTGTGTGTTGAAGTGTACGAGTTACAGGTTTATGAGGGTGTTTCATGCAGTGGAAATGCAGTGTTTAGTTGTGGGGATTTTTCCTGGAAAACCCTCTGAAAGAGCTTCCTGGGACTTTGCCAGTCTTGAAATACTCTTGGTGACCAAGAGCTTAGTGAATAATGGCTGTGAGGAAAAGTACCTTTTGTTCGACAGCTGAGGACATCACTCAGATGAGAAAAAGGGAAAGTTATTCTTATGCCCTGAAGGGTACCTGTCCTACAGACACACTAGTGACAAGCAGCATGGAGACAGCTGAGGTACTGAACAACTTTTTTTGCTATTTTTAATGGTAATCACTCTTCCCCCATCTCTCAAATGTCTGAACCTCAAGGCAGGGTCTGTGGTAATGAAGTCTCTCTCATCAGAAGTGAAGATTGAATTCAAGAGCACTTTGGGAATCTGGACATGCATGAGTCCATGGGACCTGACAAGATGCTTCCCACAGTCTTGAGGGAACTGTCTGATGTAGGGGCCATGCCTCTCTCCATCTCATTTTAAAAGTTGTGGTGGTCAGGAGAAACCCACAGTGATTGGAGAAAGAGAGACACCACATGCATTTTCAAAAAGGGTGAAAGGAGGACCCTGGCAACTCCTGGCTGGTCAGTGTCACTTCTGTGCCTGGTTAGAAACATACGGAAGTCAGGGAGGTGACATGTCTCAATTTGCCTGACTAACTTAGTGGCCTTCTACGATGGAGTGACTGCATCAGCGGAAAAGGGAAGAGGTCTAGATGTCATTTCCCTCAACTTCTTTAAGGTATCTTTTGATACATTCCCCTACACCGTTCTTGCCACTGATTTGGAGAGACCTGGGTTTGATGGGTGGACTGATGCATGGATAAGGAATTGTCTGGATAGAATCATAGAATCACTAGGTTGGAAAGGACCCACTGGATCATTGAGTCCAACTATTCCTATCAAAACGGATGGCTGTATCCTAAGAATTACAGCCATTTGTTCTACATCCAAATGGAAACCACTAATGGGCAGTGACCCTCAGGGTTCAGTACTGGGACCAATGCTATTTAATATCTTCATCAATGACACGGGCAGAGATTGAGTGCGTCCACAGCAAGCCAGCAGGTGTTACCCAGCTGAGCAGTGCAGTTGAGGGACGGGATGGCATTCAGAGGGACTTTTGCAGCCTTGAGGAGTGGGCCCATGGGAATGTCATGAAGTTCAACAAGGAGAAGTGCAAGGTCCAGCGCCTAGGTTGGGGCAACCTCCAGTATCAGTATAAAGAGGGGGATGAAGGCATTGAGAGCAGCCTTGCAGTGAAGGATTTGGGAGTACTGCTGGATGAAACATTGGACATGAACTGGCAATGCCCAGAGAAGTTATTAATGCCCCATCCCTTTAAGTGTTCATGGTCAGTTTGGATGGGACCTTGAGTACCTGATCTAGTGAAAGATGTCCCTTCACAAAGCAGAGGGGTTTAACTAGGTGATCTTCAAAGATCCCTTCCAAATCAAACCATTCTGTGATACTACAATTTGGAAACTACAATGAAAGGAAAAGACTGAAAGGTCTGAAATGTTTTCTTGAATTTCATACCTCCAAGCAGAGTCCCCTTCCAGGTACGTCCAGTCAGCAGAAGCAAAGGATCAAGGGAAATCACGGAACCAGTAGCTGGTACTCCAACCATCACGCAGACGCCAGTGTTCATATTGCAGGAGGCCAGGGCAGCAGTCTGGTGAGACAGGCAGGTGAGTTACAGAAGACGCTGATAAGGTAATCAGAAAAGTTTTCTTTCTGTGCAGTCTTGTGCCTCTTGCTGGTAACCTGAAAACACAGACTCCCTTCTGCAGCAGAGACAGGAGAGCTCAGTGCCTGCTGTAAGACACGTACATAATTTTCTCCCGAGGCCAAGAGACTGCCTTTCTGAGCAAAGATATGCACGGCAGTGCAGGCAGCAGGCAATCAACTGCCTGTTGGAGTGAATTTTTCCTGATGAGAGCCTGTGAATGAGCAGTGAGGGAGGACAAGTGCTGAAATGCCACCTACCATGGTATCTGCAAGCCCAATGGCCTCAAAGGAATAGTCCACGCCATGTCCAGTCATCTCAATGAGAACCTCCTGGATGGGCTTCTTGAAGTCCCGAGGACTGATGCATTCGGTGGCACCCAGCTCCTTCGCCTTGGCAAACTTGTCCTTGTTGATATCGATGGCAATGATGCGGGAAGCTCCAGCTGCCTTGCAGCCTATGACAACAGAGAGGCCGACTCCTCCGAGGCCAAAGACAGCACACGTGGAGCCTGGTTTTACCTGCATGACAAGGGACTCTGTGAGTCTCCAGTGTGATAATGAGGGTTGTGGTTGCACAGAGCTGGTGAGGGTGCGAGGGCAGCCATGTGATGGTTGTGCTTGTCATGCTGCAATACCAACCTTGGCGGTGTTGATAGCAGCTCCATAGCCTGTGGAAAACCCACAACCGAACAAACAGACTTTGTCCAGAGGTGCAGCAGCATCTATTTTGGCAACAACGTACTCTGGGACCACAGTGTATTCTGCAAAGGTGCTGACCCACAGGAAGTGGTGGATCTGCTTCCCTTTGCAAGTGAAACGGCTAGTCTTGTCAGGCAGTAGGTTTTGCGATTCTGTGAAGCTGTTGGGAGGAGCATGCGTTACTTGTTCATCAAGTAAAGCATAGGTAGGGGTGTCAGGCTTGTTGTCAGACAGCCAACCTCTTTTAGGTGTTGGGGAAGAAGAATGAAACTCACTGGCCCTTCAGGCAGTAGTTTGATTCAGGATTCAGGCAGAAGCTGCATTCCCCACAATGTGGAAGGGGAAACGGGATGACCTTGTCTCCTGCAACAAAGCAGATCCCCGTGAGGTGCCTCTTGCTCAGCAGGCCCTGAGCGTGCTGCCTGTTGGAGCGCCTCTGCGGAGCTTTCCAGTGGCACCATCCCACCACAACCCTTCTGCTTTCTCTGTTGGGAGATGATGCTCAGAGCCCCTCTTGTGTGCATGGGGAACAGACCAGGGAAGAGTAGGTTACAGCCAGTGCAAGGAATCTGCACGTTGGTTTTGAGGCAGCGAGGCAGGAGCAGTGGGGAATTTCTGAGCTCTGGGCAGCCTCGTGCGCTTTGAGAGCTGACTCCTGGGTGCATGTTTGTGTGTGCATCTTACCTGGTTTCACAGAGGTCACGCCTTCTCCAACGCTTTCTACAATCCCAGCTCCTTCGTGGCCTGGGATAACTGGGAAATCCACATTTGGAAAGCTACCTTCCAAAACATGGTAATCGGTGTGACAGATGCCCGTGGCCACAATCTGTTTTGAGAGGAAAGAACAGATGATGAGCTGTAGAAATGGTGTGTCCTCTCATTAACCCAGTTGATGGAAGGAGTTTTCTCAAGGGGCGCTCTGGACAGTGACAGCCCGTTGGTGGACACAGATCCCTGCCATGACTGTTCAAGGTGAAGCCACAAGAATTCCCTCTGGGGAGCAAAAACTATAGAAATGTGGGTTTTTACCTTGATACGGACTTCACCTGCCTTTGGAGGTGCAACCTCCACCTCCTCAAGAGAGAGTGGCTGGCCCACGGCCCAGGCAACGGCAGCTCTGCATCTGATAACCTGGAAGCAACAGAGGGGATTAAGTTGTATGGGAGTGTTTGCCCCTGTTGCACGGCCGGGCACAGGCGTCTTCCAGTCATCTAAAGAGAACTGCACTGCGTGTGTCTGCACACTCGAGCGCGCACTGCTGGAAATACAGCACTGTCCTGTGCTGTTTCCTGGGGATGGTGGGCGGGATGTGGTGGGAGAAGAGAAGGACAGGAACGCTCAGCTGTGCGCGAAGCCACGTGATGTTCAATAAATGCAGGTGCAGCATGAAGTATGAAATGAAAAGATGATGTGATGAGTGCAAGGAAGGTAAGGCTTGTGTTTTCCTTGAGAGTGTGGCTCTTGAAACCCCCACCTGCCGTGCCTTGTGTCTTTGCTGTCGGTCCTGTAAGACGCAGGGCTGAAGGTACCTGAGAGGTGTTAAGGTTTGGTCTCTGTCTGTCCGGCTACTGGATCATTTTTTCCCTTGCCAAAGGGATGATTTGGTGTAGCATGTCCCAAACCCTGAACCAATCAACCCAAAGCTGTTCTGATGTCAGCAAAATGGAGCTTGCAGCTTGAAAGGGGTTTTGCCAAGAACAAGGCTGAATGCAGGAGACAAGTGGCTGCAAGTCTGCACCTCAGAAGAGCTGTATTTCCCTCCCACAGCTGGAGCAAAGAGCAGGGCTAAGAAGAGGGTGCTTTGCTGAGTGGTCCCATTGAGTCTGTTCATTCCTGAGCTGCTGGGCAGAACAGGAGAGGAACACAGTCCATAATGCAGGTACGGGCAGGTGCAGTTGTGCAAAAGCAGGAGGCTGTGTGATTTCAAGGGGAGTGGATGGGATAGGGGAGCAAGGTCATAGGAAAGATGGGGAGGAGTCGAGGTGCACTGGCTGAGCCATTTGCAGCAATGGTTCCCAAGAGCAGGGCCCCTCAGAAAGGGAAACGGGATAGGAGTGGTCCTTACTTTTCCGGAAGTGGCCATGTAGTCTCAGCAGGGCTGTTGCCGTCGCTGCAGCAGGCTGGAGGGAAAGTTTTGCACGTCTGGCCAGAGCTTGGTGTTGCGAAATGGTCCAGCCGTGTGGCCCGAGGCACAGGTCGAGAGGGAGGCAGGAAGCGTGGAAGGAGTCCTGGTGTGGGACTGTTGCTGGAGAGCAAGGAGCAGAGGTTAATCTGTGTCCTATGCCAGATGCTGAAGAGCACAGGGAGTGCTGAGCAGAGGAACTGGTTAGCGGCAGGGAGGTGCCAAGAGTGGCAGTCACTCTGTGCACTAGTGGCTGAAGTCCTGTGGGGAGGCTTTTATCATGGCTTTGCCTTCAGGCCATGCCCTGCCCTCCCTGCCTGAAAGATTCTTGCTGCTCAGCCAGATTTTTCTTCTGTGGTTGCATCCTGCAGGTGTGGAGGGAGGAGATATGTGATATCTCTGGGGCATCCTTGGGTCCACGTGTTGCCGAGGGTCAGCGTTTGACCTGGCATCAGTTCACATCGGTTCACACCAGGGTGTTTGCGAAAGGATTAAAAATTAAAGAGAAGGGGAAAAGGAGAGTGAAAACATGGTATGGTGGAGAAACACATCTGTCTTTGCGATATGCAGCTGAACCATCTGCAGTATTGCAGCTGTTTTATTCTTATTTATTGCAGTCTCATACGGGCTGACTGTGTCAGGAAGGGGGACTTTTCCAAGAACTCATTTGTTTCTCTTATCTGTAGCCAGTTTTGGAAGGAGGTTCACTCCATCCACCTTCCTGGCTCCCACGGAGGTGTTTTCTGCTAAAGGCATTGGTCAAGGTGCTCTACAGGAGATGGGATGAGTGGGAGCTTGTTGGAGGGCCAGCCATGTGTGACCTTCCTTTCTGGGAACTGCTTCTGCACTTTGGAAGATGTCAGCCCCAGGCTGATGTTTTCAGGGCGCTGCCTGGAGAGGTTTGTGTTGGTGCTTCCTACCACGTGCCCCAGCCTTTTCTCTATCCTCGGCCGAGGGGCAAGGGGGAAGGTCGGCAGCAGCAGCCCTTGCAGCTGGGAGGCCAAACCCTCAGCTTGCAGATCCCTTGAGCTCATCTCTGTCTTCAGCGATGCAGACAGGCAATGCTACCGTGCCCCAGCAGCTGGCTGAGCTCTGGCCTGGGGCATGGTGGCCCTGCGGTGTGACAGTGGCTCCAGCTGCATGGAAGTGCTGCTGGGCAGGCTGTTCCCAGCCTTGCTGGTCAAGCCTGATTTCTGAGTGGTGATGTTTGCTGCATTAAAAAAACTAAATCTAGCATGACTTGTGCTATGATTTCATTTGACTGAAGCAGCTGAACATGCTGTCTAGGCCTGTGCCATGTCACAAACAAATTCATCTTCAGTTGAGTATGGATGGGGATAATCAGGGAGAATTACTGTAGGGCAGTATGAACTATTCACCATCCTCACAATAAAAAAATTCTTCCTAACATATAATCTAAATCTCCCTTCTTTCAGCCTCAAACCATTACCCTTCATCCTGTTTCTGCGTTTCCTGATAAAGAGCTCCTTCCCAGCTTTTCTGTAGGCCCCGTTTAATTACTGGAAGGCTGCTTCAGGGTCTCCCCAGATCTTTCTCTTCTCCAGGCTGAACAAGCCCAACAATCTCAGCCTGTCCTCATAAGGGAGGTGTTCCAGCCCTCCGATCATCTTCACAGCCCTCCTCTGGACTTGCTGTAACAGATCCATGCCCTTCCTTTTCTGAGGACTCTAGAACTGCTTGCATAGGTAAACCCACAGAAACAAATGGCTGACATTTGGGTCATAATTGCTGTGTAAATTGATTTTGTTATACACACGCATGTTTAAAGATCATCTTCTGTTGTTGTGATTTAAAGTCTAACCTCTTGGTAAACTTATCCTCAAATCATTAACCTAGCTGGGCTGCTCAAGGTCTCTGTGCTGACAGAAAGAAGTAGATCATCATTACTGCAGTCCCCTTGCTTCACAGGCTCTTCCACCCAGCTACCATGCACACGAGTGCCTGTCAGCTCTGAGTAGAACTTTCAAAAGATAAGTCAATGTTGACCGTGTTCGCCAACATAGAAATAGCTCCTGGTCCTGTTTCCACGTTACAAACGTAGAAAGCAGTAACATGCTTTGTGTTTGATTTCATGCAAGCTGTTACCAGTCACCTGTTTCTTCCCCTTTACTCTGTATTCACACTTAAAGGTTTAAAACCCTCCTCTTTATTTAATGAAAACAAATAGCAATACTTGATGCATATTCATATTTCTTCACATTGTTTCCCGAGTATCAGATGCACTTGTATAAACTGGCCAGAGATCTAAAATCATGCTGATAAAACAACAAACATGCCAAGAAAGAGGTACAAAGTTAAAAAAAAACCCAACAAACAAACAAATCACAACATAGAACACCGCCACAGCAGTTTTATATGAAATGCTTGGAAGTGTTAATTTGGTAAAATACCCAGTGGTGAGACACTCTCCAGTGCCTACGTTTATGATTTACTTAAATATCATTTACTGAAATTATTAATTCAAGCACACGGTCACCATAAATTTTAATCTCTGTAGTAACTTCCATGCCCATCAGGTAGTGGATTAAGGAGCGATTTCATTGCCTATCATGTAATGGGATAGTAAAATTATTCAGGATGGATACATAGTTCTCACCTACAGTTTGACTGTGCTGAGCTGCATGAACAAATCTGTTAAGATTGCAGTGTTATGAAGGCCCAAAATAAGTTTCCTTCATTTTTCTTTTATCAAAAGATTGCCTACTATAAGCCCTTTTAAAAACTCCAAACCTTTCATAACACCTCTGACAGCAGAAAGTCCTGTAATTCATAACTGGCTATTAAAAGAAAATTGCAGCACAATACAGAGGAGTTAGAGCAAAATCAGGAGGAAGAGGTAGAAGGATAAAGATGATTTCATTTACAAATCCTGTGCTTGAAGTCTAGGTTTTGAGCTTGATCCTTTTATTCAAGGGTGACGTTGATACAACTTTCAGAAATGTCTTCGTTTTTATTTCATATTGGTTGTATTGGAGGATAATGAAGTTTGTACTGGTGCTGAGTCATGTGCTGCTTAACATCTGGGAGTCTTAAAACACCAGGACACTGCGAATACTGTAATATCAAATGACAAGTTAGTGACTGTAGAAAAAACCTTGTGCCAACATCAGCAAAGCATTGCTGTTTTCTCTGAAAATCTTGGTTATTGCTGTCAACCAGGGTTCTCCCTCCACCAACCCCCTGTCGTAGCTTGCAGCAAAATGACAGAGCGGATGCGCAAACCTTGCTGCAGATGCAGAGAACAAAATTCATGCAAGACTGCAAAGCCTTCACTCATGAGGCCCAGGGCTCCTGGCAATTCATTGCCAAGTATAGCCTGGGAAGTCCTTGGAGGGGAGCTTAGACACATCTTTCCAGTTACAAATGGCTCTAAAGGTAATCTGTGAAGGGTACAACTTCTTCTGGGCTGAAACACTGAAGGGTTTCACTTAGTTAGAGTGGTCAGCTGCAACATTCCAGCTGGACTGTTGGTACTTTAGCAAAGCTGATGGCATCTCTGTCCTCATCTCTGTCCCCTGCTTCTTGCACTAAAATCTAAACCTAACATTTACAGCATATCAGTTGAAAAACGAAGTGTGTTCTGCATAGTTAGAACCTGAGAACAAACCTCAAGGGCTAAGTTCCTCTGTTACATTGTTTTTATATTTAAAGAAAGGAACATCTAAAATAACTGCTAGCATATGACAATGAAAAGAAAATATGAATGTAATTCTCCAGACTGTGTAAGTTACAAACAGCTAGAACTTTCAGAAAGGGTAGTCTTCACACATGATATACAAATGCATTTCCCACTTCTGCCAAGGAGAATTGTCAACTAATCCTATGGTGAGTCTTGTCAAATGTCTGTGGCAAACAATGTTTCCAGTTTCAAAATCCTAAGGAAACAGAGTCTGAGCAGAATTCTCACAATATTTGAGGAAGGAACAAAGGCTAAATTCTGAATACTTTCCATTTTGCAAAGCTCTGAAGTTCATGGTAAACTACCTACTGACTTTAGGTCTAATTGCTCTGGTACTCTGTTCCCTAACCCACAAGAGGAACGATGAGTTACTCTTCCAGTAAACACAAGCTATTTCCGTGTTCCTGCTCCTCATCCTAAAACATTCCTCAGAATGTGATGTAGCTAACTTCTGGCACTCTACAGCTTGGTGTTCCCAGGCTCCCTTGGTTGGGTGCTGTTTTCCAATGGGTAGTGGTCAAAGTGGGTGGTGTGGTCTTTTCTTCCTCTCCTGCCAAGAATATTTGCTCAGATTAAAATCTGAAAGTTCTTCTACAAGGAAAGACAGGGCCCACTGTATTTTACAAGCTAAACCTTTGCAGTTTTATTACTACAGCTGCAACCCAAGGACACACACTGGATGAGATTCAGGGGCATTGTGGGTTGCCTTCCCCATTCGCTACTGTGAAGTCATTCTCTGTGTTACCGTACAGCGTTTTGAGGTTATTTATATAGAAGCTTTACAATGAAACAATGTATACCTCTTCCCTGTCCTTAGCAGATCAAATCCTTCGTTAATTTTAGTGAAAGGAAGCGTGTGGGTTATTAATGGATCCAGAACAAATTTCTTCTTCATGTAGTCAGCAACCAGTTTAGGGACTGAATCTTTACTCTTCCAGCCTTAAAAAAACCACAGACAATGGATAATGAAATATTAAATATTTATGAAAATAGATAAAACTCATGGCAGCTTTAATTTTTCAGTAAAAGTTCTATAGCAGAGTAACTTGATGAAATGTTGCAGCATATCTTTGCCTTTGAAACACAGTGTCAGTAGGAAATACAGGTCAAACTGCAGCTATTCTACATATGACAAACCCAGTGAGTTCTTTACTGGTAGAAGATGAATTTTCTAGCATTTTAAACTTTACAGAATACAAATGTTCTCTCCATTAAATACTGTTTCAACTTGTCTGTTGATATGTTGTTTGCTAAATCACACATCATACAAAAGCCAAACAAAAGAGTACTGACAGGTGTGTTGGTAACAGGAAACTTAAATGCCTGTAAAAACTAGAAAGGCTGTGGGGGTGTGTGTATCTTTTTTTCTTACAAGCAATACTAGATAAAGCTGTCTCAATAATAAGGTGCCCTATCTGAGGAAACTAATTTACCTCTGCTATTTTATTCATGTGTCTGTTGAATACATCAGAGAGACTGGTTGTGAGTGAGAAAATGTGTTGTTGGAAATAAGTTTTCTGTGGCCTTCAGCTTTGTGTTGAGTGAGCTAGGGCTTGCTGAATGTGGGACTGCTGAGAGCTGGGAAGAACTGGAAGGGACTGATGGTAGCTGGCAAAGAGCTGAGGTGGGGTTCTGACCTACGTAGAAACCGGGTAAGTCTGACTCCCGGTGTCCTTTAGGGTCCTGTCTCCTGCTCTCTCTTCTCTCCCCCTGCTCCAGTTCTGTCTTTCTATGCCTCTCATTCTCTATTTTGTTCTTCTCTTTTTCTCTCCTTCCCTCTCTCCTCCCCCCTCATTATCTTTTAATCTTTTTCTTCCCTTGTCCTTTTCTCTTGTCTTTCTCCATATCTCTTTTTGTCTCCTCTATTTTTCTCTCCTCTCCTCCCTCCCCTCTCCCTCCTTTTCTTTCTTTCTTCTACTATTCTCTCTCCCCCTCATTTTTTTCTCATTTTTTCTGTTTTTCTCCCTTTGTCTCCTTTTTTGTCTTTTTATATCATCCTTTCTCTTTCCCTGCTTCTTCTTCTTCTCTTCCTCTTCTTTCCCCCTCTCTCCATTTTTCTCTTCTTCTCTTGTCATTAACTAACAGTTCCCATAATTAATTCCCTTTGTGCCTCTTTGTCAGCCAAATAGTGTCACTACTACTTGCAATAGGACAATCTAAGCAATGAATTTAGATATATCTCATTTCATTCAAGATGAATGACAAGTTTCCCAAGCCAGTTAAATCACATCTTTCCAAGTCCTTACCTCCAAAGACCGACCCTTTCCAGGAGCGACCAGTGAAGAGAAGCATGGGGTCAAAAGTGATATTCTGGGCTGCAGGGGGCACTCCCACAATCACACTGACTCCATAGTTGTATTGGCAACAGGTCAAGGCGGCAATCTGCATTTGAAACAGAGGGACACCCCAGAGTCGTACAAGATCTTATAGTGACCTTACAGTGCCTGAAAGGGGCCTACAAGAAAGCTGGAGAAGGACTGTTCACAAAGGCTTGTGGTGATAGGATGAGGGGGAATGAGTATAAACTAGAGAGGGGCAGATTTAGAGTGGACATAAGGAATAATTTCTTCACCATGAGAGTGGTGAGGCTCTGGCACAGGTTGCCCAGGGAAGCTGTGGCTGCCCCATCCCTGGAGGTGTTCAAGGCCAGGTTGGATGGGGCTTTGAGCTGCCTGATCTAGTGGAAGGTGTCGCTGCCCATGGCAGGGGGGTTGGAACTGGATGGTCTTTGAGGTCCCATCCAACCCAAACTATTCTGTGATTCTGTGGTTCTAAGATGGGCACAAAATTTTTAATTCCTTCCCCTCTCAGGGCTCAGCTTGTGATTAATTTTTTGTAACTGAAACCACAACAAACAATTTCCATTGTATCTGCTCACACTATTGTATTGGCTGTTACGAGTTAGATACATCCTAGCTTTGTTCTGCTTTCCCATTTTACCTTAGTTGTTAGTGATAAGCCACTGTTGAAATAGATAGTGGGCCATGTGAAATTTAGCTACCCTCATTAGCCTGGGAGACTACATTGAAGTTCCATTTCCTAAGTTTTTGAGCATGCTTCTGTCCCTTCCCGTCAGTGGTAGATAGCTGGACCTAACAGGTCTGACGTTAGCCTGCCACTTTGCCATTGGCTCTTAGCTCCTCAGCCTTGGTGCCTAGTGGGATAGTGAAGAGAGAATTAACAAGCCAAAGCCTCATATGACCACATCTTTAGTTTGCATACCATGGTTTCAGTACGGCCAATGACCTCAAAAGAGTAGTCCACACCCTGGCCAGTCATTTCAATCAACACTTCGTGAATGGGCTTCTTGAAATCTTTAGGGTTGACACAGTCTGTGGCTCCCAGCTCTTTTGCCTTGGCAAACTTGTCACTGTTTATATCCACACCAATAATGCGAGAAGCTCCTGCTGCCTTGCAGCCCATGATAACAGAGAGGCCAACTCCTCCAAGGCCGAAGACAGCGCAGGTGGAGCCTGGTTCCACCTAAAATAACCATATAAACATGGCATACTGTTATAGTCCAAATAAATAAAGTACAATGCGTTTTCTGATTATCAACATGTTTTCTCTTAAGCCACTTGTTGTAGTCTAGAGATTACCTGCTAAGAAGGAATTTGCATGCCTACAAGTGCAGTAGCCAGCTATAGTGTTCTAATCCTACATGTGGCTAAGATAAATTGTTCTTAAAATACATTGCTGAGATCAGGCTTTCATTACACATCTCAACTTCAGGTTCAAAGACACATTTGCTTTATGGTGCTTTATATGCCAGCGGTTTTAAGATCGGCAGTCACACTCCACTGGAGACAGTGCCAGCTGTAAAAGCCGCACTCATGCATTGCTACAAATGATAAGGGTTGCATATAGAGGCTTCCATGTATTCCCCAACTTAAATTACAATAAAACAAATCAGCTCTGTTATAACATTTTTCTAGGGACTATAAAGCAATGAGAGAAAATGTAATAGATGGTAATAAGTATTTTTACTGGCTTCTGAATTTAAGAGAACAGAGTACCTTAGAGATATTGAAGCAGGCAAAGGACTAATATCTTCTTTCCACCCTGAACCCAACAGAGTCCATACTTCCTATCTGCCTTGCTGATGATCCACTCACAGGCCACACGATCTTGAACAGACCCCATGAAACACTCCCCACGAAGTTTACCTTGGCAGTCTGCACAGCAGCCCCATAACCAGTGGAAAAGCCACAGCCAATTAGACAAACTTTTTCTAGCGGAGCAGCAGAATCAATTTTGGCTACGGCAGCTTCCTGTACGACTGTGTATTCAGTGAAGGTACTTGTACCAAGAAAATGGTGAATTGGTTTTCCTTTGCAGGTGAATCTAGAGGTGCCATCAGCCATTAATCCAGAAGCTGAACCAATGCTGTTTGAAAGAAAACCAGAAATAATAGCAAGTGAAATCTGTTGCATGTGATCAGTTTTGTATAAATAAAAATCAAATAAGGGTTGTAGGTAACCCAGGAAAACTCACTCGTTCCTACTGCACAGATTACTCTTGGTGTTTAAGCAACTGCTGCATTCTCCACACTGCGGAACAAAGAGTGGAATAACCTTGTCTCCTATAAATAAAACAGTGATGACAGAGGATTAAAAAAAGGCAATCGAGAAGCATGCAGGTAAAAACATAACGCAAATGTGTTTAATCCCTAGGCAAATGTGCACTACGAGTGCAGTGCTGGTCTTATTTCCTTCTGCTGCTCTTGGAAGACAAACCATCCGTCTCTCACACAAAGACCATCATTAGTGCAGAGTTATGATAACAAATTTCAATATGCAAAATCCCTGGTGTCTTTCATAGAACTGAGTCTGAGCTATGTCATAAAATTATGTTAACTACTGACATTCCCAAAGTACTCATTCTGCAGTTTATTGCATCATATACTTAAAAGGAAATCTTACACAGGTAAAGAAATGGATAAGAACTGACAGTGACTGGGACGGGAAGTTGGTGTCACAAGATAACAGAGCTGTAAACCATACAAAGAATGGGAAATTAAGCATTAATTTGCCAGACTTCTCGAGTATCTTTTCTATTCGCAGTCCTATTACTCTTGCATTGGAGTAAAGGCAGGTAAAATATTTTTCACTGAATCAGTGATACGTACAAGCTAAGACAACAACCTGTAATTCTCCAGCAAAATTTCATCCACAGTGGGAGATTAAAAGATGGACATGAGGTAGCAATGTGCACTTGCAGCCCAGAAAGCCAACCATATCCTGGGCTGCATCAAAAGAATCATGGCCAGCAGGTCGAGGGAGGTGATTCTGCTCCTCTACTCTTCTCTTGTGAAACCCCACCTGGAGTATTGTGTCCAGCTCTGGAGCGCTCAGCACATGAAAGACATGGACCTGTTGGAGTGAGTGCAGAGGAGGGCTACAAAAATGATGGAACACCTCGCCCATGAGGACAGGCTGAAAGAGTTGGGGCTGTTCAACCTGAATAAAAGAAGGCTCCGCGGAGACCTCTTCACAACCTTTCAGTACTTTAAGCATTCTCATAGGAAAGGTAGGAACAGGCTTTTAGTGGGGCCTGTTGCAATAGGACAAGGAGTAATGGTTTTAAACTAAGAGAGGGCAGATTTAGACCAGGTATAAGGAAGAAATTTTTTACAGTGAGGGTGGCAAAACACTGGCACAGGCTGCCCAAAGGGGCAGTAGATGCCCCATCCCTGGAAACATTCAGGGTCAGGTTGGATGGGGCTCTGAGCAACCTGATCCAGTTGAAGATGTCTCTGCCCATGACAATGGGGTTGGACTAGATGACCTTTAAAGGTCCCTTCCAATCCAAACTATTCTATGATTCTATAAATCATATGTTAAACAAAGTAATATGTATCTTCCCAGTGCTATTTTTTACTGCTGTGCATTTTTCACAACATCAACGTATGGTAAGTCCCTTATAATCCCTAAACAGAGAATCCCTAATACAGATCAGTTTGTAATTTGGCAGTTCTAAAATGTGGCTAATCTTCAACACACTGAAAGTCAAAGGAAATCTTTGATTTGCACTAAAGAAATGAAAAATACCTACAGACCACGAAAAGCCCCTACCACCCCAACTCTTGGTTAACTTAGAACTGTGACTTGGGGTTAGTAATTAGTCTGCTAAACAAACTTTGCACATCTTGGAGCCTTTTTCAGAACTTGAAGGTGTTAAGTAAGCCACATTCAAGAAAAGAGAGTTTGTGGTTTTTTTCAAGCCTAATGTTTCAGTTCACCTCAAAACGCATGACAGTTAGAATTAGACAACAGAGTGATTTATGAACCCTGATGTAGGAGAAAACAGTCAGAGCTACCTCTGAAATTTGCAAAATACACATTGTTTTGGAGTTAAAGAAGAAATCTCTAGTAAAACTTTTTCTTATCATACATACTTGGAGGTGTTCAAAGCCAGGCTGGATGGGGCCTTGGGCAGCCTGATCTAGAGGGACATGTCCCTACTCATTGCAGGGGGGTTGGAACTATATGATCTTTGAGGTCTGTTCCAACCCAAACGATTCTATGGTTCTATACCAGCCTGCTTTGGACAGACTTTGTGCTTGTTGCCAGCATGAACAAAGTCACTGGAAGAATGGAGGTGAAAAAAAAGTGAACTATTTAGGCATCGTAACAAGCTGCCTGGATAAAATGGAGCATTTCTCTGCAGATTCTGTCCACAGCATATTTTGCCTTTGTAACTTAGCCCTTGTTAGGATTTGCTCAGTCCCATAAAAGTGTGTAAGAATCCCATTATGTCTTGCAGCAGCTGGAGGAAAATCTGCATCTTTCAGTGACTTCTCTATCTACGCGCTGTGGTTTAAAGACGGCATAGCAAGAGGAGAAGCTGGTCCAGATAGGTGTCCTCAGAACAATCCAGCTTTCAGTGAGCAGTGCCAGCTCACCTGCACAGGTGCTGCCAGCAAACAAAGCCTGCAGCAGGGTGGGCACTCCAGTCATGCCCCGACACATTTCAAGGGAGGTAACTGAACACATACAAGTAAGTTCTGCTCTACTGAAGTCAATGGATTGTTTAGCTGTTAAGAGAACTAAAAGAAGATGTTTTGACATGTTGTCTAGCGCTTTGCTTTGCCCCTAAGGTAAGACTATAAGATGAATATACTTGTATTATTCTGTAAACGTACATAAACTGTGTGTAAAAAACCGACAGATAATACTTGATTCCCCATGACCAAGAGCAAAGAATCTATTTTCTTAGTCCAATGAAAGGAAAAGCATTATATAGGTGGAAAGCAAGCTGAAGATGTTTTTGCCAGAACCAAAAGAACTTGAATAGAAAATCTGAAAATAAATCAAGATTGGGAACACAAAATAAGTAAACAGCACACAGTGTCCCTTAAGTATCCTTGTAAACACTCAGAACATCTTCCTCTGCAATACAAATACAAGTGTAATCACCTCTGACTTAAACAGGAGCCTGGGAACTCAGCACAGGTTTGTGACAGTGATGTTTCCTACCTGGTTTGATTGAAGTTACTCTCTCCCCAACACTCTCCACAATACCAGCTGCTTCATGCCCAAGAATTATTGGAAAAGGCATAACAAATGAACCAGTTACCACATGGTCATCAGAGCGGCAGATCCCTGTTGCCACAATCTGATTTAGAGGAAAGAGAAGAATATTTCAGGATTTAACTTCATCATGTCATATATAATTGAAATTACAACATGTATTTGGAGATTTATTTCAGACTACATACCAGGAAGAAAGTTTTTACCGTGGGGATGGTGAAACATTGGAACGGGTTGGCCAGAGAAGTGGTAGAAGCCCCATCCCTGGAAACATTCAAGCTCAGGTTGGACAGGGCTCTGAGCACCCTGAACCAGTTGAAGATGTCCTTGCTTACTGCAGAGGGGTTAGACTAGATGACCTGTAAAGGTCACTTCCAATCCAAACTATTCTATGATTCTAATCCTCTAAAATCACATATGTAAACAATAAACATACAGCTAAAACACTTTTGGTTTTGCGATTCCAAATTTTCATGGTTTGTATTAGTCTTTAATCTACAAAGCAAGGCTCCTTTGTGAATGTTTGCTTGCACTACTGCACTCTGTAGGGAGTGTCATTGATTGTCTGACAGAATCAATGTTTTAGCAATATAATTATATATGAATACCAGAATAAAATAAATTATTCCTAATATTTATGTATAAATACATAAATAGAAAAGGTATATAATAGTATAGAAATATTACAAAACATGCAAATATAAAATAACTATCTCATGATATTGTTTATAAAGTATAAATATATTTTTATAAGCTTTAGATTCTATTACAAGATATATTTGTTATAGAAAATATATAATGTCATAATATTATATATAATGACATTATGATTACTACGTTATTGATATTTTTAAATATATATTATGTTATACATAGAAACATTTAGGCTACACATAGTATTTTATATCACATTTTGCATTTTCTTGCAGGTAGCACAGTGGTATTTCTTTTGATACACTCAGGTATGTCTTTACAGCTTTTATTCTGACAAATGGAGTTATCAGCCCCATGAGAGGGCTCTCCTCATTTCTGTAATGCTTGAAACTGCTCTAAAATGAAAACAGCTATGGAATTCCACTGAAAAGTTCCTGAAATGTAACAGATGTGCATTACCTAGTTAAAAAAGAAAGCCCCTAGCCCCACCAAGCTATTTCGTAGCACAGATTCAAAGTAGAAGAGAGGTTCTTGCTCTGTGCTGCAGGAGATTCAGATTTTTCCTTATACTGTAATTGGAAGCACAGGCTTCTTAGTAAACCAAAAAAAAACCACCAACAAACCAATCCTGAAAAACTTCCTTTTTTTAAAAATAAAAGAACCTTATGATCAAATTCAGAATCTGAGGCACATTCTGTAGGAGCTCACTGAACAGTATCTACTCACCTAGTGAATGTTTTCTGTCTGGAACCTAAGAATCTACACAAATAATTCTAACACAGCAAGATGGAATGCAATTCATAACAGTTTTCTAAAATTTTATTTTTAGTACCTTTATGCGAACTTCATGTGCTTTTGGTGGGGCAACTTCCACTTCCTCAATAGAAAATGGTTTATTGGCTTCCCACATTACTGCTGCTTTGCATTTAATAACCTGCAAACAGAGCAAAGGAAAAGGGAATAGCACTTGCATTTGCAAGTAAGCACACAGATAGATTCTTACATTTCTATGTGTGAAACTCCCATTTCTGTTTAGAGGAGGAGAGGGAAAACTATAGGAAAATAACCCCAAACAACAAACCAAACACGAAACACAACAAAAGTGCCAACACCAAAGCACAGTGTAAGCCCATTCCACTCCCCACCATGCAAGATCATGTCTGGCTTTGTTCACATTTCTATCATATAAAATTTCCAACAACATATATAATAATCTCATAGGATAACTGGATACCTGATCCATCCTCATTGCTCCTTTTGTTCTTGAATTCTCCAGCAGCAAACATTGTTCAAGCACACAGGTTATTCTCTAACTCCCTTGGATTATTTTTGCCATATTAGATTACTGGAGTGTATTTGTACCTTCTTGGAGACGGCACACTAAGTGGTGCCATATATCAGGTTGTGGTGAGGTCTGTATTGCCTCTAACTGCCTGTGTCAGGAACTCACAAAACTGCTAAAAATGGAATTCAGAGCCTTAATACAGGCTTATGAATGTTTTCTTACAGTGCAAGTTCAGCCATGAGGTGATGGCTGAGAGGGCACTTCAGTGAAATGACGTAGCCCTGTGCAGATGGAATCTTGGAAAAACAGCAGTGCCTTTAGTGCAAAATTATCTATGCTAAGGTACTTTGCTTCTCAAATAGGATATTTAACTCAGAGGGGGTTACTCCCTATACCCAAGACAGCATCTTTTATCCGTTTGGCTGAAGTTTGTCCATTATCTACACAGGCTTTGTCCAGGTGCTGCTGGGCCTCTGGGCTCCTCTCATCATCTGCTACCGAGAGGAAAATGTACTTGGAAGAGAGATGTGCATTGCCCACTCCTCATCCCGGGCTCTCCGAGAGCAGGTAGCCCCAGTTTCCACCCTGCAAGCTCTCTCCTAGTGTATTCACAGATAGTGGGGCTTCTCTGTCCCCATGGTGTTACTGTTTTTCCTTGGTGTTCTCCGCCCATCCCCGAGTTTTAAAGGACTCCAGGCTCTGGAATATGATTTTCCATGTCACCCTTATGGGTGACACTCTATTGAGTCTTACTGACTGCAAGCATTCAGGTGGCATTATCTTGAGAGGGAAATGGAGGCAACGCAAGCAGCTTGGCATGTGCACAAGTGTCCTGCACAACTGGGATCCTGGGACTGGGACAACTTAAGAGCAGCTGCTGCAAAGTTCTCCGGGGGAAAAAATGGATAAAATTTTTAGTATTAAAGCCAGAATAAGTAGAATAAGAAATAACATGTAATTATCAACAAACTGTCAACTGGTAACAAAGAAAATAATACTAGGAAATAACACTAGGAAACATTTAACATTTGATATGATCCACACACTTTCAGCAGCCAGACCCAGCATAAAACTGGGCATAACACATTTTGAAGGGCCACATTTTCAAGTACACTTACTTATAAAAATAAAGGGATTATGTATTTATACCGTGTCCCACATAACACAATAATGATTTCACAACTTGCACATGCGAGGCACACACAGTGTTTATACCAAAGACAGGTAAGAACTGTGGATTGCTGCGAACAAATAAATATCTCCTACAACTAGATACGGGTTAACTACGTATTGTGACGATGGTTGAGCCCCTGTGAACTTTTACTTAACAGGACCCCACAGATCACTATCACCAATCGCACACTATCACCTATTTGATCTCCTATTTGATCTATTAGGGCAAGCACTAGCAGGAGTCACAGGTTTTTTTTCTGCTTATGTGTTCTACCAGCCTTACAAGTTACTGCAGCAGGGGGAGGGTAGGTGCGCAAACACACCCATTTGCAGAGACTAAATATGCTGTTTAGTCACTTAAACTGCATGATAACACACATTAGTCCAAGACAAACAGAGTGAAAACAAGGCAGTTTAGTTCCATTGCAACACTTCATCTACCATGCTCAGTCCAAAGCTGGATGAAGAACCAAACCTGGTGAATTTACTTACAAGTGAACTACAATTATTCTTGCATTTGTGGTATCTCAGAGTTAAAGAAAGCATTATTTTTTCTTTTCTTTTTTTTTGGTTTTAGGATAGTGACGACATCTGACAGTATTAGTAAACCACCCAGGTACTTTCTCAAGGCACATTCTAGCAAGGTGTATGCCTTTAGTTGTTTTTCATCTATGGGTTCCTACTGACCTCCCTTGCATGTTTCTGGGTGTATGTTAGCATTTCTCACGTAGTGCAAGAAGCAACACATACTGACTTCAGCACTGGTATTAACCAACATTTCTCTAGTCACTTACTTTCTAAGATGCAAATATTCATTTCAGTCCCTGCTCAGTACTGCATTGCACGTGATGCTTATATTTGATGTTCATTAACTTAAGCTCCAGACTTGTCACATGCATATTCAAATTCAATGATTGTCCTACCATCAGCACAATTACTGAAATTTAACACAATATTAACAGTATGTCTTTCTTTTTAGAAAACAAACTGATATGAATCATAAAGGAGCTAAAAATAGTTTAAACCACTGCGGGATCTCAGAATGGAGGCTGATACAGTTGATAAACACATTGATGTTAACGTTTACTACATTGCAACATATTTTAAATGTCTAATCAGAGATTAAAAATAGTTTGCTAATCCTGTGGAAAGGTTGTTCTTATACTGGTGCTGTTACCTTACGTTGCCTCCACACTTAAAAAACCAAGTAAATTACTGCCTTGAATAGTAAACAACCATTTCCAAGAAGAGCACAGTGATCTGCAAGTAAAGGCAGCTCTCCTGTACCAGCTTCCTCCTAAACTCTCCTCTGTTCCATACCACCAGTACTTCTGGCGTATCTGCAAAGAGACTGCATTTAAAAAATGCTTTACATAGCTGCAGTGAAGAAACTTTTTGGATATAAACTTTTGCTTACTTTGCCTGTTGTGCTCATGTTGACCGACCCTCCTGTTTTGAATCTTGCCACCACTGATTTCGTGCGCCAAGAATTCAGTCAGCTGCAAAGCAATCGGGTTGCTGACACAAGTCCTGTCCAATACACTGGAAAATGATCTCATGAAGTGCTCCTTCAAATGAACTGCTCTGAACTTTTAGCCAAGCCTCCCAGCTCAGAGTCCCACCCCTTAAGCAGCCAAAGTAGCAGAACAAAGATAAACCACCCATCTGCTTGAACCCTCATTCTTCCCAGTGCTTCTGTCTTCACAATTCCTTTGTTATGCTTTTCCCCACCGTTTTCACATCCCACCTATGGCTGTCCTCAACATCACGGTACAAAAGCCCTGGATGGAAGCTGTCCCTTGTTTCCACGTCCCTGGAAGGCTGCCCTCCAAACCTACTGCTCTCAGTGGCACTGTAGGTGCAGAGAGAAAAGGGGAGAGTGGCTCTTGAATTCACAGTGGCGGGGACACAGAACAAGAAGGCTTTGCTGAATTACTTTGGTGGCACTCATTGAAGCCCTGCTGACGTGTTTAAACGTGCTGTTGTGCAAGCTGTTTAAGAAACACACTGGCTGCACCTTAGTTTTATAATCCAGCTACTTATTAATCTGTTGGAATGACTTTCAGTGAGCAGTGATCAAGGACAATGTGCCGAACGTGCTGATGGGAAATAAATAATGAGTAAGTCAGCAATAAATGCTGTGAGATGGTGTGCATTTGCCATGTGCAAGTCATTGCTTGACTGCTTGACCTGCTGGTTCCATCAACACCTGCAAGTGCAGACCCCATCTCTGCTCATGTGCTCACATACATACCCTTCCCAGCACCATGTCCCGGTGTGAGGGATTGGACTGAGGTCAGCACTGCATGCCTTTGCAGTGGATTTCAACCCTTAACTATTTTAAAATTATGCCCAGCATTCTGAAATTAAGATCTTTGCTTCAGAAACAAGTAAAAAACTAGATAAAATATGGCAGATAACCTGACTGGTAATTACTAAGTTCCATGCTCTCTCAGGTTTACCTGTATGACCATAATTAATTTAAGGAGGGGTACAAGAAGAAGAAGCAGGGGAAAACAAGATAGACGTACATAATCTCAGGCAAGTACTTCAGACAGAGCAGGGCATTCTATTGGCCTAAGGGATGCACCTCCATCTGATTGGGAATGTAAACCCTTCTTGTGGGTGGGAGCCACATTTGCTAATCTCCAGTCAACGGGGACCTCCCCAGTTAGCCGGGACTGCTAATAAATAATGGAAAGCAGCTTGGTAAGCACTTCTGCCAGGTCCCTCAGTACCCTTGGATGGATCCCATAGAGCTGAGAATGTCTAACTGGTGTAGCACATTGCTGCTGGATTGTGGGGGCTCCATTCTTCTCCCTGTCCCCATCTTCCAGCTCAGTGGGCTGAGTACACCCAAAACAACTGGCCTTACTATTAAAGACTGAGGCAAAGAAGGCATTTTTCCTTGTCCTTTGTCACTATGTTCACTCCCACATCCAATAAAGGCTGGAAATTCTCCTTAGCCCTCCTTTTGCTGCTGTCATATTTATAGAAATATTTTTAATTGTCCTTTACCTCAGTAGCCACATTAAGGTCTAGGTAGGCTTTGGCCCTTCCAGTTTTCTTCATGCATAACCTCATGACATCCTTGTAGTCCTCCTGAGTTACCTGCCCCTTCTTTCAAAGGCCATAAACTCTTTTTTTCCTCTGAGTTCCAGCCAAAGCTCTCTGTTTAGCCAGGATGGTCTTGTTCTCCAGCAGCTCATCTTTTGGCACATAAGGATAGCCTGCTCCTGTGCCTTGAAGATTTCCCTCTTCAAGAGTGTGGAGTTTTCCTGGACTCCTCTGCCTTTCAGGACTGCCTCTCATGGGACTCAGTAAACCAAGCTTCTAAACAAGCCAAAGGCTGCCCTCTTGAAGTTCAAGGTGGCAGTTCTGCTAACCTCCCTCCTAACTTCTCTGAGAATCAAAACTCTCATAATTTTGTGATTACTATGCCCATGATGGCCTCCAACCATATCCGCTTTCATATTTCCTGCATCTGAGGCTTTCTTTTTGCGTTCATCAAGTCATACCTTCTTTATTGCCTTTCTAATGTCTAATAGACGGGTGTAAAGATCTCTGGATGCTTTTTGCTGTTCAGCATCTCTCAGGATTGTCAAATAATAGTTCTGGCAATACCCCAAAATTTTCAAAGCTCAGCAATGAAAATCAGCGTTTCTAAGCAGAGCAATGATACCTGATGGTGAAGCACAGTGATCATATTCTTCTAGAGCTTCTGTGCAGCTTTTCTTTTTAATATTCTGTTCTCCATCACCTTGGTGGCCACAGAACAAATTGACTTAAACTGTAACAAGGAAGATTTGAATTACACTTCAGAAAAAAACTTTTTTCTGAGCACAGACAGCAAAAACATGGATTGTTTGGAGATGGTGTGGTACCGTCATCTTGGATGTTTGTAAGACCTGGTTAGACAAGCATGTCAGGGCTAATCTTCCCTGGGGACAGCAAGGTGAAGAGGAGAACTTCCCTGCCTATATTTCTACGGTTTTGTTAACTTTGTACAGCTGAAGCTGGGATTCAAAGAAGGGTCTTTCTTTAAGACACGTTTGAGAGCGCTGCATGTTATCAGAAAATAATTCCTTCTCTTTTCCTATTATAAAACAGTACAGCGATCCATCTCCACTTCCAGTGCAATGCCTCAGTGAGCCACAACTGAAATATGCAAGTGTGTCCATCTTGAAAATCTTGGGATTAATACAGCCAGGCCTGTAGATTTCAAACAAGGAATAAATCTGCTTTCATATATAACCTGCCACAAGCTAAAATACTAGAGCACCAACCGGTGCTATAACTTTCATACAACATGTAAATAAAATTGAAAAATATTAAAAGTACATTAAGTGACCTCCAAAACCAGCAGTATGTGCTGCCTGTAGAGCTCTGTTGGCTTTATTTTTCAGCCTCAACTCATCCTTTCTGTGCGCATCACTAAACAAGGGAAGGTGGAAGAAGCTTTATTTCCACTACCGGAATATCTCTGGATCAAAAATGCAATTATGGTTGTCAGGTATTGGTAAGATAAGTAGGTGGAAAGAAAAAGGTCAGAGAAGCAAAACAACTTACTGCCTGATTTTAGCCTGAAATCAGAACAAAAAGGGACACTTAACCAGTGAATATATGTTCCTACTTGTTAAACAATAATTTCTGGGTTTATTGAACATGCTAAATCCATTCTTGAAATGGGTGATAAAATCATAGAATTCAGGCAGGAGGAAGCAGGTACCAAATCAATAGTAAGCACTGATAATAATTGTGTTGCAATGTCTTCATGAAAGGAACCATATCTTAAAATGTTACAGCAGCCTTTTCCCTCACACCCTGGAGGTATTTGAAGATAGGAAGATCACAGGCTTTTCTCAAATTGGCTTTTATCTACCATTTCTTTATGTTTTGTCATTATTTATTCACAGTTGCTATCAATTGTTCCAGGCTGTTGTTTGTAAATTGATTTTAGCTAGCAACTGTCATGAACGTGATTGAAAAGAGAGATGGCATTTCTTTTGCCTGATCTGGCACTGAGAAAGTTATCTTTGTATGTCCATGATATAATCCTGAATGCTCCTTTTAATATAATATAATATAATATAATATAATATAATATAATATAATATAATATAATATAATATAATATAATATAATATAATATAATATAATATAATATAATATAATATAATATAATATAATATAATGCTCCATTTCACTATAGGGCTGGAGTTGAGAATTGTAGGAATGGGACAACAGATTGGTTCATGGTTTTACTTTGCTGTAGATCTTTATATTTATGAGGTCATAATCCTCTGCATTGCATAGGAAATTGCACAGGACAGCTACCAGGACTGTAGCTAAAGCTGCTTACTCTGTAATCTACTCTTCTTTAACGAAAAAAGTTTGATGCTGCTTTTAGAATAGCTTTTGTGTCTTGCCAACTTTGACAGGAAGCCCTTCAGAAGCACTTTCCCATTGACACAAAGATACCCCCTCCCCAAGGAAAATTGTTGGAATCATTCACCAACGCAGATTTCTTTCAATTATCTTTCACCAAGACTTTTATTAATAACTCCAAAAGCATTTCTAGCCAGCCTTTTAATTCAAGATTTTAGTTGCTGTTTGATCCAAAGTTGATCCAAATCTGTAACGTTGCGCTGTATCTGCCCCAGTCTTTATGAACTTCTGAGTTCTAGCTGGCTGCAAGTGCTAATGTGCCTTTAAAAATCAATTGTCCAGCTCAGTTTTATATTTCTACAGAATGTCTTTGCTGTTTTCTTATACAAAAGGGCACTGCATAAGTTCTTGGATTTGAAATTCTGCACATGCAAATCCCCAAGTCTGAGTTTTCTCTAGGTGTTCACCTAGCTTACGTACCAAATCTTTCTTGCTTTCTTTAGGCTTTTGAAAATAGGACTTCATGCTGAGCCCAAACTACTAGAGAGCGGCCCAAGTATACCAAGATGGTATAGATAAAGGATGTGAAGAGATAGATAAGAGTAATTTTCAAGAGCAAATTAAGATCCTCCATTATGTCTGAACTGGTAGGCTCAGGCACTATTTCATATCATTCTTCCATTTCAACCGCAATTAACATTTGGAAAATGTTTTTCATAAGGCAACAAAATGTGTGTCTAGAAGAAATATGGATCAAGGAAAGGAAAGTATGAAAAGGGAAAGGGCCAGGAATACTGGGAGGTTCTGATACCTTAGAATACTTCATCTTTTCAGCTTCCACTGAAGTCAAAAGGCTGAGCTTAATGAGGGAACTGTACAGTACCCAGACCTCAAAGAACACATTACTTCGGCAACTAACATTACTGCCCTTCACTTGACTCCACCCATTCTCTGTTTTTGCTTTTAGATATGTCGTCACATCTTTAATATATAACACTCTATGAATTGTTGTCTTGCAGCATCAGCAGCAGTACCTCTCTCTCCTCACAGGCATATTAGTCACAGGATTAGATTGAATTTTCTAGTCAATTAATCTATCCCTCTGCTTTGTAAAAAAACCCCGAAGTTTTACCAAATGATCCCTTTCCTCAACTTACCTAAGAAAGTTAAGCTTCTTGTATTTCATCTCAGGAAATGCTGTCCCAGAACCTTCCTTTCATTTGCCATATTTGGATAAAGACAATACTGCACTGTGTGAGATCTTAATAGCAGCTGCCTTTAAACGAGTCCAGCTGGCTATTTGCTTAATTTACTTTTATAGCAACTACTTCTAGGTCCCAAGCAATCATAAAAAGCTGCAGTATGCTGGAAAAACAAAGTTTGCAGTTTGCACTCTGTCCTGTAGGCAGACAATTGTGATCCATTTTGTTGTTATAGGTTACTAAAAATTAACTGAACAACAGTATGAAACACTTCTACCTTGCAGTCTCTTCCATGCCTTTTGAATTTCTTGAATTCTTCTTCCAACAATATCTTCTGTCTCTTACATGTAGCAAAGATACAGGTATTTTCTGTTAACTACCGCTTTCTTGTGTTTTCTTTGCTTTCCCCCCATTCATAGACACAGAGGATTCATGAGGAAATAAATCCACAGCTTCAGCCCAGCTTGTTGGCTTTATTTAAAAAGAATTGACACAGGTGATTTTAGTAACAAAGTACACATCTTAACACATGGCCCAGGTGTCCTGGTACTTTGTCTCCCCATGTGTGACAACTCAAAATCAGCCCCTGCTTTATGCTGCCTCTGTGCCTTGATGACAACCCCTGTGTGACAAAATCCCCTGTTTGCCCCTAAAATCCCCCAAACATACTGCACCAGCAATTACTGTATGTTGTACTCTGAGGCTGCTAAATAACTAGTGGGATTCTACAAGTATGTTTCACACGACAGAGCACCAAAGAAAATCCACTACACAATTTGGTAAGGAGAACCCTCCCACATTAATTTAATTTTATTTAAAAGTTTCAGTTAAATATAGTTAGTCCTTTACAGGCAGCCACCATAGAAACATAGGTAGGGTTATGTAGCAAATCAGACACCCCAGAAAAAATAAAGCATTTTCTGTTCCTACAAGTTATTTTATACACTATTTTGAGTATTTAATCTTAAGCATATGGATGGAATATTTTATGGTGAGTACTAGACAGTTAAAAAATTTATAGGGTTTGGAAAAGCTAGCCCCTCAATTAATTTTTTTTTAATCAAAGTTATAAAAGTTGGCTGAGAAATACAAATGCAATCAGGATGTTACACAGAATAGCCATTTGTATTATTTCAATTATTCAATCAATCCACTACAACCAAAATCAGAAGATGTGCATTTTTACTTTTCGTATCAGGAGATACAGGTATTTTAAATTTGAAGAAGGTTGAGCTTGCCAAAAGCTACAAAGCATTTCTATGAACTGTAGCTTCTGCCCTGCCTCATCGGGCATGTGATGCTTCACAGGTGACAAACACTGACCTTGCCTCAGTTGGTTTGTCAAGGCATAGAATGACCTTAACACAAGACCTTCAACTCTGGAATTTACACTTTTTGTTTTCAGGTAGCCTCCTCGTGTTTGTTGACCTTCTGTGAGCATTGCAGAATCTGTTCGTTCACTTGACTTTTTCCCTCAATCAGGTTTAATTACAGAATAAAAATATAAGCTTGCAAAACTTAGGTGCTTAGGGGCATGGTTTAGTGTTTGATAGGAATGGTTGGACTCGATCCGGTGGGTCTCTTCCAACCTGGTTATTCTATGATTCTATGAAAATGTTGGGTTGCTTAAAAATAGGTCCTGTCCTTTCCCAAACTTCTTCTCTCCATATAGTCCTTAAAGCATGCTGCTTCCCAACCCCAACAGATAACCGACAAATGTTTATTCCATTCGCAGCCCATCTAGGCTTTTACAGACAGCAGTTCTTACAGGTGAATTTCTTATATTTGATGAACTTGATTCTGGATCAGCACAAAACAGATTAGCTAACCCCTCTGTGTGACACTTGCAAGATGCCTTCAATAAACCATTATTCTTAGGATCTTCCCACTCTTAGATGTTATGGTACTGAGTATCCTAAGAACTGCCAGCGGTGAAGAACGCTGTGAGCATTAGTGACTGCTGCAAGAAAGGAAAGAAAAACCGCCAAGTCGATGGTAATAAAAGCTACTAGTTGATTAGCCAACCTCTAAAACCAAAATTTGGAGCAAATATCAAGTATTAAGAAACATGGACTGCCTCTCTGCATACATAAACCTTAGTAAAGACAGAAACCAAAAAGGCCTGGACATCTCCTTTGCTATCATCACTTGTCCCAGTACTTCTCACCACAAGCCAGAAAGCCCAGGGAAGCTGTGGCTGCCATGTCCCTGTTCAAGGCCAGGTTGGATGGGGCCTTGGGCTGCCTGGTCTGGTGGGAGGTGTCACTGCCCATGGCAGGGGGCTTGGAACTGGATGATTTCTAAGGTCCCTTCCAACCAAAACCGTTCTGATTCTATGATGGAAACAGGAAGCAGGAGCAGTGGGCACTTCTGGAACAAAGTCACATCACACTCACATTTCTCTGTGTGCTTGCCAGTGCAGTTTTCCAGGGTATCTGTGTACTCTTACCTGGTACATGACAGACCATCCTGGGAATGTTCCTGGAGAAGTGGCACTTTCCCCCTGAGCAGCTAGACGGGGAGAAACACCTGATGTACTTCCACATGTTGTGGTCGAACTGAGGTTCAAACACTGACTTGAAATTGGTATTTGTTGTGTAACCTTTCTTATTCTCTTGCAGAATGTTTCTCTGCAGAGCAGGTTGGCTCTTCCACCGATCACCTGAAGCCAAATGCTGGTGGTGGAGTAAAGAACTTGAACTCACATAGACTGAAAGGCAGTGGAAACTTCAGGTACTGTTTTTCTTGTTCTTTTTACCTCTTCTGTATACAATTTGGAGAAGCCATAAGCACAGGAGGGTAGAAGCAAGCTCCCTACTTCTCCACTCCTAAGTAGTTACCTCGGGTGACCAATGCTGCTTCTGCGTGCTTTCCAGCTGCTTTTATTTCCTTGCAGTTTCTGCTCTGGAGCAGAGCTGCTCTTTGCCATGCATATCTGAGACACCTTTTATAGTAACAGATGATACTGAAGCAGGGGGATTAGTATTGGCAGTTGATGAGCCTGTGATATAACTTTTGTAATAAGGGACCATGAGTGACACAGGAACAAATCAGTCCTGAATAAAACTGAATTTCGTGCATCTCAGTAGAGGTGCTTTTGCAGGAACAAAGCAAGGCTCCTCCTTCCAGGCTGATCACTCAGCATACAATATGCACATTTCTGTGCATCTGTGCATGCATATATATGTGTATATACATAGTCTACCTAAGGTAAAAATATAGAACACAAAAAATAAAGATGTATTTATGTCTGTATCTCTTTCACAGAATCATAGAATCACCAGGTTGGAAGAGACCCACCGGATCATCGGGTACAACCATTCCTATCAATCACTAAACTATGCCCCTCAGCACCTCATCCACCCACACCTTAAACACCTCCAGGGAAGGCGACTCAGCCACCTCCCTGGGCAGCCTCTGCCAGTGCCTAATGACCCTTTCTGTGAAAATTTTTTTCCTAATGTCCAGCCTAAACCTCCCCTGGTGGAGCCTGAGGCCATTCCCTCTTGTCCTGTCCCCTGTCACTTGGGAGAAGAGGCCAGCACCCTCCTGTCCAAAACCTCCTTTCAGGTAGTTGTAGAGAGCAATGAGGTCTCCCCTCAGCCTCCTCTTCTCCAGGATAAGCAACCCCAGTTCCCTCAGCCGCTCCTCGTAAGACTTGTTCTCCAGCCCCTTCACCAGCTTCGTTGCTCTTCTCTGGACTCGCTCCAGAGCCTCAACATCCTTCTTGTGGTGAGAGGCCCAGAACTGAACACACGATTCAAGGAGCGGTCTCACCAATGCAGAGTATCTGTCTTACAACACATACTAAACAGAATCAAAGTTCTGAAAAACCTCAACTACTTAACAGTGCTAGTTTGCCATGTTAAATCTAGTTCGACTTAGGTTAATGGTAAAAATAGTGGTTATTTATAAAATTCCTTTTACCCTGGCTAAAAAGGAGAATTCTAGTTCTTCTTTAAATGCTGTGATATTCATTGAAAATCAGAAACTTTTTAAAAGGGATGGAAGAATGATATTTATCTCCTGACTGTCATTGCTAAATGAGTGTGCTTCACCCCATCTGGCCACTCTCCTGATTTTATCTGGAACATCATCACTGTTCAGGTGGTGGTTGATCACACTGTGCTCTGTAACAGATGGATTACGGCCCTCTGCCATCTACTGAACTATGCCAAGTTTATTCACTGTTTACTTACCGTTTCATAAGCCCTCTATTATTACATACAGATTTCAGGTTTGATGCCTCTGTTTTCCGTGCTTCCAGTACAGACTGTCCTTGGAGATCACCTGCTGAGTTATCTGCACGTGTTTATTGTAGTAAAGACTCTATCCTTTGGGTTTTTGCACAGGATAAAACAATGCTTCAGTGCTGTAAGAAGCAGCTTTTAAAGAGAACACTCCTGTGCTGGGAACACAGTCATCCCTGAGCAAAAAGCTGATGAAGAACATGTGCTGACTGGGAACGCCACAAGCAACACATCTGCCAAATGCTACCTGCCAAAGCTTGAGTGTTTCATGTGAAAGGAACTAGGCACCTCACACTCCATGGCAGGTGAGTAGAGGCTCAAACTGCTGTATTACACACTACCAAAAGAGGAACCTGAGCTGTCAAAGGTGCAGTTGGGTTTCAGCCAGGGCACTGTGTCATCACAGCTCAAGTCCAGGTAAAGGGAATAAAGGCAATGAAGGTACATTTAAAAGGAATTATTTATTTCCTTTCTACTTACAAGATTTCTCCCCAATGACTACCTCTGCATCTTCATAGCTTTTAGAGATTATGAAATAGAGATATGAAATACTTTCCAGAATTTTCTTCAGCTTTCTTAGGCATCTCAACAAATGATTACATTAATGTACTCCATGAGGTAGTAAAAGCAAACAAAAAAAGAAAGAAATACACCCTCTTAGAGATACCTGAAATACGGCTTGTGCTTTTTTGTAATTAAAAATGCCCCACACTCTGGTATAACATAAGATGTGTCTTACGACCTTTATTTTTCAACTTGAGAAAACACTTTGCATGTTGATTTCCAGAAGGATGTGCAGATCTTCCTGAAAGGATTCAAAATAACCTTACTTCAGCTGAAAAGGCAAGGGGGAAAAAATGATACAGCTTTCTTTTTTGGCACTCTCTCCCTCACTTCTCAGCATTATAACCTGAATTGGCAGCCTCAGACTGCTAAGGAGAAGAGCGCAGAGCCAAAAACAGGGATGTGAGGATCCCACGCATAGAACGCAAGAGCTTGGAAGGAAGATGGTGTCAGGTAGGTTCATAATCAAACTCTAACTGTATCTCTTTCAGCTCCCTAATGTCACTATGCTTTGCTTGCAAGCAACGTGATCAAATCCAATGAAGATGGGAATAACATTCACTTTGTTTCAAACTGTGGGGAAAAATACCAAACTATACAACAAACAAGGACAGGAAAAAGCCTCCTCCCCTCACATTACAAAGATTCTTTAGATTACTTACTGCCAACAGTTTTACTTTTGCTGACATTGTTTGGCAGAAGCAGCGTACTGAGGTTTATAACCAACTTTGCAGCTGTGTTCATAAAATCCAGGAAAATGGGTTTTTTCTACAATAACTCTTTAGTCTGAAGCTGCAGGTTATCTAGTTACTTGTCTCCTCTATTGCGACTGTATGAGAGCTGAGGGTTAAGTTAGGATTCCAGTACAAATGGTATCCCAAGGAGGATTGCACACTTGAGAAAAAGGGAATGCAAGTGCCTGCTGCACTGGTATTTCACAGCAGAGGGCACTATGAACAGGTTTTGCAGTAAAGATTCTAAGGATGAAGACTCATTTTTCTCTCAACATTTCTATTTATCAGAGTGGAGGGGAGTGTGGCTATCTAAATGTGGCTGTTTGGTTCCTGAGCATGGTATAGTAAAGAACATGTTTTATTTTTACTGTTCACTTATACATGCAGAACATAGTTCTTCAAACTGTATTTACTGTGGTTTGGCTGCAAAATAACTACATAATGGACAGGTAATGCCATATAGTAAACTACTCTTTCTTAATGGCTGTCAGGTGTCTTTTGCTTTTCCTCTGCAGTTACAAACAGAACCTTCTGCCAATCACATTTTGATGCCTCAGCCCTTAATAGACTGGTAAAGCCTGCAAACAGAGAAATGAAGAGTAGTGGCACACTACAAACCCATGATGGAAAAGCAAACAGACCACAGAGGTCCAGATTTAATCCCCTCCTCATCTGATTTCCAGTAGTAGTCACCTGGCATCACTTTCATTCTCATCCAGTGTTACTCATTATGCCATGGGTATCTATTATTATTCTCATTAACTGTTTATTAGAAGCTGTAACAATTAATCTGCAGAATTAACCAATAGGTGGCCATATTCAACAAGTTTAGATGCATTTTCTGCTGCACACCCTTGACAGGGACTAGTGTTAGCCACATTGGCTTTAATTGCTGCTTAAATGCAGTCAAGCATCGTTCTCTATTTTGGAAAAGTTTTTGAAAGAACAATTTTTTTTATTGATTTCAGGTAACACTCACACTACCTGTCTATTATACTAGTCACCAAACAGTGTCAGGACTGCAAATGTTCAGAGGTGCTAACTTTTGTCTTCTTAGCAGGACCCAAATTAGAATCATAGAATTCAGTGACAATATGAGAGATGACATTTAAAAACTGAATTTAAGTTCTCCAACAGCTAGATACCCAAGACCCTCTGTTCTTGCAGCCATTCGATTGGTTTCTCATGATATGACATTCATGTAAATCTCCTCCTAACTGGTGCAACTCAGAAATATAGCAAGGAGAAGATGTATACAACTGCCTCTACCTGTTTCTGGATAGTACACAGCAGCAAGAGGTACTGATTTCATTTCATCACTAAAATCTCTTCCTACAAGTTATACACAAGCTGAAACTTCTTCTGCCGATGAACCTTGGGATTTGCCCTCATTTAACATATGTCCCTCACTCTTTGCAGGCTAAATCAGGTTTTCTCAGACTTTTTCAGCTACCAAAGCCCACTTTTGAACCCCCTACCCAGTCAGGGTAAGCCTGGCACTGCCATGAAATACCATCATCGCCTCTCTTGTCTGTTCTCAAGCACACACAGGTAACAGAAATCAGTCCCAGAGTACATTATCATTTTAACAGAGCTATTGATGCCACCACTAGAAGCATTTACTATTGTTTGTAACTACTGAAGGAGTGGGTGAAGAGTAATCTTAGATAAGAACAAGGAGAAAGAAGAAACATCCAAAGCAACAGTTGCTGCTTTCCAAAGGGATGCCTCTTTGCTAAAGAGCGGATGTGCTTCTATTCTCTTAGCTGCAGACGGAACAAAGCCAAACCAGTCTAACATAATCCTAAGCCTACCCTGGTAATACACAGCTTTTTTTTTTTAAAAAAAAATGTTTTCCAGAAGGGGAGAAAGGATGTCTTTTGCTCTCAGCGCTGAGAAACAGAGGCCCAGCACAAGCAGACACACTTACAGGGAAGAACTGCACCTGAGAAAGTACTATGGAAACAAGAGACAACCCTGCCTTCATACTCTGTCAGAAATTTCACCTCTGGGGCTCTGCCACAGCTACCCCCAAACAACAGATATCCCCTTTCCTGCAGAGGCCTTCCTATTTAGAGCAGGTGAACCATCTCTCAGTCACCTTTCAACACAGAAATATGTAATCTTAGCACTTATATTATAAAGATACTTATTCAGACTCCCTATTAAAATAATATTTTGCTCATTATATTCAGTCCTCAAGTGATTCATCTAAACCATGCTGCATGTGTACGTGAGAAAACAAGGAGAGAGGCAACACTTTTTGCGTCGGATTCATTCTTTTGCGTGATACAGTCAGGCCTGCACAAAAAGCTTTTATGTGCAGACTTGAATCTACAGTCTCAGAAGATGAACTGGGGTAAGAGCAGGGGCACACACACACATTATCTGCAGAGGTGCAAGCCCTAGGCACTGGGAAAAAAAAAAAGTAGAACCTGGATTTTAAAAATCTGGCCTGCAGAGTGACTGCAGATGTCTTCTTCAAAGCAAGCCAGAATTTGCTTCCATAGCTCTCCGTATTAGCAGAGAAGCATTCACAAATTGTAGTATCCAATGGGGAGGGCAGGGACAGGGATGAGATGGGGTGACACCAAACAAACATTAAAACCACCATGTAAACCTCAAGCCATTGAAGCCAACAATGACAAAAATGTACCTGGCCCTTTTTCAGGTCTTGCGAGCAAACTGCGAAAGCAGAAGAAATAGGGTTTATCTTTTTTAAACACAGCTCTGTCAATTCCTTCTCACAAAACCAGAGAAAGTTGATAAACTGACTCTACTTCTATTTATTTCCAGAGTAAGATTACTCAGTACAGATAGACTCATTCAAAACATCTGGCTGTTTGTGGGGGAAGGAGAGAAATCTTGTTAGCACAGCTTTAAGGAAAGAACAGCTTCGCTCAGAGCAGAGCTTGAGCTCCTGCCCTCGCTTCAGATCATGTCTGCTCTACTAGCAACGACTAACTCAGTCCCCATTTCCCACTGCAGGAGAGGACTATCTTAAGACCTGTGGGACAACCTATTTGTGAGTGGACGGCAGAAAGCTGGTCACCTGGAGTGATCATTACTCAGGTCCACTTGCCAGCTGAGACCACAGATGCAGAAACTCATTTGTACAAAGTGATTTAAGTGAGTATCATTTACTCAGAAATGTAATTGCATATGGTCTACCTAGACTTTAGTAAAGCCTTTGACACCATTTGCCTGGAAATTCTCCTGGAAAAACTGTCCAAGCCTGCTCATGGCTGGACAGGCTGTGGTAAATGGGAGCAGAGCTGCGAGCAGGAGAGGAGCTGGCAGCACTTTGAAACTTCCCTTGTGTCTCAGGTGTAAATGCTACAAACCAAACTGGAAAACAAGTGAACTGGAAACCAAACAGCAGGGTTGAGTGACCACACACCGATTGAGCTATGGTAATGACTTGTTGAATGAGCCAGATACTTGACCAAATGCTTCTGGGCCATACTCAGATTGCCTTAATTCTAAATAAAGCTCTTCCTTGAGAGTTTCTTATCAACTGTCTCTCAGCATCACTGTTAGCTGATCCTAAAAAACTCAATTACATCTCAGGGGCCTAAGAGGCTCCCTACTGAACAGAATCAAAACAAAAGCAACCATGTTAAAATAATCTTTCAACAGCACGGTTACGCTTCCTGCATGAAGCTGACGGGCTACTGAGCAAACATTGTTAGAGTCAGAAAGGCCGTAGTTTGCAGGGATAGTTACAATCAATTGCATCTTCTTAGTCATTTCCCTTCCCAAAGCATCTGTTACCATATTTGCTAGATGTCTGAAAACAAAGCTCCCTCAGGGCACTTCACCCCCTGTAGTAGTAAAGGAAGAACACGGTTATGCTCAATGTGTGAATCTCAGGATCAGAATTAAAATAATTTATGTTGGGAGGTGTCTCAGATACGCAGTAACCTGTCGATTCAGCCTAAACTTTGCCATTCCCCAATACCGATGTTGCCCAAAAAAGTTTTCCTCCTAAGCTTAAGTTGTGCACATATCCTCTGACACCTTCTGTATTGGGTTTGTGCAACACGATTTAGGTAGCAAGGGGCTACGAGGTGGCTTCTGTGAAAAGCTGCTAGAAGCTTCCCCCATGTCTGACAGGGCCAATGCCAGCCAGCTCTGGGAGGGACCTGCTGCCAGCCAAGGCCGAGCCAGTCAGCGATGGTGATGGCGCCTCTGGGATGGTGTATTTAAGAAGTGGGGAAAAAAACACCTGCACAACAGCAATTTCAGCTGGAGAGAGGAGTGGGACTATGAGAGAAACAACCCTGCAGACACTGAGGTAGGTCAGTGAAGAAGGAGGGAGAGCAGGTGCTCCAGTCACCAGAGCAGACATTCCTCTGCAGCCCATGGTGAAGACCATGGTGATGCAGGCTGTCCCCTCGCAGATCATGAAGATCCACTATTGAGCCAATATTCACTTGCAGCCTGCAGAGAACCCCATGCCAGAGGAGGTGTATGTCCAAAGGAGGCTGTGACCCCGTGGGAAACCTGCACTGGAGCAGATTCCTGGCAGAACCCGTGGACCCATGGAGAGAATAGCCCGCGCTGGAGCAGGTTTGCTGGCAGGACTTGTGACCCCATGGGGATCCCATGCTGGAGCAGTGTGTTCCTGAAGGACTGGCCCCTGTGGAAGGGACACATGCTGGAGCAGTTAATGAAAAACTGCAGAACATGGGAAGGACTTATATTGGAGAACTTCACAGAGGACTGTTTCACATGGAAGGATCACACTGGAGCAGGCGAAGAGTGTGAGGAGCCCTACCCCTGAGGAGGAAGGAGCAGCAGAGACAAGGTGTGATGAAACGACCACAACTCCCATTCCTCACCCCTCGGTGCCACTTGGGGGAAGGAGGTTCAGAAACTGGGAGTCAAGTTGAATGTGCGAAGAAGGGCAGGGAACACAGAATCATTCAGGTTGGTAAAGACCTTGAAGATCACCAAGTCCAACCACAAACATAACACTGCCAACTCCACCACTAAACCACGTCCCTAAGCACCCCATCCACCTATCTTTTAAATACCTCAAATACTGGTGGCTCAACCAGTTCCCTAGGCAGCCTGTCCCAATCCTTGACAACCCTTTCAGTGAAGTGACATTTCATAATATCTAGCTTAAAACTCCTCTGGTGCAACTTGAAGCCATTTCTTCTCATCTCGTTACTTGGGAGAAGAGACCAACACCCACCTTGCTACAACCTCCTTTCATGTAATGGTAAAGAGCATTCCCTCAGCCTCTTTTTCTTCAGACTAAACAACTCCCGATCCCTCAGCCGTTTGTCAGGAGACTTGTTCTCCAGCCCCTTCACCAGCTTCATTTCCCTTTTTAGGAAACATTCAAGCAACTCAGTGTGTTTCCTTTAGCGAGAGGCCCAAAACTGAACAAAGTATTGGAGTTGCCGCCTGGCCAGCACTGATTACAGGGGAACAATAATTTCCCTGGTCCTGCTGGCCACACCATTTGTGATACAAGCCAGGATGCTGTTGGCCTTCTTGGCCACCTGGGCACACTGCTGGTTCATGTTCAGTCAACTGTCCAACACCTCCAGGTTCTTTTCCGCTGAGCAACTTTCCAGTCACTCTCCCCCAAGCCTGTAGCATTGCATGGGATTGTTGTGACCAAGTGCAGGACCCTGCACTTGGCCTTGTAAAGCCCCATACGGCTGGCCTTGACCATTGATCCAGCCTGTCCAGATTCCCTCTGCAGAGCTTTCCTTCCTTCAAGCAGATCAACACTCCCACGCTACTTGGTGTCATCTGCAAACTTACTGAGGCGGAACTCAATCCCCCCATCCAGATCATTGATAAAGAGATTAAACAGAACTGGCCCCATCACTGATACGTGGGGAACAGCACTTATGACCAGCCACCAACTAGATTTAATTCCATTCACCACAACTCTTTGGGCCCTGTCATCCAGCCAGTTTTTTACCCAGCAAAGAGTATTCCCGTCCAAGTCATGAGCTGCCGTTTTTTCCAGGAGAATGCTGTGGGAAATGGTGTCAAAGGCTTTACTAAAGTCCAAGTAAACAACACCCACAGGCTTACCTTCATCTGCTAAGCACGTCACCTTGTCATAGAAGATCAGGTTACTTTGGCAGGACCTACCTTTCCTAAACCCATGCTGACTGGGCTTGATGACCAGGTTGTTCTGTACGTGCTGTGTGATGGCACTGAAGATGATCTGCTCCATAACCTTCTCTAGGTCAGGGGACAGGTCTGTAGTTCTCTGGATCCTCCTTCTGCCCCTTCTCGTAGATGGGCTTCACATTTGCTAAAACCTCCAGTCAACTGGGACCTCTCTAGCTAGCTGGGGTAGCTGACAGATGATGCAGAGTGGGTTGGTAAGCACTTCTCCCAGTTCCTTCAGTACTCTTGGGTAGATTCCTCTAGCCTCACAGATTTGTGCATGTGTGGGTGGAGAAACAGGTCATCAACCATTTTCTGGGTGCCCAGAGAACAACCGGTCTTACTATTAAAGACTGAGGCAGAGGCGGCATTAAGTACCTCAGCCTTTTCCTTGTCCTTTGTCACTATGTTTCCCTCCACATCCAATAAAGGCTGGAAATTCTCCTTAGCCCTCCTTTGGCTGCCAACATATTTATAGAAAAAAATTTAATTGTCCTTTACTTCAGTAGCCACTTCAAGGTCATGATGGGCTTTGGCCCTTCTAATTTTCTCTGCAAGGAACCACACAACATCCTTATAGTCGTCCTGAGTTGCCTGCCCCTTCTTCCAAAGGCTATAATGCTCCTGATTTTCCGAGTTCACAACAGAGCTCTCTGTTCAGCAACGCTGGTCTTCTCCCCCACTTTGCAGCACATAGAGACAGCCTGCTCCTGCACCCTTATGACTCTCCCAGAAGCACATCCAGCCTTTCTGGACTCCTTTGCCGTTCAGGACAGCCTCCCAGGGCACTCTTGTTGATCAATCTCCTGAACGTGCCAAAGTCTGCTCTCTGGAAGCACAGGGTGGCAGTTGGGGAAAGAGTTTTAAGATTTAGTTGTTATTACTCTATTTGATTGGTAACAAATTTCCCCAAGTTGAGTCTATTTTGCCCATGATGGTAATGGGTGAGCGATCTCTCTGTGCTTACCTTGACACACGAGCTTTTTGTCATATTAGCTCTCCCCTGTCCAGTTGAGGAGGGGAGTGATAGAGCAACCTTGGTGGACACCTGGAGTCCAGATGGGGTCAACCCACTGCACCTTCCTCAATCCCACCTGTCTGCTTTATCAGTGACCTGGATTCACTAGCAGGAGAAGCTGAAGCAGATTCTGTGCAGCGGAGATGGAGAAACTCTTCAGCCTACTCCAGCAAGGCAGTTGCGTTTCAGTGTCATCCAATAAAATCAGATGCCATATCTTCTGGACTATCACTTGTCCCTATCCCCAACAGCTGAGAGTCTGCAGTCTTTCAGATCTGTCTGCTACTACTGAGAAGGTTTGGCTAGTACACCAATTTAAATGGTCATGCATTCATGTCGAACATTTCTAAATGCTTCATGAAGTGCTCAGGTTACAAACCCATGTTCCTCTGCCAGTGTTTATTTCTACCCTTCTTCAGAAAGGTTATCTGGTCACTGCAGATCTGGCCCATTCAATAAATATGTTAAATTTTTGCATTGTGCAGTGAACACAAAAATAAGTATGAGTTATAGACTTTATCACAATAACTGAATATGGGCACGTTTTCAGAGCTTTCAATAAAAAACCAAAGGGCTGAGCTCAAGTAGCTGTGCCACCATTTAAAACATTTCAATAAGCTGTTAAGAAAAAGAATAAAATGCATAAAAAGAACAACATTGTTAGCAGCTTTATTCTATAACTTATTCACTCTGGGTAAGTAAAGAAACATTTTTAGTTCTATTTGTCAATGGCAGGAAGCCACAAGAAACACACTAACAGTGACTTCCAAAGAAAATAAATCATGAAACACATCTCAACTGCACAATTTAATCAGGGTGAACTGTCTTCCCCAACCCACCCTCTACCAGTTTTATATTAAATGACAAGAAAAAACATGTAACATATATTCCCTGCACCAAGATAAGAAGAGATTAAAAATACTGAAAAGCTGAATTCCAGGGGCAGGATGTCTGGAGGCCACTCGCTACAATTAAACAAACTTGAGAGACACACTCAGACTCCCATGATTTCAAACAAATCCCACAGATTTCTCATCACTTGACTGTTTTCAAAGTTGCCCATTGCTGCAGAGGTAGGAGGTTTGACTTGGGAAGTCTGTGCCCTTCTTCCTAGATACCTCTAGGGACACAGGAAACAAAAAGACATTAGAGTACGTATTTCTGGATTCGAGTGAAATACAGACACAATCCATACTTTTAACAGAAGAAGATTTTCTATGGTTATTTTAAAAGTATGCAGAGAAGTACACTGAGTGTCTAAAGTCATAACCAGGGACTCATCACCATCTGAAAGCAATAACAACAAAGGGAGGAGTACAAATGCATACAAGCTAAGTCATTCTTGGATCAGGCCTCTGATTCCAGCTCAGCAAAGATGAACAGTTGTCAATGACATGTTCTTAGGCTCTTCAGCCGACCTGTGTGAAAGCTGCATTTATTCAGAAGCTGCAGCTACCTAACTAGCCCCTGCACAAGAAAGGGATGGAACAGGCTCACAGGAGTTAAATGAAGCCATACTTTCAAGAAGTTCATTTCAATACTCTGCAAAAGCATTTAAGATAGAAGTAAGTGGAATCGGAACTTATAGCTAAGACTGTGACTATGACTGTTTTTATTTTTAAAGAAAAATACTTGACAATTCAATACATACAGAATTACCTGATAGAACAGATACGTGGCTTGCAAGAAAGAGTTCTTGTGTCTTCTGCTATTGTTCTGAGACCATGTGATAGATTTTGCTAAGAGTATCAACAAGTAACCAAAGGCGATTGTGTCACCTCAACTCAACATGCTCTGCCTACCAACCAAGACACACAATTTGCAATTGCGCAGACATTCATCCCACTCAAACTGAATTATAAAGCACTGGCTTAACTCAACACTTGTATTTCATCTACCGACCCCAGCTAATCAAACATGGTCTATCAATCAATATGGGTCAGCTGACAAAGGCAGTTCAGTTGCTTGTGATTGTCTGTCAACATGCTCAGGAACATCAGAATTTTTGGTTGTTCATTTTGAGTTTTCATGCTCACTTTGCAACAGGCACTAGTGGTACAGGTTTTAAGGTCACAGGAACACTTGTCACATTCACTGCTTTAAAGAAAACTTAGAGCAGAAATGGAGAAGAAAGCACACATTAAAAGAGTAATAACCAATCCTCTTCGGTAATACGCCCAACCTAGTAAGTATAAAAAAACAGTATTTTAAAATTAATAAAATTAAATAGCTTCCTTAGGAAACAAAACAAATTCAGCATTTGCCATTATTTTTTTTTTTTTTTAAAAAAAACAACAAACAAGCTATAAATATTGTCAGGATAAAAAACTGCATTTGTCTTTATCCTTCATGTCCAGAAACAGCTCTGGGCCACCTTTGGAACTACTGAGCACTGAGACAAGTCAGTATCATAAGGGCAGCAGATGGTCTTTGGAGTGTAACTGCTTCATGTCCCAGCTTTATCCCATGAACTGCAAGTCTCACTTTTCCTACTGCCTCATTCTGAAGCCTAGTTGCTGTCCGAGTCATTGTCTTCATCATCTTTTCCAGACAGACCATGTTTGCATGAATCATTGGCTTCTCCCAAAGGAACAGCCCCTTTCCGCTGTGGCAAGACACTGAAAAAGGCCTCCTTCCAGTCTCTCTTCTCCAAGTATGCAAGGATGATCTCAAACACTGCAATGTCAAGAAAGATCATCAGCTTTTTTACAGGGAGATGAATGAACTGTTGATAGGAACACACTCCCAAATCCGTTCTTACAGAGGTTTACATGCATCCATCCTTACAGAGGTTTACACGCATTTGGTTGTAGCATCTTCAGAGAAAAGCTCATGAAGTACAAGCAGAAGCAGACAAGGCAATTCTGCTACTGTTGCAGTCTAAAGGCAAGCATATTACGAATCTCTAGTTGTATGATAGTTACTACAACACAACTTTTCTACAGTGGCTCAAGTTTGAATTAATTTCTTCCATGGACAGTGAGAAGTGTCTACCCAGTACTTCAGGTCTCACCTGTGCCTTCTATACAGGTACTAATGCCTTCCCATGCTTGACAGGTATACTGCTGTGGAAGCACTTTAACAATGACTTCCCCTCCCCTAACATATGGACAGCCTGAAGTCTTCCTAAAACCTGCTATAATTACTTTCTCTTTCATTTCCATCTGAGCTTATGGCAAAAATCCTTATTAGTCCTCAATTCTGTGACCCTTTATTGTTGTTTGTGATGCACTAACCATACAGTCACCCTACTCCTGTTTCAGCTCTCAAAACTTACCCTGACTGACAATAGCTCCAAAATGCATTATATGCCAAATTCATTGGCAAATTCTTATTTAGAAAAATCCCAGGTTATCCAAAAACCCTTCCAACACAGTCTGTGGCTCAGAAGCAGCTGGGTAGGCAGGAGGAGGCCCTATGCCTGGTAAGACAGACTTGGATGACAAATCTGGGACAGAGGAGTGGCTCCTCAAACTTGGGGCTATAGGAATAGTGCTAACACTGCCGGAGAATGCCGACTTCAAAGAATGCACCCAGCACAAGCGTTCTCAATGCCAAGCAACACCATATGAGAAAGGATCAAAGGAGCTGTGGAGGCAAAAAAAGCCTCACAGAGAGTTAGGCAGACGTTCAGAAAGGGAGGAGCAGCACGAATCACATACTCACTAAGAGTCAAGTTACAGAGAAGTGTCACATTTACTACAGGTTTCCTTGATCCAGGTTTACTGGACAGCCAGCTGCTCTCTGCGACACTGATATTGAAGAGTTGGCCATTTAACTAAGCAAGTTATTCACCTGAAACATACTGTGAAGGTAGGAGCTCTCAAAAACCATGTTAATACCACTCTAAGTTACTGCAGAAAGCATCTATGGTAAAAATGCTGGCTTAAGAGACAAGAATAGTACATGGAACACATTTCTTCTCGTTTGTTTTGAAACTTCCTTTATCTGCATACTAGGAACAGAACTGATGGAAAAAGAGTGACTTCCACAGGAAAACACAGGCTTCTATGATGGACTGCAAAAGCAACAAAGCTATCATGCAAGGGCAGAAAAAGGCAGTGGGAACAGTTGGTAGATGTTATTGTAGACTGGAATAGAGCAATATGGTCCCTGTAATACACACTACAAATTATTAGCCTTGGGATACAAGCCTGAACAGAAGGCAAAAAAGCTCTCTCAGCTACACTTACATTTGTGTTTTGCAATATAGTTTTACACAGATCTCAAATCTTCAAGGTTTTAAAATTCCAGATAGAGTTAAAAAAACTGCCTCATCCTACACCTTGTCAGTTTTCAGCATCAAATATTTCACAATGTTCTGGTTTGAGATAAAGCAGAATTAATTTTCTAACTTTTCAGCTAAGGTCTGTCTAAGCACCTTCACTCTCTGAAAGTTAACTTTATGTTTTTTCAGGTAGTGTCTGTCTCTATTAGCGATAACATTTAAAATTTGTGATTACCAACAAAGTAATGGAGCATTGGATTGCAGAAAGGACCTATTTCCATGGATACCAAGCCCATAATCAAGTTGGTGGAATGCCCTGCGTCAGAGGGGCAAAAAAGAGCTGCACCTGCAGGAAAGGGCAGACAGGACAGGTGATGCCAAGCTGACCAGAGTATTCCATTCCATATATATCACACTATGTATAAAACGAATGGATCATGAGGATCAGGCCCTCTTATTTGATGGCTGGCATCTAATATGGACCTTGTCTGCCCTTCTGCCTCTCAATCCTGGATTCATGCATTCCTGAATTCAGTTCTTGAGTCCAGCTCCTGTCTGCTACACAGTCCAGCCTGGGACCCTTTCCCCTGTGCTTGTTCTGCAGCATCACTGGTGACATATTCTTCGGGGGGGTGTTTGATTTTGTATATTTGTATATATTTTATTATTTTCATTTTATATTTTAGTATTTTAATTGTTATTCTTATTGTTTCATTAAAGTTGGTTTATTTTCAGCTTCCAAACCAAAAGTATCTCTTTGATTTCTCCTTCCCCTTTCCCCAGGGGAGCGGGAAGGACTGGGATGACAACTGCTCATGTTTGGCTGCTCACCTCGCCAGGGTGGGGGCTAAACTGTGGCAGACATACATGTGTGTTCTCATACATGTGTCATTTAACAGGGAAAAAATACATGGGTACATGAAAAGGATTATAAATAAGTAAGTAAAAAGCAGCAAGTGAATTCAGCTGTTAACGACGCCATCAACCTCTCACCAACAGAGGGCACATTTAATTAAAGTGCTTCAAAGGCTGACAAGGCAGTTCAGTAAGAGATTCTTCTACAGGGCTTTCCAAATTCACGCCTATCTAAAGTAGTTCCACAAGGACTGGGCAGTTCCCACAGTCTCATCTGGTGAGCTAATACGATAGTCTGCCAGCTTCAGCTTCTGCACTGAAGGTGGGAACCCAGAGGCCAGAAGAACCAAATCAAAACAGAAAGGGTAAGCAATTACACACTTAGACAAAGCAGGAAGGTGGATTTATTCACAGCAAAATACAAATATCCTTTTCTCACCTACACAAAATTTACAACATATAATTTGAGAGGCAGCTTGATTCTGTCCACCTTACTCATACCAGGTCGCACCTCCCATGAAAACTGTCTTTTCGGATTTAGGTTGTAAACTATTAGGGTCGGAATATACACTAGGGTCTAAAATTACAACTGTTAAAGGTACCTCTGCTTTTGGTGGTGGTGGAGGTTTTATTTTCCTGCCCAAAAACCTTAGGCAAAATACTGCTATCGTATAATGTCTACCTTGAAAAGGATCTGTGTTAAAAGGCTTTCAGCTGTAATTTGAAAAAGTTTTAGAAGGGCAAGGGAAGACAAGGTCACACAAAATAAAATTTTGCCAACTAACTGCAATGGAATCAGAGCCTAAAAGTCTGGCACATTAATCATGCACAAGACTATAAAGCAAAAAAATGAAAGCAGTCCAATTCATACGCAGTGCTAAGCATGTAGCAGACAACCTACAGAAATGTTGACACTAGAGGTCAGTATAAGATTACTGCAGGAAAACTCCATTAGAAAGCCACAGCTATCATAACTTTTGATGAAACTCCTATTCTTGTCCAAGTAAAGGAACACATAAAGATCAAATTTTACAAACATGTCAAATCCTACACATGTGGAGTTTGACACTTTTAATTTCCAGTGATGTACTAGATTCTCTGCCATGTTTAAGTAATCTTTAATTATCATGCAAACACACACCTCACCAATCCATGGCATTATAAGAGAATAAAGTTATCATCAAACAACGCATTACATAATAAAATAAACTTGAAATGAAGCAAGGTAAGATAAAACAAAAGAATGCAAAGTGAGGCAAAATAAAGACTTGGACACTGTGTCAAAAATTTCTATAAAGGTATGAGTATGTTCCATTTTGCACATATATTGGTTTAATGACACTGAAAGATTAATAATTGAAAGTTTAAAAGGAGTGGGATTCAAGACTTGGTTAAGTGATTGCATACTTTGGTCAGAGCCAGGAAACCAGGCAAAAATACAGTTATGAAAGCTCAGCAGATGGAGTACTGCTGACATTAAATGAGATGAACCTACAGGTACCTCAGCACTTGCTGTTGGAACAAAGGTGTCCTAAGAGCTGAAAACATCGCATACATTTATCCGCCCCAAGGAGGGATGCAAGGGCGTTTTCCAGCATGGGACAGTTTCCAACATTTTACTTACACAATAAGCCTGGAAACAAGACCAGGGTGGCAAGAATGCAAAAATTACAAGCCAACAGAATAGGAGGTGCACTTCTAAGTAGCCAAGACACTGTCCTTTACATTTAACTATATCTAAAATACTTAAAAGTCAGGGCAATTATTGTATCACAAAAGCAACCAGATTTAAGAAATACCAACATAATAAAATAACAATTAGGCATCTGCACTACGATGGACATTTTGAGGGTTCCTGTTCTGAATACCGCAGGTATATTCTATAGTAATGTCATTGTTTTGTGATTTAAAACTTACCATGATTCACAGCTAACACTTTCCGACTGTTCATCTTGACAAAGTTTCCAAGCGGGAGCTGTGCATGACTAATTCCCTGCTCTACAGCCTTTTTGTAAGTAATTCCCTGTGGGAAAGATATCAAAACAACTGGACTGAGAATCACCATTTCAGATCAGCCTGTACAGATGATTACTACAAGTACCAATTTCTGGCAAGAGCTTTTCCAGTGCTGCCATGATCTTGCTTTAGAAGATACTTACAAAAAGAAACTTACCCCAGTTAGACAGTACCTGCTTTAAGGGCTACTTCTGGAAAACTTACCTACTTTGAATATATGTCACCCTGTGATCTATGGTCAAAAGGATTGTAAGTAAAACTTGTTCATACAGCTGCAGCTCTAGAACTTGTCAGCCATGGCCTGGTTTAAAGGCCAGTTTATGCTTAAGTACAGTTACTCAGAAATTTTTTGAGAGGAAGAGTAAAGGATAAAGAAATTTTGTCTGTTTTTGTAAACCTGGCAACTCCTGTGCCTAAGATGAGAAAAAAAAAACCCTTTAAAATTGTACAAATACTTTATACCATAATGACTACATGAAGTATTTGATTTAGCTCCCTCTTAGCCTTTACCTGTGGACTAACTGCTGAAGTATCATTTGATAAGGCTTAAAATCCACCCCATTTCTTAACGTCTTTTTTTTTCCAAGTGCTTTAATTTCCCAGCTGAATTCTTTATGACATTCCAGGTCCACACAGCACAATCCCACATACAGGTATAGAATCAGATCCCTGAGGCACGTGTGTTACTGAGACAAGTTCTCCTGACAAACTTGTTAAAAAAGGACATCCAAGATTCAAGCACTTCATCTATATTTGGACATGTGAACATACAAATGCATACACTCACAGAAGTGCATGAACAGAAACCAGACCCTTCTGTCTGAAAATACAGCTCTCAGTAAGCTCAGCAGTGTTATTAATTTCATTCCTATATTTAAAATAAAAAAGATAAAATCCAATAAAACTCAGCACATCTCCACTCCAGAACACAAGCCACTGATACCATGACAAGGTTCTTCTCCCCATTTCTTCAAAATATTTTGAAGTAAGTATTTTTTGAAGTTTTCTTGATATTTGTTTTTGTTAGTTTATACATGAATAACATTAATGTCAAATAAAGTGCCAAAAAGCCCCCAAACTCAAGAGCTGTAAAGAAATGTACCCACACTTTACCTTGTGGTGATTGTGATCCACCAGTCCTCCAATCACATAGGCTTTTTTCTCATCAAGCTCACTGAGAATTTCTGGGGAATCTGAGGTAAGATATACTAGGTCTTCTTTCTTGATTAGCTCAGTATAGTGCTCTGTTCTAATTTGGATATCCTCAAAAAAAAAAGATAAGTAAAAGAAGTTATATTCAACTGATGAATTGCTGGGTGAGCTTTACAGACCTAAGATGGAACCAGCAAAAATAAATCCAACAGGATGCAGTCATTCCACATCCCTCATTCATGTTTTGTTTCATTAACGCAGTGCAGATTGACTTCTGTATAAATAATCCACAGTCCCTACAGCACTGACTTGTAAAAATCCTCAGGGAATTTTCTGAAACCCCAAAAGAACTTTAGAAATCCTTAAGTTCTTGCAGTTCCCTTCAAATGTTACCATATTTCTCCTAGGGATGCAAATAAATTTCAAGTCCATCTTTCTTGTATTAAACATTCCTTGTAATAATCAATAAACATTACCTGTTTGATAAGAAAGGTTTATGCTATGCCTTTGCAAAGTAGCTATTGCATAAGACATGCTGAAAGTACAAGTTTTTGGTTGTTTTTTTTTTTCAAAGAAATCACCAACATGAATCTGACCATAAGACAAGCTACTTATTTAAAGAACACTTCAGTGTTGAGAGATAACATAAGGAAGTGAAGGTGCTCACAAGAAAATCACATTGTGACTTCAAAATCTTATTTTTCGCCAAGAAAAAAAGGCAACTGTCAAGACAGATGATGGTCAGAACTGCCTAAATCAAGTAGTCTATCAGAGAACGGAATCCATTCAATAAAAACAGGTGAAAACCAATATGTATGGAGTTTTTCAAGGAAAAAAAAACCCAAACAAATCTTGATTCAAGACAAGCACTCTTTGGCTTATTTAAATTAAATCCAAACACAGAGTTCCACACTACTTCTACTATGCTATTGCCCTGATGTCTTAGAAAAAAACATGAGGAAAAAGCACAAGTACTTCACAACTAACAACCTAATTAGCAACTGTAATCAAGATTTCTTTTTCTCATTTTATATAAATAGACAATTATTCACCTTCCAGTTCACCCATCCTTTGTCATTTTCATTCATGTTGTTCTTCAACTGTCCCCCATGGCTGGTCAAGTAAAACTTCAAAAAGAACAAGAAATACAAAACACTGAAATATTAATATGCCTACCTGTTTCCTCTCTATACGAGACTTTTTCTACCCGTAGCTGGAAGTGGTACTTAGACCACATTCATACCCTTAATGACACATATAAAAGACAAATACACACTTACAGACACTTCTTTTTTTTTTTCCTACTGTCACAGATAAAACTGAGTATCAACAGTATTTTAGTGGCACCCCAGTATCTGGAACTCTTCATCTGCAGGCACATACTTTTCCATATATATGAGGAATCATATAACAAGTGTGTTGAAAATTAATCTATCACAATAGAATTACTTCTATATGAAGAAAAGGCAGCTCATTTTTTTCTACTACAGTTCTCCCCACTTGGGTCACAGCTGCCTTTCTCATATGCTCTGTATATGGCAATAGTGCTCAGTTTGTTTAAACATACCTGCACAGGATGAAATGCTTTGCGGTTTTCTGCATAACACCTCTGAATTTGCTTGTGAAGCTTCTTAACATCCTGCATACAACACAATTTGTTTTTACATAGTCCTTCAGACAGACCACCACCAAATGCTTTACCATGAGCCAGTCACAAGCTAAAGAGAAAAAGGAAGCTTTTAACTGGCAAAGTGATTACTGAGAGAGTATGGACAGCAGACCCTGAGAGAAAAAACTGACATTGTGAAGGGATTATGTTGACAAGGAAACACATATATCTTCCACAGAAGTGTATTTAGACACCACTACGCATATGCTCGATTTGCATTATTCTAGGAAACAAACAAAATGAATAAACAAAAATCTCAAAGATTTAATTATGTACAATAACATACTAAAAAATAATCTGAGGAATCAAGCAGATTTACCACTGTGACAATACTCAGTCTTATGCCTATGGGGAAAAAACTGAGAATACAGAGTTTATGTTTAAGAAAATTAAACATGCATAATTAACCTGAAGCTCCCAAGAACAATGCAAGTAATTGAGGGGCTGGTTCCAGCATTTTGACCTGACAATCTGGACAGCAGTTAACTAGCACAACTTAAAATGCAGCAAACTTATTTTTTAGCCAATTATGGGTTTGTGTAAGGTACATTACACAGTTTTATTCTCAGTGCCCCCAAAGCAGTGTTTTGTTTACATAACTGATTCCCATATTAAAATGGAGCATTATTATATTGCTTTAATTCATGTAGCGCCTTGAGAAGGTTTCAGTATCTCCAAACAATTTCAAGTAAACTAGACTTTATCACTACAATATTGTAATGCAAGCTTTTACAGACACCTCAGAAAACAGCTAATTAATCCCACTGCTAAAGGTTTCAGCAATCTTCACTTACAATGCTTCATCCTTCCCAAAACACCTGCAGAAGTGCCAGGTTTTATATCAGGCCTAACAGGCTGGGAAAAGAAAACTTGGAAGCCAGGAAAAACAAAGAAACTTGTGTTACAAAGGGTGACGCTCAGCAGAAAACACCCAGTCAGCATCTCCAAAACTATGAAAGAGGTCTTCTGGTCCCTTCTCAAGCACCAGAAACAAGTTCCAAAACATCAGCTGGAGCTTCCCCAAAATTTTATGGTGAGCAGCACTAGCCTCCATCAGGGCTACACATGCTCTGCAATACACTCAACAAGCGTCGAGATGGGCTTTGTGAAAACTTGATTCAAGCAGCCTTGCAGGGCAGTGAAGCCCCTGGCAGCAGCAAAAGGGAGGGGAAAGGTCCGCCTCAGAAACCAAAGGCAGGAGGCTCTTAGAGGAGGCTGCAGATTAACATACTTTCCTCCCAGAGTTAAAGCCGTTTTGATCTCAAAACACTGCACCAAGCATATTGACCACTGGCTGAGTATCATGCTGATCTTTCTCATATTTACCTATCCTGCAATCATCTCACGTCTTCTTTCATCCATTCTAAAGCTGGAGAGATGGGCTGAACAGTGTCCTCCTGTCCCAACTGCCTTTCATGTGACTGAGAAAATAAAAGCTCAGTATCCTCCTGATGCTGAAAATTCTCATTTCCCCAGATAAATTACCAGCACAGTTAGGAGCCTCCGGTAAACTTTGGAATGGAAAGTAACTGGGTGTGGCATTTGCACCCCTTCTAGCAAAGTCACTGAGGCAAACTGCATCTAACTTCATGGTGCACATAAAATACAAACTGTTTCAATATTCCTGTTTTGGCAATCAAAACGATTTATCACCTTTCCATGAAGGCAAACAAAACCTTTGATAAGCTTACATAAAGGTACATTCCAAACCCTAAGAAGTTCAGCAACTGATGTAAGCAGGTCTTGGGAGTCATCACAATCTTAAACATGCTAACTGTCCTCTGAAAGCTGCTCTAACATTGAATCAACACTGTCATTAGAGAATCTTTCAACATTTGTTTGTGATGGGTAAGTTTGTTTTACCTTTAGCACCATCAAGTCATCAAAGCTACAGTCCACAATGAGCCGAAGCGTACTAGGAACAACTTCCCTTCGCATACGCTTTCTGTCATTCCCTTCGTTATTGGTGTCCAATTTTGACTGACGTTCTAGTTTTCTCTTTTGGCGTTTTTCTTTTCGTTTCTGCCTAAATAAACAAACAAACGAATCTGCTGTTAAGCACATAAATGCATACTCTTATGATCAAGGTGGTTGCCTCACGGCTGTGGTAGTTCAAACTCGTACTGTTGCTTGCATTCATGCTAGGTCAGTACAAGCATGAAACAAAATCTCTCTCTGTGAAATTATGTCTATAACTAAAAGACCGACATTTAACACAAGTTCAACAAAGTCGATAGTGGGAGTCTCCTGGATGTAAGGGTGCTTTAAGTCAGGTCTCATAACAGAAAACAAGCAAAAAAGACTGCCAAAACTGCAGTATCAGAAACAGTACATGGAAGGTAATTCACCTCCTGTTTCACTGAACAGTTTTTCAAAAGGCTTCTAAAAGCAATCGTTTCTTTCTGTTCCCCCCTGGATGGGAGCAGGCAGTTGGAAGCTCAAATTTCAAGAGACAGCAACTTCAACAACCACTGTCTTGGGAAGGAACACTTTGCACTCAGCAGGACAAGGATAAACCATGACCAGCCCATTTCCAGACAGGCCTTCTCTCAACAACAGAATAATACAGCAGCTCATTGTCTTCCAGAACTACTTTAGCGATTCTAACTCAACTTAACCTATAGCACAACTCTTCACGTCAAAAGAATTTGTTTTAATTCACCCTCTTGTGTAAGACTCACAAGTCTGACGGCACCGTGGAAAGACAGCACAGCCCATTCAGAACGGAACAAGGCCACACATTACTTCTCCCTTCTGACAAACTAAAGCCATGCAAGTTTGAATCCCTGCTGACACCTTCTTCAAGTTGAGGAACACTTCCAGTATGAAGAGAGGATACTTTACAGATTCTTCATATGCAAACATAGTAGCCTCTGATGACTGCTTTAAACATAGCTGGTAGAAAACTGGTTCAGCTGCCTTGATTTGCTTAAGCAATGTACATGCAAATTCTGCTGAAACATCATAATTTTTAGCACTAAGTACCACATATGATCCCAGGTAAGCTATTTTGCCAACCATACCTCCGTAGATCTTTCTGTTCTTCCCACTGTTTCTGCTTCAATAGCTTCTTCCTTTGCCTCTTGGACATAGGCTCAAGGCATTCCTCCTTGTCTGAGCCTGCCTCCTGTCTCTCTACTGGACTGTCACTTGATTTCACCTTTCTTTTCACATCAGGAACTCCAGAGAACATGGTATTTTCTGTTGGTACTTCTGGACATTCCTCTGGCATTTCTGACGACATTAGCTTTTGGCTGGGTATAATGATTTGTTTCTCAATATGTGATAAATATTCATTCAAAGCAAGCTTTTCCCTCACCGATTCTGTAAGAAACAAAACAATAGTATGAATGTTATTAACAAGAAGCTCAATTAGAACAAATATCACTCTACACCTAAAATAAACAAAAGTTAATAAATGAGACAAGGCCTTTTTTTGTTTAAAGCTAGGTTACCGGCTCTGAACAATAACACATAAAATACTAAAGATTATGGCCTGTATTCAGATGTCTAAAACTCTGCCTGCTACATCTGCAGGTTTCAACAGTTTCCAATTAAAAACTGTGATAACACAACTGCATGGAATTAGGGAATCATGCCAGATTAAATGTAAAAGAAAAAATAGTAACAGTACTGTCATGTGTACACAAACTATTCTCAAATATACACACCAAAGAAACTGAAGAGGTATCTTGTGATATAACTATGGCAGCATGTTAGAGAAATACAGTTTCTTTTGAAGAGACTAAAGCTATTTTGGGGGAGGCAGGGGAAGTGTGAACAAGATGCATCCCACCAAAACTGACTTTTATTTCTTCTGAGAACCAAAAACCCTGGCCAACCACTGATGCTGGCCACTGCCAGCAGGCAAAGCACAGCAAATAAGGAGCTGAACAGACTAAACTGTTACTTAGCGAAAGGATTTGAACTCTCTCCTTTTCAATGGCAAGTACTATCTTTTCATACTAGCAGCTCCCCTGTGCTCAAACTCTGAGTTGTTTTCCAAAGGTAACTACTTCACTAGAGAGTCAAACTGCAGAAGAAATCCCCCAATCCTCAGGCTTCTTCAGGAACAGAAGAAGAGCTGGGAAACATACAAACCACCAGAAACTCAGAAAGCCAGGTTGGATGGGGCCTTGAGCAGCCTGATCCAGTGGAAGGTGTCCCTGCCCACAGGGGGCAGGAGTGGGACTGGCTCATCTTTAAGATCCCTTCCAACCCAAACTATCTGATGATTCTATTACACTGTTGGTGTCCGTTATCCATTAAACTGTCATGTTAGGCACAGCAGCTGTGAAAGCTATGGCTTGTGCATACACATTTGTCTGTCCCATGGGAAAAGGGAGAGTTTCAGAGCAGGGGTTGTGGAGGGGAAGATGATTCAAACCTAATTGTGGACTGTTGCTAAAAGGTCTTCTCCTTTTATTACCCTGTTCTGCTCTGCTCTGGCTCCAGCGCAGGCATCTGTCCTGGCTGGATACTAAGTTGGACTCGATGACCCTTGTGGGTCCCTTCGAACTAAGGACATTCTATGATTCTAAGTATTTTAGCTCCTGCACCCCGGTTTCCCTGCCTGAGGGTGTTTAGCCAGGGGTAAGGATCCTGGCAGGTGTCAAATGGAAATATAGGAGATATTCTGAAGTTCTGGCTTATAATGTTAGATATATTATTGTGAAGTCCTATTCTGTAGGAATCAACTTGGAATGGCCTTGCATGGGGCGGGCATGCCTGCAGCCACTGCAGGGCCCACAAATACCGAGCACCATACACACATCTCTGCGTTTATATATAGACACGTGCATATAGAATGACAGAATGGTTTGGGCTGGAAGGGATCTTAAAGCCTATCCATCCTGCTATAGGAAAGGACACCTCCCACTGGATCAGACTGCTCAAAGCTCCATCCAACCTGGCCTCTTCCAAGGACGGAGTATCCACGACTTCTCTGGGCAGCCTGTGCCAGTGCCTCACCTTCTTCAAAGTAAAAAATTTCTTCGTAATATCTAATATAAATCTCCTCTCTTTCAGTTTAAGACTGTTACGCCTCACGCTATTGCTGCACTCCCTTATAAAGAGCCCTCCCCAGCTTCCCTGTAGCCCCTTCAGGTACTGGAAAGCTGCTCTGAGGTTTCCTCGAAGCCTTCTCTAGGTTGAACAAGCCCAGCTCTCTGAGCCTGTCCTCATATGAGAGGTCCCTCAGCCCTCTGACCATCTTTGTGGCCATGCCTGGTGCTGTCACAGTGCTGAGTGCCCCTAACACCCAACACTGGCCCACTTCTGGTGAGGACTATCCATCATTGCCAAGGTAAAGACCCACAGAGACAGGCTTTGCAAACACCCATCTGTCTGAAGCCCCCAGCAAGTCACAGAATTATAGAATAGGTTGGATTGGAAGGGACCTTAAAGATCACCCAGTTCCAACCTCGCTGCCGTGGGCAGGGACACCTCCCACCAGCCCAGGCTGCCTGAGGCCCCACACAATCTGGCTTTCAACACCTCCAGGGATGGGGCAGCCACAGCTTCCCTGGGCAACCTGTGTCAGTGTCTCACCACTCTCATTGTGAAGAAACTCTTCCTAATGTCTAGTCTAAATCTGCCCCTCTACAGTTCATACCCATTGCTTCTCATCCTATCACTACAAGTCTTCGTAAAAATTCTCTCCCCAGCTTTCTTGTAGCCCCTTCAGGTACTGAAGGCTCGCTATAAGGTCTCCTTGGAGCCTTCTCTTCTCCAGGCTGAACAACTCCAACTCTCTCAGCCCGTCCTCGTACAGGAGGTGCTCCAGCCCTCAGATCATCTTGCAACTGTTCCAACAGTTCCACATCCTTCCTACGTTGAGGATTCCAGAACTGGACACAATATTCCAGATGAGGTCTCACAAGAGAGGAATAGAGGGGCAGAAAGAGATGGCTGGAAGGGGCCTTAAAGATCACCCAGTTCCAACCCCTGCCACGGGCAGGGGCACTTCCCACTACACCAGGCTGCTCAAAGCCTCATCCAACCTGGTCTTGAGACACCTCCAGGGACGGGGCAGCCACAGCTTCGCCAGCCAGTTTCACCCCTAGGTATACACAGCCCTGGACGCAAACACTGTATACGCAGAAAAGTCATCACCACGCGTTATTCTTGCCCAAGCACCTCAACGCTCAACCCACGAGGGCCCTGTCTGTGTGCCTGTCTGTGACCCCCTCATAGGCAGCTAATGCGCCGCCCCCCCCCCCCCCTCCTCCGCAACCAGCGAGGAAACCCGCGCGCTAAACCCCCCACCCCCGGGTAACGGACGAGGCGCGCGGGGAGGGCGCAACGTACCCAGGAGCCGCACCACGCGCAGGGGAGGGTGGGAAGGAGGAGGAGGAGGAGCAACCGCCCCGGAGAGCGCACGCGCTTCGCGGCCCGCCGGGACTACAAATCCCAGCGAGCCGCGGGAGGCGGTCACGTGGCGCTGCTGGGTCCCGCCACCCGGCGTGGCTCGGGGCCACGTGGCGGCTGCGCTCGTCTCTGTCCCGCGAGGCGGGAGGGGTTTGCGCTGATCCCCGTGTTCTGAGTGGGCTCTGGCTTCTCCTACCTTCCAGCCATAGAAAGGTTTGGGTTGGAAGGGACCTTAAAGATCACTCAGTTCCAACCCCCCTGCCATAGGCAGGGACACCTCCCACCAGACCAGGCTGCTCAAAGCGACGTTCAACGTGGCCTTGGACACCTCCAGGGACAGGGCAGCCACAGCTTCCCTGGGCAACCTGTGCCAGTGTCTCACCATTCTCATGGTGAAGAAATTCTTCCTGATGCCTGGTCTAAGTCTTCCCTCTTTCAATTTAAAGCCATTCACCCTCATCGTATCACTACAAGCCTTTGTAAAAAGTCCCTTCCCAGCTTTCCTGAAGCCCCTTCGTGTACTGAAAGGTAACTGTAAGGCTTCTTCGGAGCCTTCTCCAAGCTGAACTAACTCTAACAATCCCAACTCTCTCGGCCTGTCTCTCATAGCCCTCTGATCATCTTTGCAGCCTCCTCTGGTCCCGTTCCATCAGCTCCGTATCCTTCTTGCATTGAGGATTCCACAACTGGACATAGTACTCCAGGTGGGATCTCAGGAGAGCAGAGTAGAGGGGGCAGAATCCCCTCTCTCGATCTGCTGGCCAGTCTTTCTTCTGATGCAGCCCAGGATACGGTTGGCCTTCTGGGCTGTGAGCAGACATTGCCAGCTTGTTTCAAGCTTCTTATCAATCAACACCCCCCAGTCCTTCTCCATGGGACTGCTCTTAATCACATCATCCCCCATCCTGCATTGAAATTGGGGATTACCCCAACCCAGGTGTAGGACTTTGCACTTGGCCTTGTTGAACCTCATGAGGTTTGCCCAGGTCTATTTCTCCAGCCTGTCCAGGTCCCTCTGGCTCCATGGGACTAAGAAGGAATAAAAGTAAGAAAACCTTTTCTTTTTTTTTTTTTTTGTAATCTGATGGTTTTGATGACACTGCCGAGTTCACACAGGGGCCAGTGAAGTATTTTTAAGTGGTGACATTCCTCAGAGCAGATTTCCAGCTCCAAAGGTCTCCCAGCGATGCTGTGTTCCCTCTGCCCCCTAAAAAGGGGTGTGCGCTTTCACGCTTCATTTTTTTAAAGTCCTCCACCAATTAGCATTTTAAACTCTAGTGTCAATATTCAACAAACAGCGACGTTCTTTCGCCTTCGCACAACCCCATGAAGGAATGCTGCCCTGGTGCAGGAGTCAATTCTGGAGACTGGGATTATATTATATGAGAAAAATATATTTTGGGAAGCCTAAGTATGTAGATATCTGTTCACCCCTGGTTAGTGAGGCACATGAAGTTAGCAAACATATGAGTGTGTGCTACCATAATATCCTTTTCATCTGCATGAATGTTTATCTCAAGTTTCATTGGTTCCAGATATACACACTCTTTCAGTTTTAGTGCTGGTTTCAGGTTTACCATGGCTATGTTAAAGTCGCAAAACTGTATGGTGTCACTATAGTAAGACACTGACCTTTAACTGCTGTTTGTATTTAATATTTGCTGTAATATTTGATTTCATTTGTGATTCCTGTTCCCCATGTTACTTTAAAAATAGATAGATTTGCACTTGCTTTCTCTAGTGTCTATTTAAAACCTCACTTGTGTTACTATTAATACCTAGCTTTACACACCAGCATCACAAATGTGCCACTGTCCCTGTGAAGAATCCTTCATTTTCCTTTGGTCATTAAAAGGCTGCAGACCAGTTACCAATAGAAGCCCATTTGCTTGCTTGCTTTTTTAAAAAGTAAAAGGGCATCTAACAAATTCACATAAATCCAGATGTGTTTTTTCTTAGAATGAAGAAACTGCTTACGCATTTTGATTTATAAACCTAATTTTCTCCTATTTTGCTTTCAAAAGCAGCAGACTCTTGTGTCCTCAAACACTGATACAGGATAATGCAATGTTCTCTGAAGTCTGCCAAGTGCCAAGTGGTGACAAAGCAAAACGAAGACCAAAGCAGCTGGAAATATTGAGAAAGAGCTGTATAACTGAATTTCATTATTTTAATAGTTCCATAACATGACTTCTCAAGATGCTCATTCAAACGGTAAGTTTCCCCTAGCAACAGAACAAACCTTCAGTTTAAAACTGAACATTGAAGCTCTTTGTACAAACAGCACTGTGAATCAAAAGGCAGAGTATGGAGATTGGAAAAAAGATCCTCTGTGTAGGCTCAGGTGTGGACAGAGCCATCACTCCCCATGGGCCAGGTCTGATTGCAGCACCCTTGAGGCAAGACTTGGGACGTGAGTGACACGCAAAACTCACCTTTAGCCAGTGGCTTGGCTGTGCATCTCCCTGCCCCCCGTGGTGGAAATGGGGGTTGTCTTATTCGTCAAAAGAAATGGGAGGAGCTGGGGTACCCAGGGATCAGCTGGAAGGCAAAAATGGACTAGGGTGCTTTGATGCACATAGCGGAAAGTTTGAATTGAAAACCAAGTTCTGCACAGTTTCTTGTGAAGAGAAGACAAAACCATTTTGTTGACCTCAGAGGATGTGAGGAAATCTCATTAGTTTTATTAGGTTGTATAAAGATATGAGACTTATAGTTTGGACTCTGTAAGATGTGCAGCAACACTAATACTTTGACCCCAGCACATATGCCAGCATGGCGTGAAGTGAACATTAGGGGCTGATCCTGCAACCTCTGTGTGTAATGGACTTTGGTGGGCGCAACACTTCTTTCACTGGTGTAATTGACTTCAAGAAAATCGCTGCTGATTTACTGTGGGTGTAACTGAGGTGAGGCCAAGGCCTCCTGTTTTAAAGATGTTTGATTAATATACCAAATATGTGTTATAGATATGGGGGGGGGGTTGACCTACTGTCCCACTGTCACCTGAGGGACAAGGAGGTCCTTTAGCGAGCCCTGTGGCCTAGAGACTTTAGTGGGAGATGGCCTGGGATTTACTCTCAGAGGAAATGGGGAAGCACATAGGATAGTCAGACAGGTACTTGTCAGGGAAGGTGGTGAAGTGAGCATGAGAGAAAGGGAAAATAGGGGTGAGAAGTAGGGCTGGGTTTGCCCTCCTCCTAGACCTAGCCATGGTCTAGGAGGTACTAGGAGGTACTCTTCACTAAGGTGGGACAGAACAGCTGGTTTATCTCATCTTTTCAGTCTCAAACCTCTGCCACTCCAATGATGTGATTGATACACAGGCTGGGGCTGCTGAAAGAAAGGGAATTTATTTTGCATAATACGATATAGCAGGAACTGACATTGCATCTGAGTCGCTGTAGCAAAGTAACAACACTTTTTGGGAAGGCACTGATAAATCCCATGCACTTCTGCATCCAGGAAGACTCTTAAAAAGTGTCTGCCTCTGGGATGCTCACAGAGTTGATAGAAGACAGTGGAGACAATGATCAGGATCTGGTCCTGGCAGCAACAGGCCTGAACACCCTTTCATTCAAACAGAGGAGGAGTGGCAGGAGCTCCCAGTTCTCCTGGCACTGAAAATGGGCTCAGAAATGTGGCTGTGTGGGCTCAGTATTCAAAAATGAAAGCTGAGGCAATTGATAAAATGGGGTAGAAACCAGCAGTTACCTTAGTTCTTAATAATTAACTGGAAGTCCTTTGATGAACTTAGTACCTGAGTGTGGAATTTGGAATCTGACCTTTACTACATCTAGATAAACAGTGTGGCCGACCCAGCAGCTCTCTCTGCAAGTGCTGCTCCACTCTCAGCAGCTCACTCCTTGGAGGCTCTCACACTTCATGCTGCAGTCAGGGGCTCGGGGGACTCTACCATGATTCTTCTTACTGTGCTGTTCCTCTGCATCATTTCCACCTACTCAGCTTCTGTTAGAGGTAGGTCTGTGTTGGGCTTTGCTCAGCTTTTGGCTCAGCAAAGGTGTAGCCAGAGTACGTATGCAGATCTGTTTTGCATAAAAACCTGATCATCTTTACTGGTCTGTCCTTGTGTAATGCAAAATGCAGTTAGTGATCGCAAAGACTCGTGTCAGCAGAGGGGTGGAACAGACAATGTTTGGAACAGAGACTGGGGATCTTGACCTTGCTTAGTCAGGACATGCTGTGGGGGCACCGACTTGAAAGGGACTATTCACTTGCTCAAAAGTTAAACACACGGAAGTGCTCTGGTGGAGCAGAGTCAGGAAGGGCTCAGGGCTCTCCAGATTTCAGCTTCTGAGTAGACTCAGCTACCACTGAGATCCGTAATAAGCATCCCATTAATTTCATGAGGAACTTGCTCTACAATAAATCATGAAAACCAGGATGTCTGCACAAGCCCTGGGAGCAGGGTCTCACTCAGGTGTCCTGACAAAGGCCAAGGATCTGAAATCTGGAGATTGCTTGCTTCAGCAGTGCCAGCGTATGAAGCAAGGAAAGATGTCTTTAGTGGTGGCACTTCATGGAAAACCTGGCGTTAACTTTAAGCAACCTTAAAAAACATGAGCTGACACCTAGTTTTTAGTTTAACAAGGGTGTCCTCATCATGATGAGGAGCAGAGAGGGCATGCCTTCCTAGGTTAAACTTAAAAAGGCTGTTGAAGATCTCTCATAGGTGCCTCCTCCTGCTCCCTGTGGGGGATCCAGGACACTGTCACCGTGTAAGCACAGAGCAGCCGTCTTCCTCCCTACCTCCATAGGCCCTTATGACAGGAGTTATAAAGCAGAGGAGTTTGCAGGCAGTTCCTCTAACCATGAGAGTATTTAATGAAACTGCCAAATAACATTTATGGCTAGATACCGATGTGCCACATTTCTGGTTTCTGCTTTTTCCAGCTTCCCCTTAATATCAATTAAGCAAAGCTCCTTCTTGAAGTAACATTTGCTTGTCACTTTACATCCCCAGAGTACTGAGCAAGCGTTTTCTCATTAATTAGTCCTCCCTTCAGCTCTGCTAGGTCTCATCTCTCTCTTGTGCAGAGAGATTACGAGCTAAATTACTGGCCCAAAGGCCACTTAGTGCCTCAGTGACAGAGCTGGGATTAGGATGACTGTTTTACTTCTCCACCAGGCCATGTTGCCTTTAGAAATATTGAAGGAATATTCTTTTATTTTAAGTCAGATAGGTCAGCAGACGTGAAAGCTTCCTCCTGCAGTTTCACTTGAAAAACATTTTCAAAGAAGCAGATGGGTTTTGCTTTTTAAAGCTATCCGGTATCAGAAACAGTGGCAAATATAATTTATGAAGGTAGAGCCAGCAATTAGTTAGAGACACACATACTGTGCATGCCATATGTATTAATAAAAGGCACAGGACTTGACAGCTGTCTCTACTCAGGCAGTGTAACCTTCTGTATTATACAGTATCATGATTTAATTATAGACTTGGCATATTACCCTTAATGACAGACACTTAACATTACCAGTCAAACTATGTGTTATGCACTCCACCTTGAAAGCAGGCACTTCTGACCCCAAGAGCACAGGGCTGATAGCAGTCTATGTCCATCTTTTCCCCCTTATCAGTCAGTGGGACATTCGCCATCAGCTGAGAAGGCAATGGCTATATCGGCAACAAGAATACCAGTGCTGTGCTCTGAATACAAAGGAAAGAGCTTCTAAAAGCAGGGGTGGTGGTGTTAAGAGAAGTTTCTAACAGAAAGGTATTATTTTTAAATAGTATTGGTGTTTTCTTCATGAAAGGTGGCATGACAATTTAGGTCCACTGTTTTGCATACTGATACTGGGCAGTGACATAGTATTTCTGTACCTCAGCTACCAATATTCTTCTTGCCTCTCAAACCAACCACACTGTTTAATCGTCTCTCTTGGCTTCCCCATTTCCACTGGGGTATGTGCTAACTCTTTGGGACTGTCTTCAACAGTGCCTCATCCCTGCTGCTCCTCTTATTATGATCTACTGCTGGCTCACCCTTTTGCAACAGCGACACAAGCCTTGCAACTAAAGTAATTTTTTGCCCTAGCTCTTGCAGTGTTTTCCACATATGAAATGGTGAAAGCTTTCAGAACCTAATATTCCTCTAGCTCCCAGAAATACTTTCCACTTACTCATCTCTTCCATGACATTTTCAAGAAGCTTCTGCACCATTGGCTCACCTCTTTCCTTCAGGAGGGAACAGCTCTTTTGTATGTGCGGACTAGCAAATGTTAAAAGGGAGGGAAAAATGTTAAAAGGGAAGGAACTCTTGCAAAAGGAAAAGGAGATCTGTGGGTTGAACTGTGGGAAAATGAAAAGGATAGGTGAAAGGTGCATTTAACCGAAAAGAGAGAGGGAGCAAAACTATAAACATCCACCTTAAGTAACAATCACATGTTTCTCAGCACCTAAATAATTTTTCCTGGTTGTGCTTTTCCCTCACCTTTTATCTTTAGGTGGGACTGTGTCACCTTCTATGTTAAGAAGCGGGTGCCACCCACTTAGCAGGTGGCATTCCTAAAATCTCAGATGATGCTAAATCAATAGGACTGCCATTTCTACTGCAAATGAAGGACATTTTAACTAAGAAGCAACCAACTCTGAGGTACTGCAGGGAACCAGAGGTGTCCCTGAAAGGAACAGACATCTCTGAGCAGGCACTGAGTACCCTCTGCTCCCAAGGGCAATGTACCTTCAAAGCTAATAGGAGTGAGGAGAATTGGGGAAGTGGCTAGAAAGTTCGCAGTAAGCTTGAAGGAAGAGTCGTATGCTTCTTGGTGACTTTGTTTTTCAAGCAGTCACACAAGACATGCAAAACCAGAAGAGCCTTGCTGTACCAAAATTAATACTTCATATTCCTGGTAAAAAAAAAATCATTAGTCAGAGCTTCAAGCTCTCACATGCAAACAGACTGGCCCTCTGGGATTACCAAACTTTTTGCACCACATTTCCAGCTGGCATAAAGTGTCGGTCAGTTTAGTTCTGTGTAATTTTGCCAATTTATTTAACTTGCAGACCAAACTTGGTGGAGTCACCGTTTTCCTCAGGGGAAGATTCTTTGAAGCTGACCTTAGCCTACTGCTATGACATCTGAGTGAACAGGGGAAGCAAGTGAGCAAAAGCTTAAAAAAGGGATTTTTGGACTCTTCAGGCACTGCAGAATATATCTGTACAGCTGTGTTGGAACTACACTGTGCACCTACCTAACTGGGATTTAAAATCTGAGAGTGAAATAAGAAAATACCTTGGGTTTCCTTTTTACCAGTGCAGTGATTTGGAATTTATTTAGCAGATTCAAATAAAACACTGAGGTACATGACGTAAACCAAGATAGCCTATTGATTCTCTGCAAGGGACTTCAAACACACTGATGACATTAATGCAAGCCTAAGAATTTGTCTGAGATGTTTTGATAGATTTTTCTTCTTAGCCCCACCCTTGTCATAAGACTGAGATGCATCTCTCTGAGGACAGAACTTTGCTTTTCTTAGATTAGGTCTGTTGTGAAGTTTTTGTTTCTGCTTTGCACCTCCAGAACTCCATGAAGAAATCCCAGTGGATTTAGTGGTGCAGCGTTCAGGTCCAAGAGGCTAGTGCCATTCTGCTTACAGGTAGCCCCTAAGGTCACTGTATGTGTATTTACTTTGCAGAGGTAACGGCAGTTTATGTGCAGTCAGCTTCTCCTCCCTTCTCTTCTCTCTACAAACTGATTTCATCAGTTTTTCTTGTCTGGAAGAGACCTTTGTAGCCATCTACACCAGAGGAGTAGTGAAAATTATGTGTACCCTTTGTGATAAAATAGTCAAAGGGTATTCAAGAAGAAACTGATTTTCCTTGGCCACACATTTTAGGGGCATAGTCTTAATTCCTGTGTCTGAAGTTGGGTAGAGAGTTGTGACACTAATGCCACACATTCCCCACATGGCTATGCATTAGAGAAGAGAATGGGCAGATAGGAAAGGATGTGGTAGTAAGTAGTTTTATAAAGGAAAAATCAAGTCATTTGTGTACTACAGATTTTATTTACACTAACAAGAGTGCAACTGAGGTGTTTATGCAGATGGAAATGACACCATGAAGTAGGTATGAGAGCTGCATTTATGCTAGAGTTTGGCTTTTTTGTCACTTAAAATATATTGATTAACAGCCGAGGCACAGCTATGGGGACAATTATTTAGTTTAAAGAACAAGGGCTTAATTATTGAAACTAAAAACTATTTTCCCTATGTCTTTATTACATTCAGGTCACCCCGGGCAAAGCTCTCAATGCAATGATTGCCAATAAATGTACAAGAGATGCAGAGGTCAATTTCTGTGGGCTCCAACGAATTTCATCAGTGCTTTTCAGATTACTAAGCACACAAATTGCATGATTAATTACAGCATTTTGAGTTGCAAATAATTTTGAAATCACTTCTAACACTAACCTTCCAAGTAAAGAATTTGACTGTCTTTTATTTCTTTAAGTGTAGAGCTAGAGCAAAGGATTTTGTGGAGATATTTGTCCAAAATATCTGATATTAGTATCAATTAATTACAAACAAATCCCATCTGCTCCAGTGGACAGCCTCTGTAATCAAAGATAGCAGGATCAGTCCCTTAGATCTTTTGTGGCAATTAAATTTTAATTTTTATAAAGGTGTTTTTTAAAGAAAATAACAGATTATGTGAGTTAGTCAATTTTAAAGCGTTTTTTTTTTTCTTTCGAAACAGGGCACACTACTGGACCAAGCTTAAATAATGACAAGCTATATAAATTTGCGTATTCCACTGAAGTGTATGTTGATCAGGTGAAAGCATCACTGCAGAAAAGCGCAGGCTATCGGATTTCTTCTGGTGTGGATGTGAACCTCTTGTGGAGAAATCCTGACAACGATGATGACCAGTTGATCAAAATTACGGTAATCAATGTTATCAGACAACTTAAAACATGTCCAATCATTTCTGCATTCATCTAACTGCTAATTTAATCTTGAAGAGCTTGTTTTCAGAAGATTAACTGAAACTTCTATTCTTCTCTAATCTCATCCACTAAAATCAGCTTCTTTGAAAAGTTGATTCCTACAGAATAGGACTTCCCAAGAATATATCTAACATTATAAGCCAGAACTAGAGAGTATCTCCTATATTTCAAAATTGCTTCACAAAGATACTATAGCTTCAGACAACTGGTGTGCATGCAGCTGCCTGAGGGGCAATAGATTTTCTGAAGTCCTCTATTCTAGCTGCAAATCATGACATTTGCTAAATACAAACTGGGTTTGCTACTTAGCTTTGTGGTGAGCTTTTCTGCCACTTATGTCACCTGTGGTGCATGCTGGTTTCTTTTGAAAACAGACACAGTAATGATGAGAGATTAATGATCAGAACAGAAAATGAAGAAATAAAAAAGATATATTAGATGATTTAGTCTATCCAGCCTACTCTAGACCAATGCTAAACTGCTCTCTATATGAATTTTCTCTGTTTTTACTTTACTAGATAAGAGACGTTCAAGTTGAAAATGTGAATGAACGGCCAGCTGCTAAAAACATCTTCAAAGGAAAAAGCACAGAGAAGATCATTGGGAAAGAATATCTGAAAGCTTTACAGAGGCCAATAGTTCTTGAGTTAGTCCGTGGAAAAGTAAGACCCCATTTTTTAAAATTCAATCCCTGAGGAAATCTAGTACAACACTTTTCTTACAGGCTTAGAGAATTTACCAATTCACTATACTTTCAGAGTTCTTAATATGACATCATGTCCTATCTTTCTATACAAGGCACAATAGTTTAGAACAGATTGTAATTTTCCCGCACAAGGGGCCCTTCCAGGCCAAGACTCTTGTGCATTGAGAACATCATACAGCATCGGAGTAAACAGCAGACCAGCCACAAATATGTGGGTACACATGCAGATATATGCACAATTGTGGTGTAAGATTTGTTCTGTTGACTTCAGTGAGGCCAGGATTTTATTTAAGGCCTGAAGGTAGAAAAGGAGATACAGTCTGTCATGAGGGAGGTTATGCTGAGTCTGCGTAGAACAATGTTAATCACTTTAAGCCCTTAGCAAATGCTTTAGCATGACTCTTTTCCCCGCCTCTCTGGCTTGCTTATTTACTTCAGTGTTGCTAGCAGTTTCAGGGGTCCCAAGTTAGTGAACTTGATAGCAAACAGCCTTTCATGTACTCCTCTCCTGGGAACTGTCTCTAAAAATCAGAAGAGAAGGAACAGCGAGGAGGTGTATCTTGGTGTGAGCCTGGGTTTTACAGCTTTCCCTGAGAGAGTAAATGAAGCACTGTCCCACCGTAGGAGCACCCATGTCTAACCCACAGATCTCAGAGTTCCAGGCTTGCTCAGGAAAGGAATCAAGTAAATCTATCTCCTCCTCTTTTTCCCCAGGGAGCTGCTGACTTGAACCCTTGCACTCAGCATACTACCCTGTCCAGGGAGCAGCAAGACTTGAGCCATGGCAGCTCCCACCTCCCCTCCATGCTTCTTCACACTCCCATTACTTGTGGATGGAGCATTAGGCCAAGAGACTCCACAGCCCGAGCAAATGGGCAGGTGGGGCGTGGGCAGAGAGGCAGTGAAAAAGGGGGAAGGTTGAAGGTCACACTCCCTTTTCTCTTCTGCAGAGCAGTGTGGGGGCTGTGATACCCTATCCCAGCAGGATCTTTACCTCCTGCTGTAAATAGGCACTGAGCACATACCCTGGCCGCCAGCTCAGCCTAATGAATTGCAGCTGCTATCAGGCCTGCTCGGTAACTTTCAGACTCAGCCTTGTCATCAGTTTTACACAACATAAAAAGAAACAGAGCAGCACTGACTCCCAGCTGTACACATCCCTAAATGAGGGCAGAGGTACCAGAAGAACACAGTCAAAATACATCTCCTTCTAATACATTAAGAAATTCACATGCTAGAATTCAGATGTAGTATTAAAAACCTGGGCTTTTTCTCAGGTAATAGGGTCTGTACACTCCGTTTATGATTTCTCTGTGGTGTGATACTTTCATCCCTGGCACACCCATTTCACTTTCCAGGGTTGCCCTGAGATAATACACTGATTGTACTTACAGTTTCGGAAAAAGGGATGCACTTTTAAAGCACCTTGAATGCAAAGTGGAGGTGCAAAGTCTTGTTACCAGAGGAGAGGCTTAAGCACGACAGTTGATCCATGAAGTGCAAAGGTTGTGATGTGTTTGACACGTCATTTAAGTCATTCTAATTTATCTGTGATTCATTCTAGGTTTTTGTAACCTGTGATTAAAGTACAACAGATATTTTGCCCCTATGGGGAGGAATTATCTGAGGATTATGCAGAAAAAATTAGCCACTAGTGAAATCATGTAAAGTTTCCTACTTCCCTTCTAAATTCTCTCTAATTTACAGGAGGAAAGAAAGATGCTCACTGCACTGAAACTATACTTAGGTAGAGGTGAAGCCCCAAACATGTTTGTACTGTTATGGTCAGGCCCTGCAGCCCCTGGAGTTTGCTTGAATATGGGCAAAAGGCCCAAATTCAGCTTCCCAATCAGAAAAAAAATGAAGGGAGTATTTTCTAGAGAGGATCCTCACTATTCCTTTCTCATTTAACCAGATTTGTTATATACTTGTTTTTTATTCCTACAGGTCAAAAACTTCTACTCATATCAAAACGAGCCTGTTTTTACTCAAAATATTAAGAGAGGTCTGGCTAGCCTCTTCCAGCTACAGCTGCACTCTGGTGCTGTCCGTGAGGTATGATGCTATATCTGGTGAGATAATCATCATCAGAGAAAGAGGCAGAACATGGTCTGCTCTGAAAGGCAAACCTGTGTCTACTGCTGACTTCAGAAGGAATGAACTGTGACAGAAATTAGCCCTTTGATTGCATTTGAGGTTGGGGATGTAAAGATGGTCTTCTGAATATTTGGTAACACAAGTTAAGTTGAATTGGTAGGAAGGAGTTGGTGAAATCCGTTTGATTTAAAATGCCTTTTTCAGTTTAGCAAAAGTTGGTAATAAACTAACTTAAACCAGGTCACTATAGAAGAGATTATACTGATGTTTGAAGTCAGATGAGAGCAATTAAATGGATTAGACTATTTAAAATCAGAGTATTCACACAAAGCTAGCAGTTGTTTAGCTGCGTCCATTTAACCTGCATTACGTTGTTGAAATTCTGCATATGTCTATGCAAGCAAAGGTGGAATTCAACTCAAATTAGTGAATATAATGTTAACCGTGAAACGTTTCTGAAATCTTTTGTTTAAACAAACATCGTTACTTTCTACCATCTAATGAATAGCACCCCTGCCCGTACAAAGCAAGTAGTTAGAAACACTGATACCGTCAAAACTGGTAAATACACCCAAAGAGTGCGGCATCTCAGGTACAGGATTCCAACAGTGGAGAAAATAGCTTGTGTTTGGAAAGTGTTCTGGGATGCCAAAGATAAATTCAAGAAATTGTCCTAATCTAACTCTTATTTTTCAAGGTGGATATTTCTGGGAAATGCAATACTACTTACCATGTGCGGCAAGATCAAGTGACTAAAGTAAAAGCCCTAGACTCCTGTGAATTAGAAAACCAAGGATTTACCAGCCACAACCAGGTATGATTTCTTTAACAAAGTAAAATCCATTCTGCCTATTTAAAATATATTCTTAGTAGCCGTTACTTATTTCCTCAAAAGTCCTTTCTTGCATTATGAAAAGCAAATTTTACATGTCCGTTTTGTAACATTCCAGGACAAATTTCCTATGTAGTACCCATGGGGAGAACGGGGAATGGATTCTCCTCTTCCGTAAACCACCTTGGCTCTGATGACGCTGAGTACAGCACACCAATTAGCATAATTTTTGGATCTCGTCCATCACATGTTTTAGTCTCTATGCAGATTTACAGCAGTTTTGTCCTGGTTGTACGGAAGTTTTAATCCATGCGAAACTTTTTTTTCTTTGGAGGTAAACACTAGATACAGTCACAGTCATAGTGACAACTGTAACCTTTTACCCAGCTGCTCAGTCACAGCATTTAGTGTACACAGTAAAAGCCAGACAACATACTGACTCCTGAAAGGAGCCTGGCCAGGCTTGCCTGGAAGGTCAAAGGCTTCCCTAACACGAACGTGTGATGTAGGAGATGGGCTGTAGAGATAACTGAAGCCCTACTATATGGCTTTAATGGTCCTCCACTACTAGTGAATGCCTTTCTAAGTGGTTACTACTGAAAGCAGGCTGGACACATGCTTAAGGCATTGGGATTTTCCATGTCTGCAACTGACCTTTCTTAGCTCAGAGAAATACAAAGATAGCACATGCTTTGTTAATAAAATGCCTTAACACTATGACTGAATTCCTGATTTTCACACTTGCCGCAAAGATTTCATCTTGTTTACAAACAGATCAAGCACGGTGGCTGGTTCTGCCTTCCAGGTATGACAAGGTCAATCTCATTTACAAGACAGTTCCCTGGAAAAGCTTCTGATTTTATTTAAAATGTATTTTAACTACGTGTAGTACGAGACATTTTCTCAGTTGCAGCCTGCTCCATAATTTATTATCCCCTCTCCCTCCTTTTTTCCCTGGTACTTATTGAATTTGAAACACATCATGCAGAAGTGAGTGGCTTCTTGTCTCGAAAAGAATTCTTGAAAGCCTGGTTTACAGGCCTAGCTTGAGATGTTGTCAACCCACATGCACCTTCCTCATTTGACTCTCTTTCATTATGAGTTTCGCCCTGATTTGGAAATGAGAGCTCTTTTCCTATTCTGTTGTTTATTGATCAGCGTTTTGTTTACATTTTTTATTTATTTGCAGATTTTAGATGTCAGTTCAAAAGCCACATCTGCCACAATTTATGTGCTGGAAGATGGTTTCATTAAATCCATTAAGGCAGAAGAAAATTATGTTTTCCTTCTGAATTTCCGACGAAAAACAGGTGCCAAAATAGTTTCAAAGTAAGTTGGGCAATTTGGCTGTCACTGATGATAGCAGAACTACTGGTTCAAGGCAGGTTATATGTGCATGTCTTATAGCATCAAGATATAAGTCTGTAAACTCTTCAGGTAAGGGGTTTAGGTTTCTTTTGTATCCATATGGTACATAGTCCAACTTTGATTAAAGGCTCTGCCATACTACATACAAATTAAATGAAAACAGCTGGAACTGTTAGAAACATTTTAGGTATTTGTTCTGTTTATGTGTCCTCTTAGTTCTTAAGAAATACTTCCAGTGGATCTCCATTTCTAGTATGTGAAGGTTCAGAAGCACAGAACAAAAAATCTGCTGCATACAAAGGAAGCAGCAGAGGAACCTAGATCTGTGTTAGGCTCTAGATTCTGAAACACTGCAACTTTGGAAATAATTATACAAGAGACTGATTCAGGCATCTCCTTAGATTTATGATATTTAAAAAATGTGCATTTGAAATCTGTGTTTCCAGATCTTCTCATTAACTAATACAGGAAATATGTCAGAATATATGTTTACTGAAAGTTGTTTACCGTGTACTATAAATCCATACTTTGGCAAGGCTATTATTTAGGTATTTTATGCCATATACCTCTAGCAGTAATTCTGCTGGTATCAGACACTTCTGTTACCTTAAAAAAAGCCATAGTCTTGCCATTCTGAACATTTTAAAATAAGACTTTGATAAGTCAATGTTATATATTTTTGATCTCTGGAGGGTCTGTTTTGTTTTTTCACCTTGCCATGTCTTGCCATGATTTCTGCATTTCTGCTCTAACAGTTGAGCTCTAACAATGTCTTCACTGTATGGATACACAGGCAGAGACTGGAACTGAAGTCAATACAAGCTGGCCCTGGACTGATTGCTGGGAAGCAAGTCGCCAGTGTTATCAAGACCTTGGACTCCAGTTATGTTGTTCTACCACTAGTAGCAGAGCCAGTCAAATCTGAATGCAAAAAGTGTCCTTCAGTAAGTAAACACAGGCTCATTTGGATGCCAGGTTGGTTAGCTGAGCAGAACAGGTTTGACGTTTCTGTCCAAGTAGCCCACTAGTAGAGGTCTAACATAGCTATATAAAACATACCCTGGAGTGGGGAGCATGGTAGTGGTGCAATCGTGCTTTGCCACACAAGGGTGTTTTAATATTTACCTTTAAAAGTATCAACCCTTTGCTCTGTTTCAAAGATTGAATGCAGAGTTTCTCAAGACCACTAGAAAATACAATATCCCATAGTTCTATCTAATCTTTGGCAACTTTGAGTTGGTAGAAGCTTATTTCCTCTGAGTAATGGAGTGGGAAACTACTGTTAAGATGGTTGTCCATTTTTTTACAAACAATCCTGTCATGTAGGAGCTGAACTACTAGAAATTAAACATAGTTAGCCATTCTTTAAGCATTTGTTGATAGTACATCCAGCTTCTTCTTACTGCCTGACCTTGAAGGAAATCTTTTATTTAAAAGACCTTATAGGTATTTTATAAGCATAAAATGGGGCTTTAAGATTCTTGGCAAGTCCAATACTGTTCTCATTCTTCCTGTGGAAAAAAAGTAGTATCTTGGTTTTTTATAATTAAGATATATGAATTGGCTAAGAGCTTGATGCTGTAAATGCATAATCTTTCATTTTATTGGTGCTAAACATCATGAACTAATATAAATTGCTACACTGATTGTTAGCAAACAGTTTTAATGCCACTACCATTGCAGAATGAATTCAGCAGCGAATGGAACTTTAATTTAAAGATTATTATTCACAGTCAGTGTTTGCAAGCAAGATAAGGCTTCTACTCAGCTCACCTAATTTTAATCCTCCAGAGATAATCCTTATGGGCAGAAATACTTTTATTATATTGGAACTTGTGCTAGTTGTTTGGAAGTAGCATTGTGCTGTAATAATTTGTCCTGTCTAATGCTTGTTGAGCTGCAGAGAAGGTGAAAAAATATGTTGGGTTAAATGAAATAGGAATGATGCTGCATGCATGCTGGAGCAGTTCAGAGCAGGGAACATCAAGGGATCTTAAAGAGAGGAGAGACAGGTGCTTTCTCCCTGACTCTGCCCATCATGGTTTGTGCTGACCAATTTGTCCCTTGGAACTGAGTTTTTCATAATAGTTACAGAGATAATTTCCACACCCGGATAGCGAACAGAGGGTATAATTCCAGAGCACTGTCTGGGGACTGAACTATGTCATTATAAACCTAATGGCACGATGAGAATGAAGTCCTGATTTCTCACTGTATTTTACAGTAACTGCTATGAAAAGATGGAATCTATAAACAGAACACTGTATCCAAAGCAGCAACATAACATTTGGTACTTATATGTCATAGTATACATTAGTGCCATGCTGACATAGCATACCCTATAGTTTTGTGTTTTCAAAACCCTTTTAAAAACATAACAAGTCTTATCTCTATCTTTATGAATTAGGTAAAATAACTGTTACTATCCCCACTTTACAAATGGTAGCACTAGCTTCTGTGAGGTTATGGTCAATATTTACATTCAAATTTAAGCCTAAATTTCTGTGTTTAGGCACGATAAAACATACTCTTTTCAGAAGATCCCATGTTTTTTACATTTATTTTTATGCTCATGGTTCCTCCAGGAACGGATGCTTGCCCCTTCTGAAGTTGAGGTAGGTTTGTTCCGTCTTGTGCAGCCAACCTTCATGAGTTGGTAAGGCAGTTGTCAGGCACTGACATTCAAAACCAGCTCCTGCTCAGTTTAGGACCTCTTGATTCGGCTTGAATTTTCCTAGAGTGCCCACAAGACCTCTGGTCTGATCTCTGTGTCAGAGATCAGAGATTCATGTCCAAGCTTGGCTGAGTTGCCATGTGGAAGTGCATGCATCTGTGCCTGAAACCTTATTCAAGCCAAACTGCCTGACATTCACATAAGGCAAACGAGGCCCCTTGCAAAAGTCAGCTGTGAATGCTGTTTTTTTAAAGTCATGGTCACTGCAGGAGACAGCAGCTGCTCCTTGCAGCAGTTGAATGGTTAAACCCCCTCCTCAAAGAGGAAGACTTGGTCTCCACTCTCTTTGGCTTGAGATGGCTGCAGCTCACATCTCCCACCTTGCTCCTCTCTAGGGTATGGGTTAAGCTGACTAAGAGCAGCTCACACAGCTGGGCTTCTGCACAGGAGAAAATACAGGATTAATGAGGTTAGATGGTTTTTTGCCAGGCTATGGTGCAACTTCAACAGGGGGAATAGAAAGTGTCCCACATATTTATCCAATTTCAGCTTGTAATAGCCACGCTGACCTTGGTGCTAAGCGCTAATCACCAGTTGAGGTTAACAGACCCATCTGTGCCACAGAACACGAGCTCCTCCCAGCTGGTCATTAATCCTCAGGAAATATCCTATGTCTCAATCATTGTTGCCTAATTATTGTTTATTACAGTTGATGGAAGTTACACTCTGTACTGCGGAATGATACTTCTATTTGCCAGCAGGTTCAAGTGTTATTGCCTAATACAAAACCCATGAAGAGGGGAAGTATTTTAGTAGAGGTCAAATGGGTGCTAGTGTTATTTCCCACTTGGGAAAACTGCAGTAAACGTTGCTGCAAAGAACAGCTGAGGTTTTCACCAAGGAATGTTCTCGATAATTTGAGATAACAGAGGCAAAGGCAAATGAGAGAGGAAAGGTCGAAATACCCACACTAGTTTCTTATGGGAGTGGATATGGAAGGACACTAAATTTGCAAGACAAGAAAATTCACCTTATTCCAATTACAGTATAAATACTCACATTCTGTTCTTAAATAGATTGCATTTAAGGCAATGCACATTATTTAAAAAATACTATAGTGTTGGAAGAAAGAGAAACCTGTAAAAAGGTTTCAAACATATTTTTGTTGGGATATTATTAATTAAATAATATTTAACTAAAGGATCAGCTTTCTATTGGATTTAAACTAACTTAAGCAATAGCTGCTCCGCTTATCTGCATTTAGTAAGTCTGATTTTGAGAACTGAAACCACAGTCTGAGAGATTTGACATAATGTTAATTATTTTGCAGCTTTCTGAACTCTGGCAGACCATCAGAGAACATATGTATCCTGAAAAACTTTCCAAAGCTGAAGCAGCAAGAAGCTTTGTGTCCTTCATTCAGAGCATCAGAAAAGCTACAAAAGAGGAGATACTGCAGGTTATTAGAAGTGAAAATAATGAACTTCTGTAAGTCACCATGAACAAGCTTTCAAAAGATTTAAGTTACTTAAAATTGCTGAAGGGCAACTGGCATGCAAACAGATTCAGTTCATCTGGTGATGTCCTAGCAATGCAAAACCAGTATTTAGTACTGTCTACAGAAAAAGGATACATGTTTTTAAAAGCTGTGTTTGATTTTGTGATATATTTGCAGCACACTATTCCGCCACCAAGTTTGTATCTACAATGTAAGGCAAACATGCTTTGTAGCTTACTCAAGGGTTCTCAACCCAATTGCTTGTCCTGAAACGCTGTATAACTTGTTCTTGAATTGTGCATTTGTTTCCTTCAAATGGCAATACAGCAAAGAAGTGGATACTTCACCCCCGGATATTGTCCTAATACTAGAGTTTGGGTGTGAACAGAATGTGCACCTAGACTTAGGAGTTGGAAGACATTTCCGAGTCCCACTGCACAGTCAGGATCTTTCAAACAAATTATAGCAGTTGTTAACAATAGGGATAAACCTGGGAGTAACTCGGGTAGTGTAGAAGTCTGTTCTCTAGCTGCCATTGTATATGGAGAAATAAAACAATTTTTTTCCATTATCTATCTTGCCCTGTGAACTTCAAGACAGTCTGGATAGTTCTGGGTCTTTTCAATGCTTTTTTTGTCCCATATTTGCATAAATTCAAATATTATTTGTGGATATGGATCATTTCTGGAGTTCATCTGCCATTTTGAGGTGAAAGAATTCAGGGGCAGAGTTTTTTCCAACAAGAGTCAAAAATCCTGTCTCTTCTGTGCAATGAAGAGATCTTTCAGCACATTAACTTCTTTAATTTTATGCAGCAAAGTCTTTTCAGTATTTTCTAGCTCATTACAATGATATGTTCATTTCCACTTCTTTGTAGTCCACAGGTAGTGGATGCTGTAACATCTGCTCAGACTCCAGCATCGCTGGAGGCTGTGCTGGAGTTTCTTGACTTTAAGGATGCAAGCACTTCAATCCTGCAGGAGCGGTTTCTGTATGCCTGTGGATTTGCTTCTCATCCCAGTGAAATGCTTCTGAAATCTTTAACTGTAAGTCAGTGGACAAAACAAATACAACTGATTTAATACTCTTCAGCCTCCCCCTTATCAAGGGGGAAGAGAATAAGAAACAACTCTTGTTTCCAGTTTTCCTTTCTTTAGCCCTTCCATGGTTTCCTTTAAGTCTGCCAGTAGTATATAGACTGAAAACAATCAAAATTTGTAAGTCCAGACAGAAAGTCTATTTACTTTGCAAAATGATACCAAATCTGGTGCTTTGAAAACAAGCAGCATTCTGAGTGTTAGCAAAATAATTTGAGGATGGAAAAGTTTATTAGAGTCCTGTAACCGTTTAATATTCCTTTTTTTTAAAAAAAAAACAACATACCTTCAAAATCAATCTACTGATTGAGACACTGCTTGTCACTTAAGGGGAGAATGTTTTAATGTAGAACAACAGAGCAGTGCTGTGCTTAGCCTGAGCCCAGGCCATTGCGGTCATCGCTGCCTGTGCATTGCACTAGTGTTCAGAGGGAATGAGGGAGGGTCTTCAGCCCCCTATGAATTGTGGTTCATCGTATTTATTCAGAGAAACTAATAGCATTGCTTTTGCATAACAGGCTAAGTTCAAGGGTGATATCGCAAATGAAGAAATCAGAGAAACTCTTGTTATTGTCATGGGAGCGCTCATCAGAAAGCTGTGTGACAGAGAAGGCTGCAAGCTTCCAGTGAGTATTTGCTGTTCACTGCTGGCCAAATTCTGGTCTGCAACACATGTGAATGATGTCTGCTGATGTTTCTGGAGGAGCATGAGAGACAAGTGCAGCATATTTCCTCCTCTTTTAAAATAAGCCCATAAATGCCTATGTTTGATGGTGAAAGGATATTTTTTTTAAACAATGACATCTACTTAGTCAGCTTTAGACTTTAATTTGGTTTCTTTCTTGTGAATTTCTGTGAATTTCTCCCTGTTTGCCCTTGTTTAACAAAACTTTTTCTCACTGCCTAGTCTGTCAGCAGTGGCAGTACTTGTGCTTTGTTGCCCAAAATCTTTGCATGTCCTCAGAGAAACCCTGGAGGATATAAGGTTTATTTAATATTTGGAGTAACCTTAGGTTATTTCAGCTCTGTGAAGAAAACTCATTGATCAAGGCCATCAACTGGTCCTTGGACTGAGTAGATGCTGGTGACAGAGGATGAGGATGATCAGACAAGGCACTGCAGCCTGCTGGGTCTGTGCTGTTTGGGATGGCAGCACACTGCTGAAAAGACACAGAGCACCTGAATGGCCTTTAGGATTCCCTTTTTCCTTCACCTGCTTATTGCCAGGCACCCTTCTAATATTATGTTATAAAGCACTAAAGAACACTTCCCTTGTATTTTTCTGGGGGCACATGTTGGCCCCACAAGTAAAACCTGTTAAGTCCCTGAATCGGGGCAGAAGCAGCCAGCAAGTGATAAATCTATGGATTAGGAGTCACTGTGGCTATAGTCACTTTGGTTGAAGGAAGTCTACAAGTTGCACCTTTTCTAACACTACACAATGATGCTTTGAAACAAAAACGTTCTAGAACCCAGCCCTGCCTCTCCTGTTTCTGCAAGGGGAAAAGGTGGATTTATCATCGCCTTTTAAATATACTGTTGATTTTCTTTAGGCTGTTGTGGAAGCCAAAAGGCTGATTCTAAATAGACTGGAGAAGGCTAAGAAAGATGACAACGTGAGGATGTACCTGCTGGCACTGAAGAATGCACTCCTTCCAGAAGCAATTCCACTGCTTCTGAAGTATGCTGAGTCAGAAGAGGGGCCCATCAGCAATGTTGCTGCTACTGCCTTACAGAGATACGATCCCTCTTTCCTCACCAAAGAGGTAAGAAACTCTACTGCCCAAGAAGTGCCAGAGACAGTATTAAACATAAAGTATAAATTATCGGAGTTTGTTTGGTGGTCCTGCTCTTTTTAAAGATGCCCCCCATATGTCTTTTTCTCCTGGAAGTTATTATACACACTTCAGTTCTGGCCAGAAAAACTCTATATGTTCCTGTTTGCCAAATCCCAGCTCCCAGTCTGTCAGTGCTAGTAAGCCTTTGGCTCCAGAGTCACTCACAACCATTGCAGGTTGGGTGGCAGGCAGTCAGCAGGGAAAACTGGGCTGCGTTCACAATAGCATTGCATCTCTGTGATGTGCGGGAGACATTAGGAATGCACGGGTACCTGTGTAACCCCTGTTCTTTCTTATGCTTAGGGACATGGTTTAGTGGTGGGTTGGCAGAGCTGGGTTAGGGGTTGGAATTGAGGGTCTTAAAGGTATTTTCCAATCTAAGTGATGCTGTGATTCTGAATGGCTTTCCATGGACTTACTTGTAACAAAGATGTGTCACAATCTTCTCTGGGATGTGAGGCCACCACAAGCACTATCCAGAAAATTAAAATTGAAAGATTATTAATTTTTAAGAAAAACATATTCCCTTAACAGTCAAGGAAATTTCTCCCTTGACCTTATCACTACCACAATATTTGATCTTAGTGCTCCTACTTATTTACAGCCCTGCTGTGAAAATCAGTGTGGAAGGCTGTGCTTGGGCTGTGGCTGAGAGAACATGACAGATGCGCCACTTGCCTGTGTGGTCAGTGAGCTATACATGTCCTGTACATTCCAAAAAGGACCATGAAAAACAGAGTGCTGAAAATATGTCCTTGTGCGTTAGCCCTAGCTATGGAGCTAGCTTAAACTGATATTATAAATGAGATTCCAATCTGTTCTTTACCCAGTCATTTGTGTGAGCACTAACTGGATAATCTGTTTCCTGACCAGGTGAAGGAAACAATGAACAGGATATACCACCAGAACCGTAAAGTCCATGAAAAGACAGTGCGAACCACTGCAGCTGCTATCATCTTAAACAGTAACCCATCCTACATGGAAGTGAAAAACATCCTGCTCTCCATCGGTGAACTGCCTCTGGAAATGAACAAGTACATGCTTTCCATGATCCAAGATATACTTCATTTTGAAATGCCTTCAAGGTACATTAATTTCAGTATAAATAAATACAGTTCATCATTACTCCTTTGCAGAAACTGAAAGAACACATAGGTTCTCATTAATTGGTACTGTAAAATTTAAGGAGAATATAAAAGGACACTTGATATTTGTGTCACTTTTAATTATTGATATTTCATAATAAATCCCTGCATTTCAATGCCATTCATTTACTAGGTCATGACATCTTCAGAGGTACAAATAAGAATTAGGCATCTAACTTGCATTACTGTAAGAAATGTCATCTCTTGTTCCTAATTCTCTCAGTGGAGCCCTTGCTTTTATATTTTAGGAATCAGTGAGCAGAAAAATATTAAACATCACAGCGCTATAATTAAGATCATCAAAATATCTCTTCTTCTCAACACAGTCTTAAAGCAAGACCTTTGCTTGCCTTTCTACCTATGACTGCAGGGAGTAGCTGAAACTGGAAAAGAGGCTCTAGGTTGGGGTAGATTTTTAGTGGGAAAATGTGGCAGTTTTGAAGACCCTCTTTCCTACTGGGAAATTCACCCTCTCTCAAATTTGATACTCTACAGAACAGTAATGCATTCGGTAAGGTAACATTTATGTCTCTATGTTTTTGTTTGTTTGCTTGTTTTGAAATACCACAGCAAAACAGTTCGACAAGTTTTAAAGGACATGTGGGCTCATAACTATGATCGCTTCTCCAAGATGGGCTCTTCCTCTGCCTACTCTGGCTATATTACACGTATGTAACCATGAAACTGCCTTTTAACCCTGCTTGTATTCTGAAACATTTGATTAATCCTCTAGTTTAGTCACAGGTACCTTCTTTCTTTTTTTTATTAAGGTGGTCCTGATGTATCATCCACATACAGCCTTGACATCCTCTATTCAGGCTCTGGCATTTTAAGGAGAAGTAACCTGAACATCCATGTTTTCGATAGAAGTGCTGAACTTCATGCCAGCCAGGTAACTTCCACACTGTACCTAAGAAATAAGCCACTATGTGGTCCTCTCCTTATAGCTTCCAGATCAATTCAGCTAATGCTTAAGACCATCATGTTTGCTGCACTGGGTAGAGAAAAAGCCAGTAGAAGAGGAAAAAGAAACCCACAACAGCCAACGAGGCACATGTCTGCCCTAACCAGAAGACAGGTGTTTTATTCTGTATCTTGTATCAAATTCTGTCTCTGGTTAAAGCTTATACTGTTTATCTGCTGTAATCAGCAAAAGATTTGTGAGTTTGTAAAATCAAGTCCTGTGTTTTGGGTATAACGTATAATGGAAATAAAAGGAGTAGATCAGAAATATCAATCAAAATCAATTAAATAAAATTCCTCTGTTTTGGACTTTTTTTAATGTTGTCAAATACCTTTAATATTATAGTCCTCCTAAATTTCTGCAGGATAAAAAATCATGCAGTGGAACATCTTTGGGTTTTCCTCCCAAATGTCTGTGGAAAATGGATATGAATATGAATATTGAAAATTTTGTTTGAAAGAAAAGTAGGCTCAGGATTATGGCCTGCATGAAGGCAAATTCTGCCTGCAGCTGAATGGAAAAAAAAATGCCATGGCACTATTTTATTTTCCATTTTTCTAGCTGCTCTACCTATTTCACTTAAGTCTTAACCTCATACCTTTTCACCTACAGCTACATAATTTAGAGTTAGGATCTTGGACATCAAGGAAATATGTAGGGTTCCTGGCAAACTGGGGCAGGCAGAATTTTTTCATTGATTCTGTATCACTGTTGCTTTTTAGGTGGTAATTGAAGCTCAAGGTCTAGAGTCCATAATAGCTGCAACTCCTGATGAAGGCGAGGAAAACCTGGACTCCTTTGCTGGCATGTCAGCCATTCTGTTTGATGTCCAACTCAGGCCAGTTACATTTTTCCAAGGGTACGGTGATTTAATGTCTAAAATGTTCTCAGCAACTGGAGATCCCATTAACGTGGTGAGAGGACTCATCCTCCTGACAGATTACTCACAGGTACTAATAGGAAACTGTTTGCTTCTTTTTCTGTCTCTTAAGCACAGATGCTCCCTCTCCCACATTGTTATTGTAGGACATTTTATTTCCTTTCTTTTCACCGTTGATAAGCTTAATCAATGTTACATAGGCTTCTCTTACTATAGGACCAATAGGAAAGTGATAGGTATTAAAAACCAGAATGAAATTACATGAAAAGCAGTCTAGAACAAAGGTGAGAGAGGACACACATCAGTCAAGAAAAGAAAATGATACTGAATAGAAGCAAATCCAACTGAGTTTCCTGTAGACAACTCATATTACTGTCAGCTATAGCTTCCCCTCCCACAGTTTCTGGTAATACAGTAGTGTTCCACGTGACCACCTAAGTTGTCCAGAGACCTTACATCCAATTGGGCAATAACTATCAGGTACTGAATGAATGAATCCCTGGTACTTCAAACAACAATGCTAAGCAGTCCAAATTTCAAATGCTTATGGCTAGGAAAAATCATAGGAATTAAAATAAGCATTACACATTTTTTATGCAACTGCCACCCCAAAATAGTCTGTTAATTTTATGGTTAAATATAGACTCATAAACAAATATAACCTGATAGATAGTGTATTACTGGAGGACTAAAGATCTAGACATCTCTGAAAATTCAGGGCCAGCATTTGGTTTAACAATTTTATTCTTCCCAAGCAGGGATTTCCTTAGAACCTCTGAATTTAACAGCAGCACTCAGCTCATGAAACATCTACAGGCTCAAACTTTACTTTTTACTCTTCCCCTTTAATCCTTGGCAAAAGAGAGTGCCAAAAGCAGATGATGAGAAAATCCACTCTGATCAAAATTACACAAAAGCATCCCCTGCCCATGACAGCTGTCCCCATCCTGAACCCAGCTCAGCCCCTTTATAACAGTATTACACGTCTAAAGGGCTTCCCTTTTGGTGCACAAATTGGAGAACTAAAGCTCATTCCAACTGTGCTTTACAGTTCACACACAGATTATGAGCAAAAACTTTACCATGACCTATTTAACAAACAGACTGCAGAGGTGAGAAAGGTAATGATGTCCAGCCCTGAGCACGTGAGCACAGTGTTTACAGAACTAAGTATTTCCAACTGCTGTGCATGCACCAGGCTCCATGCATACCCTGCCTGAATCAGCTGGCTAGTGGCCCTGAGACCTCTGCCAGCCAGCAGATTCTCCACTCCTCATCTTTGGAGAACCTCACAAAAGTCTGGGTCACACTGGGGCTGAGTCTGTATGCCATTTTTAACAACATCAGGGGGTAAGATTTTTGGTCGTTCACTGACTCTCTGGAAGCCCGGGCAGTACTGAGATGAGATGAGATGAGATGAGGCCCCACTCTGCTTTCTCTCTTGGGTTGCTGCTAACACAGCTGCTGCCTAAGCTCTTCAGGACTCAAGCAGGGGATAGAACTGAAAGCATGTGTTCACAGCCAAGAAGGCACTTGGTCTTATCTCCAGACCTCACAAAGGCAAAAGTTGTTTAAAATGCTGTTGAACACAGCTTCAGGCTGAGCTGCATTTTAAACACAGCACATATTTTTAAGAATGGTTTTACAGCTACATTCCAGGTCGACGTCAACATTAACATGATTTGGGCACTTCGACATAACCTAGTTAACCTTCATTAGAATTGCTTTCCCCTGTCAAGTTCTTGAACTGTCATTATAACTGTAACAGAAAACACTGCCAGAATGGAAATGTGAATGGTGTGAGACAAAAACAATGCAAGAAGCCATAATTAATCTAGCTTCTTGATAGGTGAGTACTACCTCCACTTTCCCTGGCTGGCATGGACAGGCCTTGCCCAGAACATAAGCCCCTTTACAAATTCATACTGTAGTGAGCCAAGCCAAATGTGGATTTATCTTCTTTCAAAGTAGAAAACTAGGCATGGGAAAGAGTGCCCATTCTATGATAACAAAACTCAGTTTGCCACAGCTGTCTGCAGTGTGATTTCAGAGCGGGCGAAAACCAAATATAAGTTAGAGACAGCACAATTGAGATCAAACATCAAAAGGATGGTTTGGAATCCAAGACTGGAACTTAAAAACAGGGCAATGGAATTGTGAGAAAAGATCTTACGTGCTGTTTAGGTTACAGTTTTTGCATTGGTGCAGCCTGATTTTGAGAAAAAAATATTTTTAAATATTAGAAAAGTTCTGCTCCCCTGTTGCTGTTTATAAGGATCGTTTTGCACAGAAAGACCAACACTGAGTTGTATTTCCCCTGGAAAATATCTTCCTTTCATTAATTTGACAATTGCAGTAATCACAATAGGCATATTTTGAAGAGGTGATTTCCATGTTAATAGTGAAGCAATCAATGCTTCTAAAGCTTACACTCCTGCCCACTGTCTGTAACACCTATTCCCACTTAACTCCACAAACTGAAACCAGAGTGAGTTTTACAGCCATTACCGGTTCTCACAATGTTGATTGAGGGCTAAGAATAACCATCTAGAAGTTATAATTCTCTCTGTAAAATAAACAGCTCTCATAAAACTGGGTTTGAGACTCCTAAGGCACCTGCATTAAAGTTCAGTAGTGTTAATGTTTCTCCTAGGCAACACACCTGCCAAAAGCACAGAGAAATTAAATACTGTATTAATAGGTCAGAGAAACTATTTGAAATCCAGACCCCGGTGGAAGATTGCCAGTTCCCAAAGCGCCTGTTTCAGCCGTCCCTGCATTGCATTACAGTAGCAGTCAGTGCAGGACGTAAACAAACTGGTTTTTTTTAATTGAAACACAGCACGTTTCAGCATTTTAAACAGTAACAAACTACCAATTCTAAGCTTTTGGATCACATTCTCCGCTACAAGTAACACACAAAGCTTAAAATAGGAAGGGAAAGGAAAACGCTGCTCTTGAGGGGGCTGAATCTCTGTGATTTACACCTTCCATCATCCTGGACTGGATATGCACCAGCTGAAGGACAAGACTGAGCTCTAAATAAGGAAATAGATGAGCTAGTAAAACAAGCGCTCCTTAGCTTCTCTGCTGGTTTCAGTGACAAACCTGACTTAAATCTAGATAGCCTTTAAAGCCTTAAAAACAGCCACTGCAAATCAAGCCTGGTCTAATATTAGATGCAATTTGACAATGCATCTAAAAATATCTGCTCTTCTGGTTGTGTGTACATGTCTTTGCCAGGATGTATACTGTTACTCCTCGCTCATTAACAGCTACCCACCAAGTCAGTCCAAATTAAAAGCAAAGTAAAATAAAGTAAAACAAGTTTTATCTCCGCACCTGAACAGACTGGCAAGGGAAGCATTACTTGCCCCATTGCAGTCAACAGAAAATCTGCCTTTGATTTCAGAAAGACCAGGATTCCAATCCATGATTTTTACTTGGGTGACGCTAAGAAATCAGAGCACAACGTGACCATGCTTGCTGGGGTGTGCTGGGTTTATAAGCCACAGCCAGACCACTGCATTCTTACATTAAATCTCAAGCACACCTCACCAGCAGCCAACTGTCAAGTTGGTTCTGCCAAAAGGATTGTTTCAGAGATTATTTACCCTAAAAAGTGAAGTAACCATATGCAGCCACCAGAATTATCCAAGTCCTTGATTATGGCAGGAAAACTTTAATGCTCTGAATAAAAAACCTCCGCAAATGTGGCTCCTGTAGGGATTTGGAAGCCAGACTGTCTCTGCTTGCTTCTTTCTTAAATCTTGGGACAGCATTAGCTGGAACCACTGGGCTACTGAATAGCTAAAAAGACAAGAGAGACTTTTAAGCTGCCTAGACATCAAAAAGGGGGAGGAAATTGGGTGTTCTCATGTCCTACAAAGGCCTGCAGCATTACAAGTGCTGAGAAGGCACAGAAACACCGTGAGAGGGAGAAAACTGCCTAGGAGAGAGGAGGAAGTGTCCTGTATGCGACAGACATGATCAAAATAAACTTTTCCCAAATTAATGGTTCTTTTAAAACACTGAATTAATCCACTAGTTCTTAGGGAAGCATGACAACTATATAAAGTGAGTTAGATTGCCAAGCTGAGTGAACCTCAACATCTTGGCTATGCTTCAAAACTAAAAACTAGTGAACTGCCATGACCTGAGCCACCCAGCCACTGAAGACATAATTCCTGCCATACAGTGCATTTGAAGCCACTGCACGACTGCTTGCAGCATTTTGCATCATACTACCAGTATGGATCTACCTTCAGATATGCTGAAGAAGCCGCACTGCACTGCATCATTGCTGGATCTCCAGTGAGGAATTTAATCTACCTTAGCTGAACTGCCAGTGGAGCCTCCAAGAAGCTTGTGTGATAGCTCTTGGAGACAGACACCATGATACTCCTCACAGTGATACTCCGTGCAGAAATTGTGCCAGCTGGCACATAAAGAAGAAGGGAAGGATGCAAGATACCTTGCCTTAGCCTCATCCAAATTTCTAGGAAATAAGGTACATCAGGGTTGTTCTGCCCACCCTTTCAGAAATGTCTTCTATTCCTTTTTGTTCCTGCAAAGTGATAAGTGGCATGATCAGAGTACATAAGTGAGTAAGGAAACCGCTGAGGTCTGCAGTCAGTAACGGGGGTATCTGTGGTTTCTGATGACTCTAGGAGATTCAGCTGCAGTCTGGGCCGAGGGCCAGCACGGAGTTCCTGGGCGGCTTGGCCATTGACATCTCAGGAGGGATGGAGTTCAGCCTGTGGTACAGGGAATCCAAAACCAACGTCAAGAACCGGTGAGATGCTTCCACTGTGCAGTGTAGCTATAGAGAGTTCAGACTCCTGAGCCCCCATAGTCTCAAGGAGAAGCATTTAAATATAAAAGACCTTGCAAATGAGTTGAAATTAAATAAGTTACATGCATGGGAGAATATTAGTACTTCTCTTTTCCTTTCCACCTGAGTAATACCAGTGCCCTCTGGTCTCATCTGAATTTATACCTGAAGAACAGATTCCTTTGAGGGCAGCTTTTATGTATGGATGATAGGACTGCTTGCAATTTATTTTTTTCTTTCTTAATGTGTTTTGAATTAATTGTAATGGTAGAACTTACTTGCAGGGTCGCTGTGTTTACAGTTGGTAACATCGAGGTGGATTCCTTCTTTGTAAAAACTGGTATAGAAACCACTTTGGAAGTAGAAACGACGTTAGACTTCATCTCCACGGTGCAGTTTTCAGAGTACCCATTCTTAGTCTGTATGCAGATGGAGAGAGTCGAGTCTCCATTCAGGTAAGATACAGGAGCACACACCTTATGAAGTGGCCTTCTAGCCAGCTCTTGAATCTCTAACTTTTGGTGCTCACTGCCACAAGAGATTAACAGAGGCCAAATTTCAGCCTTATACAATAAGGTGCAATGTAGGCTCTTGTGCACACCAAACTCTCTGCTAACCCATTCTTCCCTGTCCCTCGCCCCTGAGATTCAGAAAGGACCTTTTTGAAGACCACAGCTTGCTCTGAACATGCATGTTAGTCTGAGTTTCTAGTTTGTTTTTGCAAGTAGAGAAGAGAAGGCACTGAGGAGATCTTATAGCAACCTTCCAGTCCCTGAAAAGAGCTACAAGAAACCTGGGGAAGGACTGTTTACAAAAGCTTGTAGTGACAGGACTGGGGGTATAAACTGGAGAGGGGCAGATTTAGGCTAGACATAAGGAGGAATTTCTTCACCATGAAAGTGGTGAGGCCCTGGCACAGGTTGCCCAGGGAAGCTGTGGCTGCCCCATCCCTGGAGGTGTTCAAGGCCAGGTTGGATGGGGCCTTGGGCAGTCTGGTTGGGTGGGAGGTGTCCCTGCCCGTGGCAGAGGGGTTGGAACTGGATGATCTTTAAGGTCCTTTCCAACCCAAACTATTCTACAATTCTATGATTCTATGGTTCTAAGTAAACCAACTGAAAGGGCAGGACACTGGTCCCCTTGCATACAATGGACTCTGACGGTGACCTGCATCCTTGCCAGCTGTAGTTCTCTATTACACTGTTGAGAGAGGAGGTGCGTAGCCTTAAACTAGAAGAAGTGGAAAGTTTTCTTCATCATCTGCTGTTTACTAGTGTTGGCACAATTACCTGGTGTGTTCAGTTCTTGCAGCCCTTGTGTTCTATCGTATTTTATTAGGACACTAACTTTCCTGAAGGCTGAACAACTACTCAGTAAGGTAAAAAAGATGCTCTACAGTAGCCAAAGAGTAGTAATTGCATTGCCATGTGAGACGCTAGATTTACTACTCCCTCCTAATCCCTATTTGCTAAGACCTAAGGGTGATGACATTTGCAGAGCCTGTGCCAGATTTCCAGCCTGGCTTTTGTGATCCAAAGGATGGTGAGTTTCAGAGGAACTAAAGAACTTGAGGATCTCCAGGAAATCCTAAGAAAACAGTATCTGTTATTCTGCAGATGCCAAAACATTTTGTGACTGTACCTACACATTGTGGAAGTACAATCTTGTCTGTAGATAAAGTGTTTATAAATAGCCTTACCTACAGGGCACAGATTTTGCAGAAATTTGCTAATGCCAGACCACTATGTTGTGTCTCTACAGGCGTTATGTGACAAAGTATGAAAGTCTACCATCTGGCAGAAGGTACACTGCAAGGAGAGGGAAAGCAGAACTGTTGGCAGGTAATGAATACCCTCTCCATCAAGAAAACTCCAACATGTGCAGGAAGGTTTTCGGCGCAAAGTCTGATTCCTCCAGCAGCTGGTTTTGAAACGTGCACCCGAGCTTTTGCTTTCCTGACTCCATGTCTCCCTCAATAGCTTAGGCTTGTACGTACTGTACTAACTTGGAGCTTGATCTTGAACGACTGCAGTTAATGGGAAATTTGCCATTGATTTCAACAGGCCAGGATCAAACTCTCAGTGCGTGCACAGTGTTTACATATTAACCTATATTTAAGACTTTTGTAAACAAAATGCTAAGGCTAAAGACCAGTTTGATAGCATTCCATGCACTCCCTTAAGGGTGGTGCTAGTTCTTTATTTTTTCTTTTTTTGTGTTGAAAGCAAAAATAATCCCTCATTTTTCTTTCTTGGGGAATGCAGAGGTCCATGTTTTTAACATGCAGAGAGAACAATTAGGATGTATAAAGAAGATTATTTATGAATATGTTTTAAAATATATAGGTGTTTTAGGCCCATGACCAATCCTTATTCAAATATTCAAGTACAATTTATATCTAAATGGGACCATGAATTCCTGCTTACTCAGTATTGCCAGTTTACAAAAAAGCAGGTTTTATTTCACATGATTTTAAGGTTTTTCCCCCCTTTTTTTAGCAGTCAGAGCTTGATTATTATTATTATTTATCTTTTGGGGGTTTTTTTTATTAGCTGTTATAGTTAAATATAATAGATAAAAAGTGTGGAGTAACAGTTCCAGAAATCCTGTTTCCATTGAAGTCAATGGTATAATTTCTGTAGCATCACCAGGAGCAGAGCCAAGATAACATTGGTTGCTCCCAAAAATTTGTGTCCCTGTGTGTAATCAAGGCAGGTGTATTTAAAAATAAGCACCCGCTAAGGCCATTCTGAACTATGATGACAGAAAAAGTCCAGAAAGAAATCCATTTTGAATGCATAGTCTAGCAAATCCTGTGCAGAACCATTTTCTTCTAGGTAAGTTAGGTTCACATTTCAGTGCAAAGAAGTACTCATTTAAGTCCTCTAATTAAAATGACTTATACTTTTCTGCTTGTTCAAGCAGTGTCTTCATAGTGTAAAAAGAAATGCAGTTTACATTTACAACAGCATTGCAGATTAAGAAAGAATGGACCTCATCCCAGCTCAGCTGATCTCTAAAGTGATCCATCTGATTTAATTTTTATAGGGCAAGGTGGGTGAGTGCTGGTCACAAAAAAAGTAAAATAAAAAGCCAGGAACAATTGTTTTTCAAAAAAACAAAACCAGGCATGAAAAATTCATAGATTGTCACGAAAAAAAAATGTATTACAAGAATTAAAAAAAAATCCAAATCCTTTTGTGTTATGAAAAAAACAAGAGTGCAGAAATCTGCAAAAATCAAGCTATCAGTGGGATGAAACAGTCTGCTTGTTGTCTTTCCTGAAAATGCTGACACACTTCGAGTCAAAGCATAAATAAAACAGGTGAAAATACAGTGTGAAAACATGGTTTTGTTTTCAGTCTTGTTTTTGCTCCATTGCCTACTGGCTTGGGAAAGGCTCTGTTTGGAGGAGGAATGGTGTTGACAGGGGCAAGAGGAACCATTTCCTTCACCACCACACAAGAACCAATAATACAAGTTGGACACCCGCTTGTCATGGGTTCCTCTCTAGCCAGGAGATTTGCCAGAGGTGCCTGCCCAAATCCTCTGCCCAGAGGAGTGGTAAGACCTAGGTGTCCCTCTTCAGTGTTGACACTTACCTGAAATGAATTAAGGCCCAAGCGATACCAACACTGCTGGCAGGAACACCACCCTGTAAAATAACATGGCCAGCGCTGCCAGCAAACCTGCTCTAGATCCTCATCCTTAAATACTCTCTTTCACCCTTCTGCTGAAGATTTTACGCATTGCCCTGTCCCCAAGCATTCCTTCTCCCTCAATGAGAGGCAGTTTCTCCTTCCTCCCATCCAAACCTCACCTTCTTCTCCCCAAACACAGTCATTCTGCTTTCAGCAAGACACTCACGAAGCTCTTTCTTTCCCTCAATATCTGTGCTCGAAGTCTGCATCCTCTGTTTTGTAGACACCATTTGATACCTCCACTGCTGTTTCAGTAACTGAAACCGAAGACAAGCTTTTACATTTGTTATTACTACTTGCTATTTGTGCCATACGAAACAAAAATAATGTCAGAGCTAAGTGTTGACACACCTAGAAAGCAGCAGTCTTCTGCGGTGATCTGACACTCTAAATTTAGCATGTGGACAAAGAGTGGCTCAGAGAAATAGCTCTTCACTTGTAGACCATTGAGATATGAACAGATGACAACCTCAGCCCCACATCCTAGTTTACGTCAACGATCTGCCAGGTTCCCCCATGACTTCACAACCCAAAATCAGTATAAAAAGATTCTAGATAACGCAATTCATGTCTGTATGGTCTGTGTCTGATAATTAGCAATCCCACTGCAAGGCTTAGCCCCTCTCAAACTTATCAAATCTAAGAACATTCTGAACATGTGCCTGTAAAATAGGGCCCTCTGGCAATAAAAATAATGTGTTTACTTTTTAAAAAAAGCATAACATAAAATATTTTCTCATTAAGAAAGATAATCCAGCTATTGCCATTGATCTGACCAACGACACCAGGATTGCTTCTCTTTCACATGAAATGCACCGATATCTTTAACATAAATACGTCACATGCCCCAGACGTACATCTGTGTGTTTTGCTTTAGCATTTACTCATCAAGCCCTGGTACCGCTTGTTGAGGAAAACTGTGTGTCCATCTGCACTACTGCAAACTTTGAGAATGGGATGACCAGCCTGCAAGGGCAATTTTGGGACTTCCACAGCTTTGCTAACATCCCTTGAAACTAAATCAAACAGAGCCCCTGAGGCCCCTGTTGCTCCTTCAGTGGGATATGTGTCCTAGTGGATACCCCCGAGTATCACAGCAAGACACTTGCTGCTGAAGCCACCTGACCCTAACAGCTGGACATAATGGGGATTCCAGAAGGGGTTTAGTCCAACAGCTGGGTAACGGAAGGCCACAGCTTCCTTATGTGGGCTCCATAGTTACAGAAACAACAAAACCGACCATCATCTAAAAATAAGGTGAAATCTATACATTGCCTAAGCCTGCATTTGAAGTGAAAACACACTTAGAGTTACAACCAAAGCAAACACCACGAGCATTTATCAGATCAGTGGGGGCTAATCACTAATGTGCAACATATTTTTAATAATGGCTACTATGTGTACTTCTAAATAACCAAAAACAGTAGCAATTAATAATTTGTAAGTGGTGTTCGGAGAAACAAATAAAATGCTCAGCCTTTTCTAATCGGAAGCCACAGAAAGACCGCTGCAACGATAAACCAGCTAAGTCCTCGAAGCAACCCACTTGCAGAAGATATTTCAAAACCTTCCCCTTGAACTTTCAGGGGGTGCAAATTTTTAAGGAGCGTTTTACATGTACTCTTCAAAAAAATATTCACATTCCAGGATTCAGTTTCTCCCTCCACTCCTAAACATATTCTGGTGCAGAAAGCACAGAGGACTATAAACATCAATGGTTTGGAACGCAGACCTTCTCAGGAGGTTATAAATTAAGCCATGAGTACAGTACAGGTTAGCAGATAGGGGGACTAAACATCATTATTTTTGTAACACTTGCCCATAAATAAATGCTGGAAAAATGCATATTTCCCTGCAGATAATGGATACCAGCTAGAGCTGCATGGGTGCAAATCAGCACGATCTCTCAGAACAGCCTGCAATCATGCAGCTCCCTTTCCTTTTGTAAGTGGGAACAAGGCCATAATTTTAATTATTTGGCTTCTAATAGAATTAATTGACACTTGGTGAAAGGTGCAAGGTTTAACATGCATGCAACAACTTATAAAATACTTAGCCCGGATTTCCAATGAATATGCGTTACTTGTATAGCCAACTCTAACTTACTCAGAGCATCTGGTAGAGAACTTGTCTGGCTACACAGCATAGAAGGAACTGCAGTCCTTAAGCATGGATAAATTTTATGAGTTATAAGCCCATGCAAAGCATGCTGCAATTACACCTTAGGAAAACAGGAGGATTTGTTAAAAATAGCAAAATAAACACAAACCCTGGGAGAGTGAGGTTTTTAATCACATTTCAAACCTGGATTGTGTGCCTTGTCCAGCAGAGGTCAATGAACAGCGGAGCAGTGGTGGAGCTGGGCTGGCAGATGCTGTTCTGCAGTGTCAGGTTGGAATTCGTCAACGAGACGATAGGTACCTCAAAAATAAACAGCTGGATGGCCTAGGGATACAGTTTGGGTTTGGCAAGCAGACCAGTTATTCTCAATAGCAACGATCAAAGACTACAGCAACGATGAAGTAGGTGGGGGTTTTATTTGTTCTTTTTTTTTATAAGTGCCTTGTTTTACTTTGGGTAGCTTGCTTAGATCTGAGCTCAGGGCATTATCTGTTTCTTGTTTCGCTGTGTTCGCACACTCTTTGACAAAAAGTGCTGCATTCCAACCTTCTGGTCTCATCATTACTACCAGTCATGTCCTGAAGACTACTCAGAGTCTAAAGGATTGCCTCTGTTATCACTTGTTCTGCACAACAGGGAAGGTAACTACACAAAAATACGACCAAGCAGGGAACTGCAGGCTTACTTGCAGTGTGTCTTTTACTGAAAAATACATTTTATTTATCATAACATTCAAAAAAAGAAATCCCAACATAGTACAAATGCTAACTCATTCTGTCAACAAACTGTAGTTCTCAGTGGGTTCAAACAGTCCGTTCTCACATGGCTGTGACCGAAGCGTTCCCGACATGCAACACGCTGCTAGTGCAATTCTCAGAGTGACTCCACTGTCCTTCAATCCCAGGCTCATGGCATCCTGCAGCAGCATCACTTTGGGCTTTGGCTACGAACTTGCCACGGCGTTGTCTGCTTTGAGAGCAGCTCAAAGAGTCAGTTTTTCTCCAGCTATATATCTTCTTTTTTTTTTTTTATTTCCCCCCACACAGTCAACAATCATCAACACAAGGCGTTCACAACATTTTCCCCTTTGCCTTATAGCCCACTGCCTTCTCATCAGACATACCACCCACATTCTCTTAACAATCACTATCCTTCACACTTGCACTTTTAAGTATCCTCACACTGATAACTAACCCCCTTAAAAAAGGCAAGAAAAAGAAAAAAAGAAAAAACAAAAAGAAGAAAAACAACAACAACAACAACAAAAAACCCAAAACAAAAAAAAAAAAACAGGAAAAGGGGGAAAAAACCACAAGCATCTTTAAAAGTATGTGTTCTCAGGTATCCTCAAGTTAATGGTAATTTATAAGCATAAGGAATAACACTTTGGCCATCAACACTAGAGAGTTAAAGTAGCTTTGAATGCAGACAAGGGGAAAAAAAAACAAACCCACACAACCCATAAATACATTTTAAATCATTCACCAAGAGATTCACCAAGGATTAAATTTAACTGAGTGAAACCAACCCTGCTGCAAAAGACCAGAACAATATTTGTGCATCACTGCAGTCCCTCTCAGACTTTTAATTGGATCCTGACCTAAAACGTGCAGAAGTGGCCGGCCAGCTGTGGCAGACCCTGAACCCTGATGGCAGGGCTGGAAGGAAACTTAAGTGGTGCACAGGATTTTGCCCTGCTTTGCATATGAGATGAATTTCAGCTGTAACATACTATGACTGCACCATAAAACATATAATACTAGCAGCTTGTGCACCCTGACATGGAGGGCTTGACTCTAATCCAAGATAAGTGGTTACACATCACCCCATCGCCTGGAGAAATTCACCACTGGGTATAGACGGAGAAGCACCATATTACACGACTTTTTTCTGGCGACCTTTTGTGGCATTACTGGCTGGGTCTGGCTAGACTCAAGCCCAGAGCTCTGGTTGTATATGTATAAAGTGAAGAGCCTGGGATTTGGGTCTGCAAAGCACTCAATGCTCTGGGCCAAGTTCAGGAAAGCTTTGCGTTGATGGGTGAAAAAACAAAATAATTGCGCTTCCACTGAAGTTCCCAGGAATCTGCTGAGATATTTGAAGTGAGAGACGCAAGTGAAGACTTTGCTGGACAGGGTCTGTGAAGCGAGACTCCTTGCAGAACTCAACCCTTGATGGAGTCTCTTTAGTAACAGACAAAATTAAGGAAACATTGTTTGTCATTAGGATTGACACATTCCACTGAAGAAATCTCCCCTGAGAAAATAAATAGCTGTTGGTATTGCCTCATTTCATTGCTTTCGTCTCCACAGGCAATTTAAAAACCCTGCAAAATTTTCCTCCCACAGACACATGTTGAAATCCTGGGCACTTGTTTTCTACGCATTTTTTTTTCCTTTCAAGTACACCAGGTGAAACTGTAAACCCTGAGTTTGTGTGTGCAAACCTGGACCTTGTAAACTGCAACATGAAACTTTGCTCTGAGCACCGATATAGGAAAAGATAGGACAGAAACATTTTTAAACACAGATGCTAGTATTATCGTGTACGTACCATACCCACGTACGGCACAGTGGACGAGCTACTCTGGTACCTGCACTGTCCTGCAGTCTGAAGTACTGTTTTCTTTAACACTGATAATATAGTCATAAAGTCTATGGACTTATCAGTTGTCGAAATGGTGAAGAAGCATTCATTTTCTTTAAGAGGCATTCAGCCTGAATCTTGGTAGGAAGTTAAGGCTTGGAGCTGCAAAGAGTACTGCTGAAGAGAGGGATTAAGCCTACATGCTATATGCTCTAGCTCGGCGTGCCAAGCTCTTTAAAAGGGTTAGAATAACATTTTTTCATTGGATTTCCTCATGGATGAAGATAAATGTTAAATCACTCACTATCTGTATACTTGCAGTGCATTTCATCCTGAGAGCAATTTCAATTTGTGCCTGTAAACAAATAAATAGCATTGAAATACACTCTCACACGTATGGTTAAAGACAGTTGTAGCTGAGTTTTCTGTTATCGGGCAAGTTACTCTGGAAAACGAAAACCTAGGGCTTTCTTTAAGAGTGGGAATCCCTGAAATTTCCTTAGCAGCAGGAAACCTTGAGAACAGGCACGGGAAATTCTTGCCTGTTGGCAAATGCTTAAGTACAGACTTTTGGCTTCTGCATTTAGATTTTAAATTTCTGACCTGTCACCTCAAGAAAGCTTTCTGCTAAATAATTTAGGCTGGATCTTATACTGGAACGGGCTTCCAGAGAGGTGGTTGAGTCACCTTCCCTGGAGGTGTTTAAGGCACGGGTGGACGAGGTGCTGAGGGGCATGGTTCAGTGTTTGATAGGAAAGGTTGGACTCGATGATCCGGTGGGTCTCTTCCAACCTGGTGATTCTATGGTTCCATGATTCTGTGGTTCTACTGGCTTTCCAAAGTGCTGCACTGAACTGGAATTTTGGGCAGGGAACACATTCCTGTATTTCAGTTTTACTGTCATGATAACAACTATGTTCTGGTGAGAAACTGGTTGCTGGCAACAGGAGAATCCATTTAAGCAGAGTTTGACACATCGACATACATATCACTGCATTTTGAGTAACCTTGTTTTAAATTTTCTGGTTCAAAAGGAAATACTTTCTTAGTAAATATGGATAGCATGGACATAGCCCTTGGATAATCCTGCCAAACAACAGCTAAAGAAACAACTGCATACTGTTGGGGCAGTAACATTAAAAACTCCTCTCACTGAGGAATCACTAGGATTACATTTTCAGCAATGTTGCAGTTTAATGAAGAATAGACTGTAGTCTCAAATAAAAAAAATAAATGCTGTCCTCTCCTTTAGAACCAGAATCTAAAAATATGACATTCAATTTCTGGCTTTCCAGTATTTAAACACCGTTACAATTAAGGCGACTTGTGATATTCAACACAGTACAGTGGAATAAACAAAAGATGAAAGCAATCAAATGTGTTTTCTGGCAGTTACACAATCTGTTTTGACCAATGCCAAAAAACCCCAAACACTAAAGGTAATCCTAATGCTACAGATCTCTCTGTTTGCAATTCCAAGTGCAGAAGTGCAGAGTACGAAAGCAATATCCAATCACAAATTGTCACTGAAACCCATAAGGAAGACCCTCATTTACTGCAGTGGGAGACAGCTGAAGGCTTTATTTTTTTTTAAAGAGCTGAAGGGCTGCACTGGCTCATCACAACATACTTCAGGGACCTGGACAAAACCGTGCATTGATCCGTACCGAAACATTGCTGCATTTACACCCTGTGTTTTACAAACAGCTGCAGTGGCATTACTACTGCCAGCCACCAGCACAGAGGCAATGCCTAAAGCCCACAGGCTGGCTTCAATATAAAAACAACTTTGCAGAAAATAATGCAGTAATTTAGTGTTGCTCGCATAATTAAATGTATGCGTACTCCAAAACTGGGGGGTATTTAGGAGAAAACAAGGAACTTACACACTTGTTTTGTATGATGAAGGAAAAAAAAAAGAGAAAACCATAGAAGCAGTTTTTAGGATGAATGTTTAGTTACCAAGTGTATTTCAGCTTAAAGGAGCATGATTCTTCTTCCTTAGCCCTGTAAAAAAACAAACAAACAGAAAAGCATCATTAATAAAAAGTAGATTGTTTGAGAGCTGCCACAACCATCTGAGAAATCTTTACTGCCCGGTAGCTCCATCATTGTCACACTACTCTTGCTACTGACTTCCTAAGCTACTGCCAAGGATCAGACAATAGCACATAACTTTTTAAAATGACTCAGTAGTGGGGCCGCCTTATTTTTGAGCAGACCTCAAATGTGTGGCGCCTTGCAACCCTGAGGTTTCTCGGGGATTGGTCCTAAGGAACCCCCCCACGTAAGAAGGAAGCAATCCATCCAGGATTTAAGTGATTCATCCACTTATACTGAAGATGTGAGCGTTTTATTTACCAACACAGCATTCTGTATGGCGTATGTAAGCAAAAGTGAAACAACCTGTCATCATGTGCTCTGAGATTTGTGGAGTTAAGATCTGAATACTGGCCCAGAGAAGCATCCCAGGAAAGAAGAGTAATTAAGCTCACACTTAACTTTCATTGGTATCAAGGTTAAGTGCTATTTAAATTACTCCCTCAAAGGCTATGGACTTGAACACAAGCTCAGGCTTATTTCCATTAGCAGACTGATGTACTAGATCAAATGCTGCAGCTCTTTTAATTCCTGCATATCCCACTAAAATCGGAGAGGTACTTTACCAAATTCTGAGTGAAGGCGTCAGTTTAAGCAAATCCTGTATACTGCATATTTCACTGTAAGTTGACTGTTGGCCTTAATAATGTAGAACAAATGTTTTGCTGAATAGGGCACAATTAAAACAAAGTTTAAAAATATTGATTTTTAAGTGTTTAAAAATCATTCATACACACTATCCACACAAAAATGATTTTTAAAGGCAGACATAGATTGTCTGATGGCAGGTAGGAAGAAACACAACGACAAATATATTTGCACATTTGGGTGACAGAACTGCTCACCTTTGGCTTAGCCTATTCTCACCACAAAAATAAATGCTCCGTGTATTCCTGTAACTATAAACTGGCTTCAGTTTAGGCACATGTTTGAGCACAGCAAGTAAAAACGGCCTTCTAATATCGGCAGTATAATTCACTATGGTTACTTTCTACTTTGGTAGGTTATTTACCTAACTCAAGACAGAACTCCCCAGAGTATAATGTGCAAATCGATAGAAAAGCTACAACCACGTTTTTCAGTCATTAGAGATGGGAATGAGCTCCCTTCAGGCAGTTGCCCACTGCAGGTCAGCACAGTCTGGGTTTAGTTGCAAGCAGACACAGCAAGTTTACTGGAACTGAAAATTAGCAATAGTTTTTTTTCACATTAAGGAAGAAGTGCAGCAGGCATGAACTGTGTTGCTAAAAGTACACCAACTACTGTGAGCGAAGCAGAGGAGAGAGAAAAGCGACTTTACGATATCTCTCAGACACATGTACAGGAGACTGAGGGGAGACCTCACTGTTCTCTACAACTACCTAAAAGGAAGTTGTGGAGAGGAGGGAGCTGGCCTCTTCTCCCAAGTGACAGGGGACAGGATGAGAGGGAATGGCCTCAAGCTCCACCAGGGGAGGTTCAGGCTGAACATGAGGAAAAAAATTTTCACGGAAAGGGTCATTGGGCACTGGAACAGGCTGCCCAGGGAGGTGGTTGATTCACCTTCCCTGGAGGTGTTTAAGGCACGGGTGGACAAGGCACTGAGGGGCATGGTTTAGTGTTTGATAGGAATGGTTGGACTCGATGATCCAGTAGGTCTTTTCCAACCTGGTGATTCTCTGATTCTCTAATATTTTTCTGTATATAAAAAAAAATAAGAATTGTTCAACAATACCACCTTGGATTTTGCCAGAATTCGAAGTGATAGGATCCATTTTTCCCCTCTGAATATGCAGAGAAGAGCACCAGCCACAGACAGAAGTGCTGGCAGAGCAGCAAACATGCGGAGGACTCGGTGCCAACGGTGCCATGGACATTACATCCCCCACCCAAGCCTCCAGTCAGCTCTGTCACGCTGATCTCCAAGAGGTGTCAGAGACCAAGATGGGGCAGTCTTTGACATGGTGACAGTTTGTGAACGAAGACGTGAAAAAGAAAAGAAAAAAATCCAGCAAAGAAGGCAGGAAAAGTTTATGTGCAGTACGTAAGGAAGTACATGTGTGGGAAGAAAGAACATTCATTCAGCTCATTTGACTAGTAAAAAAATGGAACCCAAAAAGGACTGTATTTTATTCAAAACCTATGCAAATGTGATCAAATCTAGCTATTTTAAAAAACATTTTAGTATTTACACAGCATTGCTACAATCAAAAAAACCTGATCTGATATGAAAGCAATTGGAATGCAAAATACTCAACAGTTCATCCTCCAATTCTTAAGAAATTATACTCTTGATCTTAGGGGGCAAAAAACTACCCCAAGCAAACATACAAATTTAACTAGGGAAAAAAAAAAAAGATGCAGGAAAGAAAAAGAAAGAGGAATACAAAAGCCCCCAGAATACAAAAGAGAGAAAAAGAGAAAAAAAAATATCCACAGGGACGTGAAAGCTGTTTAGATGAATGAAAAAGCTGAGTAGGTACAAGGACAGAACAGAGTTAACAGGAAGGTGGCTATAGATGTGATTCTCCTCTGGCATATGCCTTATTCTCCACTGATAGCTATATAAATAACCAAAGTCTGATGACAAGAGAAAAGCACCTTGCAGCACGCAGTTAAAACTATTTGTTTTACTGGCTTTTGGAACAGATTGAGAAAAAAAAAACCCACACTGCATCGATTAAACACCAGCAGGACATCTGCCTCCGCAGGTCTGAGATGGCAGGGCAGGTGTATCCCTGTCCGCATTAGACAACATGCTTCTTGTCATCATTAATGGTGAAAGATGAAAGTCTTCCAACTGCTGAATGACCTTCAGAAAGGAGTGTGAAAATTTCCACATCACTGATCTCTTGGGGCACTTTTCCACCTGTGAGCAATAGTAGAGCTGCAATATAATGCAAAAAAAAAGAAAAAGCAGAGCATCGACGCAGTTATTGACGCTACCAATAAGAAAGCACTATTTGCCAAGAGCATCACCCAGCACAGTGATGCTCCAGGCACTGTAGCAAGCCAGCTGCATGACAAGGCAGGATAACCTCCAGGAAATGAGGGGCAAATCACACCAGGACATGTGATGGGTTTCACTCCCAAAGAGTGAAATAAGATCAAGAAGTCAGGGATGGGGTTTTTTTGTTTAAATAGCTTCTGTAAGATAGAAATAACCTTTTCAAAACCAGCAAGTGTCTAAAATGAAGTCTCACAAATAAATGATTCCTTGTGCCAGTGGTCTGAATCTGGCCTATTGACAAAACAGAAAAATCAAATACCTTTTGTGATTTTATCTAGGTACTCTATCAATAGAGACTTCACTGGCAAGATTGACTGAAGTAGTATGAAAGAGCTCTTTATTAAAGACCTGGATGAGGGAGTCGAATGCACCCTCAAGTTTGCAGATGATGCTGCACTGGTAGGAAGTGCTGATCTCTTAGAGGTTAGGGAGGCTCTTCAAAGGGATCTGAACAGGCTGGATCAATGGGCTGAGGCCAACGGGATGAGGTTCAACAAGGCCAAATGCTGAGTCCTGCACCTGGGACAGAAAAATCCTGTGCAGTCCTACAGGCTCAGGGGAGAGAGGCTGGAAAGCTGCCTGGCAGAGAAAGACCTGGGGGTGTTAGTTGACAGCCAACTGAACGTGAGTCAACAGTGTGCTCAGGTGGCCAATGGCATCTTGGCTTGTACCAAAAACAGCGTGGCCAGCAGGACCAGGGAAGTAATCACTGCCCCGTACTCTGCGCTGGTGAGGCTGCACCTTGAATACTGTGCTCAGTTCTGGGCTCCTCACTATAAGAGACATTGAAGTCCTGGAGCGTGTCCAACACCAACAAAGCTGGTGAAGGGGCTGGAGAACAAGTCTTACAAGGAGCAGCTGAGGGAACTGGGGTTGTTTAGCCTGGAGAAGAAGAGGCTGAGGGGAGACTTTATTGCTCTCTACAACTACCTGAAAGGAGGTTGTAGAGAGGAGGGAGCTGGCCTCTTCTCCCAAGTGACAGGTGATAGGAGAAGGGGGAATGGCTTCAAGCTGTGTCAGGGGAAGTTTAGATTGAACATTAGGAAAAATTTCTTCACAGAAAGGGTTATCAAGCACTAGCAGAGGCTGCCCAGGGAGGTGAGTTGAGTCACCATCCCTGGAGGTGTTTAAAAGGCAGTAGATGAGGTGCTCGAGGACATGTTTTAGTGGTAGACAGGTACAGTTGGAATTGATGAACTCTAAGGTCTTTTCCAACCTAATGATTCTATGATTAAATTGGTACTTTGCCTGTCCTGAGTGAACTTTTAAGGGACAATGAAAACAACTTCATTTATACCCAGGACAAAAGAATGCCATTTCAGAGATAAAATATTTACAAGCAGGTAAGAAGTAAGCACACGAAAGATTTCAGTAAGGTTTCATTCAACAAATAATCTCTTACATTGTAGTAGATGATGCAAATTAAAAGAATTATGGAAGCAAAAAACCACAACCCAAACACTAAAAGAAAAAATTTACCCTCAAGCATGTGACCAAACTAAACTCAAAGCAAACTGGTGTCAAACCCAAACCTCTAAGTGTCACTGCTGTTTCTCTTTGCCTCTTGATATACAACAAGAACAAACTCTGTGAGTCTTCAGTAAGCCACAAAAGACTTTGGTACCTCTGCCCAAGATTGCATTTGATAAAAACAACTCGTGTTCTAGAGCAGGAAGCAAAAGGCGCAGCAATACCCATCCTGAAGGAACTTGTTTAATATTTCAGGTATTTTGAAGTAAAATGTCACTGTTTCCTGGTTATTTTCTGTGAGATACCCTGCATACTAGCTTTGGCGCGTGCCATATGTCCAGCCCCCTGCCCTCCTCCTTGCTCCAGACAGGCACTCAGCGCTCCTGCACGCTCATCCCTGAATTTGCAGGCTGGCCCTGTGCTACAGCCCCACGTAACCAGACACTGGAGGGACTGTGGCAGGCCAAATCCGAGTAGCCGTGAGAAACTGTGATTTGCAGCCGTGCCTGCAGGCTCTGCTGGAGCTCTCCCGTAGACCAGGCGCTCTTGCCAGCAGTCCTACACCATGGGGGGAGCACGTGTACCCTGCTCCCTCATCCTTCTAACAAGAAAGACCCCAAAACAGGGGTTTGCCTCCATCAGGTCCTTCTGCTCTTCCTGAGGATGGGGAGGAACAGGGGCTCAGGGTGGAGGGTCGGGTACTTGCCTCCTCCTGGGAGGAAGAGGCAAGAAGTGGGAAAGCGGGGATGTGCTGCCAAGGTGCAGGGGCTGCTTCACAGCTCTCAAGGTGGGTCCAGAGGAGGTGGCCAGCTGGACTCTCCTCCCTGGGAGCGAGGGGACCCCGCTGCGGTGGAGCCCCCCATGCAACACAAGTGCAGGCTGCGTGACAAGCAGCTACGGTGTGTTTCTACAGAAATTGCCTCCAGGCCAAAAAAAAGGGGGGTATTTACCCGCCCCAAGGGATATCAAACTGCACCAACGGGCACATGTAACCTCTGTGTTTCCAGCTTACGCCTATATTTTAAGTACTGGTGAGGGGCTGCTGGTGGACCCTGGGCCCGTCACCTGCCGCCCTCGAGGAAAAGCCGCGGCACAGCTCTCCCACGGCAGGTAATCCCGTCGGCCACTGCCACGCCTGACGTCCCGCGCCCACTCACCCGTGCTCTTCACCGATGCTCCACCACGAAGCGCATGGTGGTGCCGTCGAAGGAGGGTGGCGCGACAATCCGTGGGCCGGTGGCAGGCGCCGTGATGCTGATGACGGGCTTCGCTTCAGCCTCCCCCCGCTGCGGCGGCGGCTGTCCCTTGCCCGTGGCCACGTAGTAGGGGCTCTCGGCGAAGGCCGCCTCGGCTGCCGGGCTGCCGGGCTCGGCCGGGGCGCCGGCATCGCTGCCCGGGTGGGACAGCGGGCGCTGCAGGGCGGCGGCGGGCAGCACGGCGGCAGCGGGCACGAGGCCAGGGTAGAGCATGTATGTGGCGCCGTAGGCCCCGGCGTTGAGGGCGAGGGGCGAGAGGGGCAGCGGGACGGGGGCGACGGGTGGCTGCTGGGGCACCGGCACCTCGACGTACTGCCCAGTCTCGGGGTCGAAGAGGCGCCGCTTGAGGGGCTGCGGCAGCGGGGCGTCCACCAGGTAGCACTGCCCGGTGCTCACGTCCAGCAGCACCTTGCGCTGCGTCTGCGGGAAGGGCTCCCCGGCGGCGGGCGAGAAGCAGAGCAGCGGCGGGGCGGCCGGCAGCGCCCGGTACAGCGCGGCGGGGGGACCCTCGACGGGCGGCGGGGCGGCGGGGGGCGGCTCGGCGGGGCGCTCGCCCGGGGGCTGTGGCTCCGGGACGGGGGCGGCGGCCTCGGGCCCCGGGGAGCCGCGCGGGGCCGGCAGCGACAGGTAATCCCCGCAGTCCGGGCCGCGCTCCGCCTCGCCCCCCGGCGGCCGCGGGCCGGCCGGGCCCCGCCGGGCGCCGCCGTCGGAGCGGGGCTTGGCCGGGGCCGGGGCGGCCCCGCGGGGCTCGGCGCGGGGCGGCGGGAAGCGCTGGCGCTGCCGGGCCAGGCTCTCGAAGGCGGCCGCCTTGGCGGAGACCTTGTCGGCGGCGGGGGCGCGGCGGGGAGGCCGCTCGCCGCCCGCGGCCTTGCCCGACGGCTCCTCCTCCGCTTTCTCAGGCGGCGGCTGCGGGGCGGCGGGGCCGGGGCGGTTCCCGGCGTCCCGCTCCTGGCTGGCGATGAGGGAGAGGACGTGGCTGTCGGTGATGGGCAGCGGGTCGCTCTTGCGCTTCCACTCGCGCTTGTTGAAGCTGTACAGCTCCTCCATGCTCCGCACCGCCGCCGTCAGCTTCTCCAGCGCGTTCTGCACCGGCGCCGCCGCCTTGCCCTCCTCCCGCGGGTCCTCCTCGGGGCCGCGGCCCCTCTCGGCGGGCGGCGGCGGCGGCGGCGGCTGGGGGGGCGGCTGCTGCTGCTGCTGCCGCCAGGGAGCGGCGGATTTGGAGACGATCTTCAGCACGGCCGGCTGGCGCGGGTCGCTCTTGTTGGGGGCGATGGTGGCCACGGGCAGCCGCCCCGAGGTGCGGTGCACCAGGACCGTGCCCTCCGGGGGGCGGCCCGGCGCCCTGCCCGCCGCCTTGGCCGCCCCCTCGACGGGCTTGGAGCCGGCGCGGCCGAGCGCCTGGCAGGTGATGACCACGGGGGAGAGGGACCTGGGGACGCCGGCGATGACCAGCTGCTGCCGGGGCTTCTGCTCCGGGCCGCCCTGGTCGGAGGCGACGCTGCCCTTGTCGCTGCTGTTGTCGCCCGAGTCGCAGCTGTAGGAGCTCTTGATGAGCTTCCTCACGTCCCGCACCTGGCGGGGGGCGCCGGGGGCTCGGTGCTTGCCGTCCCTCACGTCCCGCACCAGGAATTGTGGCACCTTGTCGTGGCCGTCGCCGGGCTTGGGCGGCTTGGGCTGCTGCCCCCGGGGCTCCTCCGGCGGGCGGGGGGCGATCTGCGGCGTCAGCAGCTGCGCGATGCTGAAGGCGGCGTCGCGGGGCTGCTGGAGGCTGCCCAGGCTGATCTTGATCTCGGGGGCTTTGGGCTTGGCGGCGGGGGGCGGCGACGACGCGGAGGAGGAGGAGGCGGCGGCGGCGGCGGCGGAGCACTTGGTCGCCTTCTTGCCGGGCTCCTTCTCCCGGAGGGTTTGCTGGATGGCCGGGACGAACAGGCGGGACATCTTGGTGGACTTGCCGGCGGAGATCTCGCCCAGGTCGGCCCGCCAGTCGTGCCTCGGGGAGAGCTTGGGCTTCCCGACGGGCGCCCTCTCGTCTTTCTTCTCCGCCTCCCGCTCCTTCCAGGACCTGAAGGCGCTGTTCTGGCTGCGGAGGAAGGTGGCTTTGCCGGCCTCCGAGGCGCCGCGCTTCGCCTCGCCCGTCTCCTCCGACGGCGCCGGGTCGCGGGGCGTCGAAGCCTTGGAGGTCGGGGACCGCCCGCCGCCCTCGCCCGGCTCCTCGCCCGCGGCTCCCTCCGAGCCGCCCTCCGAGTGCCGGGAGCTCTGCCGCCGCCCGCCGCCCTCGGGCTCCCGCCCGGCCGCGGGCCCCGCCGAGGAGGTGTCGGTGATCTCCCCGCGCTCCATCTTGAACTCGTGCTCCAGCTGCATCTTCTTGGAGATGACGTTTTTCAGCAGGCTGGAGGCGAACTTGGACTTCTTGCTGGCCCCCGCGCCGCCGGGCTCCAGCAGCGCCACCGCCCGCAGCCGCCGCGGCGCCTCGACGTGAGCGATCTCCCCGTCGAGCTTGCTGACCACGAACTCCAGGGCTCTGCTCTGCGAGCGGCCGGAGCGCGGCGGCCCCGGCTCGGCCCTCGGCCCCAGGGCGCCGCACTTGAGGTCCAGGTAGGTGGCCCAGCGCCCGACGCCCAGCGCATCGTCGGCCAGGGAGGCGGGGGACGGCGCGTCGCGGCACGGGTACGCCAGGCTGCGGAAAGCCCGGGCCGTCAGGTTCCGCACCTCTTTGTCGGCGTCGTCCAGCTCGCTGACGGCGCTGGAGGCGCCGCTCGAGTGCTCGCCCGCCCTGCCCGCCCCGCACCGGGGCTGCAGCCGCGCCGGCGCCGCGATCGCCCTCTTCGCCTGGTCCCGCTTGAAACCCGCGTCGCGGTCGGGACCCGCGGGGCCGCGGAGGCTCATGTCGCCTTCATGCTCGGCGGCGCGAACGGCGTTTCGCTTTCCGCGCGCGTCGCTAGACTCATTTATAGCCCGGGAAGCGGCTTTGATTGATAGGAGAAGCTGGGCGGCCGGGCCGCCGGGCCGCTTGGGGCGGCTCGGCCCCGAGCTGGCGCGCCGCTCCGCGCCGGGGGTGTCGCGCTCCGAGGCCAGGCTAACGAGCTCGGTGCTGCTGGCGTTGTCCACGCTGTCCGTCCGGTTGTTGGGGTCGCTGGTGGTCGTGCTGAGGTAGCAGCTGTTCTCCTCCTCCTCCTCCGTCGCCGTGTCCCCGAGGGTCTCGTCGCTGCCGAAGGAGGCGTAGTCCACGAAGGAGTAAATCACGTTGTTGTCCTCGAAGTCCCAGCGGGCGGCCAGCCCCGCGTCGAAGTCCATGTCGTGGTCCACCTCGCTCAGCTGGATCTCCTGCGTGCTGATGTAGTGCGCCTCGTCGCGGGCGGGGGGGACGCCCGGGGGGGCTCCGGGGGGCGCCGCGACCGCGTCCTCCTCGCTTTCGTACCCGAAGGAGGACGAGGACGTCTTGCCCTCCGTCGACGCCGGGTCCCCCATTGCGGGGAAGCCGCCCGCCTTGCTCGCCGGCGAAGGGCACGACGAGGAGGAGGAGGACGAGGAGGATGAAGGCTCCGGGCGGCGTCCCCCGCGCTCCGAGGGCGCCGGTCCCGCGGCTCCGCCGGCATCCCCGGGGCCGCCGGCCGCTCCCCCCGCGGCGGGACGGTCCGCCGGCTCCTCGCCGCCGCCCGGGGCCGACTCTGCGGGCCGCGGGCCCCGCTCCGCGCCCCGCGGCGAGACGCGCATCTCGGCGTACGCCGCCTCCTCCCCGCCGGGCGCCGCCGGGCTCGGTCCCGGCCCCCGTCCCGCCGCGCCCTCGGGGCCGGCTCGGGGCCCGGCGGGCGAGCGGCCGGCAGCGTCCATGCCGGGGCCGTCGGGGCGGGCAGTGGCCGAGGGGCGGGCGGGGGACGGGGGCGCCGCGGCCGCTCTCCCCGCCCTCCCCGCCGGCCTCCGCCCGCCTCCGCCCCGCAGCGCCGCCGGGGGGCGGAGGGGCCGCGCCGGGACCCGCTGCCCCGCACCGCGGGCACGGCCGGTGGGGACCAGGCATCGTCCCGCGGGGGGGCGAGGGACAGCGGGCAAACGTGCTTGGTGACCAGGAACATCGTCCCGGGATGGGTGAGGGACAGCAGCCAGACCCACTTGGTGACTGGGGACATCATCCCAGGATGGGCATGGAACAGCCGACAGACCCCCCTGGGGAGCGGGGGCATCATCCTGGGACGGGCATGGGACAGCAGAGAGACCTGCTTGGTCACCGGGGGTGTCATCCCAGGATGGGCACGGGACCGCGGACAATCATGCTTGGTCAACCGGGGGCATCATCCTGGGATGGGCATGGGACAGTGGTGAGACCCGATGGGGGACCAGGAGCATCATTCCAGAATGGGTGCGGGACAGCAGCCAGACCCGCTTGGTGACGGCGGGCATTGTCCTGGGACGGGCGTGGGACAGCAGAAAGACCCGCTTGGTGACCAGAGACATCATCCCTGGAAGGGCATGGGTCAGCGGCCAGACCCGCTTGGTGACTAGGAGCATCATCCTGGGACGGACACAGGGTGCTGTGGGTTTTTCCAAGATGAGCATCACTTGGCCAGTCCCAAGTATAGCAGACCATGTAGATCTGGAGTCACTTAATACTGGTTGAACAAACTACTGTTTTAAATGTCTGTGTTTTCTGGCATAAAGGTGCCCCTTGGAAGGCAGCAGCTGCCCCTGCCTCCAAAGGTGTTGCTCCTCTGCCCCCAAAGATGCTGCTGCTCCCTTTCTGCACCTGCTGGAAGCAGCAGCTCCCAGGGCACTGGCTGAACTGCAGGCTTGCCTGCACCTCATGCACTCTCGTCCCCCACACAGCAGCTGTCGAACAGCTTTGTTCTTCCTTAAACTACCCCTGTGCTCCCCATTTTCCCCACTTGCAGGAGCGGTGTTGCAGAGTGGCACCCTACACTTTTGCAGCAATCCAGAGAGCAATGGGCCAGGGGAGCCAAGCTTCATTTTCCCAGGAAACACCAGTTTAGACATAATTAAGACCTGTTAATCGGCATTTCTGTGGTACAACTGACCTTTGGTGGCTGAGGGCTTTACTGAGTGGTCAAAAATCACTCCAGAGCTAGGGAAGAAAGAAGCAAGCTATTAAATACTGCGGGGGGAGAAATGGAGGAAAGCGAGCAATGTTGAGGAGCAGCCCTTGGGTATACGATGCAAATAGTGGCCTAAATTTACAGCCTAAAAACCAAATAAGTGCTGTGTGTCTGAGTGAGCCAGGCAGCCATGGCGCTCATAACATCGATAGGGGAGGGTTGTGGAAAGCTGCAAAACAAGCACCGGTATCTATGCCCCTACGGCTACATGTACTAGCATGAGGGTGACCGTGTTTGGCTCTGCCAGGGGTGTAGGAACCAAGAGGAGAAGCAGACACCATCCCAGACCTCTCGCAGCACTGTCCATGTTAAACAAGGGTTTGCTAGTGCTCCCAGTTCCTTATCCACCCCACACAGCCAGGCTGCTCTGCTGCTGTCCTCCCCACGGGGTTGCAGTGTTACTGCTGCCTGCAGGGAAAGTGGTCTTCCTCCTTTATTGAACCCAAGCAGTGGCTTGTGAGGGTCCTTGCAGCAATGGTGGGTTTCATATCCCATTTGGGATAAGGATCTCTTTGCTGCTTGGAAGGAAACAAGCGAGGTGTCTCCAGCTCTTGGTACCCTGCCTAGATACATGGTAGTTCCTTGGGCTGCAGATTGACAGCATGAAAACTATTGATGAAGCACCAGGTGGTGTTTTAGCAGAGACACATCCTCGAAACTTGGAGGATTTGGAGCAAGTCAGGTTACGTGCAGTGAAGCTCTCCCCGTGCAGCAGGGATGACTGGTTCCCATCCCTGCTGAGGCTGTCCTGCCTCTGTGTGCTGTTAATGAGAAGCTGGGCACCAGCTCTCAGCAGTGCGAGGCTTATGCAGACTTAATCTTTCCTTTGCCCAGTTCTACATCGCTTCAACTCTCCTTGCACATGCAACAACTGTGCAGTCCTCCACAGAGCTGTGGTAAATAGCGTCATCATTCCCTAAAAACGGCTTCACCAGGTTTTGTTTCCCCTCCACACACATTTTAGACTTGTGCCCCTGTCCCAAGCAGCCGTAACAAAAGCGTGGCATTACTAGAGAAAGAAAATATTTTAGCACCTTATTAAAGTGGCACGAGTGGCAGTGGGACAAGAGTCGATCCTCTAATACAGTCCTTTCCAAATACTTGGGATGCAGGGGATCCTAGCTTTTAAACCCTGATCATGCATTGTACTAACACTTGGATGAGGGCTGACAGCGGTAGCATCCCTGTCTCCTGCTCTGCCTCTCTTCTACCAGATGCCTCCTCACAAACGAGGTCTCTACCTGACATTCTCACAGCCCCCACCCTCTGATCCCCCAGACTTTGGGGGATGGGTCTTGGCTGTGATTCTCCCACACCTTGCTCTCCTTGTTTGGTTTTCCTGCATTATGAATACACAATAAATCAGATCTTTGCTCCTGAAACCTGCACAACTAAAAGTAGTGGTGTTCTTTTTAAGTTGTAACAGTTGTTTGTATACTCCTGCCAAGATCCTCAGAAAAGATTCCCACCAAAATGAGCATTGAAACTTGACTCTTTATTTATCTATTTCCATGGTCTAGTTTCCAGCTATGGTCCAGAGATTTCTTTTCTGTTTCGTTTTTTTTTCTTCGCCGATACCTTGAACTGAATCTACTCCATCTTGCAAAACCAAGGAGTGACTCTCACCACTGAGGCTGAGACCATAACAGGGCACTCCTACATGTATGTTTATAACATATCTATATCTCCACCACAAGGAATCTGTGCCCCTCATGACAAAAATACATACGTAAAGTCCACACCTGTTCTTCTTTCTGTTCTGGCTCATCCCAGAGGCCTGAGTGCCTTAGGCAGTCAGATCAGTGTGTTTCCCATGGCACCAAGAGATTGCTACAGTGTACAGAGCCACCCAAATCCTAATGCCCTTTAAAATGAGTGAGTCTGTAACATCTAGCTTAAGTGCTCTACTTGCTGTGTGCATGTTAGAGGAGGGAGAAAAACCAAGAAGGATTCCCTCCTCTTTGATTTTTTTTTTTTTTTTGTATCAGAAATTTCTGCACTGACACAGTGCCAGCCCCTCAGAGATGCTTTGCTGTGAGTCTGGCCCTGAGCGAAGTGTAAAATACCATTGGGGTTTAAGCTTAATTCCTTCTCAGCCTTTCCTCCTCGCTACCTTAGTGTCAGCTTTTGTAGAGCCTGTTTTGGAGGTGCCTAATAACCCCATGTGTCGTATACAGTGACTGCAGTGACTGACTCCCCAGGACTGATCCCCTGTAGGGCTGCCTTGCAAAGGATCAAAGTTCTTCAACAGCTTTGCAAAGGCATGGATGTTTGGCTTGTTTCTCAAGTTTTTCTCTGTCTGTTTCTGCTGCCTGACAAACCCTACAGTGAGCAAAAGTAAAGCGGTAGACCTCTTTGCTCCCATTTAAAACTACACAGGAAAACTGTAGACCCATCAAGCCTTCTTGCAAATAGGAATTTCTCACTCTATGCTGGCAAGACATCTCCACTGACCAATAATCAGATCAATGAGATTTTACTTAATAATGTTGGATATCAGTAACTAACCCACGTCTTCTTTATGATTCTAGTAATACGCATTTGAGGCATTTATTAACACAAATTACTCTTTTGTGTTTTCCACCTTTAAGTCTCTCACTGAAGCTTCCAATATCTAAGACTTCTGCATCCAAATCTATCATGAAGTGTTACTGAATCTGTCCTGACAGCCACAAAAAATATGGATGTTTAATGCCATTTGCAACATAATAAGTACTCTACATTTCAGTGACTTACTGTTAAAAATAGTTTAGCTGCATTCTGCCCCTTGCTAACATAAAATTAGATCAGACAGGTAAAGGTGATGGGAACAATTCAGGTAGGCTGGATTACATATGTGTCTTAAAATACATCACTCATGGGAGTAGCAGGGAAGTCAGATTTAAAAGAGATTTGAGAAGCGGCGCTTGAAAGCCAAATAAAGACATTAGGATTGAGGTTAAGGAGACTGTAACTATATTCTGCATAAGAACTCATTAGGGTTTTTTTTCTAATGGAAACATGGACAGAAAAGTGAACAACTGGTGGAGGAATAACAGAAGTGTAAGGATTTAGTTGACCTTTCTCTGACTAGGGAAAGGGAAAATACTACTCTGTTAATTAACAGTAAGAAATGTTAATACTGTGTTGCACATTTTAATTCGTACAGTGTTTTTAAAACCTGATGTAGGAATAAAAATCACAAAGAAGTGAATGAAATCAGGTCAATACAGAAGGAAAATCAAAATACTATTTGCCCAGAAAAGATAGATGTGTTTCCAGTAACTAAGGTGGCCTGCAGGAGAGGTTACGTTTCTCACATAGAAAGAAATGATGGCTTTCGCAGAATATAAGGAAGCAGCAGAAGGATTCTGCTGCGTTCTGTGCACACAGCAAAAAACCTTTGGTTTGCTGTCGGTTCAGAGATGAAGAATGGTACGGTCACAGGAAGAAGCTTTAATTTTGGCTGATGGGTCTCTTTTGAACACCGTTTGAATACTACTGGATTCAGGTTTTCTGTCAGTACTTCATTGATAACATTACACTTTGTCAAAGTGAGCTTTGTGGGAGACATCATCTTTGAAATCAAAGCAAATAAATACTTGGTAAACTTCAGATGTGCTTGTTAAGGAGAAAGGAAAATTGGAAACAACACACCTATTTGTCCTCAGGACTAGTACCCAAGAAGGAGGGAACAAAAGCCACTTCGGGAAGGGAGAAGAGAGGGGCTGTGGTTTAGCAATAAATGGTGAAGCATCGCACACATTATAAATCTCCAAGTGGTACCAGATATATTGAAAGGAAATACAATACCCTCACATGCACTTTGGTATGGAAACTTTCTAACAAACCCAAGTGGAAATAAAATGAGATATTTTGTAGCTTGCACTGAAATGGTGTCTCTTCTGGGATTTAGCAAGGGCCTGGCTGACAAAGTACTGAGTCCTAAGTGAAAACCAACACCTGAATGGGTCAATCCCTTCTCACACAGAGAAGACTACGCCAGCTGAGGGGATTGTTCCTTTTCTATCGTGAGCCTGTTGGGAGGGATTGAGGGGCTCTTTGAAACGTTCAGCCTGCAAATGTAAACCATATGTGGTCTCCTTCCTGGCAGACTGCTCTCTTTTAGTGAAAGTCAGACTTTTCAAAGGAAAGAAACTCTGGAGCTGGGTAGATTTCAAGACCCTAACCCGAGTGCTTGAGTTTGCAGGTTTCAAGAGCTTTAGAGCGGCCCTCCAAATAGGAGGCCACGTTTCCTTCCAGGATGAGGCAGGATCATGTTCTGGCCATTGCTCTACACTCCACAGCACACTCCTGTGTAACTGAGATCCTGTGAGAATTGGTGACTGAAATGCTTGTTAAATGACAGCCCCCCCCTCCCCCGGTCTTTGTTGTAACAGCTCCTGCTGATGCCTTACAAGGTCTGCAGAAGATGCATATATTTTTAAAATAGACACCTCCCCCTGCTACCCATCCTTCTCTTCCAGACCCCAAAATCTCATGCCAAAACAAACAGGCAGGAACATAATCCCAGAACGAGCTTAGATTTCTTTGGTACTTCTCAGTCGGGCTGCAAATACAGTCTAAATATGAGTTAGTGTATTTATAAGGGGAGTCTGCTACTCAGACAGAATAAATTAAATACTTGCTGAATTTTGCATATGTCAGGTTAGACAGTGTCTACAATGTCATTGATACAAGCAAATATTCTGGTGGCTATTACATGCAGACAGCAATAGCACGTGCAAACTGCGGGAACATGTTGAGTAAGACTATTTATAAACAGTTTATTGCTTTCTTGAACATCCTGACAGGTGCCTGTCTGGCTTGTCCTGACAAATTTCTGCTTGGAGAGGCTCTGCAGCTTCCGCAGGCTATCACCTTTAGTACCTGATTATCCACAGTCAGAAAGGTGGTCCTATGGTCTGTCTGACTCCTCTTTGTTGTAAAGTCATTGTTTCTGCCATGGATGGAAGAAGAGATGGTTCCCATTCTGTGCTCTGCAGCTTTTTGCATATCTATGGATGATCGGTGTGCTTCCTTCAATGTCCATCTTTTCATGAGGCCTGGCAACCCTAATTCACTTAACCTTTACCTGTGGGACACACTTGCTAGAGCTCCCATCACTGCTTCTCAGACTTCCTTTGGTGTATCCATACGTGCAGTGCAAAGAAGGGGCTACAGGATGCGAGATGGAACTTCACCCCTGGTGAGAAGAGGTGGGGAATGACTTTGTTTCCTGCCTGTCCATCCTTGAGTAACTGCCCTTTTGATGCTGGCGTGTCTGTGTCCTTTAGCTCCGGCCTCACTGTGAGCACGTTTGCCATTCATCCTGCAGTTACTAATGAAAACACGGAACAAATGCAACCGTGCTGACCGACTTAAGCTCACTACTAATACAAATGTTGTGGTGTTTGTAGCTGACCTTCAAGCACGATCCAAGCAGTCATTTCTCACCTCATAGTTTCACCTGTGCAGTGCTTCCGTAGCTGGGTAAAAGAAAAGTCTCATGCCATACCAAAGCCAAACACCATTTCTGCCCTCTCTGCAAAGCCCATTGCCGTATTTTAGAAGGATGTTAGAGGGACTCATCAAGAACAAATCCTTCCAAACTCACATTGGCTGGTTTTTTGTTATCTTTTAAGGGCCTACGGATTGCCTGTTGATGCTAGAATTTCCCCAGGAACTGAAGTTACACCCACTGATCTCTGCTTTGCTGCTCTGTCCCCTAGGTGTCTTGAGATCGTTCTTCCATGGAACCTCCTCTTCCAGGCTGCTGGGTCTCCTCAGGTCTCCCATCGCGAGCCTCCCTGTGGAAATGAACTTTCTGCAGTGACCATATTCTTTGTACAGTATTATCAGGTAACCCGAGAACTGCAGATGTATCTGATCATTGGAACTGTGGAAACGATTGCCACAAAACCCGAAACCATGACCTTTCCTTGAGGTATTATCAGCCAAACTGGTGGCAGGACAAGAGGCGTGATTTATGAGCATTCATTAAAATCACACAAAATTTATTATTTATAGAGGAAGACTTGAGCTGAAAGGTTCAGGCTGAAAAACTTGTCTTCTTCATAGATCAGGGTGTTTGGACATAAGATAGGAAGGAATTATTTCTTGACGTAATATGAATATAACTAGAATGTATTTTAAAATATTTTATTATATTTTAAAATATTTTGTTATATTTTAAAATGTGTTTTATTATTTAATTCAACATTTTATTATTTTTCCCTAGCTTATTATTTAATTAATATATTTTATGAAATACATTTTGTATTTTTATCTATTTTAAATAAAATAATCTATTTTTAACTGGCCAGGGGCCATCGCATGAAAACATAAAATGGCATCATTGTTTTTCACTTACTTTAGAATTAGAAGCGCAAACAGCTGGGATAGATTTTATGTTGGATAATACCACCACTTTATGCAACCAACTGCTTTGCAGAGGGAATTTGAATTCTGGCAGCTATTTGTTGACGCAGAAGAGCTACTGCAGACGTATGCACACTCAAGCAGCAAACTGCAAATCTGTTATCATGAGACTGTACCATGAAACTGCCACGCTTTGGAGAGCAGCCAGCGCCAGATTGGGATTAATTTGCTTGCGGTGTTCAATAAATAATGTACAGAGGGCCAGGTGAAAAGCGATCCTTGTTCGTTATGCACATCTCCCTTCCACAGGGTCTATCTTTGGTCACCGAGCTGAAGTTCATGCAGCAGACGTCTTGTGGGTATTTCTCACCAGGCTTACAGTAAAAGGCAGCTAAAGTGCCTCCCACCACCTGGTGATGAAAAGGAGGATCAGGCAGCCCTTGGAGTGAAGCCTCTTTGGGCTGGAGTTTCTATATATAGGGGAGCTCAATAAACACCATTATGAACTGCCTGCAATGTGCCTGCCGGGAGTTAAGGTCATATACTTTTGTATATGTCTCTCCACTGTCTCACTTATCTTGCAAACTAAAGAAGTGCAGGTGAGAAGCTGGCTACATAATGAACTCCAACCAGCTCCAATCCAACAGATTCCTTTAGCCAGTACATGAGGCAACTGCAGGGGAAAGTAAGAATGAGATTTCTAACTCCAGGTGTAAAACCCATTGTGAAGGTCAGGTTTATCAGGAGACCATCCCAAAATGCTAATGACATGACAGTTTTATGAGGGTGGAAAATGATAGCTTGGCTGAAGCTGAGTAATACTAGAATGAGGGATTTATTTAAATTGGAATACTTTTTTTTTTTAATTTTGAATTTTGTCCTTGATCTTGCTAAATCCCACTGAGATGAGAAATCTTTACTTGTAGAATAGCCCCCCCATTCAGCTGAACAATTGAGGTAAGAAAAATTTATTTATGTAATTGAAGCGTTATTCTGTAGCCTTATCTTCCAAAAGCTTTACATATTTTCCTGCGGTATATGTAACTGAAATTTATACATATTTTTATGTCTATAGTTTGCAAAAATATATATGAAACATCATTTCTTGTTGGCTAGCCTCAGAAAGAGTAACAGTAAGAGTTACTGCACAAACTTGAGCACAGTTTTAGCTTAGAAAAATTATGTTTCTCTGTTGTAGTACTGGAGGACAACCTGTCTGGAAGAGCTTATGGTCATACAAGAGAGCTGGGGAGGGGCTGTCCACAAAGGCTTGTAGTGATAGGACTAGGGGTAATGGCTATAAATTGGAGAGGGGCAGATTTAGACTGCACGTAAGGAAGAATTTCTTCACCATGAGGGTGGTGAGGCCCTGGCACAGGTTGCCCAGGGAAGCTGTGGCTGCTCCATCCCTGGAGGAGTCCAAGGCCAAGTTGGATGGGGCCTTGGGCAGCCTGGTTGGGTGGGAGGTGTCCCTGCCCATGGCAGAGGGTTGGAACTGGATGATCTTTAAGGTCCCTTCCAACCCAAACCATCCTATGATTCTATGAAATGTACACTTTATAAGCACAGCCTGCACAACTTTAGCCGTGCACCCTAAGAACAGGCACTTGTGTATCTAACTGCAGCAAAAATACTTTTTCATTTGCAACATAAAAATCTCTCTTCTCTTAGTACTGTTTCTTCAAAAAGCAGTGTCAACACCTGGTCTGGTTTGGGTTTTTTTTCTTTACTTTGTCCTAATCCTTGTGCAAGAGGTAATTAATTCTCTACAAGACTGCAGACCCCTGGATGCATCTTTCATCAGCTGGGTGGTTCTTGTCATGCTGAAGCATAGTGCAGTTTTCATTAAACTGCAGTTTCAAGCTTCAGCCTTAAAACGTATAATATTTATGTATGGTTACATAAAACACAAGTATCAATAATATAGATAGATATTATGCTATAGAACACGCTATATTGTAAAACATAGGTAAAACATGCAATATCTATCTGTAGCTATGCTAGGTTTTTGCTTATAACACATCCATATTTCTCATGATTCCTTTAATCAACAGTGATTTATGAAATATAGGAATATTTTAAGCATAAAAATTGTCTATTCTCCTTCCCTTAAACAGTCCAAGGTTCTCTGACTACATCTACTCTCTCCCTTTAACACAGTATTTTGAAAACCCAGGTGGTGTTTCAGTACCCCGGAGCATGGGGTTAGTAAGGCTCTCTGCACCAAGCCCAAAGGCCTGGTCCTGCGAGGTGTTGAGCGCTTCCCAGGGAGTGATGAGCTCTCTGAAATCCCTGCGATTTCGATCCCTGGGCCAAGCAGACACTGACCACATCTCCCGTGACACTCTACTGCGAATCCTCCTCTCCGCAGCATGTGCCAACCTCGTCCTCCAGTGTTGCCTTCACGGAGGTTCTCAATTAATAAATTGCTTAACCCAGTAATGAGGCAGGGTGAATTTGAGGTAAATACTGCCTGCTGTGGAGATCACTCTGCCAAAATGGTGATGTATTTGTCCACTTTCTGGCCAGAGCACATTTGCACACAGCTCATCAGCAGAGAGGGTGATGGGCTCCCTGTCCAGCCCCGTTGGATGCTGCAGAGTATTTCCCTTCCCTCGGCCCTGTCCAAACCAACCCCATTGGGCCTCATCTTTCCTCCAAATGAGCCTCATCTGCTCACAGGCTCTTGCAATTGCCAGGTGGCTTCCTATCCTGTCTCCACCACTGGAACACAGCAGCTGGGGAATCATGCAGATGAGCATGGATCGTTTTCTGCTTTGGGTAAGACTTTAGGTTGAGAAAAATCAGAGGGAATGACTTGCCCCTCTTCTCTGGGAATGGTTTCCAGACCCCCTCCCCATGAATTGAGACTGAGAAAACAAAACAAAAAGCCCCTCTGTTTCAGAAAACTTAAACAATAACAATTCTGTCCCCTCCTCTTCTTCCAGCTTAAACTGTATGCTGAATTTAACACAAATTAACATGCAGATCTGACATGTTCAGTAAATAAGTGACCAGCTGGGAGTTTGATTTGGCCACATTCTAGTAATTGTTTTGTTTCCAATACCATTAGTGCAAACCTAGATGGCACGAAGGATTGCTACAGTGACACAGGTAACAAATCTACTAGCTGGTGGCTGCAGGGTAGCAGGTAGCACAGAGATGCTTGTGCTAGTCTTAAATTGGCTAGCCGGGATGCTGGCCACTGGTTCAGCTGCAGAAGCCAAGAGGTTAAGTTAGGCTGGGATATCTTGCCTTTAGGTAACCTTTTGTCTTGTCACCACGTCACAGGCCCCTCTGCAACAGCAAAGACCCTCAAGGGCCAAACCTGAGAACGCGATCCTTGTCAGAGAGATTTTGTTTGTTTTAGCATTTGTGATGTGAAAGAGAGTAAAAATAAACAAAAAAAAAAGAAAAGAGACTAGATTTTTTCACAAAAGCTACTTCCCACCTACTGCTCTATGCTTTAGAAGATTGAAACACTGAAACTTTATCTGAGTTTACATATTTCCATTCCTGTTTCTTGACCCCACCAGGACTGGACATAGATGGGAGAAAATGCTTCTAGGATAAGAGTCTTCCCCAAACTTTAAAGGACAGAAAACAAAACCAACAGCAACCTGTTGGACCACCTAAATCCAAAATAATCAGACACAAAACAAGCGGGCAACGTGCCCTTAGAAATCTGCCAGACTAATTTTTAAGGCAGAAAAGACTCCAGGGAGAATCCTTCATTTTAATGCTTGCCTGGCCAAATGTTGGTGTTCACTGATCTGGAATTCATCGCACTTTGCACAAGGAACTTGGTTGAGCCACTCAGGCTGGGAGCACAGGCTCCTTATATAGCCAGCATAGTGGGAATTCAACCCACCTGAAGTCCCAGTTGCTCTGTCATTAGCCTATGGTAATTAGCTTCTTACTTAAGATGTGTCACTTTGGTGCATAAAGGCACGTAGCATGAACTTGCCCATCTGGCCACAACATTTGATAGCCGACTGAACATGAGCCAGCAATGTGCCCAGGTGGCCAAGAAGGCCAATGGCATCTTGGCTTGTATCAGAAACGGTGTGACCAGCAGGTCCAGGGAGGTTATTCTCCCTCTGTACTCGGCACTGGTGAGACCGCACCTTGAATCCTGTGTTCATTTCTGGGCCCCTCACCACAAGAAGGATGTTGAGGCTCTGGAACGAGTCCAGAGAAGAGCAAAGAAGCTGGTGAGGGGGCTGGAGAACAGGCCTTATGAGGAGCGGCTGAGAGAGCTGGGGTTGTTTAGCCTGGAGAGGAGGAGGCTGAGGGGTGACCTCATTGCTCTCTACAACTACTTGAAAGGAGGTTGTAGAGAGGAGGGAGCTGGCCTCTTCTCCCGAGTGACAGGGGACAGGATGAGAGGGAATGGCCTCAAGCTCCACCAGGGGAGATTTAGGCTGGACATTAGGAAAAAACTTTTCATGGAAAGGGTCATTGGGCAGTGGCAGAGATGCCCAGGGAGGTGCTTGATTCATCTTCCCTGGAGGTGTTTAAGGCATGGGTGGATGAGGTGCTGAGGGGCATGGTTTAGTGTTTGATAGGAATGGTTGGACTCGATGATCCAGTGGGTCTCTTCCAACCTGGTTATTCTATGATTCTATTATTCTATAATTGCCTTGATTCCCATTTACAAGGAAAAGCAGCAAATGGGATTTCCAGAGGGACTGCTGCACTGAGACTTTTTTTAGGGACTCCGAGATTATTTCTCGTTATTTCTCATTATCCTCCTCTGATTTGATCAGCAATAAACTAATTTTCCTGATTCCAGTCTGTTTTGCCCATGACAGTAATTGGCAAGTGTTCTCTTGGTGTCCTTATCTTAGTCTATGAGCCTTTTGTTATACTTCTCCCCTGTCCAGCAGAGGAGAGGAGTGACAGAGAGGCTTTGATGGGCCCACCACAGTCAATAAAAAGGTATTTCTAAAACTCCACACATCCTTACAAAGTCCATTTTCAAAACATATGCTGTGTATACATGATGGACTTAGTATGACTACCTCTTCCATCTGCCAACCAATTACGTCTCAAGACAAACTTTAATCACACTATTCTTTCCTCTATTCATCTTCCTGCCTGTTCTTTACAAGAAAGGATAAGACAGACTTGTGGCCTATACGGGAGGTAGGATGTGATCTCTTTAGGTGATCAGCCTGAAATTTTTGGGATTAGGATTTTGGGAAGCACTGAAAAATGTCTCACTCTATGGTTCAGTTGTAGCCTTAAGTTTTAAGTACCTAAATCTCTTTTATATTTTACATAAGATCAATCTTTTAAATACCAGTAGAGTTATACACTGTAAAGAAACAAGCAAAGATCCTAGATTGAGTTCTGAAAGAAATGTAATTTCAGAATTAATGAAATTAATTAATTAGCAGAATTAATTAATAAGCAGAAATCTACTGGTAAGCTTCAGTAAAAAGACCAGCCAGACAGGTACCTCCATCTTAACTGGGATCAGTGCTCTCACAGAGCCTATGTACCTAAAGGGAAAGCAGAACAAAACCAGTTTGTGCTTTGACCTGCTTTTGTGAAAGGTGTCAAGTCATTCAAGTGTACGGAAAAAAAAGTAGTCATATACGAGCTTGGTGTCTGGCACCTCAAACAGCACAGCAGTGATATATTTAGCTTGAATGAACTCCTGAGCTCTGGTTCAAATGTATTCAAAAGTGCATGTTCATCTCCATGCTGGAAAATGATGAGTCCGTGAAGGTCTTATTCTGGTATGCCAGCAGTCCAAGCCAGTTGACTTTCCATCAATAAGTCATATGAAGTGAATATAAAGCAGGCAGAGAACACAGAGTAATGACTGGCTGATAAATAGAAGCACACGCTGATCCTTTTTGGACAAATCACTGCTCTCAGCTAAAATCTCCAGATCTGCTCCTGTGAATATGTTGAAGAGGGTGAGCACTTAAAGTGAGCTTTAAGTGAGGGTATGCTAAAGCCAAACACCACTTGATGCTAAAGCCCTGCTTAAGACACATCCTGTTTGGTCTGTGCAGTTGTTTTCAGTGATCAGATATAGCAAAAAGCAGTTATGGGGGTCTGATGGCAGCCCAAGAAGAGCTGTGCAGCAACAGAGACAGAATAGCCCATAGGTCAAGCTGAGCAAATCAATGCCAATCTCTAATGTACGTGACCAAGCTCTCAAGTTGCACGATGTAGTCTGTGGCTTACCAGGAGCGATATAACTAATCATGAATGTTGAGGGGAAAGGCACGATTTATCAGATCCTAAACTAAAGGTTCATGTTCTCTCTCCTTACCTAGAAAAGATGGTCATCCAAGGTTATGGGAGAAGTAGCTGAGAGATCAGCATGCAAAAACTTCCATGGCAGCTGCCTTCGTCTGTTAGCCAGGCTTTTCTACCCCAGAGCAGATGGCTTTGAAGTTGGCACAAAAGCCAAATTGACAAGACATAGATACACGTACAGAAGCCCTCTCACCCGCACATGCATTAATGTCCTCTGAAGGCAAGTCACACCGTGCTTTTGCAGAGATGTCTCTAGACATGAATGTGGAGGAAGTTCATTATATTCTTCTTTTTAAAAAATCGTTTTGTTTCCAAAGGTTTGTTACTCAGGAAATGATTGGAGAGCTGAAAATTCAATACTGTCACAGTCCACTGGTGCAAGAGATGACTTGTTTGTCTTCATTCTGCACAGGTTCTATTTTCAGGTATCATTTCTATAAATTTAAGTACAATAAATAGGAACCAAATATTTAGTAAGTAACATATTAAAAATGCACCTGTGTTAAAAGGGCACCTCAGAAAGGAAAACACTGAAAATTCAAGGAACAGCTTTTTATTTTGTGATTACCAGATAATAGTATATGATTGATTGTGTACATAGAAGTAAAACACAGAGAGAGAAGTCAACATCCTTTTAAAAAGATGTTGTCTGATTTTTTTTTTATTTGCAAAACTAGAGAAATGAAACTGGGCACTTCCCATTGATCGGGTGCCCCTGACGTCAGTATAAGGTGAACCTTCTCCGATTTTGACCAGAGGAGCAGCTGGCCTGCTGGCTTTACAGCGTATCTCCAGATTTACACCGTCATGAAAACAGAATCAGAGGCTCATTCCAGCTGCTGAACAACCTGCAGCTCTGCTCCAGCATTTTCACCAGGCAGAAGATGGAGATTTCCTCCCAGCTGGACATTATCTGACCTCCCTAAAGCAGAAGAGGATTTTAAGTTTCTAAAGAAAGAGCAACATATCAGGCTGGATTTGTATTGATCAGGCAGCATTTTCACAGCTCCCGTCAGCCTAATTTTAAGTGTAGTGTGCCATACTAATAATTCCCATCATCCGTTGTCAGCTGGACAGGAGTAAAATACAGCTCAGTAGAAGACAGGAAGGTTGTGAGGCATCTGAAATGTTGTGCCTTAAGAGCCTGTTATCTTCCACAGACACTGTCACATTAATGGTCACATTAATGCTGGCATAAGTGCAAAGACAAGGATGTATAAAGATCAACAGATGTTTTCCATGCAGCCATGTACTTCAATGGTTACTTGCGAAAATTTCCATTAGAGAAGTTGGAGCATTAGGAAAAACTATAAGGCAGAGACTCAAAAATAAAAGCCCTGACTTTTTGAGGTTTGTTACAGGATTGACCAGTCATTATGCTAGTTGCTGTTCTGGTCTGACTGTTGCGGATTGCTTCCATCTTTGATCAATATCGGTTTAAAATATGGAACATGGAAATGTGGAAAAAGCAAGCCAAAGGTCGTGATGCTGTCAGTAACTCACAGCAACACCTCAGACAAGGTACATGTTAAATTCTTGGCACTAGATTAGGAGTTAATTGTGTTGCCAATCCCAAGCATTTAAAATTCAAAATTCTTCAGCTTTTTCAAAACAGCGTGGCTAGATACACTGGTTTGGAGCCTCCATTGGTCACTCTTAAATCCCACTATTAAAGCACAGGTAATTTTTTAATAAAAGCTGGCACTGAAAAATAACTCACACCCCAAAACACAACGCTGATCCTACTGCTATCATGGCACTGTCGCAATGCAGCTGTGGGGTTTTGCTAAAACGCACAGTAAGTACAAATACAAAGTAGTCTTTTCAAAATAAGGCACATTTTGATGAGAGTCTGACTGCAAAACACTCCCAAGGCTGCTTTCAGCTAAGTCAGTATAAAAGCAGAATTATTGGTTTTATCTTTGAAGTTGGGTTTATTTTATCCAGTCCTGTTTAGCGCCTACAGGTGCTAGAGACATTTGCCTAACTTTCAGGGTGACCTGTCTAAGCACTAAGTTGTTCCAGACTTATTTAACCCACAGGATAAGTATAAGCACCATGTTTGAAGTGGTGCAGGCTGAGCAGTCATTAGCCATCTACAGCGTCGAGGCTTTTTTGTAGTGACTGGGAGCAAAGAGTGAAAATGAACATCATTATCACTGCTAATGAAGGATGAAGAGCTCAAGCTAGCCGTGTGCTAGAGCCTTGACGAAGGATGTCAAAAACTGGCTAATAAAATCTAGTAAGTGTGAAGTTCATGTGACCTTTCTATATGGAAAGCGAGCTCTCCATAGAGAACACGCTCTCAGAGCTGCCAGATGGGAGGAAATATCTGGTACAATACCTTCCCTGCACTCAGTTTAGCATGTGGAGCAGCACAGAGACTGTGCTTTCACCAATCTCTTATTACATCTGACGAGCAGCACAGATAACCATGAGGGAGAATATTCTGACCTTCATTAGACACTCACAGAGCCCTGAGCTAGAAGTAGCTAACTTTGCCTGTGTCCTGATAAAATTCACCTCCTGCACTTGAAGGCAAGCTAGGACAACATACCCAATTTCAGAATTTCAAGATCTAATTTGAAACACCTCCTAGAACCCAGGTCAGGAATAGACTTGGAGAATAGTTTTACTGCCAAACTAAAGGCACCCAACTGAAATCCTGGCCTCAAATAGCACTGAGTTTTGTGATGCCTGAAATGCAGATTTGGCATTTTGCGAAACGCCACGTAAGATTTTCTGTTTGTCACAGTTTAGCCCTAGCCTGGCCAATTGTGGCAGCTAAAACCAAGCAGTTGTGCTTGCAATTCCTGCCAGCTCCCCGCCAAAAGAAAGGGCAATGAGAGGAAAAGACTTGCAGGTTGGAAACTAACCTAAAACAGCTTTAATTATTAATAATAATAATAATAATAACAACCCCAACAAATATATGAACTGACATCTCTACCCCCCGATGGCTATATGTCACCACAAATGCTGCAAAGCAATCACAAGAGAAGGGGTCTGAGTCTAGGAGGAAGCTGGGTTCAGGAACAGGATTCAAGAACACACAGATCTGGGATCAAGGGCAAACAAATGGATAAGGTCCTCACTGGACATCAGCCAACAAAGAAGAGAGAGAGACCTTTGCAACCTCTCAAATTTAAACTGAGTATGGTGTCTATGAGATGGAATACTCTGTTGGTCATTTTGGGGTCACCTGTGTTGTCTGCCCCTCCCTGCAAGTGTGACCCTTCTTCATCTTTGACTTACGGCGCTCCACTAGCTCAAGGGTGGCCTTGGTTACTGTAGGAGTAAGTATAAGCAATGGCCTTTCTGCATATGAAGGCCTCACATTATCACTTTATAACTGGCGAGTTACCAGACCTCTGAAATTAAGCATCTCAGCTGTTTTAAGCAGAACAGGTGCCCTTGCAGAGTCCCTTGTTAAATGGCAATGAGGGAGATGCACTTAGGGGCACCAATGGGGCAGATTGGCACCTGTGGGACAGTAGGGACATCTGCTGTGCCCATATTTTAGCAGCACTAATCCATGTCAGGAAAAGCAGGTTTGAGGCCCTCAGGGTTTAAGTCAATCATGTTGAAATGCCATGTGCAAGAGGAATGGGGGCGGTAGATGTCTTACTGAGGTCTGGATGGGTCATGTTCATTCAAGGCAGAAGACGTTTGGGAATTTTAAGGAGACTTAAACCCCTGCCGGCCGTGCCTCACTGCCGTAGGTGGCAAAGGGGAAGAGAGACAAGTTGCAGCTGTCTTGTCTTAGTACAGGAGTGTAGGGTGCATGTACAGCTCTCAGGGAGCTATTTGGGTGGCTTCAGCTTTGGACACGGGAACAGTGTGCACAATGAGACATACGCAAGGACATGCCCACTCTGCTCAAGGCACTGCAGGATGAGACCTTCTTGCTCTCCACTCCCTTTTTCTAAGGAACCTGCAGTACCACTGTATTTCCTATCATGCTCCTTATCCAACAGGCCAGCCTAGCTGAGTGAATGCTATTATAACACCATTTGGTGCCTACTGTACAGCATTGTTCACATCCAAGGTCATTTAGTAGTATTGAGTTTCTGCAGCTCTGAGGTAAAGATATTCATGATCCTTATAGCTCTATGTTGTAAATATTTTTTTTAATATGGTGAAATGCATGCAGAAAGAATTAAATACCAGATTAAGGCTGCAAAGCCACCAGCAGTTTGAGTTTGATCATATAACAGACTCAAGTCTTCTGAATATAACAGGACACACCAGCTTTCACCACTTTTTTTGATGAGAAAAAGCTTATATGTCTTTGTACAGAAATAACTTTTCACTGCTCTTTTAGATCATGAATGTGATCACATTTCATTCATTTCCTTTACAGATTGTAGGGTGGCAAAGATTGCTTGGTGCCGGGCTTCTGTATGGTGAGATGACAAGCTGAAAAGCCAGGTCCTCAGCACCTAGACAGAGAGCGCTGTCTGAAGCACTCACTGCCCTTGAGTGAACGGAAACTGCAACCACAGCGACGTGCACGCGATTGCTTGGGCATGCAGGCTATACCCCTTCCCATGGAACGGATGTAGGGCGGAGAAGAAAACAAAGATTCAGATGCTACAGCAGAAGATGGGGGTTCCAGGTGAAGTCCATAAAAGGCCAAGTCGTTGTGCGTTCCAGGTCTCCCGAGCCTAACATGGACTGATGGCACTTCAAGGCCCCGCTGATGATTCACACTACAAATAAACTTTAGAAGGCAGCAGGTGTTGGCGCTCATCAGGGACGAAGCCCAATTGTTTTCTAGTGAACAGAGTAATTTGAAAAGTATTTGTGCCATCTTGCCAAAAACACAAACTGTGCCATGTTTATTTTTAGACGCAGATATCCCTCTGAGAAGAACCCAGAACTGGTTATGTCACACATAAGTCAGAGCTACCTGCTGATACACTATAATGCTTACTACAGTGCTATATTAAATGTCTGGCTACTCAAATCCAAGGCTACCTTTTTCCTTGCCACATGGAGAGCTATGATGTGCTACTAGGTATCGAAACTTTAATTTACATCTCAAGCTACCTGCTTTCTCAGGGAGCAAAATACTGGGATAGAGGTGTTGGCCAGGGAAGAGAGAATATGTGGGAGCAGGGCTGCAGCCCTCTCCACCTCTGTATATTTCTGTCCCACACTTTCTGCTCCCCAGGGAGTACTTTGTGCTCTCTGTAGAGTGTGATTATTTTTTCCCCCCACTAACATTTCTCCTGTTGGGTGAATATTGCTGTGCAGAAGGGAAAGGGATTGATGTGCTGGCCTTGGGGCTATCAAAGTGTGTAATGCAGGGGCTGTATTAGGGATTTAGGTGGTTGCACACTCAATCCTGCTGCAGCAGTTCTGAGTAGTTGTGCAACAGGCAAGCGGGTGGCTCTCGTTAGCCTCTGTGGTAAATTAGCCACTGGAAGGGCACGAAGGTCTGCACTGAGCTCATCTGAATTACATCTGGTTGTCGCTGAGATTTGGGTTTGTTTGTTTTTTCTGAGGCTTTTTTCTGCTTTCAGCACCGTGCTGTGCTGAGCCATCTTCTGCTCCAGCGGCCAGGCTCCAGCTCCTCACCACACTAACACCTGCATGAAACTGTGTGACATTATTCATCCCTGGATCCCACACAGCCCTGCTGCTCTGTGCACAAAGCACATGCTTTGTCAGGTATCAGCATCCCTGTCAGATTAATAGGGTTCATGACAAACAATGGAATACAAACCATAAAATCAACGCCAAAAATTTCCTGTATCAGCAACAAAGCTTGTACTACACAGCAAACCCATGAACCTTGGAAAAGGTTGTATGAATACATGTATATACAAACAAATAAGGGTTATGTTGGAAGAAGTTTCTGCAAGACTTCCTTATTAATATTTTCTTGTTGCGTTGTATGCTACAGACAGTACTGATTATCTGTTGTCTCATGTTTCCTGTCATGTTTCACCCTCATTTTTTTCCAAAAATAATCATATTATTCATGGTGCAAGGTTCTGCAATTATGCTTTCACTATCTTCACCAAAAAGTAGCATTTTTCCATATCCTTTTCACTATTTTGAAAATCAAGCCTGCAGTACTGCGTGAACAAGCACTGTTTAACTCAAGAAGGCCATATGTTTTCTGACCATGTAGCTAATTTTGAATGCATAACATATTGCGAATACTTAACCAAAAGATGAGAAGCAAATCCTAACATATCAGTAGATAACATTAGAGACTCAAAGTTCTGGTTTAACTCAAATATTGCTGGGGAATTAGAGCTAAGAGCTCTGATGTCATTTTGTCTTCTTCTCAATTTTTATTGTCATCCTTGCTTTTATGGCCACATTATGAAATAATTACAATGCAGTTACTGCACTGACAACAACTGTTTTGAAGACCTCATACAAGAGCCTTTGATAGCTGCAGGGATGCTGGGCAACAGCCTTATGGATGGAGGTTGGACCAGATGGTCTCTAGAGGCCCCTTCCAACCTTAGTTTTCTTGCAACGTTTAAACATGTGTGCTTATATGCCAAAAGTTAATATTACCATTCTGTATGCCAGTTCATCCAAACAGAAATACCCCCACAGGGCAGACAGGCCTTGGAGGCTGAAATTCCTCACCTCCTGTGCCTTGCCAGAGCGAGCGCTGAGGAAAGGTGATACACTGCTCTCTAAATACCACGAGCCCCATCCTTGAGGAGCTTAGCAGTGGTGGCATCTGGGTGGATGGATGCACAGACATGGCAGCTGTCGGGTTGAAATGACCTGCAGAGCCAGTTCCTGCAAACACCAAGCCTTGCTTTGTCTTTGTGAGGGCAAGGAGTTCGGCTGAGACGCTGCTGTGACTGTGAAATCCTCCAGCTTGGGCAGATGCACAGAGTATAAGCACCAAGCAGGGTCTTGCCAACTTGCTTTGCCCTCTGTCATTGTACACCCCTTGTGTTCACCTTCTGTTCCCTCACACCATGTCTGTCAGTGGCCTCCAGGCCACACTTCTGGCAGAGCCTGAGCACTTCTGGACCCCTCACATTTCTGAAATACTTCATCCTTTCGCTCTGGGGCATAAAACAACAGAGATAAGCCGTTCGTGCTTTGGATATTGAGAAAAGCAAGAGGGTTGCTTCCATCTATTAAAAGTGACTGTTCCTCCCAGATCGGTCCTTTTGATGAGCACCAGTTTAGCATCACATTAAGCTAACACCATTCCTGTCCTGCTTCCCAACTGTGTAAGCAATAAAGCTTTGTTTAGAATCATAGGATTATAGAGTAGTTTGGGTTGGAAGGGACCTTAAAGATCATCTAGTTCCAACCCCCCTGCCATGGGCAGGGACACCTCCCACTAGATCAGGCTGCTCAAAGACCCATCCAACCTGGCCTTGAACACCTCCAGGGATGGGGCAGCCACAGCTTCCCTGGGCAACCTGTGCCAGTGACTCACCACTTTCATAGTGAAGAAATTCTTCCTTATGTCAAGCCTAAATCCGCCCCTCTCCAGTTTATACCCATTGCCCTTAGTCCTATCACTACAAGCCTGTGTGACTAGTCTCTCCCCAGCTTTCCTGTAGCCCCTTCAGGTGCTGGAATGTCACTGTAAGGTCACCTCAGAGCCTTCTCTTCTCCACGCCTGTGTTTTCCAAAGCACAGTCCATTCTGGACCTGTAAACTCTAAACACAGCAAATTCTCATGCTCTAATATCCAACAGCCTACTACCTGCCCAGCACTCTGGCAGTACTTTGCCTGTACTTATCTCAAGCAGCTTCTCACAGGCCCTGCCTATCAGTGTTTTCCTCCTCTCGGATATACTTACAGATACTCATCCACATGGGGACTTCTTTGTTAAACAACATTTTTTTTTTTTGCTACAGACTTGCAGTGGAGGCCCAGTTCCTCTACTGCAGAGTCCATACTGTTCTGGAGATGCCTTGCATTAACATTAAACAACTATATCATTTTAATTAAACATAAGGTTAAGATTTTTATTCTCATTCTAAGGAAAATACATATTACCCACCACCATTCTGGAAATGGCAATACTAATCCCTACTGAAAACCAGAAGCAAACCTATTTTATATTTTTAACACACGTTTACAAATTCCCATTTTGTTTTTCTTCTTGATGACATTAACCTTGAGGAGGAGGAGTTGACTATAGCATGGCCCACAGATACTGAAAGGTATTTAAATACAATCTGGGCAAAGTACTTGCTAGAACTAAAACTAGGCTCTGGGCTTTCTTTTTTGCTATCTTCCTCTGATCTCTCCACTCCAGTTTGGTTTTTTCTTAGAATTATAGAATGGCCCCCTTTAAGTACTGACATGCTACACTAAGGTCTTCCTCAAGCATTCTGTTCTCCAGGATGAACAATCCCAACTATCTCAGCTTATCCTCGTAGCAAAGGTTATCCAGCTCTCTCATGATTTTGAGAGACCCATGAGGGAATGTGGGCTCCTTTGGACCCACTCTAACAGGTCTATGTCTTCCCTTTGTGGAGGGCTCCAGAACTGAACACAGTACTCTAGATGATGTCTCATAAGAACACAGTTGAGGGCCAGAATCACCTCCCTCACCCTGCTGGCCACACTTCTTTTGATGCAGCTCAGGATATGGTTGGCTTTCTGGGCTGCAGGAGCACATTGCCAGCTCATGTTGAGCTTCTCATCCACCAGAACCCTGAAGTCCTTGGCAGGGCTGTTCTCAATCCATTCTTCCTACAGCCTGAGGATTGCCCTAACCCATGTGCAGGACCTTGCACTTGGCCTTGTTGAACCTCATGAGGTTCTCACTGACCCACTTCTCAAGCTTGTCCAGGTTCCTCTGGATGGCATTCTTTCCCTCAAGTATGTCAACTGCATCACTCATCTTGGTGTCATCTGCAAACTTGCTAAGGGTGCACTCAATCCCACTGTCTGTGTCATTGATGAAGATATTAAACAATACTGGTCCCAGTACAGATCCCTGAGGGATATCGCTTGTCATCAGTCTCCATCTGGACATCAGGCTGTTGTCCACTACCCTCTGGATGTGACCATTCAACCAATTCTTGATCAACAAAACAGCTGACCCATCAAATACACATCTCTCTAATTGTGGGAGAAGTATGATGTAGGGGACCACATCAAAGGCTTTGCAGAAACCCAGACAGATGCCATCCAAAGCTTTTCCCTTGTTCATTGATGTAGCCGCTTCATCATAGAAGGCCACTAAGTTGTTCAGACAGGACGTGACCTTGATGAAGCCGTGCTGGCTGTCTTTAATCACCTCTCTGTCCTCCACTTGCCTTAGCATGGCTTGTGGGAGATCTGTTCCATGTTCTTCCCTGGCACAGAGGTGAGGCTAACAGGTCAGTAGTTCCCAGGATCCTCCTCTGAACCCTTTTTAAAAGTGGGTGCAATGTTTCAATTTTCCCAGTCACTGAGCACTTCACCTGACTGCCATCACTTTTCTTCCATCATTCCTTCTTCAGTACTTTATTTAATTACTATCTACTCCTTATTTACTCCTTGGTTAGCTTCTCTGGCTCCTGCCCATTCGCTTGCAAGCTTGATGGTGCACATCAAAAGCTGGAAGAAAACACCTGAGCTTTCTCTTGACCTCATGTGCCCCTCCAACTCACAACCTGCTTCCAGTACTGGAGCCCCCACCCCAAGCAAGCTGGTTCATTGCTTCAGTATCTGCGGTTGTTCTTGTCCATCTTTGCTCTGCTGGCACTAAAGAAACACAGAGCGTCTTTTCCTCCCTTCACTCCAAAAAGGCCTCATAAAGTTAAATAAAGGCTCTTACCCATTTGATATTTCAAAGCTTCTTTTCCCCAGCGGTATCTCAAAGTACAAATCAATCACACACACTTTTTTTCTACACAAAAGTTTCAGAATTAGATGTATTTTTGTTAAGTGAGAAGGAACAAAGTACTTTTCTGATGTTTAGTTTAAAAAGAAAGGTATGCTGCATATTTCTTTCAGTAAAAAATTTTGGTCTTTACTGCTTCAAGTGGAAGTGGTAAAAGCATTTAAAATACAGTGAAAGAGTTGGTTAAGAAATTAGAGAAGTAAGAAAAAGAAGTGTGTTTGGAAGAGTATTTTCTGCCCTCACCTCTTTGACTTTCTCTCATACTGCTATTATTTGTGTCACAGAAACACCTAAAGGCTTTGGCTTTGTCATTTAATACTGTTGATCCACACAGGCCAAGGAAAATAACTTAATCTTGGTGTCTGAAGTCCTGGACTCTTCTAACAGTTCAAATTATGGTTGGTTTTTAAGATTTATGGTTGGTTTTTAAGATAGTGGTACCACCTGTAAGCCAGCGAGGCTGCTGGTGTTTGCAGGATCTTGCTGCAGTGTAAGCAACAGAATTAGTAGGAAAACATTTGGAAGAACATATTTCAATGTGAAAAATATTTAAATTTTCATGCTTTTCAGCAAGGCAAAGAGATTAATTTTTAAAGCTAAAATTTGAAGGTAGAAGTGGTAAAAATGTTACCAACTTTTTTTTTTTTTAATCAAAAGATATATTTGACTGCAAATCTGTGACTTAGCTGAAAAGTCTTTTTGATTCCAGTTCCTCTGTTCTTCCTCTCCAAATGCACGTCCCTTCAGCTGACTCGAATCTGGGGGGGGCTGTAGGAGGAAGAACTCCTGGGCTCTGTCTGTAAATACTGACCTGTGCAGCCATCAGTGCAGAGCAAGGGAAAGAGAGAAGCTCCTGCAAGCCTTGCTGACTGGCAGGAAGCAATGTGGAGAATCCTACACTGGCACCCACTTGCTGCTCTTTCCTGGACACCCTCTTGAAATGCCTGTCGGGTAGTTTCTTCTAAGAAAATTTATGCACAAGAGCAAGAGAGCAATGCATTTCCTCCTCCTCGTCTGAGCCGGTGCTTACGCTGTTTTCGATGAGTGACTTATGGTGGCTTGACTTGAAAGGTACGTTATCCTGCCTTCAGGGGGAAGGTAGGGTTGCAGCCTGGTGCAAACAGGGCAGCTCACCCTTCATTAAAAAGGCAAACCAGAAGTCCCTAGCTAATCCCCAAGACAAGGACGTGACCCTCTGAACCCTTCATTCTTTCCACTCACCTCCCGCAGCCTGCAGCAAGGCAGCTCAGAGGTCTGGACGCAAAGTCAAGAACAGCATCAGCCACATTACATTTGTTCATCCTGCAGCATGAGTCCTGTACTTGGTACTCATAAGACACCAGGACGAGGTGAGGATGCTGCGATGTGACAACTGCACAAAGAGCACAATGGCTGGCTTGAAATCCTGTCTTTGTTTCTCTTCTCACTAAAACATAAAACAAACAAACAAACAGAAAAATCCAGCCTACGTCTGGAGAAAAAACTGAGCATCTCCATAGCTGTTGGACAAAGCCCTGCCAAGGAGGACAATTGCATTTTTCCACTCCTCTAGCTTCAGATGTCATGTGCGAACTCCAGCTGCAGAAACTTAAATTTGCTTTAAATTTAGGTGACAGACCACCTATATGGCTCATCTGTACAGCTGCAAGTCTATCCCAAGTGGAAAGGAGAGTGCTCAGAGTGATCATTTGATAGATGAGCCTTTAGGTATCACCTGGAAGAGTTTTAGGTCCCTTTCATAACTTCCATAGTAATTATGAATTGCCATTTCTGCCTCTACTCTCTATTCACTCCCCTGAGACTTCTTTTATTCCATATAACTATATTAAAATTATATTCAGGATTACTGACAAAATAGTAAGTGCCTTCAATTCTGCATACGGTGTTTGCCTTTCTGATTAATGCCACCCTCAAAAAGGAGCTCAGAGAGTGGAAATTAAAATACCATTCTCCAGCTTGCCCACCCAGATGCCTCAGTTCAAAACCAAACTGATGATTTACTCCTGCAATTTTGCATTTGGCTTCATAATTGATGCACCAGAAGAAATTTTAGCTTTTTCAACAAATAATTAATTTCACTAAAAATTGCCTCCATTCCTTGCCTGAACTGTGTAATTGCTCAACTAAATTAACAGAACCAATGAAACAAATTTAGTGATGCCAGAGAGGAGAGTGCCAGACTTTTAATTGATAAAAGAAAAGACGACCTCCGGAATTCTTGTTGGTTTGACAGCTCTGATGTTGAAACATTCCTCCAAAATGGAACCAGTGTTCTTTATTGACCTCCCCTGGAGATAATTCAGGAAATTCAAAGCAGAACCCTCTATTATTTCTTCGCTGACTCTGTTTAGAAGTTTTACGCATGTTTTCCTATGTAGAGACTCGTAAAGTAGCCCAAGCATTTAGAAGAAGTTATGCCAAGTCCTACACATATATCATAATGGAAAAAGAAGGGAGAGTTTTTTTCTGGAAAATGAAACAAAATAAGATTAGAAGCTCAGCACATATGATGTACACATTACTTGTTTAAACTTTCTCATGCTACCAGTCTCCTCACACATGGAAAGTGCCAAGCATGAAAACCAGTGGCCATGCAACTGAAAGCTGGTTACCCTCTGCTTATCCTCCTCATTCTGACCATGACCACCACAATCACCCCTCTAGCAGGCTGTGACCTCTCTCCTGGGTTGACTGCGACTGGCTTCCCTGCGCAACCCCATGTGTGCACTTGCAGAAGCAACGGTGGATGAAGCAAGACTGCCTCAAGGCTCCACTCTGCATCACCAGCACAGGAGCTGATTTCAGCCTGGAAACTATTAAGTTGGTGCAAAAAAAAATTTCTGGTTTTAACCATCAACTTTAAAGCAGTATATCTCAGCCTAGAATAAAATGTATTAATCTAAATAAGAACCATTAGAATCTACACATTTCTGCCAACAAGAAACAAGTCTATTTATTCCAGTAACATAGAATTCTGGAATCCTGGAGCTGATGAATTCTTCAATGGTGTTTTGAGTTGCTGCTTGGTTGTGGAAAATGTTCTCTTGCAGGAAGTTGTTGAGATGCTTGAAAATGTGATAGTCAGTGGGAGAGAGGTCTTTTGAGTAAGCTGGATGAGGCAGAGACTTGTAGCCCAGTTTGTGCAGCTTCTTCAGAATCACTTGTGAGACGTGTGGTCAGTCGTTGTCATGGAGAAGAGCAGTTCCTTTTCAGTTGGCCTGTGCTGGCTGTAAATGTTGCAGTTCTTGGTGCATTGTGTTGATGTCCTGGCAGTAGTCCTCTGCTGTGGTGGTTTCACCAGGATTCAAGAAGTTGTAGTGGGTGATTCCACTTGCACCCTTCTTTTGAAGCAGCTTTGATTTGGGGAAGTGTTTTGGTGCTCCATCTTGGTCCAGCCATTGCACAGCACATCTTTGATTGTCATACAGAGTCCATCTTCTGTCACATGTCACAATGCAATCAAGAAATGGATGATTTGTGTTGTGCAAAGGAAGTGTAGAGCAGACTTCATAATGGCAATTGTTTTTGATTGTCGTTCAGCTCGTGTAGCACCCATTTGTCGAGCTCTTTTAATTTTCTGCTTTGGAGCAAATGTTGAACAACTGTTGAATGATCAACATTCAGTTCTTCTGCAACCCCTTGAGCTGTTTTGCTTGGGTACACTTCAGAACTGGCTGTCAGTTGGTTGTTGTCTATCACAGAAGGACATCTCCTCATCAAGAAATTTTTTAGACCAGCGTTGAGTTGTACATTCACTGACAGTCCTCTGGCCAAATGCTTGGTTGATATTGCTAGCAGTTTCCACTGCTTTATATCCACTTACGAACTCATACAACAAAATCTTTCAAATCTGCTTCTTTAAATCTTTAATTTGACAGTGTAATATAAAAAAAAAAAAACAATGAAAACAAAACCATTAGCACAAATGAGAAGAGTGAATTTTTCCCTTTAAAATAGTATATTATGTGAACACAATTAAATAAAAGTTTAATCCAAAATTATCTTTACAATGGCAAAAAAACTGTGATTATTTTTGCACCAACGTAAATAGCTGTGCTAGCAGGCCTGTGAAGTCCTGTGCCTTCCTGCAATGCAAAGATGTTATAGGAGCAGCAGGCCTTACAGATCATGTCAACTGTGGCACGGTTCAAAATGGCACTGTCACTAAGAAAAGAGGTTTGCCCCAGGTTTATCCCAACTTCCCTCAATGTACATGCAGGTATGAAGTCCCAAGGCAGGAGCGCAGAGATGGAAGAACATGAGCCAGCAGTGTGCCCAGGTGGCCAAGAAGGCCAATGGCATCTTGGCTTGTATCAGAAACGGTGTGACCAGCAGGTCCAGGGAGATTATTCTCCCTCTGTACTCAGCACTGGTGAGACCGCACCTCGAATCCTGTGTTCATTTCTGGGCCCCTCACCACAAGAAGGATGTTGAGGCTCTGGAGCAAGTCCAGGGAAGAGCAACAAACCTGGTGAAGGGGCTGGAGAACAGGCCTTATGAGGAACAGCTGAGAGAGCTGGGGTTGTTTAGCCTGGAGAAGAGGAGGCTGAGGGGAGACCTCATTGCTCTCTACAACTACCTGAAAGGAGGTTGTGGACAGGAGGGAGCTGGCCTCTTCTCCCAAGTGACAGGGGACAGGACAAGGGGGAATGGCCTCAAGCTCTGCCAGGGGAGGTTCAGGCTTGACATAAGGAAAAAACTTTTCATGGAAAGGGTCATTGGGCAGTGGCAGAGGCTGCCCAGGGAGGTGGTTGATTCACCTTCCCTGGAGGCATTTAAGGGACAGGTGGTTGAGGTGCTGAGGGGCATGGTTTAGTGTTTGATAGGAATGGTTGGACTCTATGATCCAGTGGGTCCTTTCCAACCTAGTGATTCTATGAAAAGGGCAAAAACCTATTTCTATGAAAGAAGTAATGGTGTCAGAAAGCAGCCCCAAACCCTCCTTTCCACCACAGAAAGCCATCACTAGATCATATTTGTACCATACTCGGACCTCTCAGTAACAAGAGTGATATATAGCTGTCTAGCAGTATTTATACTACAGTGATGACTGCAGTATCTGGGGAGCATGGTATAAATACAGACCAAGCGATAGCCAGGGAAGACCAAAGAGTGGGCGAGAAGGGCAAGTGGCCAAAGCAGCTGAGAGACGTGCTGATTCAGTGCATCTCCTTCAGCTGTCCTCAGCAGCAGCAGGTTGCCATGGAGTGGAGGTCGGCAAGGTTAAAAGAACCAATTTTTCTCCCCCACCACCCCAGTTTCACAGCCTGGATCAGATCACAGCATTTTGCATTATTACATGAAGTATAATAAACAGATAACTATTTCCTTTTATGTGCCCGCCAGTCTGCAGCACTCAGCAGAGAGGTTAGAGTTGTCATCCCTGTCTTTCAGATGGGGAAACACCACGCAAAGGGAAATTGCCTTGCCCCAGCAGATCTGTGGCTGTGCCAGAAGCAGAGGACAAGTTGATGTTCTCACACCAAAATCCAGCCACAGGGCTTTTAAGATGGTAACTTGAAATACATTCCTGTTTAAATGGAAGGGAAGTGGAAATGGTTCTTCAAGAAAAACTCCTGGATGTGCATCTCTCAGTCACTGGTTTAGTTTCTTCCCAATACACATTAAAGGCAAGTATTTTCAGCTGACTCTGAATAGGGCCTTTCAGCAGTGAAATCAGCAGGAATTTTAAATATGAGCTTTGTATGTTGACTATAAATAAATCATAATTTTCTATTCCCAAATTAAACCTTTGAAATAAAAAATAGAGAAGAATCTCTCACACAAACAGGGGATTTGCAACAGGGTTTTGCAATCAGGTAGCTGGTTCAGGGGAGCTTCTTCCCCTCTGGCCTAGCAACCTCTGGGCACCTCTCCTTGTTAGAGAAGGGAGGGCACTTTGTCCTATTTTTTCCACTCAGGATATTGTATTTTTTTCTGAAGAATTGTGACAGACACGGCAGCCCCCCTGCTTGCTACGATTCTCACAAGAACAGTTTATTTTCTGACTCCATAGCTCTGCAGAGAGCTGGACTTCTCGGCAGCACCCCAGCATGCAGATTAAATACTTCACAACTACTTTTCATTACACCTTCAGAGCCCCTCGCAAGGCTGGAAAGGCTAGAGTGGACTGATCATGAGGGCAAGATGGGATTTGGGAGGGTAAGATCAGATTTGGGAGTCCCTCTTCACCTGCAGCACTGAAAATGGAGGATTGCATGGGACTACACTCACAGTGCAGTCTTACTTATCTACAGTTTCTGGAATTATTACCGTTTGACTAATTTGGACTATTTCTGCTCTTACAAAAGAAAAATTCAATTAGTGCATTGTTGGAAAGCACTATAATTACTACCGATCTCTTTGCATGGCCACTCATCCAGAAGGGCATATGGACACTACTTCTTGTGAACAGCGCTTTTCAAGCTGTGACTTCTGGCTTGATCCACTTGCCTGCCTAAGGACCCTCTCTCTGTGCTGATTCGGCACTCCAGGCTCTTCAGTAGAAGATGACCAAGGCAGGCAAAATTAAGCTCAGCTTTATCTGAGACCCTTGCTTCTCAGTTTGCAAACACTAGGAGAGCTTTTGGGAAGACCTGTCTGATGGATACCTTGTTAGACCACTTCTCAAGGTGAGTAAGCTGCCACAGCACCTTGGTTTGATCACAATCCATGCTCAATAATGTACTGCAAGTACAGGATATCTTTTCAAAACATCTCAGTCCTAGTCATCTTCTTCCCAGTTTTGCAGCAAGCTTCAAAGGCGATTTTCACAGGAGCTTTGCTCTGGACACTCAAGTTTTTGCAAGGAAAAAACCTGTAATAATAAAAATCTACTTATCAGCCCAGCAATACACGGGGTCCCTGAGGCCATGGGTTTTGATCATAAAAGATCTGATACAGTGTTTTATTTTCCTTGTGGTTTTATCGGTGCACACTCCTGTATATTAGGATCTGCTCTGTATCAGTTTGAAGGACCTGGAAGTACTCACTGTAACAGCTTCTGGAAAAAATTATTGCTGTCCACTCCTGCTGCTGTTACTTACCAGTAGTCTATGTGTTTGTGCTCGGACATCCCTGAGGCAGCTCTGCTTCAATGTCTTGTATTCCTATATATTTATGATGTTTAAGAAAAATTAATTTAAGAGCAGGACAGAAAAATAAGGTGTTTTCTGGTGTCAGGCTGTTTAATTTGCACAGAGGGTGGTTTACACAACCTGCAGTGTAACAGGAAGCTTTCAGTATTTAACTACGTGCTGGCACCATGGAACAGTTACAGTGTGAGGCAGCACAAAAATGTGTGCAGAAGCTATTGCTTATAACCCCAAAAAGCAGTTTTAACCCTGAATCCCAAACAAGCAAGATTGTTTTTCAAAGTGCCTTCACGGGCTGCTGCTGCCTAGGTAATTTGTTGTAACCATGATAGCAGACAAAGAATCAAAGTGACATTTTCCTTCTTGGCATCAACTAAACTGCCCCCTCCTCCACCCCCGCATCTGACTCCACAGGTTTTTTTCTGGAGATGCTGAGTGTGATCCCTATTTGTACGCTGGTGAGACATCTCCAAGGTATGCTGGATGTGCAGCTCTCCTTTGATGAACGTGATTATGAATACACATATGTTATTATAACTGGGTTTTATCTCTTGCAAAATACACCACAGATTAAATGCTGTCCAGCTTCTCAGTTTCTGTTTAGCTTTTTTGTTATATCCAGATTGGATCTCTATAGATTCTTTGTCTGCAGCTTTCCCGGAAACACTCTGACATGACTTTCAACCAATACAGAATTCAAAGTAATTCTCACTACCTGAAGTAGATAAACATCTTGGTCTGTTCTGTGATCTCTATACCAATTCAGCATTTTTTTATTCAGAGTGCTTTTGTTCAAAGGGCTTTTCATTTACAGATCTTCAATTTATTTCTGTTAGCCTCAGAACTGCTACTAATCCTGCACTAAAACAACTGGATTTCAGCAGCATTTCTTAAACAACTGAGCTTGATTTTAGCAGTCTAAAAATAGCTTCAATCTCATTAATACTTTTCATTGTCAGACCATTTCCTTCCCAGAAGCTGGTGCTTTGCAAATTTTCATTAGCGCATTTCTGAGTCTATCTGATCTTCTGCCTACCTTTGCTGCTCATGCTAGAGTGTGTCTGCTACCTGGTGCTCAGGACTGCAAGGATGATTACTACAAGCAGAATCCTCTGGTCCATAAAGAGATATGGCAGGGAAGACATCTGTGTAGCACATAAAGCTCTTAAGCTTTCTGTAGTAACTTATACATGTGCAGTGTGTAATTTTTACACCAGTTAGCAAAATGTTTGCTGTAGGTGTAGCATATTTACTTTGGTCAGCACCAGATGAAGTAACAACATACCGGGGTTTTTTTAAGGCTGCGAAGATCTGGGTCATTATAGATAAGAAATGCAGTTCAAATAACTAAAATTTCCTGGCTATATGTTGGGGCGGTTTACCTCTATGAATGATTACATTTCTCAATAGATTACAGATCATGGGTTTTTGTTTTCATTTCACCTCTTGCAGAGTCCTGGACTGTGAAATGCTTTTAAAGCAAGAAATTAATTAAATATTAACATTCATCAAAATCCTGATGTTGAGAGCTAGCACCTCATGACCTTCTAGTCTCAAACTTAGATTTCCCCGGAGCCCACACATAACCCATCCACGCTCCAACCCATGTCATGACTAAATGCAAAAATTGGAGTAATGCCAAGAAATAAAGGTGGCCATCAAGGATTCCTAAATTCCGATTCAAGGTATTACATCTTAGAGTCTGTCAGGACTGGGAAAGAAAGCAGACTCATTGACTGAATATGTGTGCAAATTGAATTTCTGAGTCCAAAAAGGAGATTCTCAAGTTTCTGAAACCAAATCAGGCTACACTAACAATACAACCGTCATGTTTATATGCGACTCCTCCATTTTCTTTACAGTATTAGGTCTACATTTCAAATCTCAATTTCCTTAATTCTTCCTTTTCAACCAGAAAAAATCCTTACTGGTTTATTTTTGGGTACATGCAAATTCTCTCAGTGTTCAATTACAGCTTATATTTCAGTCATCCAAATTGCAGAATAAAAATGTCTTTAAATTAGTTTCACCTACCTGCAATGAATCAGATCAGTGGTTTGACTATGAGCACATCCACAATGTTGACAAGGTTTGAGCTGTACCAACATCTGCAACAGATAAACATACGTGAATCCTACTCTGCTGTAAGGTAACATAAGCAAAGACGATGATGACTACTCTGCAAAATACACCACACGATACTCCTTCCTTGCACAGACAATTGTCTTCAGTTTAGACAAGAGGGAAAACATGTTTTTTTGTGCTGCAAACTGAAACCACTACATGAAAGCTGCATTTTGTTCAAAACAGAGCTGGGTCACTACACCAAAGTCATGCTAGCAAGGACACATCAAACCCAAACTCCTCAGCCCCTCGCTGCATTACTTGTTTATGTCAATCAGTTTGGAGATTTTTAACATTTGAGTTATGTTTATCTGAACCAGTTTTCAAGGTCTAATTATAACATGTGAAGCGGGCTGAGATTGCTGCTATGAAAGTCGCAATATAAATAAGAAGACTTGACGGGCTGACTGATATGTTGGCACAGACCAGACATGTATGTCACGTGGAACCCCAGTGCAGCTGTTGTAGTCCATGCTACAATAAATAGCTATGGGGAAGCGACGTGGTCACGTGGGATTTTTTAATACCACCTACTGTGCTACTTGGCTGAATGCACTTGTCTTGCAAATAAATAAATAAATAAATAAAAGTGACAATATCTGCAATTTAAACACAGAAAGGCAACATTCCTGGCAGCACAATGCTGGTTATTTTGAAGGCTCTGCAGAACATGGCATGCTTGCTTGCCTCCCCTGCCTCATTCTCCTTTCACATAGTCCTCCAAAGATGACCCAAGCACAACTTTTCACTCAGCAGAGCACGTGCTCCCACTTCTTTGAGCTGGAAGAGGGCACCGTGCACAATAATGAGTGCAACCTCTCCTTCCATTGCAGGACTGCTCCTCTGCAACTGCACAGTAATGAGCTTGCAAGGATCGCGTCTGGAGGCACTCACAGATGGATGTCTCAGGTAAGAGAGGGCTTCTGGAAAGGATCTCTATTTATATCCTGGACTCTGATAGATGGCTGGTCTTGGGTGCTAATGTGACAAAGTATTCTTTTTTAGAGTCGCTGAAATGCCTCAACATGAAATGGAAGATGAAACCGCTGTTGGCTTGCAAATGGTCATTCATGCCATAAACTGGCAAGAGAAGAAGCCATCAATACTGGGCATTTGCATTGCATTGAACACAAACTAATGAGGGTCCATGGAATATTAATCATATCACACCTGTGCCTTTTCTAAGGCTACGTTCTTATCCTTTATAGAAAAAAATTGTCCTGCCACAGGGCATCTGTAGATTTAAATTAGCAACCAGCAGTGAACGGAGATTTTGATAAGGCTCTGGAAAATGCCTGGCATCCATAACTCCAGCAAGATGCCTTCTAGGTTTCTATTACACAGATGTGAGTAGCATATTAACCCACGTTTCCCCAGCAAGCAAGAGGCACTACAACTGCAATCACGGTCCTTCAGAAAGGAATTGACATCCCCTTTTTGACTCAGATTCTCAGTATCATGTTTATGCAGCAATGGTGCCATAAAAAGCAAAATGATGCAACATTCAAATATTTTTGGAGCTACTGTCATAACACAATTTATTTGGGTAAAATACTTTTTCTCCCTAGCTCCTTTCTACTCACGTCTCAGTGCTACTCATGAAGTTAATCCCTGTAGCCATAACTAGTTGCAGAAAGGGACAGGGCCATCAAGTTTGATAATGCACGGATATATTTCATGTGCCATTTAAACATAGACTTTGAAGCTGCAAAAAGCCAAGGTGGCAAATTTCAAAATGGAAAAAGAAACTCAAACAAAAAAATAGTAAAACACAAGAAAAAACTTATGTAAATGAGCTGTAATAAGATCACACAAGAAACAGTTCCATGAAACAGCCATTAAAAATATTATCAGCCTTTTTTCCTAACCTCCTTTCTAGTTTAAATTGTTTCATTCTGTGTTTCAAGATACTTTCAAGCCTAAAAGCATATGCTGTATCTCCATCAATTCTGTCACATATCACTGGACACCAGCACCTGTGTTCATCTACGGCCCGGATGCACTAACAGTCTCTAATTTAAGCAGCTCAGATAGGTCCTGTAATCCCAAATGTGATCGAATCAGAGCCAGTGGTCAGGTGGAGCTGTAACTTATTGCAGATGTGGAGCTGGGCCCCTGTGTTCTGCTGCAGGACAGAGCTATGGGATTAGCTTCACAAGCAAGTGAAAGAGGAGCAGCAATTCTTGATGGGACTGTGGGTGTGAGGATGTTCACGTCTCCAACCCAGATGCTGATCCCTGCACCAGATCACTATAGAACAATGATTCAAGGCGGTACAGAGAGCCTCCTCCTCTCTGCATCTTTAATTACCGCGTAGTCACAGTCCACAGACTTGCCAGACAGGCAGGATGCCTCTTGGACAGAGACCTGACCACTGTCAGGTCACTTGGCTCAAGGCACCACATGGCCCACAAGAAGCGCTGCCTGGCTCCATCCATGCACCTCATCCTGGCCTTTGGCAGTGAGACCTGCCCGCCTTCACCTCCCCATGCGTGCTGCCCCTAACAGCCACTGAAACTCACATTTTCACATATAAAGGTAATTCCTAGATGCCCAGGTTTATTTCTTGAGCATATCTTGGTGTTTGGCTGGACAGGAAAAATCTACAGCACGCACAGTTTGGAGAGAGCTCTAAGGTGGGAAGTTTTAAAGAGGCTTTGGCTGTGTCTGAGGAGGCCTGAAAAATATGTGCATGAAATAGTGGATTGAGAAAGTTCTTAGAAAGTTTTCCCTGTAGAAATGAAACTGGGAATGTGTAATCTTCATGTCATTATCCACATTATTAAATCTGTTGAAGACCGAACCACGTGCAATAACACAGCTGTTCTAGCTAGAGGCATTTAATCTCCCACTATCATCTCTTAATATACATGCTTCAGCTTTTGGTTATGTACAGAGAAATTAAGGAGTACAAAAAAAATTAACAGGTATTGAGGGAAAATTCCTGTACTGATTTCCATGCCCCTGTTCAAGTTCACAAATCAGAAAAAAAATCCTCTACTTATCCATAAAGGAGTAGCTGAATTTACTAGAGCTGAACAGACAAGAGGAGAAAGTGCTACATGGCCAGAAAGGCTAACTATATTTGGACTCGATATATCTTTAAGACTAAGGGGAATGCGAGTTTTTTTTACTAAGGGCAGAGCTGAGAGACTTAATACACTGAATTATTAAATAAATAGCCTTGGGATCCCACACATAATCATATGAGCACGCGACATGGCAGCGTCCATCCTACTTGGCAGGAAATTCTTCAAAGATTTAGGAGGACATGGGTGTTGCACCTCTTACCATACCCAGGTGGGAATGTGGTCCTGATCCAAGCCTGGGGAATGAGTCTTCACAGCAACACAACTACAGCAATCTTCAGGTGCAGGGGAACTGCCCAGCCCATCTTGTAGGAGAAAATGGGTGAAGAACAATCCTTCCTTTCATGCAACTTGTCTTCATGCCCCTTTTCCATAAGAGCCTGGGTAATTTCACATCCCTTTTCTCACCTCTGTTCTGTGTGGCCTGTCTGAATTGCCTGCAGACAATGCAGGGTTAGCTAGCATGTTTAGAAAATCTGTTGATCATGGAAATTTGGAACATGACAAATAAATATGCCTCAGGTGTCCCAAAACTGGCAAAGAAAACTTATCACTATGCTGATATCCAGTAGGTTAAGTGTTTTCCAACAAAAAATGGCTTTCAATAAATACTCCAAGACAATCTGTGGCACATTCAGAAGGGAAGAATCAGCACAATTGCAGATGATATTAGTGTGTATACCATGCACAAATACAGTAGGAGGATTTCTGTAGTTGTTTTAGTGGGTTTCACAGTAACCCCTGGGATCATACCCATGTCTAATAGGGATTAGATGTCTTGGACCCTACAAAATTGTTAGATGCAATCACCTGAAAAGGAATAAATTAATTGGTAGCTCTGTGATTTGTTGAAAACTTTTGCTCTGCAGGTGACCACTCCACTCTAGGGGAGGCCGACCTCTCCTACTGATCACTGAGTAAAGGTGTAGGAGCTCTCCACCACAGCACACTCATAGTCACCTCACACCCTCTGCTGCTCAGGGCAGTGATAAACCCCATCCTGCAGCTCCAAACTCACAATGAGCTACAGCTCAGTCCCAGCCTGGCCCTCATCCCAATAGTGTTAACGATGGCTTTGTGGTATTTCTGTTCCTTATAGTTTCACCACTCCCTTTAGGGTTTGTTTGGGTGGTTCACAGCTATCCATAATCTATTCAGATTATCAGAAGGTGAGGTGAAATGGTAAAAGAAAAGAAATAAAAGTTTTAATTCGTTCCTGCCAAGTTCTGTCAAGTAACTGAATTTATTTAATTACACTTCTGCAGCAATTGTGTCTCTACTAGCTTTATTAGTCACATGGCTATCTAAGCCAAACTCTCCTTTATTACATTAATATAGTTGAAAACTCAAGTACAAAATTACACCAACCTGAAAAAAAAAAAAGTAAACTTTCAAATAGTTCTAAGCAATTGCTCTGAAAAACCTTGAAAACCTGGAAGAACCACTGTGATGCTGGGATGGGACCTCTTGCAGGACACACACGATATAACCTTGCCTAGCAATCCCACAATTTCTGCCTAAACACAGGTATATCATCTCCAGATGCACTGTCCTAAAAGAAAGGACCTGCTAGTTGGAGAGACCTGGTGGCTGCAATGTAAAGCATTTATTGGAGTTTAAAGTCTGCTGGTAATTACGGCATTGTGTAATAACCTAGTGTGACACAGAAAACAAGGGATAATTGCAGATACATCAATCATTGTTGGCCCACCCCAGTTTGATGGCCATAGTTTTCCTTCTGTATATTCATGTTAAAACAATGGGGTTTGGTGTTTAGTTCGGGCTTTTTTGCTTTTGTTTCTTTTTTTTCATGAGATAGGGCAGTTACTCAAGCAAGACTTAAAGACTCTGGTTTACGATGACTGGCAGATGAGAGGAGATGAGAAGAAAACCAAATTATCCACTGATATTCAAAAAGGCACTTTTCTGCTGTCTTGTTTGGGTTGCTTTGTACTCCTTAGTGCTTTGGGCTGAGCAGTGAGTGTTAGAGCACTGCTGCTATCTACAGGTTTGCACTGCACACTGCTCAAACCGGACACGAAACCAAATTCTGTGGCAAGGATGCTGGCGCTCGGGAAAGGGAACAAACCCTTGATACTAAAGTACGCTGGCTTTCGGGAAATAGGAGCTGGCAATCTGTAGCCTCTCTCTCCTGTGGCTAACATGTTTAAAAAAAACCAAACCCAAATTCAAGCAGACTTCATAAAAGGGAAGGCCGATCTGTGCTGCAGGAGAGTACAATTTCTGCTTTTATTCTTTTCTGCGAATGAAGAGGAAACGTTGCACTCCCAGGTGCAGAGTAAGAGGAAGCATCTGCTCCCAGATAGGAAGCCGTTCCCACCACAGTGCCCTGGTGCATGAAACGTGGTGGGGTACAGAAGGGCTGGAAACCAACTTTGAGTATGCAACGATGAACTTTTAAGACAATTTGTGATGTAATTAGAATTCACAAAAATCTAGTTTGTTGCTCTTCATCGTTGGAATTTACCAAATTTCTCTGCCTCTTCCCCTGTAACCCAGAAATTTTGATAATAGCTTTTCTGCGTCTGTGAATAACACAAACAATTTAATGTGGAATGGGCCCATCACTGCTGAAAACAAACAAAGCAGCTTTCACAACAGGAGAATAATAACAAATAACCTATCTGGCAAATACAAGCAAACCATGGAGACGGAAAAAGCACCTTTTTAACCACAGACTGTGGATTTCAGGATCAGGTTACCAAAGACAGTACCACATCACAAGCTTTCTCTGAACAGTAGAGGAAGGGACAAATTCAGAAAGAAGAAATATTTTTTTCCTAATAAAAAATAAAATATATATTTTTTTATAATAAGGAAACCCCCAGATTTGTGAAATCCGTGTACGGACACTTGGCTGCTGAAAGGAACAATCAAGTATAGGAGCAGAGCACCCTGTAGCCAAGGAAAGCACAATTAGAAGAACAAACAGGACAGTCTCATACAACATACAGAAACCCTGTGAAGCTTTTCCCATCTGGGAGGCTAGAAAATCTCTTCCAAAACTGATTTCCTGAGACCATCAGGAGCAGCAGGCTTTTAATGAGATTGTTCCAAATAACACATGGCTCCACACTGAGCATACTATTCACATGATTGCTTGTATGAAAATAATAAATGTTCTGGCCTCTTTAATATAAGTTCTTCTGGAAACGACGTATTTCCAGTACTGGATACCCAGTGAAAACTTCAGTGTGTGTGACTGGAAAATAACATTCTGCCCTTTATTTCTTTTTAACATTGGAGTCCTGTCTTTTTGTCAAAGAAGTTTAGTAATGAATTTGCCAGACCTGTAATAATTACTGCCTATGACCTACTGGGGAATTCAAATAACCTCTAGCATGCAACAGATCATTGAAGCATTTGGAAAGACAGACACCAGCTGAGGCTCAGAAATTTCTCATCCACACAATTCATTCCTCATCTGATATAACTTCTTTCCCTGTTTAATGGTATCTTTACAACAATCTATGTTCCTATTACTGTTTCTGAGACACAGAATGATCCCTTTAAAGTCTGCATGGAGAGGGACAGCAATCATCATGGCATCGGTTGGTCAGGGTGCCAGGCCAGCTGTCCTCAGCGGTGGTATCACACCCTGGAGGGCTGTGCACCAGGGAGCAAGCTGCAAACCCCACAGGGCTCTTGGGGTTGGTTGGGCACAGTATTTCATAGAATCCTAGAATCCCTAGGTTGGAAAGGACTTCTGAGATCATCAAGCTCAACCGTATTTGTCCACTACTAAACCACATCCCTAAGCACTTCATCGACCCATCTTTAAACACCTCCCTGGGCGGCCTGTTCAAGCGCCTGATAAACCTTTCAGTGAAGCAACTTTCTGTAATGTCCAATCTGAACCTCCTCTGGCACATCTGGAGGCCATTTCCTCTCCTATTGCCTGTCCCTTGTGAGGAAAGACCACTACCCACCTCACTACAACCTCCTTTCAGGCAGTTGTAGACTGTGATAAGGTCTCCCCCCAGCCTCTTTTCATCTAGGATAAACCACCCCAGTTCCCTCAGCTGCTCCTCACAAGTCTCATAGGGCTTGCTCTCCAGCCCCTTCACCAGCTTTGTTTCTTTCCTCTGGATGTGTTCCAGGACCTCAATTCAACACCCGAGGATTACAGAATAAACACAGATTTCACCTTAATCCAGAAAACCTCCAAAGATTTCCTCACTTTGGCAGGCGCCAAAGAAGTGAGGGGCAAGAGAAAAGCGAGCACACATGAAATCATAGAATCATAGAATAACCAGGTTGGAAGAGACCCACTGGATCATCCAGTCCAACCATTCCTATCAAACACTAAACCATGCCCCTCAGCGCCTTGTCCACCGGTGCCTTAAACACCTCCAGGGAAGGTGACTCAACCACCTCCCTGGGCAGCCTGTTCCAGTTCCCAATCACCCTTTCTGTGAAGAATTTTTTCCTAATGTCCAGCCTAAACCTCCCCTGGTGGAGCTTGAGGCCAGATACTTCAGAATATGAGCACCTGGGATGTATAGGTTAAAGCAACTGGATATATTTATTATTCTGGGAATAAAATAAAGCACTTCCAGTATGGGTGAAGCATGGCACATACCAGGCTCTGCTGGCTGCCCTGGGGGGTCCTGCTGCCCCTGCTGGGGTCCCTGGGAGGGAGATGCTGCCCTCCTGGGAGGGAGGTATTTCACCCAGGGATGGAGATGTTGCCCCTGGGGAGGAGATGCTGCCCCCGGGGATGGAGATGCTGCCCCCGGGAGAGGGAGGTACCGCACCCAGGGGAGGGAGATGCGGCGCCCGGGGAGGAAGGTGCCCCGAAAAGCCCTTGGGAGGGCGACACCGCCCCCGGGAGAGGGAGGTGCTGCCCCCATGGGAGGAGCTGCTGCAGCCGGGGAGGAGACTGTGGCCCGGGGAGGAGGTGCTGCCCGCCCGAGGGAGGCGGCGCGGCCCCCGCGGGACGATGAGCCAGCGCCGGGAGCCGGTGGAGCGGGAGCTGGAGGCGCTGGGGTGAGCGAGGGGAACGGCCCAGGGAGTCCGCAGGTCTCGGTCCTGGGTTTGGGAGGGATAAGGTAACCCGGGGTTTGTTTTAACGAGGGTTAGGTTGGACGTTCAATGGCTTTGAGTTGGAAGGGGGGAGATTTCGATGAGGCGTTAGGAAGAATTTCTTCACCATGAGGGTGGTGAGGCGCTGGCACAGGTTGCCCAGGGAAGCTGTGGCTGCTCCATCCCTGGGGGTGTTCAAGGCCAGGTGGGATGGAGCCTTGGGCAGCCTGATCCAGTGGGAGGTGTCCCTGCCCGTGGCAGGAGGTTGGGACTGGATGATCTTTAGAGTCCCTTCCAACCCAAACCCTTCTAAGGTTCTATAACATTAGGAAAAGGTGCTTCACTCAGAGGGCGGTGGAGCACTGGGTCAGCTCCCCTAAGAAGCAGTCATGGTGCCGAGCCTGACAATCATAGAATCATAGAATTGTTTGCGTTGGAAGGAACCTTAAAGATCATCCAGTTCCAACCCCCCTGCCATGGGCAGGGACACCTCCCACCAGACCAGGCTGCCCAGGTCCCCATCTAACTTGGCCTTGAACAATATTCAAGAAGCGTTTGGAAGATGCACTCAGACTCGTGTGGATTTTAGGGTTGTCCTGCACAGGGATAGGAGTTGCACTTGATCATCCTCATGGGTCCCTTCCAACTCAGGTCATTCTGTGATTCTGTAAGCCCGGCAAAGGGCTCTGCAGCCCGTGGTGGTGTGTAGCCCCTTGGGGATCCTGGTGCCTCGTCTCTGTGGTGGACACGAGGGGCCAGCCGGCTCCCACACACAGAGGATGCTGGCATGCTGCAGGTGGCCGGGAAAAACAAGTGATAGGTGGGAAAACTAGAGCATGGCACGTGTTTCATATGCAGCAGAGAGGTAGGCTTGGCAAGTCAAAACCCCCTCAGGCCAGGTTGTGCCACCATCCGTCACCTGCTTCCCAAAGGAGCACCAAGCTTCTCCTCAGGGCTGCCTGTCCCCTCAGCCTGCTCCTCATAGCTTGGTTGGGTCCTGGCCCAGTGGGCTGCATCCCCCGTGCTCCTCACTGGGCTCTGGGATGCCACAGGTTTCCCCAGGACACCGCGGGCTTTGGCAGCCGGAGCAGCAGACGGTTCGCAGGTGTTGTGAGGATGTCACCCTCGCTCAAAAGCAAAACCCAGGGAGCAGAAAGGAAGGCTGAAGGTTGCAACAGACCTTGCTCCCTGTCCAAAGTGGCTCGCCCATTTGGCCTCCCAGTTAGTTTTGTTTTTTTTACAGGAGGAAGGCTTTTCACTGGCAGCATTGTGGAGGGTGAGAAGAAATGTTGTCTGGAGGAATGTCATGGGTAGGCATAGGGAGGCCAGTAAGGGAAAGGTCAGTGGCAGCAAAGCCAACGGGGAGACAAAGCAGAAGAAAGGCCAGTGACGACAGTGACAAAGCAAAAAGGCTCTGGCGTCACCTTTGCATTCAAAAAGAATAGATTAAAAAAGTAAGGCTTTTTTGCTTCCTGAGAACTTATGGGTAAGGACTAACTCATTTATTTTTGTGACTAATTCACTTAGTGAAGAAATTGGAGTGCAACAAACAGACTTGGAATTACTATGGTCATACTGCTCATATTTTCCCATGTTCATGCCTGTTACTGAAGAATCTAACAAATATGAAATTAAGTGATACCCAGAATTCCATTTTATACTTTTTCTTTGCATTTGTAAGATTACGTTCATCCTAAAAAACTATTTACAGGGGGGAAAAAAGAGTTACAGCTGCTGTAGGAAGCATGATTAGCAGACTTGAATTGATTTAGGCTATATGACCTGAGTTGCTTTATGCCACCGATCGTGCTTATAAAAAACTTTACTTGTTGGGAAGGATTTTCTTCTCATAAATGATCTTGTAGGACTGCAGCCTGGTGTGGTACTAGTGAGAAGGAACGACTACAAACAAGAAGGCTACAAAGCTGTAACTTCTTTATTTTATTTTCACTTCAGTGGAGAATCTAAACTTTTCACTGTACCACAAAATACTAAGCATCTCCTTCAGGGCGGTGTGTTGAATGAAATGCAGTGAAAGTGAATAAGCAAGACTAAGCAGAGATTGCCTTAAAACCATTAAACAAAGTCCTTTTATTTTGGCTAGTAGTAAAGCCATGGTTTTTAGCTTTCTTTCTTTTTTCTAAAGAGGAGAAAGAAGTCCTCACACATTAAACATTCTGGTGGCATAGTCTAAAAGATCTCTTAATGTATATACTTTTTCAGCTGTGAGAAGTAGCTGTGTCACTCTACAGACTATAACTTTAAATTCTCAGTGACCACAAGGGTGTTTTATCCTAAATTTAGTCATAGAATGGTTTGGGTTGGAAGGGACCTTAAAGATCATCCAGTTCTACCCCCCTGCCATGGGCAAGGACACCTCCCACTAGCTCAGGCTGCTCAAAGCCCGATCCAACCTGGCCTTGGACTCCTCCAAGGATGGGGCATCCACAACTTCCCTGGGCAACCTGTGCCAATGTCTCACCTTCTTCACAGTAAAAAAATTCTTTGTAATATCTAATCTAAATCTCCCCTCTTTCAGTTTAAGACTGTTATTCCTCAGGCTATCACCGCACTCGCTTATAAAGAGCTTTCCTGTAGCCCCTTCGTGTACTGGAAGCCTTCTCCAGGCTGAACAAGCCCAGCTCTCTTAGCCTGTCCTCATATGAGAGGTGCCTCAGCCCTCTGACCATCTTTGTGGCCATGCCTGGTGCTGTCACAGAGCTGAGTGCCACTTACACCCAACACAGTATCCAGCAAAACTGAGACCCAATTCTGATGAGGACTATACATCACTGTCATCATAAAGACCAAAGGAGACAAGGGTCATTCAAGTGAGGAACAACTATGACATTCATATACCTTTAGGGGTGAATCTGGAGCAGGTTATTTTACAGCTTCTGCTTACTGTGCAAAAATCAAAGAAGCTGGAGAAGATTTGAAGAAGCGTGAAATGGGAAGGATTTTTTCATTACTTTTAAGAGAAAGAAGGTTGGGTACTGGGATGTCCTCATAGTTTACCAGGTCAGCTGGTCATCAAAATAGAAACGTGACAGCAGTCTAGACAGGTGTACAGTGTAAAACCTCTCTGACTGTCTGCTAGGTTTGGAGGACCTTATGTTTGCTGGGCTGGTCTAGATTAGTGATCCTGTAATTACACTGAGACTAATTGGAGTCAGTGAAAGCAAGGCGGGAGGGAAGGAGGGAAAAAAATCGATATATACAAACCCCATGTTTATTTTACCCCTGCTCTAGAAGTATCTCATCTGTCAAAAAAAAAATCAAGAAATACGATTTAACAGTCCCAGTTATAATCAGGGATGATCAAAGTCACTGAAAGATGTGGATATATCTACGGCTGTTTATCAGACTTAGGTTTTTTTTTGGCAGAGCCTTAGTATTAGTAAAGATGGACTTTCTGACCTTTCGCATAACAATAAAAAAAAGCAAGGGTAACAGATTTGGCTCTTTTTTTTAAAAAAAGCCATTTCATTCAGTCTGAAGAAAGTAGGTGGGTTATATTTATTTGGAGAGTTTGGATGTCCAAAAAATCGAGAGTTCAAAGTGAAAATTCAAATAACTGTCAGCTTCACTGACAAGGTGTCTGTCAAGGTGATTATAGGTGGAATTAATGCCTAATGAAAAGAAAGATCAGAATTGGAACACGTTAAAAATGTGCTACCTCAGTCATTTGTTAACTTATTCCCTAAGTCTACCAAAGGATGCCTAAAGGAGCACTGAAATTTGTCAAAAGGGACATACGTATCTCGGTTTACAGGAAAAAGACACCAATTCTGTAATTCTTTTTGGAAGGTCTTTTGGGTTATTCCCAGAGTCAACAATTTTTCCAGTTGCAGTTATTACTGTTACTGCTAAAAGGACAGCCTATACGCCGTGGTGTGATCATATATAATGTGGGCCTGGGGAATTCCACACTGCAGTTCACATTATTTGCGCAAGAGATGAGAATGTGGAATATCTCGTCATCCAAGTAATTAAAGGCTGGTCTAGTATCACAGCTTCCATTCCAGCACAGCATAGCTTGGGCGACACCGTCGTCTGGAGGTGAAAGGAACGGGGCAAGAGGAAACAAGTTTTGTAGCCTTTTCCTTCTTGCAGTCCAAGCATTCTTTGTCATCCCTTTTTGCACAGCTTTGATGTTCCTCCAGCTCCAAGTTTGACCATACCATGACAGGCCGTGTTTTTAAGACTGAACAATACACTTCTTGCTTGGTTTTAGTAATAGAAGAGAAATTAGGCCACAGGCCTAGGTCAGACGACGATAAAATTGGCAAATTGAGGAACTGGGACAGGGCAAATAGTCATAAGAATTTTTTTCTTCATCTGTGTTGCTAATGTACACAAGGGCAAAACTACAACAGCAAGAGAGCAGACAAAAGAAATAGGTAATAATCAGAACAAAGGCAGTTGAGAGAAGGGGGAGAGAAAATGGAAGTGAAAAGCAGAAGCTGAACTAGTGAAAGCCTGCAGTTAGAAGATGTGAACTTTAATGCTGGGTACACTGATGTTACTTCCTCATATTTCTGGTTTTAAATTATTTTTCCTATGAAATGGCACCCTTATATTCCAACAAAGTGCTTTACATAGGTGTGTGATTAAGTGTTTCAGTGTGACACATTGAAAGGATACCTAATAAATACCAGTCTTTCTGAGAGCACATCTAGACCATCTCGCCTCTAATGTGGGTCCCTCTTCCCTTTCAGAGGTGGACGAGAGATGAATTAGATTTGCTTGGCTCCTGCAGCTCAGGTAGCCAAGGTGCTTTCCACGGGGATGGTCACCCACCAAGAAGCACAAGCAGTGTTGCACCTGCTGCGATAGGGGAGGCAGCTTCTAGGAAGGGAGCAAGGAGGTCACCCAGCTGAATACCGAGAATCTTCTTCCTGCATCAGAGAAGGAACTTTGAATTGCCTGACTCCACATGCACACATTTTCTAACTCTATTCAGGCTGTAACTATCTGAGAACATAATCTGATTAGGACATAAAAAAGTGTGACCGCTCCTACTATATTTATCTGATAGCTGGGTGTATCTCAGAGTTATTGCTCCAGACACTAAAATAAATGGCAATGAGAACAACTAGCTGCCCTCTCTTCTGGCGCTAGCTATCTTTCATTTGCATAAGGAAGAAAAGTGAATGTTTCTACTGTTACGCAGTTTGCTTGTAGAAATGGCCGAGAAGAAAATTATCCAAGTGACTCAACATTTATACTAGGGTTAACCAGGGATGAGCATTTGTGTTCCTTGTATATGCTGATAGTGTTAATCTACCTGATGGATTATGACTATAGTGTATACATACAGATTATGAATGTAACATATATACTGATGAATAAACCTACAGGTTGATTCACTATTCCCTAGTTACACAGGCAGAAATGTTTTGCAAAATATTTATATGGTTTCTTTGTCAACAACATTATCAGAAATGACAGATGCCAAAGCTAAGGGCTGTCTGATCTGCAGGGGACATACATAGGAAGTTTCTTTAAAAATTTTCTTTTAAATGTCTAGGGTTGTTAAAGAAAGCAACAAATGAACATTTTGAGATTGAGGCTTTTATCTGAAGAGCGAGTTTCCCACCCCAAACATGCCAACCTGTATGGGATAAAGAGATTTAATGTAATTCAGGATGAAGTTTAAGTGAGAGGAATGGATAAATTATAAATTATGGAGAAATTATAAACCCTGGAACTGAGATTGCTAGTCAAATCAGTGAGAAGGAACCCCCAAAAGGGGAGCATGCAGGATTTTTTATAGGCAAAATGAAATAATTAGGAAAGAAAAACCTGCCAGATGTATGCATGCATTTGAGACAAGAGTGCGTGCAAGGCCAAGGACACCCAGCAGAAGCAGCTCTCAAGCAGAGAAAGACTTCCCTTGTCTTGTGTTTGTTCAGAGAAATCCGGATCAGGAACCCTAGGCATTTTCTACACTACTGGTGATTTCAGTCTGACAAGTGTCAAAGTATGTGGCATATTTCTGGAAGTTTTTTTTAGTGGATACAAGGTTCTATAAGTTGTGTCAAATAAAGGTGACTTTTGGAAGGACCTTCAGAAACAGCCCAGTATACAAAATATGCACCGTGGTTCAAAATGAAAACCTGGTTATTCTATGATTCTATGATATGGAACTATTGGAACAGGTCTAGAGGAGGGCCATAAAGATGCTCAGAAGGGTGGAGCACCTCTGCTATGAAGATGACTCAGAGAGTTGGGGCTGTCCAGCCTGGAGAAGAGAAGACTCCTGGGACACTATATAGTGACCTTCTAGTACCTGAAAGAGTTGCAGGAAAGCTGGGGAGGGACTTTATACAAGGGCATGGAGTGATAGGAAAGGGAGAATGGCTTTAAATCGGAAGGGTGTAGATTTAGATTAGACATTAAGAAGAAATTCTTCATGATGAGAGTGGTGAGGCACTGGCACAGGTTGCCCAGGGAAGCTGTGGCTTCCCCATCCCTGAAAGTGTTCAAGGCCAGGCTGGATGGGGCCTTGGGCAGCCTGGTCTGGTGGGAGGTGTCCCTGCCCATCACAGACAGGTTAGAACCATTCTATGTTTCTATGATTTCAGCTTTTTGAAGGACTTGCTGGGGGCTTCAGACAGATCGGTGTTTGTAAAGCCTTTCAATTTCCTTAATTTCTTGTTTAAAGAAGGCGAGGAGGTGGATACAGTATTATGTTTTCTATCAGCAGTTTCTTCCCCCCGGGTATCACTCAAAAGACAACAAAAACTTAAGCTAACAGTGACTGCCCTTTAGTGTCTTGCTGAGTAAGCCATGTCTCCCACTTTGATTTTCTCTCAAATTTCAAAGACTTGCCTAAAGATTTTTTCTAAACAAGAGAAATAGATTCCCCCTCTGCCAAACACTTAAATTTCACTGAAGTGTATCTAGTACTGTCTAAACACAGGGCTGTTCTGGTTTCTTTTTTGTCTTGCTTACTGGTATTTGTGTCATCAGGCTGGCTTGACTGGGAGAGCAGACTATTGCATAGGTGTATATTTGTTTACCTTCTTAGTAGGCAGTGGGAGTAGAAGGAAGCCCTGAGTAGAAGGAAGTCTGTATCTAAATGCTACATTTTCTACTGCATTTTTAAATTTTACTAGCGTTCATGCAACTGAAACAAATTTTGAGCAACCATTTTCACAGTGGGATATCCAAGTGACCTGGCGGTCATTAGCGATTGAACCATCTGTGAGAAATCAAGGGGAGAAAAGAAATGTCAGTGTGTAACAGTCACTTTGTCTCTGAGGTCTGTGTTATTATCTTCCATCCACTTCTACTTTTTAAGCTGAGCAAGAGGAACATGGTAACGTTTCACGTATTTTTGTCTGAGACAGCATATATGGGCAAGAAGGCTGATGCAACCTTGTCAGCAAAGATTTAAAACTGCACTTTAAAACAACATTGTTTTCCCAATTAAGTGGGTGGCGGTTTGTTGCTGCTGTTGTGGTGTTTTACTTAGTGGTAAAGTTTCATTTGTCACTGCCCTTTTACATGTAAAGAGAGAGCATATTTAAACACATCTATTTTAAAATCTTAGTAAAAGCCTTTTTGGAAAGGTAACTGCATTTAGGAGCAACCTGAAACTGAATACACTGCCTCTATGAAAATGACCACTTAGAGGTTTTCTCAGTGTATGTTTTTTTTAGAGAAATACTGTTATGAAGTTCCACCCAAAATAGTGTTGCCTTCTCAGCTGTAGGTCTGGCTGAGCACGCGTGCTGTAAGATCCTCATCACATCAGGACAGATCTGACCTTTGCCTATTACTGACTTGGGCAGTTAATACCAAAGCAGAGTTGGGCTAATAGGTGTTTCAAAGGATGACATTTTGATATTTAAGTATTCATTATGTATTATCTAATTATTCGCAATGGGTATAAACTGAAGAGGGGCAGGTTTATGTGAGACATAAGGAAGAATTTCTTCACCATGAGAGTGGTGAGGCACTGGCACAGGTTGCCCAGGGAAGCTGTGGACACTCCATCCCTGGAGGTGTTCAAGGCCAGGTTGGATGGGTCTTTGAGCAGCCTGATCTAGTGGGAGGTGTCCCTGCCCATGGCAGGGGTGTTAGAACTAGATGATCTTTAAGGTCCCTTCCAACCCAAACTATTCCATGATTCTATGATTATTTTATTCTACTGTGCAGATGACCCACAGAGCACGTTCTAGAGTCAAAGCAGCAACACTCTGCCTGTGCTGAGTTTCACATGAGTCTTGTCTTCCACAGGGTTAACAGCCACAAGTCTCTTACAAAGCAACTTATCAGCCAGTTGGCCTTTCAAAGAGGCAGCCACCTAAATTCAGGATTACAGCTTCATGGGAGATGCCAAGTTTAGTAGCAACTTGCAATGAATGGATACAGAGGAGGAGCATATAATATAAGAGGAGGACCTCTCTTTTCAGTTTGAAGACTGCCATGATACAAATGTGGGAAGGTGCTGTGATGACACTTCTGCTTTCAGTCAAACTGTATTTCTCTGGCTGAAACACTAACAGATTTTGACCCCAATACTACAGGCACACACAGTTTAAGGAAAGGGAAGGAGGCTTGGCATCGCTCTGCATACAGACAAAGAGAGAAGAGTGCTCCTTGCAGAGCTGTGCCCTGGGTACAGTATCGCCTCCTCCTCCCGCAACAGAGGTTGTGGTGTGTGTATAACTGCTGTTAATACCTGCGTCTTACAGGATTGGCACTCCAGCCTTTCGTATCTCTGGCCAGTTTTTGTGTTCAGTCTCAGGATCATTTCTACTGACACCCTTTCCTACAGAAAGAAATCAGGTGCTTCTGTTGTGAGTCATTCTGGATGGAAATGAAGCAGTAAACATTTAATGATGATCTTGGTAGGATTTTTTTGCCCATGAAATTCCTTATGGATTCTTCATGGAATTTTTCATATTAAAAAAAATTAATTAAGTTAGTTTTGACTGAAGGTAAACAAAGCAGGTGTTCAGATGTTTTCCTACATTATCCAGACCATGTATGGACAAGCTGGAGCAACGGCAAGATTTCCTAGATTTTCACTTCAAATTCTGCCAGTTAGTCTTTTGCCTTCCACTGTTCATTCTTCTAAAAACATTATGCTTCAAATGAAAATGTAAAGCATAGACATATGTTTAGTTGCAGATCTTAGTGGTACAGATGAACTGAGTTGCGGGAAATGAAGAGTCTGTGGGGAATTTTAAGTGTTGCCCGTTTGCCCCAAAAGAGGAAGCGTACCCAAGCGTGTAGATACGTCAGGAAGTACAGATGCTGAAAATAGGCAAAGGTTCCTACATACCCCCCAAAATTGCTTTCACCTTACCAGCACAGACCTGGGTGATTTGTTGCTTATGCAAGTAGAATCTGCAGGGCTTTTTAGATTCAGCAGCACCAGCTGTAGGTACACAACTTTGTAGTTAAAAAAATAACAATTTTCCAAGCTTGCCAAAAGGAGGCAGCTGAAAGGGGTTTCTGTGCAACCTGCCTCTGCCTGCGAGAAGGATGGGAACTTAGAATCGTAGCAGTGTTGGTTGCAGTCCACTCTTTCTCTAACTTGGCTCCACGACACAGCAGAAACTGCCAGTTAAGAGCTGAGCAAATGATGCTTCAACCCTTTATGTCTTCCCAGGTGGTATCACGATAACCTTACTCGCCATGCAGCAGAAGCACTGCTGCTTTCCAACGGGCAGGATGGAAGCTACCTCTTGAGGAAAAGTAATGAGAGACAAGATTTGTACTCCCTGTCTGTAAGGTGTGGTATGGACAGAAGTGAATTTATCTCACATCGCACAGCTAGCAGTTTTAAAATCTTCCCTTACTCCCGTGTGTCTCATGCATTGATATGAACTGCAGATTTCTTCATAGGGCTTGAATTGATTTAATGTATATTCCTAATGGTGTAATCCTGCTGAATGATGTTTTGTTAGAAGAAAAAAAAAAATTCGTTTGGATTTGGGAATTTCTGTTGTTTTTCCAAACAATGAATTAATCTCATTGATGAAAACTATCATCCCATGATGTTTTTTTTCATCATGATGGCTTGTAGATGTTCAGTCCGCATGGTAAAAACTTGCGTGACAGTTGTAAGTGCTTAAGCAACACCCGATGAGAGTCGAAAAGTTTTATATTGAGGATAGTAGTGAACGTACCAGTTCATAGGCAATTAATTAACCAGTGTCTGGATCACTGTCTAGGAACTGTCATCCAAGGGATGATGCATTGTTTTCTTGGATGTTTTTACTCCTCTGCTCTGGGCTAAAATTTGGGTTTAGCCAGTAATGCATGACTGGTTTGAACAATATTTCCTAAGTGACAGACATCAGTCCCTTGAAGTCATGAGAATTATGACAATTTACATTAGTACAGAGCACCAGAAGCCTCTAGGTCTGGGTCTTTACTTCAATACTGAATCACATTTAAGGAAACTCTCAAGAAGCAGAGAAGCCACAATAATTTAGAGAGGCAATAGGAAAGATGCTTGCATTAGAGACACAAGGTAGTTGCTGCTTCTCAGCTGAATGGAGGTAACTAACCTTCAATATATTCCTAACCTTTGGCAACTGTATGTTAAGCTTCTTCAATGAAACTTTAAGCTAGTGTGTTCAAGCTCATTTCTGCTCCAAATTCAGCCTCTGAATGAGTAGTGACCACAGCTCAACTGAATCCAGTAATTTTTTAAGCCAAAGTCACTTTGATCAATATGATGATGCCAGTTATTCACAGCCTTAGTAGATAGGAACGCAGCAAATGCCCTAGGAATTGTGACTTTCTGTGTATTCAGTACCAGGAGCTGTTGTAATAGTCACCTGGAAACAGAGCAAAGTGAAATTTGCACATACCTTGTTCCCCAGAGGTATGAAAGGCAAACACGAGTTGCTTTGCTCATCTCTGATAAAAGACCCAGGAACAGGTGTGTCTATACATGCCTTGCTGAAATTATTACTCCTATGGATAACTGTTTATACAAGGAGCTTCTGGGGTTGCCCGACAGATCAGAAGGTGATGTTAAAAAATGGGTGTTCAGAGTAGCAATGATGGAATTGAGTACAAGTCTTGTGAAACAGAATAGTAGCATTTATTAGTAATAACTCTCTGTACGAAAGTCATTCTAAACGAATCATTGCCTTGCTGTTTAATATTTTTTGACTGTAAAATGTAACTAAACATTATCTGGTATAATCTGCTTCAGACAATTTAAAAAAAAGATACACACCTTGAAGCTAGTTGTAAAGGGCACTCAGGGAACAACTTACTGTAATAAAATAACATTTATATAGTTGTCCTTTTAATAGGAAACAAAAGCTAAAGTGTTAGTTAATGAAAATAAGTTTTCTGCTTTAACAAATTCTAGCCTTAGAAGACCTAGGAAAGTCTACTTCAGGCCAGTTCCAATGTTTGTTTGGCTCTCCATGTAGGAACAGGAGTAATGTACTGCATTACCACGTGAACTGAATATCCTGAATTAGAGTTTGATCTTTTATTCTGTTACATGAGGGTTTTGATGGTACAGCTCCCTTGAAATACTGCATTTGATTTTAAAATGTTTTAATAATTTTCTAGTGTTTGTTTAAAGTTTTCCTTTCCATTTTCCTGACTAATATTAAAACTTGGTTTTATAATAAATTAGTTGATTTTGTTCTGATACATTTTTGTATGAAGGATAATTTTAGTAATTCTACCTGTCATTTTCTCTCCTAAAATTTCTTTTACAGCTTTTACTATACTTTCTGCCTCACAAGGAACTTCAGTCATTATTATAGATTGTTTTAAAAGGAAACAGTACTCTGACACAGCCCTTAAGGGGTTTTTTATCAACAGCTGTAAGAAGGCAGCAGTGAGAGACATCACATTGCCTGAAATCCCCTCCCTCGGCTAAATTAGCCAACTTTAAAAAGGAACTAGGTAACAGAGTAGAAATTGCTGTCATTGCAACATTACATTTCTTGTGAAATGAAATGAAAAGATGAAAACCATGTCCTTACAGCAGAGTCAGAGCAGCTGTTTGCCACGCAGGACATCTGCACTTGGCTTACGTGCACTCTGTCTGAGCTGGCTCTTGCACAAAGCATGCGAGAGGTTGACAGAGGCACATTCTACAATATCACGAGTACTATTCAAAGTGTACTCGAGTAATGTTCAAAGATAAATATTTGTTTAAACACCTGTTTAAAATTATAATCTGTTGTGGAAGTGGCAATAAACAGTAAAAAGAACACTACCAATCCCTTTTTTTGCAGCATGTTTTTAGTATATTGGCTACATACATTTTGCCTGAGGCAAAGTTTTCTCTGGCATATGTTGGTTGCTAGCAAAATTAACAGAAGCAACTTTTTGACAGGAGAGGTACTTAGATGCCAAGTATTTCACAGACTTCGGAAATCAAAATAATTGCCTGTCCAGGAAGCGAGGCCTTGCACACTTCTCTAAATACCATCAGCTTTCATAAACAAGTGCTGTTACTTCCCTGAGAGAAGGAGGACCCTGGTTCACGCTCAAGAGTGCCCAGCCAACCATGGAGGAACCATTCATCTGAAAACAGAGACAAAGCAGGCAAACTCGAAAGCCTTAAGCATTTAAAGTTAGGTTATTAAATCCCTGTTTGGGTGCGAAGAGGAGGCAGCCTGTTTTTGAAAGAGAAGCAGAAAATGTTTATAATGAGACTAGGATGTTACCTAAAAAGTAAGGCATATAGTACAAGTCCAGTATAGAGGCTAAAGCCTAGGGAGTGAAGGGATGTCATCCTGCTTAGACTGAAGGCTGGAAGTCTCGTTTATAAGTCTTTTTACTGATTGCTGCGAGAGTTAATTTAACTTGGCCTTTCCAGGCTTTCATCATCTCATACCTGTAAATCAGCAGTTAGATTTTTCGTAATAAATCTTAAGTCTCAGATGTGTTATTAGGGAGGAACAGTAATGGCAGTAGTATTACTGCTAGGAGAGTTATTTTCAGCCTTTGATCTGGGACTGATTTCCTGTAGTGGAAGCTGCTTTTTAAGGGTTGTGCATGATAAATAACTTCGGCATTGATGCCTTGACATATTTCCCTTTTTTATTTCAGGGGAAAAGATTCTGTGAAACACTTCCACATTGAGCAGATAGGAACTTCATTCAAATTTGGATTTAATGAATTTTCTAGCTTGAAGGAATTAGTCATGCATTTTGCAAATCAGCCTTTAATTGGAAGTGAAACAGGTAAGGAGAGCCATATGTTTGTATGACCATGTTTGTAGTCATGCTTCACACAAACCTGAGTAAAAGGAGCTTCCCATGTGTTATCAGGTAGATCTACTGCTAAAGCGTCCCTCTTCAGAAATTCACATTTGTATTGACCTCAAGTATCCAAGATGTTCCTCTTCAAAAACTCTTTCAGGCACTCTGAAGACAAATGACACGCAATCTTACAGGGCTTTGCTAACCAGGGGTGTGAGCTTCTTTTGGTTTCTCAGAGAGAAAAGGAAGCATTTCAACATATTAATGTACTAGGAGGAGCAGAACCTTCTCAAAAAAGGCCAAACCAGAGCAGGGTGTTGGGTGAGAAAATACATGCTCATCTATGAACTTGAACCTTCCCTCCCCCAATAAGAGTAAATGCAAAAGGGACTTGAAATTGTTTAGCTCCACCCTTCTTCATCCAAGGAAGAAGTCTACAGTGATACGGTTCCTCTTTCCTGTAGGGAATGCGCCCTTTCTCTCTGCAGTGGATCAGCCTGCTGATGCCATCTGCCATCACGGTGATTTATCTTGTTTTTAGGAAAAGAATGAGAAAAGCACAGGCTTCCTTAGCAGCCACTGTGCTACCTGAATTAAGAGTTAAATGATTAAACTTGATTCCTACAAGTGATTAGAACACCGGCAGACCAGAGCCACTGGAGAAACAGATGCATATTATAACGCCATTTCTAGGTTTAGCTTCAAATGTGAGAGCTGAAGATGTGTCAGTACAAGTTCATGCCAGAAACTTCTGCATCCTGTGTAGAAAGTGTATGCAAATAACTCAGTAGTACTAATTAGATACACAAGTGACCGGTTAAGTAATAGTTGGCACATGAAATAAACATGGTATGTTGCACACTAAATAAACATGCACCGGTGTTCTTCTAACGCAGCCATTTGAATTCAATGGTTACTTTGCAATTCCCCTGCCCTCCTTCACCACTCAAGAAAAATATAGCAGTGCGCTTGATATGGCCCTTGTATCTTTCAAAAAGTGTTCTCTTTTTAAGTTGCTTTTAAGAGTGTTTCAAACTTGGAGGTCCTACATTTATCTTTTGTGCCAGTAAGCTATTTTTCCTGAAGTCAGACATGCACCCACAGGTCTAATGGTGTAAAGATTTCAGTTGACATGCAAAACTCTTATTTCACCATTCCTTCACTGCATGTGTCACAAACATTAGTAATCAAAGCATTAGAGTTATGTGATCTCCGTGGACAGGATCCACACTGCTGAATGATGGGCTCACTTGTCACCTTAAAGCTCCCTAATCAGATTCTGCTGACTGTGAAACCTTTTTAGGTTGGGTGTGCTACAGAATAAGAAAAGCCATTGGAACCATCACATCCAGAAACCTTCCACATTTGCTTACTGTAGATAGCAGTTGAGAGGAAGAAACAGTTAGCACTCAAGCAACGTCCCTTCAGGTACAGGTGTCAAAGGTCTCCTGGGTGGTAAATGACGTATATAAAAAAGAGGGTAGGTGCTTATCAGAGCCTACTCTAAGGCAAGTGTCAGCGTGGCAGAAGGACCAGCCCAACACAGGGTCACACAGCAGGATGGCAGAAGGGCCAGCAGCAGAGTGACTTCTTAGCCCACACTTCCTTTCAGTGAAGAGCAGCAGCAACCTTTAGTTCAGACGTTACTAGAAAGTCGTTGGACCAGTTTTTCTTATTCCTCATTACATTTACAGGCAATTTTCTGTAGAAACACTGTGAGATAGGAATGAGAGTGTGAAGCAAGATAGCCTGAGAGCATTTTTCATCTCCTCCTTCATTATGGACAGGATTTTATAAGACATAGACCAGAAGATAGAATACGCAATGTTTCCACTATCTTCCTTTCAAGTTTTGTCTCACTAGGGCCAGTTTTGTGTACGAAGATGCACACCAGACTTTCTTTGATCAGGCCTGCGCTCCTGTGTGCTGGTCTGTGGAACACAGTGCTTCTTTCATACTGGGACAGTTGCAGGCTTGTGCTTCAAGCTCAACAACCCTTGTCTTACTACAGCTTCATTTGCCACGGCAAATTGCTACATGGATTCACATCTATTTTTCTGCAGTGTAATGTGTATACTTGCTTCTGAACTACAGATAATTAGAAGGAAATTGGGGCTACTGTGTCCTGTGAGATTGGTTATTGAACAGGCAAACTGAACCTATTCAGTAAAGCAATATACTATCATATTTCTATCTTTTTTCAACAGGTCAGCAAGTTGCTCTTAGGTAAAAACTGATAAAGCAAATGGCTAAGTTATTTTGAAAACATATAAAAACTCTAGGTCACTATCCAGACAAAAAGCCAGTCACTTGATGCTGTCATATCCAACAATAGGATTAATTTTTGTTCTTAGAAAAAGGTGTGCGTAAACATGGAAGAAGCATATTGCTACAGTGCAGCATTTACTAGTTCTTTTGTAGAGTTACCAGATGATTCTGTACAAGTGTCTTTTTTGTGACGAAAAAACATGGAGAACTTACTAGAAAACAAATATTGTATAAAATGATAAACTAGTCCTCCCAGTTCTGCAGCAGGGCTCTTGATCTGTGGTGTACAGATGATGGTACTCTGCTTCCAGGCAACAGCGTAAGAGCAGTTTCCATAGACTGGTGAGGGGGTTGTTCTCAATTTCATTTTAAATGATAAAACCTTTTTTTTTCCCTGTGAGGGCCAGAGAGAATTAAGCTGATTTTTGACTTTTCACCTATTGCAAGTTGAATACATCACATTTGCATAAACCCACTCTGCCTGCAAACAGAATTCAGTTGCTTACTTCAAATATAACTTTTCCACTTCGCTTTGTTGCCCTCTCCATTACAAAATATACTTTAAACTTTATTTCACTTACAAGTTACTCTGTCACTTGGGGGTTTCAAGTCTAAGTTCTTACCAGTTCTAGCATCCCTCCTCCCTGAGAGCTGGCAATATCAGTATTAAATGCAAATGGAGCAGCATTTGGTATGCTATGATGTTAATTTTAAAGAATGAAAGTAAATGGTGTAGCAATTACTGTTTTAAGGAGGTTCTTCACTCTTGTAAATAGATTCACAATCAAAAATGCAGCTTTATGCAGAAAACATGCAATAAACATGACCTTATTTGAAGAACAGAGAATGGCTGTAATCAAAATGTTACTTAGTTGAAAGAGCTCCATTAGAACAGTTAAGGGAGATGGTGATGTGGACTTACTGTTGGGAAGCCTGTATCTGAAGCTCTGACAGATTAAGTGATTTACACAGCAAGCAGTGGGTTATTGGCAAAACCAGGATGACTGTTAGGACCTCATATCTATTCTAGTTTCCTGCCTACCTGCCCAGCCAGCCTCCTGTGCAGGAAGGGAATTTAATGAGTCAAGTGATTCCTTGTAAGCACTAATAGGCTTAGAGGTCTTAAAAGGCACCATATCTACAGTTTTCACAGTTGCATATGAACTGCAGTCTGTGGTCACATCTTCATGAATGCAGTGAAAATGTGTGCCACATGTAGGTCAGCATTTCAGCTGGAACTGTGACATCTATGTTTCAGTTTGTTCTGTATTAGCTAGTTACTCCCTGACTGGAAAGCAGGTCCCAGCAGGACAGGATGCACCTGCCTTTGAGGATTGTCTGGTGGTCCTGTTCTGTTGCTGTCATGATTTTTTACCATGCATTGCAGAAGGGGTTTAATTATGTGCTGCTTAGAAGAAAAGTGTTTTCACTCTTGTTTTCAGAGGTGTAAGAACAAATTGACTTCCACTGTAGAGGGATAAGGGAATGGAATTAGGCAAGGTCCAAGTGCCCAAGGTACCAAGGAATCTGAACAATACAATAAAGCCACGGAAGTGAGACTGGTCAAACCAAAACAACAGCAAGTGTCCCTCTAGTTTTCATGGGTGAATTTTTGTAGCAAATACCCTTCAAAAAGCCTAAACTATTAGATGATGTGCGTTAGAAATATTTGTCTAGTTTAATCAGTATGGGAGAGTCATTTACAGCATCTGGTTGTTTTCAGACATGGACGTGGCCTAGAGTCCTGTCCCCTTCCAAGGAAAACTCCTTACAGGGAGTGTCGCAGAGATCTTGAGGAGGGTGTTACCTTTTCCTAAAATTAAAAACTTATGAAAGCTCAGGTTAATCTTTCTACAAACAGGCTTCTGCTGTTGGCTGTTTTCTAAGATTGCCTTGCCAGGTGATTTACTCCTGCTGTTTGTCTCTCCAGGAACGTTAATTGTATTGAAGCATCCCTACCCACGGAAAGTAGAAGAACCTTCCATTTACGAGTCTGTCCGTGTTCACACAGCGATGCAGACGGGAAAGACAGAAAGCGATCTTGTTCCAAACGCTCCCTCAGTAAGTTGTGTTCTGGTGCAAGGGGTGCTTCTCCTGGCCCAACTTTAGTATGGGTGTTGGAGCAAGCTATGGAATAACACTAGTAATTCATCCCTTTATGGGTTCATAAATACAGGACCGAGGTAGAATAAACACAGACCTGCTAGGTTGAGTCCTGAGGCAAAGTCTTTCACAATGGTCGTGGAGACCTCTGATGCTGTCACTGGGAAAGCATTGTCTGCCCCTAACCTAGGTGAGTCTGACTGTCCAAAGAAAGACTGCATAAAAGGTTTTTATTCTCCTATTAGCTTCCTTTTAGAGTGCTCTCTCAGCAGTCATGTTAACAGCAATTTGAAAAAAATAATCACACCACTTCTCACGTGTTTCTGACAACACTCATCAGGGTGTGTGCAACAATTTGTATGTCAGGTTGCACAGTAAGCCCTTGTTTTGCCAGGCACCCTTTACAGCTAGTGGGAAGTCTTTCTGTCCCCCCACAGTTGAGCAGAGGAATACACTACACAGAAAAAAACAAGTAAAAGCCATAGGATTTACCACGTTTTATCTCACTCGGTAAACATGAGGATTGACAGGAAACAGACAGTAGCCCTGACAAGACAAACTCATTACTTATTATTATTTTTGTAATCTTCTTGGTTTGGTAAAATCATTTTGCCTGGCCAGAAAAATACAGTCTCCTTCCCGGAAGGAAGGAAGGAAGGAAGGAAGGAAGGAAGGAAGGAAGGAAGGAAGGAAGGAAGGAAGGAAGGAGCATCTCAATTTCTAGGTTAAAAAGTGTCCTTTTGGGAAAAAAAAAATGTTCAAAGTAGTGCAAGATGGGCAGGGACACACTTGGAAAAGGAAATTTCAGCTGAAGTGTGGTACATCCAAGTTAATAACAGTCCCTATATCCTGATATCTACATTACCCAAAAGCATTTTTTAGCATTTTCACATCTGGACTTCATTACTTTAGAATCACCTTGTCTTCCTGTATTCTGACACGGACTTACACTCAAAATAGAGCAACCTGACAGAGAAGAGCCTCCACCCTTTCACCTCTGGTAATTCTGAGCAGTGTAAAAACCTGTCATATTAAAAGCTATGCCTAGTGGTGTGAGAAACAAGAGAATGTCTCCATAACAATTTGGGCCACCTGCTCTGACATCTGTGACTCACTCAGGCAGTATGTCTAGTAACTCATATCTAAGTGAGACAGGTGGTTTGCCCAGAACAGTACTGCTCAGAACAGAGAGGAAAGGTTTTAATGACATACTATATGTTTGGAAAAAAAGAAGAAAAGTTACATTAATACAGTTTAATGAAGTTAATAAAAGAACTGCTTCTGATGTCTTGCAACCAACCCTTCAGGGATGAGTTCCACTTCAGCCTCCAAAGGAACTTGACTTCCACATACAACCAGTAAAAAGGCAGTATGTTTTCAAGAGCAAGTAGTAATTAACTTGGCAAGAATTTGGTTTTTAGAAGTTAGCAGTCTCACAATGAGGTCTCTGCACAGAGTTTCAGTGAGTGCCTGGAGAAGTCATAACGTCCCAGTGTCACTCATGGTGGCAAGGAAGCAGTTCAAAAAACACTTTCTCAATAAGCCTGTTGAATGTAACAGGTTTTTCCTGTTTAATATATGGCTGTTTGACAGAAGAGAACGCTGAAGTAAAACAGCATTTCCCCCTACCTCTTGCTTTTCTGTGGATAATTCCACTGTCTGGTAAACCCCCAGGTACTTCTGGTTATAACATCCACTGAGACAACCAACCAACTTTACTTCATAAACTGTGACAGGAAATATTTTCCTGCATTGGGTCAAAAAACATGTAGGCCAGAAGCCAAAGGAGGCACAGACTAAGAGACTGCCTTCAGCAAGTGCTAGTGCAGGTCCGTGTTTAGCAGAAGCGTGGATCCAGCCATGGGAGGGGAGCACAGGGGTGACGACAAGGCAAATGGAAATGAGAAGTTTCCCCAAGAACAGGCTGCTTTTCTATCCTACAGGTGTAGGGGATGTGGGAAAGAAAAGCAGAGCTCCATCTCTAACCCTGATCCCTTTCCTTGTTACTTCACAGCTTGGTACGAAAGAAGGATATTTGATAAAACAAGGCAAAATAGTTAAGGTAAGGAAGACTCTTATGCTTTGCTTCCATTTTACAATCCTCCACAAAAGCTAGAGACAATGCAGAGCTGAAACAGCTCCACCTGAATTCCCCAGCAGAGAGGAACAGTTTGTGTTTTGAGCAACAACCAAGCACAAGTGCAAAGCCACCTACTTTAAAGGTTTTCTTTCCTAAGCAGCATTACGCTAAATTCTCACAAGACAATTACTATCCATTCTTGATCTTTCAGAATTGGAAGACAAGGTGGTTTACACTGCATAGGAATGAACTTAAGTATTTCAAAGACCAGACAGTAAGTAACAAACACCGTCTCAAATCTTTGTACCTCTGCACAGGCAGCTGCAGCCTCTTCATACCTCTGGCTTCTGAATCTCACCTTCCCAATCTAAAGCTTTCCGTGCTGTCAGAGGAGTCAAACCTCAGGTCAGGGCAGGGGAGGTTCAGATTGGACATTATGAAAAGTTTCTTCACTGAAAGGATTATCAAGCACTGGCAGAGGCTGCCCAGGAAGGTGGTTGAGTTGCCATTCCTGGAGGTATTTCAAAGACAGGTGGATGAAGTGCTTGGGGATACGATTTAGCAGTGGCTGGTACAGTTGGACTCGATGATCTCCAAGGTCTTTTCCAACCTAGTGATTCTAAACCTTTCAAATAGTCAGAGTTTTGCTAATGACTTAAGAGACAGTGAATAAATTTTACGGCTGGAAAACATTCACTGTGCTCTGTCAGTCTTGCCTACTTGATAGAGCTGCAGTTTAGAGTGCATTTTTTGGTTGCTTTGTTCAGTGGATTTTAAGCTACCAGTACAGAACAGTTTTTAATCGTAGCTTTGGCACAGAACCTTCCAGACAGCAGTGCTATAAAAATATTTCTGCAAATACTAGTAGTATGTTTTGCATTCCTTGATTTCACCCCTTTCTTTTAAGTGGTGGCACAGAGAAAACCATTCACTTAAAAACATCTTCCTTCCTAGCACTCTGACATAGATTAACCTGCTGCACCCGGGGTAAGCAGCAGGTCCTTACAGTTGCTGTGCCGTTTCTATCTTAAATCTGAGTAAAAATAAGAAATCCCTTTGCATTTTCTCCACCCTTACACCACCTCCAGTTTGGGTTCCTTCATAAACTCCGCCAAACTGTTTACCTCTGCTCCTCTGCAAAGCCCTGTTTCAAGTGTCTAACAGATTTTAACACAACAGCAGATGCCACTGCCTTCTCTCACCAAACATTACAAACTCCTTACAAACAGTTAGGTATTTACAGGACCTTCTATCAGTTTTCATTTCAGTTCAAGCCAACTTGAATTAAGTTTCCAGGACAACAATTCAAAACTCAATTTGAGTTAAGTTCGTGACTTACCTGGCAAGAAAGCATCTGTCAGGAATACAGCCTCCTCCCAGGCAGCAGTGCTGGTGTCTACTGGCACTCTCATTGTCTCTGTAGGATGGCAGACGCCTACAGGCAAGCAAATTTTTTCTAGCGTAGTGTGTTTCAGCCACAGAGCCAGAGGAAAATATAAGGAAAGGTGAGAAAACACCAGATACCTCCACACACACCTGGTGAAGGACCATAGGAACAGCTGAGGGTGTTTGAGTAGAGGGCAAACTGGTTTTCCACTTGAGATGTCTCTTCTGAGGTGCTAAACAGCGTGAGGCCAAGAGAAACAAATCAAAGGACTCTCATTCTTTAGGGAAGAGAACTTAAAGGAGACGTGTAGTAGTGCTACACAGACAGTCTGCATCCCTGTACCTGAGCACTACTGGGCCTATCACAAGGAACTTGGGTACGCACACACCACTCACACAGCCAGACTCATCGCTTTTGCTGCAAGCACTACTTCAACTTTGCTTCTGCGTTTCTCCCTGCCCAGCTTCATCCTTTTAAAGCACTTAGGAGTTAATTAAATCTCCAACAGCTGGCTAATAACCCTTCCCTCATCTCTGTAACGTTGCGCTGGAGGTGGTACTAGATTTGCTGCTGTGTCAGTTACACGATAATGCATTAACTAAACCCTCTGCAGCCTGCCTCTCGAACTTCCCTCCAGCAGAGGCCTCTGTTGTTTGTCTAGATCTAAACTGACTGTCCTGTTTTTTTTATATTTAGCTCAATTCATATCATATTAGCACTGATATTAGGTTTGCTGGTTTGAGATTACAGGAAGTATGGGTGTTACAGCTATTGTATGGAAAAACCTAGTGTGACTGTAAAGGTCTGGGCGCACTGGAGATGAACGAGCCAGCCTTATCTTCTGTTTTCATGTGCCCCCATTTTAAAATAATTTTATTTTCAAGGCCACGGAACCAATTCGGGCACTTGACTTAACTGAATGCTCAGCTGTGCAATTTGACTATTCCCAGGAAAGAGTGAATTGTTTCTGGTAAGTTGAAAGCTGTACTTTCCCCACCTTGCTGGGAAGGTCAGAATAGCCAAAGAAGTTTGAGATGTAACCACTGGGTGCTTCTGAAAGCTCCCTTGCAGGTTGTGACCCTGCTCTTCCTCTTGAGTCTGTTTCTGTCAGCCAGCTTCTGTCAGTCCTGCATGGCTTTGCCGTATCACCACTGGCTAAAGTTTTTTTTCTTGACGAGGAGCAGGGTGGAGGCCTATGTGTAGTGGGCATTTCTTTTCCTAAATGTGTAAGCACATATAATCATCACCCAGGTCCACGGAACTTAGGTATGGTCCAGTTCCCAACTCAGGCATTGCTGTGGGTCACACAGGAACCGCTTCTGTTCCCAAATGTGGGTCTTCTATGCTTACGGGCCTCAGGCAGCATCTCCCAGAGCCATAATCTGTTCTTGGCTAACTTCCTGAACAGGAACATGGCCTCCCTGCCCCTCTCTGTCAAAACAAGTGTTGGTGCAGGCCAGCTGGGTTCAGTTTTAGGAAGAACTACCAGTTGTTGTAGCAATTTAAGAAATAGCTTTGTTTGTTTCCTTACAGTTTAGTGTTCCCGCTAAGGACGTACTACCTGTGTGCAAAAACTGGAATAGAAGCTGATGAGTGGATTAAATTACTGCGATGGAAACTGGTAAGATGCTGTGCAGTGTCACACAGCAGCGCAGCTTGGGCAGCAGTGCCACCATAACCCCACACAACGCTGTAGCACCCAAGCGCTGCCGTTCTGTCTGCAAGAAGGGCATACTTGTTCTGGCTTCAAGGCCAACTAGCCTGTCATACATAGTTTTCGCATAACGTATATGCCTGCAAACCTACTTTGGCATTTTCAGAATCCACTTTTAACAAACATACTCATTGGGAAGAAGAAATTCTTTCCATCTTTAAGGACATCACTGTGTAGACAGTGAACAACATGGAGCATCAGCACAGACTGCATGTGTTGGGTCAGGAAGGAAGCACTGAGAAGACAATGTAAAGGAAGTGTTACTTCCTTAAAAATATCAGTATTTGCATTGGTCATACTAACCCACATCCACATGCTTGCAGACAAACAGTAATGGATTGTCTTTCTGTTCTAGTCACAAATACGGAAGCAAGTGGAGCAGCGCAACAACACCCTCAGTTCCTAACTGCACCTCCAGTACTTCTGCTCCATTGGCAAGAATTGTCTCTTTGCCGAGGAGAAGGCATCACTTACCGGACAGTCTCCCGTGTCTCCATTGCTCACAGTGGGCACGTGTGTGTGTGCCTGTATACCCGCACACAGACGCTTGCATCCAGCTCTGCATACATAGCCGAGTCCTCTGGGGCTGCCGAGGCACACGTGGAGATGGCTGCAAGACCAGAGTGCTGGTTTGATTTGCACAGGGTGTGCCTGCAATGCACTTAATTCAGACACCTGCTAACTAATCACAGAGGCAGGCACAGTGTAAGACTTCTGTGGTTATGCAGAGCACTCAGTAGTTTATTGCGAGCTCCATCACAGCTAACCATTAGTGGCTTATTCTGTACCTTGAGCCTCTTTCTTAAAATCATTCCTTTCTGGAAACATTAAATATTTCTTTTGTATTACCTGTTCAGGCTCTAAACCAAAAGAAAAATGTCAGAGAAAATTACATTTTTGTAAATATTACCTATATTACAATCCAGAGGATATTTCAAGGCCCTTTTCAGCACTTAGTTCTGGTGAAATATGGCTTTGTACGGCTTAGATTTGTATTGCAGTGATGGCAACAAGTGAATGTTTGTTTCAAATGGTATGTATAGGTAACGCTGAGCAGCATCGTGCGAGCACGCTTGTTTACAAACTCAGCAAACCTCTCTGATCCTGCAGACGCTGTGGCACAGAGCTTAGTACTGCTCATGCAGCACATCAGTGTTCAACAGATGCCTTTACCGTGAGAAGACAGAAGGGGAGGAGGAGGGGAAAAGCATACTGGAAAAGAAAGAAAAATCTAGATTTGGACATAGGAATAGCATTTTATTTCAACTTAGAAATTAAAAATATTTGTAAATATTTTTTATACAGAGTGTTTTCTGAATAAAATGTCATTATAAAACTACCAAAGGTCTTCTGCATTCCTGTACTGTAAAAACTTTGTCCTCCTTTTCCCTTAAGGAGTAGTTTAACAAACTGGCATCTCCCATTTAGTTAAAAAGCTTCAATGAGTTTGTACAAGAGAGGCAGTACAAGGGGAAGAGACATGGTGTTCTGCAGTGGCACCACTGTTCTGTGAAAATGGCTTGGAAATGGAGCTTGAAGCATAACCATAGGAGTAGCCTTCTTCACAGGAATGGGCTGCATTACAAAATGCTAGAAGCAAGTTCAGCGCGTGGTGTCATGAACTGGAGCCAGAAAGAGGAACAGCGCTTTGTTGGCCTAGGGAGCAGAGTCACAGACAGAGGAGTTGACCAGAACCTAACAGCAAGAGCTGGCCTTGGATGGAACACGAATGGTTTTGCCAGAAATATATGCAGAGACTCTCTGAGGCTCTGTCTCCAGCTGCTTCTGGACCAGCAATAGAAAGGTCAAGCCAGGAGCTCATTTTAAATGGAAAAGAGTTGACTGACAAATTTTGATCTCCAAGAGCTTTTGAGCCACGATTTCCCAGTCCTTAGTTCCAGCAGCACTGTTTCCCCCGACTCTGCCTGATGCTGAAGGTAGGTGAGGTATAAGCAAGGGTGTGGTGGTGCTCCCTTTCCTAGCCTGAGGCAGAGACATGCCAAGAACCCTCCCTTAAACCAGCAACACTACACAGCACTTGTCACAAGGGGAATGTGGAAGGGAACGAGGCAGGGCAAGAAGCATGGAAGCCAGTCAGCACTAACCTACATTGGCTTGGGACTCTGTATCCTTATCACCCACCAAAGACACGCTGGTTGGTCTTTAGCCTGTAAAATCCTGCACTTTGAGAAACAACTGGGAAACCTGTTCTCTCCCTGGAAAAGCTGACGTGCTGTAAAGTACTATGGTGCAACAGAAGAGTGGACCAGGCTCTGTCATTTAAAAATACTGTATTTTATTTATATTTATTTACTTAGGAAAACTTAAGGGTAAACGAGCTGGGAGCGTCACCAGTGATGAACCCATACAAAGACCATGAGACGCGAGATCTCCACAACCATATTACACAAAAACCCCATGAAGAAGTGAGACGTTTGAGTGCTTTTATCTGGGCATCAGGAAAACTCCTAAAGAAACAGCTTTCATAGAAATAGCTTTCTTCTTAGCGGAAGCAGGATGCAGACAGCATCCGGATTAGTAGCATGCCCTTGCCAAAGTATCACCTGCATAAGACAGTTGGGATATTTATTGATTGTACCGACACATCACTGCTAGTAAACCCGCTCTCACGATACTCTTTTGACCACATATTTGATAAATGCTATGTAAGCAGTCTGCTTTCCAACATGCAGTGGTAGTTGGCCTGAGGATAAACGCCACCGTGTGCCTGGTTCCCTGTAAAGCAAGAGATCTGTAGGTTGCCCACCTGAGCCAAGAGCATCATGCCGATATGGCTCAGCTGGCTGAGCTAAACTCCATGGGAGCTATTTTGGTGGTCTCTCCAGTACTGCACAATACAAGAAGCATGGCCTAAAGTAATGTCCTTCTACAACACACTAGTAGATCATTTCAGATTCAGTACTATGTACAATTTACTCTTACTTAGTATACTGAGGAGCTGTGGTATTTCTTCTGAGACGTGTTATTTGAGTGAGGATTATTGAATTTTCTGTCCACTGGGCTGCAGAGGGATACTGTGCTCTGGCTCTACCATCAGGTTAAGAAACTTCAACAACTTGCCTCAGTTCTTCAAACAGGGGCGTGAGCTCCTTCTCTAAACTTACAATCAGCCCTGGGAAGAGAGAAGAGACAGAACATTCCATCAAACGACGCAACTGAGAAGCTTCTCTCTAAGCCCCACAGCTCACTCTCTCCTTCCAAGTCACAGGCAGTGTTTTCCAAAACAAAACGTTTCACTTGAGCTGCTCATCCCCCACAGGAACAGTGGGCAGCACTCCCAGCCATGCTGCTGGCAGCCCCGAGCACCAACAGGGGCACAGCTGCATCCCACAGCTCTCCTCCATGCTGCCGCTTGCCTCACTTCCGCTACAGCCTCACTGCTTCCCACACCTACCACGGCCCAAGCAGCTGCAGCAACAATTAAACCCCTTTTGTTTGTCCCATTAGCCAGCGCCCTCATGAGCGAGGCGAAATGCCTTTATGAAGGATTTTCCTACTCCAGAGAACTGAGAAGAAGCAGCTGCACAAGTTACTGTGTAACTTGGAACTGACAGAAGACCAAACAACTAGGATGCTACAATCACCGCGGTGCAGTGAGCACTCTGATGTAGCAAGGGTGAGGTTAATCACAGGAGGAATGTGCTTCTAACCAAAAAGCAACTTCATCAAGTCACCTAATATCTCTGCATTTTTAATCACACCTTTCCCTTCTGCTCTTCGCAACATGCTGACAAAATCCATAATAGGAGCAAAGTTAGTATACCTTGAGATAAATTTATTTTTGACTATTTAAACACCTGAGCCTCAAAATACTACAGCATTTAAAATACACGTGAACACATACCGGTATTGGCATTGCTGCTAGCAATGAAACTTACTACCAGAGGTAAGCGGTTGAACTGCACCACCTGCAAGGAGAGAGAACAGCGTTCAGCCAGCAGCTAACATGTGTTGGATGTCAGAGCTCTGCCACACCAGTTCTTTCTGAAACAAACAGCTGCCTCAGCTCAACAGACAAGCAGAAGCAACAGCCACAGTGCTGCCTTTTAAGCGTAAAAAGATTCACAGTTAAAAACACTAACAGAACTCACACCATGGTTCAGGAAGCAGTACACGGGAAGTCTGGCATCTCCCTCCCTCCTGTGTTCCACAGTGTCATCCACCTGAAATCTAGGTCTACTGCAAACCTGTGGAGTATGCTATGGAGACCACACTCTCCACAGGTAACATGAGAGCAGGCAGGTTTCTTGTTTAAAAATACTATTCTGTGCATAGCAGTACCTCTTCTTCCATTCACAGGGAACTGGAATCTTAAGCACAATAAGCTACTAGCAGCAACAGATTCAAAGCAATATACTCAATCTTTGTAAACTAACTGATTCACTCATTTATGTCCCAAACAAAGCCAGACGCTGCAGGCTAAGCAGTTGTCCAGCTCACTACAGTCATCAAAAATAGCTCTCAAGACCATTAGAACTTGAGATGGAACAGAAACTCAGTAGATGATGGATTTCAGGACACAAATAACCAGTTTGTAAATAAACAAACTAACAAAAAAATGTGAGTGGCAAAGAAAGCAAGAGCTTTCTCACCTCAAAGTCATTCTGGCACCAAGATCAGCTATCTAGTAGATTGCATGTGCTTATATACTATAGGTGTCACTAATTATAAACAAATACTGTTTGTAAAAGAGAATATAAACAATTCGTAATAGATTCTGAAGGCCATATGAACAGCACCTGCTACAAATTCTCGATTACTACCTGTTCAGAAAAATTCCCCATTTTCAATCAGTAAATTTCAGTTTTGAAAAACAGAAGAGAAGCTTAACAAACAACGCAGAACTTTAGCTTGGCCATTTAAACAGTGCAAGAAATGAATCACAAATTCTTCAACAGGAGCGAGGTGGAAGTCTTGCAGAGTTCAGATCCCCTCTCCCTTGTTCAGAACAGTTCAGGTCACCAAGAATAGGCCATGCTGAGCTCACTCACCTGGTATGTGTTGTAATAACAGATGATACTTTTGTTCTTAGAAAGTCCCAGTTTACTGCCCTGATCTGTGGCAAGGGCGAAGGTGGACAGAAAGCCCGGTCGCAGTGCATGTTCTGGAGCATTGTCATTGGCAACTGGAACAAACCAAGGAAATTCTTACTCTTACATGGTATCTACAACCACATCACAACTTCTTACCCTGCTTAGTGCTGTGCCAAAAGCAGATCTGCTGTTGGGGAATACCTGGCACATCTTACATGCTTCTGCAACAAGTACACGACAACCTTCATCATTTAATAATCTGTACATGATCAGTGCTCGTTACACCAGCGTCCTCCCCAGCATGCCTAGGAAACAGGCTTTTCCTTCACAGTGCACAGCCTGTACTGACGTCACTTTGGTTCTCTGTCCAATTCCAGCCTTTGAATTGACCCCTGGCACAGAGTCACTTGAACAAAAACAGGTGAAGATGTGCAAGTTCTGCTGGGTGTTTAAATACTCCGCAACGTTAAAACAATCATCTCCAGTACTTGAACCAGTATTCTTCAGCACTTCTACACTGCAACATAAAAACACCTTAAAGGCTGCAGAGATATGGTAAAAATCACAGCACCAAAAAGTAAATGAAATTAAATAATGTGAGTGAAAGTTGGATGCAAGTGTTTCAGAGCACCAGCCAAGCCAACAAAATACCAATAAGCTCTCTTGAGTTCTCTGTATCGTCATGCGAGTGACTTGGAGACACAAGCAACTTACATCACTCCAACCCTTTCCACTGAGGAAAATTTCCACGGCCCACAATTATTGAGGACATCGCATATGCACAAACAAAAGGATAAATTTAAGCAGGTACATAACCAACTACTGAACCTGAAGTAAAAGCGTAATTTAATTCTTGAATTTTGGTAATTAGGGTACCAGGGCACAACCAGACAAGATTCTGCTGCACTTTTCCACCCCCTGCTGTTCAGTTAGGATATTGGTGCAGGGCACAGTGGGAAGCTGGAGTTACCTTTGATAACAGGCACACCATCTCTGTCTGAGACCACGATAGCATGAAGACCTTCAACACTGCAAAAAAATGAAGACGAAGCACCATTTTAGAAACAGAATAATTAGCAGCAATTTTTTTTTTTCCTGAACAAATGTGCAAGAAGTGGGAAAATATAGATTGCACTGATACTTCCACTAATCTAATATAAAAGGGACTTGTTCTTATTGGACAAGTGGTCTCCCAAAGCAGTAGAATGAAATCTAAAATAAAGCCACCGAGAACTGCATGGAACGTGTAGCTACAGGAAGAGGGCTGATATTCCAGAATCCCAAACATAAAAAGGGTATGGAACTGTTGGATTGGGTCCAGAGGAGGGCTACAAAGATGATCAGAAGGCTGGAAGCACCTCTGCTATGAGGACAGGCTAAGACAGTTGGGGTTGTTCAGCCTGGAGAAGAGAAGGCTCTGGGAAGACCTTACAGTGACCTTCTAGTATTTGAAAGGGGCTGCAGGAAAGCTGGGGAGGGGCTTTTCACAAGGGCTTGGAGTGATGGGATGAGGGGGAATGGCTTTGAATTGGAAGAGTGAAGATTTAGATTAGATATTAAGAATAAATTCTTCACGATGAGAGTGGTGAGGCAGTAGAACAGGTTGCCCAGGGAAGCTGTGGCTGCCCCATCCCTGGAGGTGTTCAAGGCCAGGTTGAGCAGCTTGGTCTGGTGGGATGTGTCCCTGCACATGGCAGGGGGGTTGGAATTGGCTTTAAGATCCCTTCCAACCCAATTCTATATTCCAATTCCCAACTCTATAAATCCATAAACATCCTTAGTCAGGCAAGGGACTCCACAGACTGGCCTGCCTGAAGGAACGCTGGTACCACAGAACTGCACTGCTGAAGCTCACCATGCCAGTGACTGACCAAGGAGTCAGACTCACGAGGTATGTTTTTCTGCTCCTCCTTACCACGTGAACGCGCTCACCCCATGCTTCTCCTACTACTGGGCTGGGCTGCCCTCTCTCTCTCTTTTCCCCTCCCTGGGGCAGTGGCAGCAGCCAAGCACGCCAGGAGTCCCCTCCCCGCACTTCAAACCTTGCACATCTGAGCACCATGCCTTGTGCCTCTGCCCTTGGTTCCCTGCTCTGCTCCTCAGGCCAGATCTCCGCTCCTCACCTCACCTTGTGCTTCGCACCTCTTGGCACCACCCCTCACAGCTGCTCACACCCTGTTCCCCCCTCACATCTCTCCCCTCGTCCCCTGCTCCACTCCTTGCACCCCTCACTTTGCCTCATACTTTGTGCCTTGCCCCTCGCTACTCTGGACACTGCCCCTCGTGGCTGCTCGCACCTCGTGTCCCCTCAGCACCTCTCCCCTCATCCCCTGCTCTGCTCCTCATGCTAGCGGCCCCCTCGTTCATCTGGGCACCGTGCCCCTCCCCTTGTGCTTTGCACCTTGTTCCCCACCTCAGCGCCTTGCCCCCTCATCCACTTCTCCCTCCCCACACCTCTCGTCCCCTGCCCAGTGCTCCCCACCAACACTTCATTCCAAGCCTCTCCCCTCGTCCCCTGTTCACCCTTCCTCGCAAACCCCACTTCCCACCTTGCCTCGTGCTTTGCACCTCGCACACCTGCGCCCCGACCCTCGCACCTGCCCACCCCTTGCTCCTCCCTCAACCCCACCTCGTGCTTTGCACTTAGCAGCTACTTGAACCTCATGTGTGCGTGTGTGTGTGCCCCTAGAGCCTCGCCCCTCAGCCAGCCCTCGGACCCTCACACAGAATCACACAAAATCACTAGGTTAGAAAAGACCCACATGATCATGGTGTCCAATCATTCCTATCAAACACTAAACCATGCCCCTCAGCACTTCGCCCAGCCATCCCTTAAACACCTCCAGGGAAGGTGATTCAACCACCTCCCTGGGCAGCCTGTTCCAGTGACCAATGACCCTTTACGTCAAATTTTTTTTTCTGATGTCCAGCCTAAACCTCCCCTGGCGGAGCTTGAGGCCATTCCCTCTTGTCCTGTCCCCTGTCACCTGGGAGAAGAGGCCAGCTCCCTCCTCCCTACAACCCACTTTCAGGCAGTTGTAGGGAGCAATAAGGTCTCCCCTCAGCCTCCCCTTCTCCAGGCTTCGCACCTCGCCCCCTGCCCCGCTCTTCGTGCCAGCGCTGCCCCCACCCCTCGCAGCCGCTCACATCTCGTTACCCCCGCAGCACCCCTCCCTTCGTCCCGTGCCCCAACTCATCCCATGCTCTCGCTTTAACCACCCCGCCCCCACCCCGCGGTTACCTCGGCAGCTTCTTGTAGAGAAACCTCTTCAGCTCCTGCGGGCAGAGACGGGCGGCGCGTTACCGGGGGAGGGGAAGGTGGGGGAAAGAGAGGCCTCCCCCCGCACGCCCGGCCCCGGCCTTCCCCCCCACCCCACGCCCGGGCCGGAGCCGCCGCACTTACGTCGGCCATGGCTGGGGGCCTGGCGCCTCCGCGGACCTGCGAGACGAGAGGCGGCCCGGTCAGGAGGAGAGGGGGCGGCGCCGGCCCCCCAAGTGACCGGGGCGGGAAAACAGAGGGTGGGTGGGCGCCGCCCGGCCCGGCCCGGCCTGTCCTACCTGCCGGCGCCGCCGCTTCCCCTTTAAGCCGCGGTCACGTGACGGCGGCGCACCCGGAAGCGCCGCGCGCACCCGGAAGCGCTGCGCGCGCAGAGGAAGAGGGACCACCTAACACCCCCCCATCGCCCCGCCCCCAATCCCCGCCGCGGGCCGGTGTCGGTGGTGGTGTGGGATAGGCCTGTGGGATCAGTGGGGCGGAATACACCCTGGAGATCATTGAGTCCAGCTGTACCTGCCCACCACCAAACCACACCCCTGAGCACCTCATCCAGCCGTCTTTTCATAGAATCATAGAATTACCAGGTTGGATGAGACCCACCGGATCATCAAGTCCAACCATTCCTATCAAACACTAAGCCATGCCCCTCAGCACCTCGTCCACCCATGCCTTAAACACCTCCAGGGAAGGTGACTCAACCTCCTCCCTGGGCAGCCTGTTCCAGTGCCCAGTGACCCTTGCTGTGAAAAAAAATTTCATAATGTCCAGCCTAAACCTCCCCTGGCAGAGTTGAGGCCATTCCCTCTTGTCCTGTCCCCTGTCACTTGGGAGAAGAGCCCAGCTCCCTCCTCTCTACAGCCACCTTTGAGGCAGTTGTAGACAATGATAAGGTCTTCCCTCGGCCTCCACGTGTTCCCTGCAGGCTGGGAACACGTTCCCCAGAGGAGCTGAATAAATGGGGCAGGCTCCCCTGGCTGCTGCCCACACACCCACAGCCCCGTGGGACCAGACCCCCTCTGCCTGTCACTATCCCTTTATCCAAAACACACGTCCAGGCCGCTGCCGGTACACAAAGGCTTCGCTTCCGTGCCTGTGTCAGAGCTTACACTGACAAAAACCCACTCACCTGGGAATTGCCAGCGTTTCTCGATGTATAGGCACAGTGCAGTTTTAAAGAAGCCCCGAGGAGATCTTATAGCAACCTTCCAACACCCGAAGGGCTTACGAGAAAGCTGGGGAGGGACTGTTCACAAAGACTTGTAGTGATAGGACTAGGGGCAATGGGTATAAATTGGAGAGGGGCAGATTTAGACTGGATTTAAGGAAGAAATTCTTCACCATGAAAGCGGTGAGGCACTGACGCAGGTTGCCCAGGGAAGCTGTGGCTGCCCCATCCCTGGAGGTGTTCAAGGCCAGGTTGGATGGGGCCTTGGGCAGCCTGGTCTAGTGAGAGGTGTCCCTGCCCTTGGCAGCAAGGCTGGAACCAGATGGGCTTTAATGTCTCTTCCAACCCAAACCATTCTTGAATGGGCTTTAAGGCCTCTTCCAACCCAAACTGTTCTATGATTCTAAAGGCAGAGATTGGCAACTTTTTTTCACAATCAACACAGGAAAAGCTCATTCAAAAGGGCAAATTTATTTGAATGCTGAGAATCTACACCTCCTTCTCAATCCAAGCCATGCAAACACAGCAATTTCATAAGGACTTGGTCACACTAGAGATACCCAAAGAGATCCCCACAAAATTCTTATTTGTGAGCTTCTTCTGGCAACACTTTGAAAATGCTACCTGGAACAACCTCAGCGCACTCGCTTATTAAAATATTCCCTACCATGCACTAAAAATGTTACAAAATGCAACAGGCTTTTAAAAAAATGGACAGCATGATTCCAAGAGACTGAGTTTACCTGTTTCCCTGTCACACAATGACAACATACTATGCAAAAGTATCTATGAGATGGTGCCTGTGTTGCTAATATTAATGGGAATTGTGTCTCCAGTATGGAAAAGAGTGTTTATAATGGTGTATTTCTTTATTATTACATTTGTACTGTTTGCTGCCCAAAGTATCTTGACGCTGTGCCACCAGGAGGGCTTCCAGTTGGCTTTATCACCAGATCTGCACAACTGGGAAGCCACTACTTTATAAAGTTATAGCTTCAAGAATTTCTATAGTCACTGATTTTTTTTTTAATAGAATATTTGCTTTTACTGTTACATTTTTCTTCTGCTTTCTTTGGCAGAGCTACAAGAAGACAGAACAACTGTTTAGGGGATGAATGAAATTTATGGAACAAACAACTTTAAAAAACATATTTGTGCCCTCCTGTTTTAATCCTTTTACAGCATTCATTACAAACTTATATTAAAAATGTATACAACTTAAAGTTGTCTCTGCTGCCTATTTAAATGAACCTGTTACATTTTAGTGACCACAATGTGATACAGTTTCTTGGAAACGTGTAACGGTATCCAGACTGTTTAAAGCCAGAAATTAAAATTTAATCTTGTTTTACCTGAACAGTTAAAAGAACTTGTGAGGAAATGTTCATCAGATGTGAACACTGAACTCACTTGTGACTCAGGATGCTCCCTAAATACAACACAAATTGGTGTTTCAGGAGATGCAAATCATCTCCCCTTTTCATTATGCTACGTCAAAGCATCGTGCCAGGATTTTTCATGCAGGGCTTTCCTGCATGCTCTTTTAAAGGAGAAATCAAGGACCCATGCTTGTGCTATCTTTAATTCCAGATTAAATACAGGTAATGACTAAATAAAAAGAGTAAGAACTTAATTCTAGGTTGCCAGAAAAGTTGAGGGATTTTCAGTTGGGCTGTTCAAAACCAGTTTTGTTTTATTCTTTTCTTTTCACTATCTTATTTTAATGAGAACCTTCTGAAGAAAGGTCATCTGAAAAGATTCAAGTACTCTACCCTCTTCAATTAGCATCTTGCTCATAAGAAAATTAGTTCTGAACTTTCCAGCAGATTCCTTCAACAAAACCAGGGAAGATAATGATGTTTCTGAAGAAAAATGACATTTCTCATCAGACTTGAGAGAAAAGGAACAATCACAAGGAGAGAAACACCCACTTGGAATATTAAAATCATGTTTGCAGGCCATATTTAGAGCAGGTTAATCTTTATGCTACAGGAAATAATAGCACCCTCCTGCATACTGCTGCATATTTCAAAGTGTGCAACTACTGCACCCGTTACATGCCAAGTAGTTTTGGTTTTTTTTTCCCACCAGTATAAACACATTAATTGTTTCCTTCTTTAAAAATGGCCATCGCAAAAGACAATGCAATGAAACGTGGCAGCTCAGGTCTCACTTGTAAACTGCTGGGATGTCTGTGTTGCCACAGGACACAGCCACTGCATTATTCCAGTCTGCTGGGGCACTGATAGCGATCTAACTGACCCAACACAGCTCAACATTCATCCAGGTTCCATTTACCTGCTCAATTGCAGCAGAAGGAAATGCAGAGCAGTCATAACCCATCCACTTATTATAAGCAGCTTTGCTAAGACCACCTCTTCCCTCCGACTTCACTGTTCCAGTATTTGATAAATGCATTACATATCCTTTTTCCTCTTAACTAAAAGATCACCTACATGCTTAGACTCATTTGTGAAAGGGAAGGCCCGGGTACTGGTGAAAGCCTTTGGAACAATTTTCTTCTATTAAGAAGACACAGGAGTACCAATATGTACTTTGATAGTTTGTTTTCATTAGTATGTTTACAATACATTCTGGACAGTTACAAAAATCTGGGGAATCATGTTTTCTTCATAAATTTCCATTGCAAACTTCAAACATTTGGGTGCGTTTCCATCACTTCTGCATACTTTTCCTATAATCTCAGTAAGGACATCCAGTACAGCAACCCTTTTTTGGTTTGTTTCAGCAGCTTTTAGTTCTGCTTTGTGCTGCGGCCTTTGATGTCCACCTTGACTGCTGGTTTAGCTGCTCAGGTAAAACCCTGCAGCCAGTCCCTCTCATATTACACCAGTTCTCTAAAGGATATTCCCACTGGGACAGTTTAGAAAAGGTACATATGCAAAATGATTTCTGGGCACTTCGAGCTACAGCATTTAGTGTATTTCTAAAGTTAAATCCTGCTCTAGATTAGAAAGAATTTCAATGGAGTCAGTCAAGTAGTTAAAACTTCAGGAGGAGAATTTGTCTCCATGAACCGGTAGCGTTGTTCCAACATAGCAGTTTTCTCAAATACTGCCCTTATTAAGAGCCACCTGGCATTCTCAAGCACGAGAAACAGTCTCCTGCATAGCACTGTTAAAGTGTAATAACATCAGCTACTGAACCTAAAAACATTTTCAACCCAGTTTTAAAACTTCAAGTACATTGTACTTAGCTGCTTCACAACACCTCTCTGCATCAGCAAGTGTGGCTACATACAGTGTCCACGTATGGCCCACTGAGTTACGTGGTCTCGTATGTAGGAGCCAAACAGTATGTTTGCTCAGTTCTAGGAAGTCGGTCCAGCAACATTCCGGTCCAGAGAAATGCATACCCTACCTCTTCTACCTCAGAACAAGTGATATGGCTCTGACCATAGGAGCGTACTGCAAACTAGCAAAGCATTTAAATAGTTGGCAAACGTGTTGAAAGGCACATAGCTTGTCCTTAGCAAAATTTCCCTGTTCCACTTGTGGAGCCCATTGAGGAATCAGTGTTGAGACCTACTGCGAAATAAAAAAATAGTAAGAAAACTGAAGCCTCCCAGAAAAAAAAAAAGGTCGCCTTTCTTTTTTTTTTGAGCTTTAAGATTTTACTATTGCATGTTTTCCTCTACCTTTCCAGAGAAAATTAAGAAAGCTATGGATGCACGGTAACCATTCTTATGAACTTAACTACTACTGGAATACCAAATGGTAGAGCTGCTGTAAATTGCTGCAAGCACTAAAAGCAATGCTTATAATGGTCTGTACAGCATTTGCAAATATTACTTTGAAAAGAGATTAGTGTAGTTCTTAGTTTTCTCAGCATTGCTTAGAAATGCTAAAAAACTACAACAGCTAACTGCTACTCTACACCAGATCAATATACCCCAACAGATATTTAGGAATAGATGCCATTATATTTAAAAATATCAAGTTCCTCTAAGCTGGTAAACTTAGAAGATTTTACATAGAGTTACAGATAAAATATTAAAAATTCTTGTTTCAACTCCACACACTTGACATCTGAATAGGAGTGATGTAATCGTACTATTTATTCCATCAGTGAGACAAAATGTTGTATGGAACTATATTTCTGAGATTTTAAATAGAAAGTCATTTAACTCGTATATACACAAAGTGTTCTTTCCACAGATATTTACATGGCAAATATGTTAGAGGAGAACCACTATGACTAAGTCTCTACAAGTATAGCATCCTTTCTGAGCTATTCTCTCTGCTGAAAGAATTCACAGAAGCTTTGAAGTAAAATCTAGACAATTAGAGTTATCTATATTTCACAGTAGGTAAAGAAGCCATTAAATGATATTTCAGCATAAGGTTTCTGGAAACAGCTACACAGTAGAGTTTTACATCCACCCTTCTTTTCCAGCATTCACGGTGAAACTAAATCTCTTCTTAATTTACAAGAGAGAGAACGGCATACGCAAAGATGTACGAGTATAATTGTAATTCATCCTTCTCGATAGAGGCTGGTCAGCCGTTCCAGTTCTTTGCAGTTGTCCATGGACATGGAGTCTGCTTTCTTTCGGAGACGGTCATCTCGGTATACTTTTGCTGCATGAAGTAAGTCTGTTTCTGTAACGAAAACAAGAGAAGAGGTTTTTCAGGTTAAAAACTGAATATTTCACATGATACATTCCTTCTTAGAGCTGTCCAAACCACCTCAAGTTTAATCCTTGCCCTTTTTCCCTTCTTTCTATTCTAACTACCCACAGACACCACCTCAATGGCAGTGCTACAGCTTCCTTTTGCTGGATCTTCACATGTATTTCATCTTTTTGAGTAGGGAAAGGTGGTACCAGCCTTCCAGCACCCTTGTATTTTATGCACCAGTACCTGATTTGAAAAAAAAACCAACAACCAAACTACCCCATAGAACTATGCATGAACAAAAGACCCCTACTACTTCTGCCAGACCTCATTAAACAATACAAATACAGGTCACACTCAGTCATTTTGCGTATTATTGACAGCTCTGGCATCTTGTCTGTGCCCAAAAATCCATTCTGAATGTTAAGTCCTTTACTTCAGCTGCTGCTGCTCCAGGCTGCCAGTGCTCAGAGGCATTAATAAAAGAGCTCTCTGTATTATACTGCTGTTCAATAGCTTGACATTGCTAAGGCATTTTAATTCTATAAAATCTTTTTCTGCCCTTCAACTCAAAATGGATTAGCAAGGCATTCTTAAATGGTAATCAACACTGGAAAGATTTTAACTGTCAAGGAGACCCAACACACAACAGGTATTGCAAATCCTTAAAACCACAAAATCAGCTGTTTCTATAAATAGAGAAAATCTGTTACGGGCTGCCTTCTCAAAATCAATTTGATAGTTTTTACAACCTGATAAATTGCAAAGAGGAAACAACACAATAGTCACCACCTTCAGGTTATTTTTCTTACAGAATCATGGGCCTCTTAACATTGTCCAGGACCCTGTTCATGCTTAAAAAAGTCAGTATGTCGAGAATAAATACTGAAGAATGTGAAAGGTATTCTTTCTCCTCTTTCCCTCCCAAGGTGGAAATTGCATACCAGCTAAACCTTTTCAAAGATATTTAGACAGTAAATATATTGCAGGAGACACAAATATAACATGCCAGGAAATCTAAGTGTAATGACTAGGTCAATAAAAGCAAACTGTACTTCTGGATCTACAAATACTACATCCTCTTTTTATTGTGCTGGATTATATCTTGTCTTTATTTTTTTGTTAACACCCACATGATTTTTGTAAACTATTTTATTACAAGACTATCAGTCGTTCATCTAGCAACCACTTGTAGAAGAAAAATCAGGTATACATTTCATGAAGAGTGAACATATTAAAACATTTCAAGATGATCAAAGGACAACCTATCTGGGAAAATACATGAGGGTTGTTTTTTTTTTGCTTATGAATTATACCTCAAAATTCTTTGATGCTTTCCTCTATTTGAAAAATGTAGGGAAAATACATTCTGATCAAATCTACTACTCCAGGCAATGATCTGAAAGTTTTCTTCCAAAGTACAAGTGTTTCTCTTGCATAGATGTGAATTATTTATCCAGTAAGGTATTACTAAAGTTGAAAAGTTGAAACTGTGTTTCAACACTGATGTCATTTTAGCAACACAGAGCATGAAAGGCTGATGAAATGGTCACAGATAATAGAATAACAGGTTCAAATTGATGATGATCCGGAGATGGCTGATTGCTATTCAGTATTCTTGTGCTTTAACGTAGAATTAGAGGATTTTGGAAGAAAATAGCTTCTTGTATAACATTAAATTAGAACGGAAAAATATATGGCAAACTAAAAATGCTCAAGTTTTAAGGTCTAATATAGCCAAGGTACCAAGTCCAGAGAGAAAGATTATTCAGCACTGCCAAAAGATTAAGCACTGATTCACAGCTTATGATGTTTTACAGGACACGCTGCATGTCCTTAGTCATCTGGAAAAGCAGCGTTTGTGTGTACTGTGGTCTAAGGCAGATTTTTTTTTCTTTTTCCCCAGAAACAACCATGTAAGCTTTTATTTATTTATTTATTTATTTATTTACATAAAAGCACCTAGGAAAAGGAAATATTGCCATGGTAAAATAATGTGGAAGAGATTAGAATTCTTAGGTTTGGTCCTTAACTTATAGCAATTTATTTCTTATTACCAGTTCGCTGTAGTCTTGAATTTTCTGAGAAATGGTCACAGATAATAGAGTAGCATATTAAAACTGCTGTTGATTGCAGATGGTTGTTAGGTCAGTGAGTAAAAGCCAGAAATTAAGTCACACTGAGGACACTTCTAGAAGTGAGAAATAGTAAGGAACCTTACACTCAGGTATTTTAGTAACACAAGCATTTCTCATTCTTGCGTGAGGGAATCCTTTTTCATAGTAACACATGCTTTCATGAACTGACGCATATCACCAGACTTACTTTGTTGCCTCTCCTTCCAACAGTTATTACGAATATTGGACACATAATCCTCTTCCACACTCTTTTCCACTTTTTGTAATGACACTCCTTTGTATTCATTTCTAAAGTCTTTGTTGACGTAATAAACTACACCCAAGTTTTCTGTCTGCATTTTTATAGTCTGCCCCGTGCTCCTGCAAAAATGGAGGGATAGGGGAAAGAGACATTAGATATTTATTTCATTTTTTTTACAATACAAATACACTTTAAAAAATGTTGTTGTTACAGAAGAACAGCACATCACTGAATTTGCCATTTCAAGACAAATAAAGAAATGAATGGCTGCATAATCTGCCAGAGAATAAAATGACTACATTTATGTGAACAGTAACTTCTGCTTAAACCTTTGACCTTTTAAAATACCCACTTTAGTAAGATGCTTGTTTCATATCTCTTCAGTCAAATATAAGCTCTCGTAATAAAAAACTACATTCAAACTGAACCGAAAGAAAAACGAGTCGCTATTCTCTAGTAACCCAGTACAGGCATCTCCATTCTAAAGTGTTTTCTGATAGCCCTGATAAATCCATCTTCCTGCTGGCATTCTGTGGATTAAAAAAAATCAGATATTGTGCAAACACTTTGGCAAAGAAGTGTTTATATGCATCACAACAGCTTAGTTGCAGAAGGGAAAAACATCACACTCTGGAAATAAAGAACTCTGAAAAATAATACAGGAGAAAAGAAACCTTTCTGCTGTGGAGCTGAGAGCTCTGCAAGGAATTAAGTAACTTTAAAACAGTTGTGGCAAATGGGCTAAGTCTACTAGCTAGATGCATGCTTGTCTATTTCTCTCAAGGAAAAAAGGTTCATATATATCCTACTGTACAAAACAGGTACGTTTCACTAGTAGACTTCTTTGCAAGAAAGTGAAGATAAATTATTTCACTATCATCTACAATAAAGTGAACAACAGACAGGTTTTCTTAAATAAGACAAGAAAGTTGCTTTCAAATAATTACTACAAGCACAGATGACCCCTAAAAATAATGGGCCTTAGCAGGTTTCATAATTTAATGAGATATGCTGGAGATGCAAACACCTTTGCAACACCCTACGCTGCATGGACCCACTGCCTTGTATTAAAGACCTCCTAAACTCTAGGGATTGCCGACCTCTTTTCTCTATTACATCCTCACAGCATGTTCTTAGTACCTAACTTTCAAGTTCCATTCTGCTTGTCTAAACCTTCCCTCCCTTTTCTCACTGTGCAAAGTCAAGGCCCGGCTGATGGAAGGCTTTCTCAAATGCTTCTAAGTGTGAGAGGGTGATTACAATATTACACTCCTCAGTTTTAAGCTAACGTAATCAAGCATTACTTACGATCTTGGGTATAAGGAGTAAGGAGGGTTAGATACCATCAACTGGCTCAACAAGGAGACAAGGATCAACACAATAATCGGCATCAACTGAATGAACATAGAGAAACCTCCCTAAGGAACAAAACAGATTCCGGTGTTTCATTAAACAGCAACAAGTAAACAGGTAAACTTGACAAAATTTAATGCTAAGCATGACTTTCTCCTTAAAGCATCAAAAGCTGCTATGAAAACTGTAAATACAAACCTGCAAACATTGTGGTGTTATCTTGACTTTCCAAAGCATACACAATATTCATAGAGGGCTCAAGCTGCAATAGTTCATGGGTCAGCATGAAGCCATAAGCGATTACCAAATGAAAAGTTGGATTTGGTTACATTGTATGCCATGATTTGGTCTCATCCATACAAGTGATACGTAACTACACAGAACTATTCATAACTCATATAAATGAATACTGAGCCTTAAGCACAACTCTTACCGCAGCCCAAATAATTTTTTACATGTAGACCAGGAGTAGTGACCAGAATTAGCGGCATATTTAGGCTAATACTACCAGTCACTAGTAGGATAGTGACAGAGATCAATAGATTTATAAACCCCGGCTATTAGCTTCTCAAGTCTGCATGTCTATTTACCAAATCAGTGAGACCACCACTTGCCAAAGTTTTAAAACATTTAACTAACAAGTACAAATCCTCCTCTCCAGCAGAGAGCTCCTGCACAGACACATCACTGAAAGCAGTTAGCAACAAATTTCACAATACACAGTTTAAAGTTAATTGGGCTTAAACATACATCACCCCTCTCTTCCTCCCTCTCATGTCCACTCTGACGGTGTTGATTAGGATGACTGTAGCCAGCGCGACCATTAGAAAATGAATGTACGCTACCTAAGGAAAGAAATATCCACATTTAAATCACAAAAAGTGCCCCTATTTAGAGGGCAATACAGAAGCACCAATATAAAGCATTTAACATTACTGCACAACAACATGTAAAATAACTAAACTTTAAGATATCTTACAATTTCAAAGTTGTTTAAAATAAATATTTTAACCTATAAGACAACTGATTTCTTATTTCATATACCACACAATCACCATGGTAACCCCAAAGAAATGAACTAAGATTTCTGAGCAACACTTGGGGAAAAAAAAAAAACGTGATGCAGATTAAAGAATTGTGGTCTGAGACAGGCTGGAGTAATTTTACTGCTTCATGATGTCACAGACTCTTATGCCATTCTGGGCAGTACCACTGTACCCCAAGGATTACACTGACATATACGCATACCTGTTGGAAAGGCCCCTCCAAAAAACATGTTGAATAGATCCTCTGGAGTAATATCTGCCTCACAACCTCTATGGAAGTTGAATCTACCGTTGCTAGGATGACTGCACGTTTGCTCTTCACTGCCTGTAAGGTCATACTGCTTTCGTTTTTCAGGATTACTCAGCACAGCGTAAGCATTTCCGATTTCTGAAGGAATAAAAGACAACTCACATAAATGAAAGATAAGAGCTATTCCAGCATGAAAATTGCAATTTCAAAGTCAAGAAGAGGCAGCAAATTATGACCTTTATTGTATGTCACAAATTAACTTTAGCACAACAAGGTTCAGAAGCATCTCTACTTTTCTTGGTGTAGCTTCCACAAAGTTTCCCATCAACGCTATTCAAAGGGCTTTTATTCTGTTGAACAAGGCAGAGGGAAGGACAGCTTTGATCCTTTCTCTAGAGGAACACCTACACCTGTGGAAATGTTGTCTCTCACTGCAGTTACAAAAAAAACCCATCAGGCATTACAATGGAAACTTCGAAGATGGGTAATTGCAAAGTTCAGTTTGCTCTAGCAGCCTAGCTTAAAAACGTCATGGACTCATTAGGCTTTCTTTGGTTTCATTTAGTAAGTGGTGACTTCTTCAAATGCCTCAACTTTATCACAAGAGTGTGAATATATTTTTTGTACGCTTCTTAAGATATTTTATGTATTATATTATCATTAATACAAAGTTTTGCACAACGTAACATAAGATGTACATGTGTGCATGACAGCAACATGTGTGTTCCCAAGGCTGTCAATATGACCTCAATGTTTGCAGTGCCTGCCATTATCACAAATGAACAACTTCAATTTTGTCAGTAAAAAGGAAAAAAACTGAGGTGAGCATGGTAAGAATCAGTTTGAAAAGACCACAAGCTCTGCTGCCTTTACAGGCTTTGATCCCAGCTGCTCTGCACAGATATACAGCTCCTGCAGACTGAAAGAAAATTTCTCTTGGCACTCAATGAACAATCTTCACTCAGTCATATCTTCATTAAATCCTTCCTGTTTTCCTCTCTTCTCTTTTCTCCAGGCCTCTCCAACAAAAGGCTTCTTTTGCAGTCAACCAACACAAGGCACAGGGATTATGTCTTTTCAGTGTTGAAAAGCCATCAGTCATCAAAAGTTCGTGAAAAGTGCAATGCCCTAACCTCAACACAGGCAAATAAGACTATGGCTTTGCATAATTAATGTTTTCAACATTATCCAATCTAAAAAAAAGTTAACAAGTCTTAGCTATGTACCTTTTAAGATGCCCTTAGAAATAATCATTAGCAATTCCTTTAAGTGAAGGGGAAAGCCCAATGAAATGAAGGCTAGTAATTTGCACCGAGAGCACGATACGTGCTACTGATACCAAATATTGCTACAAGGTTCTGCTGTTATGCAGCGTGAGGATAACAATTAAGAATTTAGGGACACATAAATCAGGTGACTGCAATAAAGTGAAGACACCATGCTGTCATGATATGGACAGCAATCTTTTGTGATTATGAGTTATTTGCTTTTCATTATTTGATGCTAATTCATGAAAGATTTGATAGAAATGTAATTTTCTTTAAATAAAGGACATGAAAAATTGAAAAAAGTGCTTAATTTTCTTTAAAGAAAGAACACAGAAAATAAAAAAAACTGATGACAGTTTCAAAGGAAAGGTTTTTGATGAACATGGTAAAAGAGGTTTCAACAGATTAAAAGTGATTACATTTGCACAAGCTTTTTAATCTAAAATATAACCGCATGGAGACTGTTTAATACAACAGAAGAGTAGTATGAGAATGCTCAAGATCTAAGTACCTTGCCTAGTACCAAACTCACTTCTATTTTCTAATGTGACCTTTCCTGAAAATAAAGCATTATTATGAAATAATAGCTATTATTATGAAACTCCTTTTCTCATCTGGATGTTAGAAACTCAGACACCTTTAAAGGCAAACTAAATCATAAACTTTCTCAGTTGTACAAAAAGATAACAATAATTTCAGTGTGAGAAAAATGCTCGATTTCATTAAATAACCTTTAGTCAAGAAGATTCCCCTACAAAACCAGATGATCTTTAAGGTCCCTCCCAACCCAAACTATTCTACGATTCTATGAAAGTTTTCTCTTCATTTACTCATCTCCTTAAGAACCATAAAGTGAAATTACGCTACGAAATCAAACTTGTACAAAGTACAAAGTACAATGTTAAATAAAAGATTAAATAATGAGAGATCTGATTTCTTACATCTTAAAAATTATTTAAAATGCTAGTTACAAGGAAGAATTCTTTTATTCATAGGGATGGAGACTATTTGATAAGAATAATATCTTTTTTACATAGTGCTGTCACATAGTTTTATTAAAATAACCATTAGCAATCAACTTGCCTGCTACGTTTTATCTACTTCTCATCTCAAATTCTTAATATATTATTATAATTACGCCTTAAATTCTGTATCAGAACTCTTCCTAAAGACTTTTTTATTTCCCTCTTCCATTTTAAGAGTTGTAACTGATTGATGTTTTCAAATGCCTGCATGTAAACCTCACATGGAAAAAAAACCAATAAAGTGGTAATCACACTGTTCTTCATCTGTGTCTGAGATGAAGGTATAGTTTTCTTCAAAAAGCTTTTCCTCAACACCTTTCCTTGTGCAGGGCTACGCTTGGCAGGCCTAGATCAGGTCAAGTCAGGCTGTAAATTTTACCTGTGATATGGTTAAAGACAACGATGAATAAGGCCATAGAATCATAGAATAGTTCGAGTTAGAAGGGACATTAAAGCTCATCCAGTTCCAACCCTCCTGTGATGGTCAGAGACAACTCTCGCTAGATCAGGTTGCCCAAGGCCCCATCCAACCTGGCCCTGAACACCTCCAGGGATGGGGCAGCCACACCTTCCCTGGGCAACCTGTGCCAGTGCGTCACTGCCCTCATTGTGAACCCAAACTCTCATGCTTAAACCCAAGTGTTTTTGTGTGGAAAAAGCCATAAAACTACACACATACAAAAAATTTGAAGGAAAAGGTAACACAGCATGGCAGGTGCATCAGTAAAAACTGCATTTTGCTATCAAGTATTATTTTGTTTTTTTCAAGCTCATGTACTTACTATCTTCCAGATAGTGAGATTCAATTGACTACATCAACTGAACAACACTGAGAAGTGCAATTGAGTTTCACAGATCAAGGATTTGCTCCCTGTACCTGAAATTTACAGTCAGTCCCCTGAAACTGAACCCTAACGCAAAAGTCCACATTATTTATCTATATTTCTAGGTATATGTTAAGATAATAAATGTTGGTTGTTTTCTTGGATAAAAACATCAGTTTAATATTAGCTAAGAAACACCACGCTGTGGTGTCTTTTTTTTTTTTTTACAAAAGTGGCCAATGCAGATGAATTTCTTTTAATCTGACAAAGTTTATTCATAACAGAAAATTTAAGTAGAAATGGTGTTTTACTTTTAAAAGCCTCTGTTGCTCCAGGTGCATGGTTTTTGTCTGGGTGGAATTTCAAAGCCAGTTTTCTATAAGCCTTCTTTAGGTCTTCTTCACCAGCATCCTTTGACACCCCAAGGACTTCATAATAATTTTTACATTTCTTTATACTGCAAAAGAAGATGAAATAAAATGTTGTAAACAAAAACATATAATAGTATGTTAGAACACAGCTGTGAATGAGGCAGTACACTGCACTGATGCAATACATTACACCTCTTGCTTTCAACAGAAAATATAGAAGTCCACTTTAGAATGTCTTTTACCATAATAAACTCCTTCTTGATCACCATAAACTACTGTACTCAAAATTACTACATACATATTTTACCACTTCTGCTCCAGAACTATCTACATTGTAAGAAATGCTTCCAGTCTGCAATGACTGCAGCACCTCCTCATCCTCAATTATATGAATAATGCTGTTAATAATGCATAAAACAAAGATTCCAAATTTACTTCACAAAGCTGGTGGGTAGGAAGGCTTGTTTGGATTGTCAACAGCAAATGCACATAATGTGTGATATGAAACAAAACCAAACAATCCCTCCCTTTCTCCAAATGAAAGTCAAAGCATAATACCCTGCAAGCATTCATTTTTCAGGGAAATAACGCATGTGAGAACAGCACTGCTGCTGGGAATGCATCTGGATCTTAATGAACTTTCTGTAAGCATTTATATACATTCAAAGAAACAGCAACAGCTCCAGCAATTACAGATTCAGCTCATCCCATACACTCACTGTAGTACTCGGAAGTATTCTTCCTGTAGGCAGTCTCACGCAGACAGGAAAAGCAAGCTCTGGAAATGATGTCATGATTTGGTGTGCTTTACAACACTCAGAAGAGAGAAAGAGCAGTTACAAGGGACACGGACAGCATTAATTTGATGGGGGCAGGAAGAACTGACCAAACCAATGAATGCAGCCTAAAATCAAACCAAGTTACCTGGGTAAGAATTCAGAAAGTTAAAAAAAATAAGGCCAAATTACAAACTTGCACTGCAGAAATGAGAGACGGTGACATCCTGGAGTGTACAGAAAGAAAAGGGCCATTCTGAGCAAGAAGTAGTAATTACAACCATAAATATTTTAAAAGCTTCATCTGAGTCTCTTCAGGTGGCTTTGACTGCGTCCACATTCTCTCAAACACACAGATTTCTATATAAACATGGGTTTAGTATTACAAAGACTATAAAAAGGGCTGCCAAGTGGAAAAAAAGGAGGTAAACCAGCCTCTGGCATTTTCATGACAGAAGAATGGATGCCCTGTAATTAAGGGAATGCTGCCATCAGGGGCAAAACCACATCATTGTGTGTGGTCCTTCATAGTTGACAGACTGATCAAATCAAGTTTCATTCGAGGGATCCCTTTTCCTGTGTTCAAATAACACAAGCTTTTATGGAACTCTTGCAGTAACGCTCACAGCAGCAGTGAATTGAATGTATGCAGGCAGCTGCCAACAGGAACATCCTATGAAATAAATATAGCTCATTATACTGAAATAGCCTTTAAAAAGCTCCAGTTAGGAAGCCAATAAAGTTAACTAAAAAAACCAAAAAACATAGCGAATCCATCATCAAGAAAGAATATACATTAATTTATACTCTGAATATTGAAAACATTTGTTAATTTGCACAATAAGAAAAAATTTTGGCAGTGTAGAGCCTTAGCCTTAATACCTGGACTGAAGTGTACTAAGATCAGATAGCTTTATTTAAAACTGTAACAGCAGCAAATTAAGCTTTTATTTCCAAGAAACTGCAATTTCAGCATCCAATCTAAATTTTTCCCCTCAATAATTCAGGATCTGAATTATCTATTTGTTGACCAGACTCTTCAGAACTCTTCTAATTCATATAAAATTAGGCAGTGGGTCATCAATGTTTACCAAAGTTGTATTTTATTAGCATTAAAAACTGCGATGTTAAGTGTTTCTGCAAGTGTTTTTAAGCATTGTGCATCCTCAACAACCTTTTCCCCCAACAGTATGTGGTCATTTCTCCAGGAAGTAACAAACATGAGAAAAAAATCCACTAAAGTTTACTTCTTTGTAGACCTGACAGGCATTTATTTCACAACATTAGAATGCAGAGAGGAGAAAAATGGAAACAAAAAAACAGCCAAAAGAAATACCAACATGTCGTTCTAACCCTCAAAAACTCACCCCCAATTTCTTTCCCATTCACAACCAGTGAAAGTCCCCAGGGGGAAACCCTCATGGGAAAAGCAGGAATGGTTGGTATCAATCAGAAGATATTCAGGTCAGCACATGACCCACCGCATTCCAACACGCAATCTGCTTAGCGCCAGTGCATCAAACCTGAGCTAATTCCTGAGGACACTGCAGGGAGGAACCTGCCTTGTGGGTCACACAGCAGTTGCCTTGGGAAGGGACAACACTCTGCAGAGAGCCATTAAGAGTTAGGGTTAGGCTTTGGGATAGAGGCAGATCTGTAGATCACGTACATCTGTCCCTGTGCAGAGTCCTCCTAGACCCCACCTGCTCTCCAAAGGCATGAATCTAATCGCTGCCCATGCAGCAGCTATCCTGAACCTGGTCCACAAACAAGCTATAGTTATTTATCAAGAAACAAGCGTTCAGCAAATTTGTAACATATTTCTACTTTCTCTTAGCAAGTCTTTACTAGTGATTTCTTTGTTAAGCTAAAAATTCTACAAATACAAAGCATCTCTATTCCAACATTCCTGATTTTGTATGAAGTAATGATTTAATATTTCAATCACATTTTTTATCACATCACCCTCATACCCTGACCTGCTACCGTAGGCTAAATAGCCAGTCTCAAAGAAAGAAGCCTTTGCGAACTTGTGATAGCCACTCTGACTTTTATTCTCCCTTGTGTGCTCTTGTCAGGATGGGCATGCTCACAGCAACACTGTCTACAACAAACCTGTAACCAATCCTCCAGATCATTTACACTGCCCTCCTATTTCCTGCAGAAGATCAACGCTGAGACAGAGAACCCCTGTTCGCTGTTTAGCCTGTTGTCATCTTCACATCTCAACCAAGTCAGCGTTGGCTCTTATAAATGTCAGCACAAACGTAAACTATGAGTGCTCTGCCAGACAGCCTGAGGATGCTGCATGTCACTTCATGGCGAATTATACGGCTATTTTGCAGAGGTTAGCAGGACTTCGGATTAGGCAGATCAAGCTTTAAAGTACATTAAACAATTGTACAAATACACAGGGGCCAAAACCCTGAAATTTCTCTCCAGCTGCTGGGAGCTGTTGGAAGCTATGGCCAGCCTGATTCTTGTCCCTCAACAGAAGCAGGCCTGTTGGACATAACACTCTCCTGGTCTCTAGATGTTGTGACAATCCTCACTCTGCCAGAAGCCTTTGCCTGGAGCGTTAAAATCTCCTATGGAGATTTGTCATAGGAGGGTACGCAGATGGAAGTAATCATCCCCTCACCACTTGTTTCCTATTGCAGGCCAGACAGTACTGACCAGCAGGGTCTGGGAAAAATTAAGAGAAACCAGTGAAGGTTTTAGAAAAGATCCATCACTGATGCTACTTATGGCTTTTAATCACACCTGAAACACTCTCAGCATGAACAACTACCTTTCTGAGAGCTGCATTTAAAATTGTTTGCTTGGTTTTACTGCACTTATGGCACTGTGGTCCCTAGGGCTAATTTTCTTGTGTATGTAAACTCCAGACAGGTGTTTGCTTTTAAAACTGCAGTTTACATATCACTTACTTACAGGCTTCCCCTTTTCTTTTAAATGGCATTTTTCAGTTCTTTATTTCTGGCTTATCTGAAGCTTGGTGCTTTCACCCTTAATTTGCTCGGAGTTTTATTTTTTGTGAATTGCTTTTCTTGTGTTTTTCCTTTCTGGTTGGATCACTTCTGTATCTGAACTACTACCAAATTATTCCTATTGTTTAGCTAATTTCTGTCCTTGATGAATTATTAGCCCCCTGACAGCACCTTGTCACAGTCCTTCTGGTTAACAGATTTGCTGGCTGTTTTAGGTGGGCACATTGCTGGATGTTCCTGAAATAATATCTGACTTTTAGAGAACAGACTTTTCAAACAGCACAACGGCAAATGATGGCCTACATTCATACACAATCTGTTGACAGAGGTAACTCATCCTGACTTGCAAAGCTCCACTATCCCAGCTTGCTGCTGACAAGCCACCTGCAGTAGCACTGGTCTGCCAGCTTCAAACTGCAGCAACAGCCAGCTCCGCTGGACACCGGGCTCTTTTCCATGTTCTGATGGCCAAAGGCAGAGGAAGCTCTTTGGGTCCGGAAATATTTGCCCTTATGTGTAGAAATTCTGGGGCTACCACTACTGGTTCTCATGTGACCACAAAACAATGTGATCCTACTGCTGTGCTTCTTGTTTCACTTTTCAAATCTACAATTCAGATTAGGTCAGCATCAATAGCTTTTATCAGGTTAACAAAACCTATCAGAGATGCTTGCATTTCTGTATCAAATAGATGCAGTGATCCATAATCATGAAGTTTTGAGTATGACTAAGTACTTTTAAGGGCTTTCCAAAGCCTCTGTCTCCTTGCACAGGGATGGCCCAAAAGACAAATACTTCAACCCCAATCTCCAAAAGCTTGCGATGGGAGCCACAACTATTTCTCCCAACAGTAATTTGAGAGCTGAGCACCAGTGTGCATTTTATCAACAAAGAACTGAGTAAGAGAAAGTTATGCTGACTGCTGATCCCAGAATTAACCAGAAAAACACAGTAAAATGCAGCCCAGTATCTACATAGGTCAAGTTTCCAATGATGCCAAAGGGCCTGATGCAAATGATAACTTGCAGCTGAATAGGGAACATGCCAGTCATAGTCCGGATGATTCAAGTTTAGTCTGCAAAAAGTGGTCTGGGTGGGGAGGAGACAGTCACAGTGGTGTTAAGGAACACAAGCTGCTACCAGCATACCCCTAGTTTCTGAAATGAATGCACCAGAAGTTTCAGAAATCTCAGTTTTACCAAGAGATGTAAACAACGCACTAAAGCGCTTGTCTTATAACCTGGTTCTTGGAGGTACCTGGTCAGTTTGTTTTACCTGTATGTGTTACATGAAATATTCAAGGCTGTGCTTACATCAGCATACTTTTCTCCAGGTTTTAAGCTTTTATTTTAGCTATAAAAAGTGTAAATTAAAGGCAATAGCTCTCTGACTAAGTCCACCATCTTCTGTGCCACTTTTCCAAGACAAGCTCTATGACTGTGATTTCCACTTTCACTTTCTCAACTATTCAATTGGATATTTCAACAATTCACAGTAGTTCTAGCAGCCTAATTAAAGACATGCCCCAATTTGTTGGCTTTGTTTTTTTGGGGTTTTTTTTCATTGTAGCACATATTGATTGCTCTTACTATTCCACTTTCAGTTAATTATCTTCTTGATCTTATGTTAAATAAGTAATGACACATCTCTTTCGGCTGAATTCAAAGAAGTCTCACCAGAAGGTCTGGGGAGAAAAGTCAGCCACAACTTACATTCCTTCTAGTTTGAGCCATAAAATGTGTAGAGGCAATTTTTTTGTTTAGTCCATGAATTCAAATCAAGTTGCCGATTATCCTTGACCGCTACTGGATTACATTTAATCTTGCCTTGAAAGGTTCCTACAGAAGTCATGCCTCTATTGGTTTATTTTCGTTCCAGGTCAAAGATCCAAATAGAAAATTTCATTCTTCTGTTTTCTTCTAAGGGGCAGACACTGGCAGGGCAGGAAAAACAGTGCTCTGCCATGATTTTCTCAAGACGGCAGTCCAAATTTATCACACTTCTAATCATGGCAGTTATCTTTCAGGTGTTAAAATGGTAATACAGATCATATGCTATGGTTTGTTTACTAAAAAGGAGACAACAGACACCATATGAATTTTTAGATCATTTGAAGGAAGTCAGTATAAAGTGTATGACCTATCTTTATCTCCAAAACTATTTTTTATCTCATGTAGGAGATGACATAATATGCACTTCACAGCAGAAAAAGAAATGGGAAAGATTAATACGCAGCAGGCAAATTATCCTTTTGTATTTTCTTCAGTTCTTTTAAGTTAACAAGAAGGAAAAAAATGTTTAAATTTTCTTTCTTACACAAAAGTTTCATTTCTTCACCTCAGGAAAAAATGCCAATAACCTACAACAGTGAAAGAATTGCTTTAAAGCAAAGACCACAGAATCCAAAGGCAAATTCTCCCTTTTTTGCCTTGCACACAATTCTTACACACTTAACTTAAGGTGACATTGCTCAGATAGCCTTTAATTGCCTTTAATTCTAGGGCACTCACTCTAAGAAGACGTAAGTCTACTGTGAGTTCTAACATATTTCTGCTGGTCTCCTGTCAATCTCTCTGATCTGCAGGTCACCTAAAGTGTAAAGACAACTTGATTCAGCCCTCAGTGACAAGACAACCATCACTGACAAAATCATGCATGTAGTACAGATGGTATTTTCAAAGCATTTCAATTCCAAAGTAACCAAGTGCTTCTAGATACTTCAAACTTCAAACTGAAGCCACATTGAAACAGCGAGCACCACTCCCACAAAGAACAGAGCATCACCCAGCGCTTATGCAATCAGTGGAAAGATATTGCATCTTATGTTTTTCCCTGTCGAGCAACTTGTTTGCAAGCTCACGTAATGCTCTACATAAGTGTTATGGTAGCTTGTTGGTGATCAGTGTCCCCGGCGTATGTACAAATAATAAAAAGGTCACAGAGGTGCTTGTTTATATTCTTATCTACCCACATTACTGGAGTAAATCCTGATGAAAATTAATACTGTTCCAAGAATGTCTTCATTATGCTTCTTAAGTCTATTGTCACATGTAGATTCAAAGGAGCTGGACAACTCCAGGAACACTGATCGGTGATCCAAGTCAGAGAGCTCAATCAGTCCACCTGTACAACCACTCACTTATAGAACTTATAGAAAGGGTTGGAAATGGCATGTGCAGTTAAATCAGGAATGCCTTCTCTCAGTCTATATTCAATTACTAATATAGAACCAAAATATCCTAGAGGGAAGAATATTTGAGGATAATGACAACCTTTCAAATCATAAGAACACAAACCAACCTAATTTCACAGAGTCAAATTCATGGTAAAATTCAGAATTTATTAAAAATTGAAGATTTTGCTACCTTGCTATCTAGAAATTTCTTTCTTTATGGGAAAAAAAACCCCAAAACATTCAGGCATGAAACTCTACTTAAAACCAGCTCCTTTCATGCAGCATTTCTTTAACCAATTCAAAGGTCCGAAAACCATTTCACTGTGGTATGGCAGAAGCATATGGTGGTGACAAGCTCTGCTCTCTAAAGAAGAGAGGGAAGCCCCACAGGGGAGCGTTTCATTTAATTGGAAAAGTCTGGGGCCTAACTGAAGCAATAACACGTGCAGCCTGTCATGTTTCCAACTAGAAAGCTCATTCTCACTGTGGTTTAGACACAAACTTTCCCTCAGCTATCATCACTGAATGTGTTATGTTTTTCCATTAAGTTTTAGCCCACTGTATTTAATCCTGCTCTCCTTGGCAAGGCGCACATATTTTTTAATTCTTAACCACACATTTTCTAAGTGGTGTGTTCATGTCACTAACTGACAACACATCTAAACCAAAATTCAGTCTCTCTCCAAAGTTTATATACTAAAGGATGGTAGCATCACTTAAGCTAAGGTCAAGCTACTGTTTTAACAGCTCATTTTCTACATGGTGTGTAAAAGACAAACAAATATGGGTCGTCCCATCAGCTATTACAATTGCTGATTAGCAAAAATCTGCGTACTTTTAAAAAATCCAACTTTTATATTCACAAAGCAGATTGTTGAAATATGTGCCAAGAAGCAATGTTGCATTGAGATAATCCTCAATGTGAAACTTCTTTGAATATCCCTAACTGGTTCTGATCTCAACAAACTGGATTAGTTTTATCTGGCTCTAGTGAATCCCTTCAAAGAAGCAATATCCAATAACATGAAAGCATACAATGGAGAAAAGCTGGCTCTGCAACGTCATTTTACTCAAGAAAAAGTAGGCAACAAATACATTCTCATAAAATAAACACACAAAAAAGAGGACTTGCAGAGAGCCTGATGTCAAAGTAGACTGCAGCTCAGAATGGCACGTCATGGGCGAATGAACAACTGGCAGTAACAGAGTCTTCCTTGTAGCAGCTTACTGAGAACATGTTACATGTCCTAATTTGACCTAAGCCTCATTTTACAGAGACCCTCTTGCTGTATATTTTGTATCAAGTGTGCCCTGAACACACACACACACACAAACATTTTGTATTCATTTTAACAGTTAATATTTCAAAGTGGCCAAAAATGTACAGGCTTTTCAGGTTTTACTTTTAGATGTATCATATAGGATAACGTAATAACATTTATGAAGCAGAGATGATAGTAAATGAACAGCTCTACTAAATAGCAACATCAAGAGGATAACCAAGCCAGAGATGATGCTGCCTACCTGCCTGAATGCAGGGCTGCTCTATCAACACAGAAAAGTTGTTTTTTCCTCACTGTTAGCACAGCTGAACAGGTTATTGAACTTGAGGAAAAGATCCCAAGATAATATCAACAGCAACATACATTTCACACAAAAAAAATCACTCACACATTTGTTTTGCACAACAGTTCATCCAATCTACACAAACTATGGGACCAGGACTTCTTCATTTCCCTTCTGAGATCCCTTGAAAATATTTGGTCTAGGCTTATCTGAAAATCATAGAATCATAAGAAAAGACCTTAGAGATCGTCAACTCCAACTGTACCTGTTTACTATTAAATCATGTCCCCAAGCACCTCATCTACCCACCTTTTAAACACCTCCAGGGATGGTGACTCAACCACCTCCCTGGGCAGCCTGTTCCTGTGCTTGAGAACACTTTATGTGAAGGTGCGTTTTGAGGCGTGTGATTTTAGACTGCCTGTATCCATATTTCTTCAGTAGAAATCGGGCCACAAAATCAAACAATATCTTTCTCACTCCTACAGCCAGAAAGTGTGTAATGATAACATGAATTGAGAGTTACTTGCCTCAAAAGGACATTTTTATTGATCTTTGTTTCTTTTCACACATCCTCCTTTCCTGATGTCACCTCATCTTAATACTATCTGCACAAAGTCCAGAGTTTGTAACGAAACTTAGCCTATGTACCTCAGTGCTTCTCAGATACCCGTACTTCCAAAACAAAATAGTTTTAACACTGGTCTAAGACCAGCCTGTACAGCAAGACTAGCTTGAAAATAAACTTTAGGAGTGAGTATATAATGTAAATTTAGATATTATGAATATAAAAATATTTAGGAATAGAAACACTGTCCTTCAAGTTGTACTACAGAATTTTCATCACTTCTTCCATTAAGATCTACTTAATAACTATTTTGAGTATTCTCTTTTCAAATCATCAAGGTTACTTTATATGAAGTTGAGTACCGCCTTTCTCAAAGAAAGCCATAGCGTCTCATATTGTGTTTAAACACAGCCAAACTCTCTTCCTTTTAGTCACAGTTGAGTCCAAGCCCTCTTGGCTATCCTTGAATTTTCAATTGCTTCTTTAGATGCTAGAGCTGAAAGCATAAGTACGTAACACACAGAATGAAAAGTAGTGATGTATTTAAGCAAGGCCATACCTGGATACTCCTTCCATTTGGTCTTTGGTGTAGCCTTTTCCACTTTCACCTGCAGCAGATGCATTGCTCTCCTTCGTGCTATTGGGCTTACTTTGATCATTGCTACTGGCTGGTTTTCGGCAGTAAGCGCCTCCCCCAGCAGTACTTCCATTCTTCGTAATAGCTTCCAACAAAACTATAAAACAACAGTATCATAGTATCATTATAGACATTAGCGATTAAGTTGGGGCTCTCAAGTATCTTAAATGGGAGCTCCACACTGTAAAAGACTAGCTGCTCCATCTTCCTTCCTTGTCTATCACCACTTTGTACCACAAATGATTCTGAAGCCAGTATAGTAATTCCTCCATGTGGCAAAACTATGGGAAAATGTTTCAAAATTAGTGGCTGGACTCCTCTCCACCTCTGCCAAAGTAATTTAATTCTGGAAAGAATTTGTCCAGACCCTTTGTTGTGAGACAGTTTTTAGAGGTACTGAACCATTCTGCAGGGTCAAAATATCAGAATATCTGAAGAAGCAACTGCAAATAGAGAAGAGGAACTAACCTAACACACTAAAGAACCCACAAATTATTCCATACAGAGACCAAGCTCTTCCCCAGCACATTTCAGTTGCTATAGCACATAACGTCTCTATACACTCTGGGCAACACCAGCTGAAAATCAAGCTACTGTTAAATGCCACAGGTAAGTCAGGCCCAGCCAACTACACCCAACTCCTGAAATCTGGATCTTGCAAACCAGCATGCTTTTGCTAGATCTTCAAATCCTCTTTTCTTCCATGTTCCAACAGATCTCAAATTTAGCATTTTTAATAAATCATCAGACACTTAAGTTTTCTTTGTCTTTCTGAACATAAGCCTGAATTTTGGGAACATCCCTCTTACCAACAGGTCAGAAACAGTACCATTCTAACTTAAGGGACTGCACACAAAGCATGATGTGGATCAAAAATTATTAAATAGTTTCTCCTGAAAAGGGATCCCTTCAGAGGAAGATGGCAAACTACATAGGCCAAATATGTTTTATAAATAACTGAGAGCTACCACCTGCATAAAAAATGCCCTAATAAAAACTCCCAAAGAAGAAATGTCCTGCTCACTGTGAAAGCATGTTGCAACTTTACTATTAAAATACATTTTCTTCTAGAACCTAGTAAGAAGAAGCCTGAAGTATTTTCTCCTAGTTCTAATAAAAAAAAAAATCTCTTCTGTGACTAGCGTGGTCTCTCTCAGAACAGCAGCAAACTAGGATCCTATACAGCATAGCTTGGAGCTCAGAGAAGCACAGGGAAGAAAATGAAGTTGAGCTAAGAAACGCTTCTTAAAATCTCCAGCATTTGGTTTTACTTATTAATTCACTGATTACCCACTGGTCACACCAGTTTGAAGTGCTGCAGATGAACAGCCACACTTAGCCTGAACAAGAAAGGCAGCTGACTTCAGCATGGTCCTGTGCCCGTGCCTGCCTCAGCAAGATGCATCAACTGATCAGATCAGGCTTTTTACGGCAGAAATAAAGAAAACGCTAACATTTGGATGCTGGGTTGCATACCAAGGGGATGTTTTCACTCCAAATGAAATTAAGTCCTTGAAAAAAGAGAGCTACAGTTGCATTATGGATTATGGCTGAAGCACATAGCCAATTTATTCTAATATCATCTGTTATGGTACTTATAAAGTTCTGAGGTAAATGAAGTGGTAAGAACTCCAACAAGGTGACTGCGTTTGCAGGCTAAGAACTAATCAAGATCAGAGATTTGAAGAGACAGTGCCCACAGAATGACGCATTTTTGGTCCAAATGCACTCCAGACAAGTGATAACAAAACTCAAAATTATTATTTTTCTGTTCCATGATGTTAGATATTTTATAATGGCATCATGTGGGATCCTATCAAACATGTGACCCTGACTTACCCTCTAGAAATAATGCTCACTGGAAGGTTTTGCAAATCCTGCCTTTATATTGGTACTGCTCTAGAAATTCCCCATCCCTGCACTAACGCTTGTGCAAAATCAATAGCAGCAATAATGGTGGAATTGCAGCTATAGACAATGGTTTGCATTTTTAATGCCCAGCAACTCTTCCACAGCAAGCTCAGCTGGTAAGTATTTTGTTAATTGATTTGGCTGCACTATACTTTCAACATTACTACTTCCCAATCACATTCTCAGACCTCCTATCCCCGTGACAGAGCTCCACTGCTGAGAAGACAGTGCAGGCCACGTGCAAAAGAAATATCAAATTCGTAAGAGTTAACTCCTTAAGACAATAAGGCAGAGCATATAAAAACGCACCACAGCTCTACATTGAAAAATAAAAATGTACAAAGCATCTGCAGTCACTGTTTCCTCCAAATACATGACACAGGTCGGACATTTAGAAACAACTTTGACCCTTCCAGGTGTGAGAACTGTAGTACTGACAGTCCACTAAAGACAAGTTTCACTGTGCATCTAGCTATTTTAAAACAGGACATACAAAGAACCAAAGACCTGTTTTATTAGCAGGTAAGACAACAACTCTTATCTCCAAACGTGTCTGAAGGCTCTCTTGTGTACTGTTACCTGGGCAGAATGAAAGATCCTTGAACTGCATTTGATTCCATCATGCATTGAACATGACTCCCAGTTTCACTAATGGAAGAGCTGTTGAATTCATACTAACGCAAAACCCTAAAAACCTAAGCTCACATACTCCTGAAAAGTTTGGTTTTACAGGCAGCGTCAGAAATACTGCAAGAAAATTTTAAAAAGCACTGAAAAATAAAGCTGTCCTTAATGTCATTTTCTGCCTTCAACTTTAAAAAGAATGGCACCTAAGTTTGAAAAGCAGATCTTGTCCTTTGTCCTCTTTAAATCCACTCTTAAAAACATATATTTTCCAGCCAAGCTATTAGTTTCCATTCAGTTGCAAGAGGAATCATTAGCAAAAATCATAATCAAACAATATTTTGAACAGCTGAATTGTAAAACAATTTTCTAGCAGGGAGTGACGTCAACATGAACACTGCTACTATGAAGTCATTATCTAAGTATCATTAAATAAGCACTGACCTTACATTTCACACTAGTAAAGCCTGAAAATAGCACTGCTGCAGTCAGCGTATTTCAGGCAGAAGCTTTGTTTTGAAAAATGAACTCCACTGATGACTGAACTAGTGCTGAATGCACTTTCAATGCAAATATCGCCAAATCAAACCACGCAGTGTATTGTTTTAGAGACAATAGTTAAAACCTGTGCTCTGTCCTTTCCCAATCCACTACCAAGATTGGGAGGAGAAAGCTCCCATCAGTAAAAGATGTAGGGCTTCCATCCTTTAATCACTGCTTTAATCACTGATGAGCCATCATTTGTGAAACAGTAGGCAATTGTTCCCAAAAGGATACTGAAGATACAACCTACAAAGCACCCTCGTCTTCAGTGAAAACTTGGTACAAACTACCTCCTAAAGGCAGTCCTTCTGAAGAGAAAGTAAGTGAGCCCAGTGACAACTGGGGCTGCGGTGTAGTGTCCCATCAGCATATAAACCAAACACATTATGACTGTAAAATGAGAATTCGTTAGAGATAAGAGAGTTCACAAAATCTTAACTGTCTCCTTCTTTTGGGTATGTGCTATAGCACATTTTTTATTACCTAAGGAATTATTGTGTGTTTTTTTTCCAAATGGATCCCCCACTTAATTTATATAAAAGATGACAATGAGATAATGAAGGAGTAATTTCATTTGTTCTTCATCTGTAAAATTCCAGTTCTAATTTATTGCACATCTTCCAGTTCCTGTCCTGAAAACAGGACGTTCTGTGTCCTTGCAGCTTACTGCACTTTTAACGGGGTTATTTAAGTGCCTCAAACTTTAGAAAAAAACATTCGATGAGTTGGTGTTGTTTTGGGAGGAAATGGGATGAGTTGAAAAGAACTGCCAACCTCCACAGCAAGAAAACTAAAGCACAGAAATGTTACAAGTGTACAGAGTCCCCTAATTTCTAAATACCTACTTCAAATCAGGCCTAGGGCATGATTTTTTTCAGAGATATTAGGACATCTGCAATTCCCATTAGCTTCAGATGGAACTTTAACTGCCCACCAATTCCACAAATCAGGCCCTTGTTTCAAGCTGAATACCCAGAAAAGGAAGCACTACCAATTAGCCACCAGTAATTGATAGCCAGTGAAGTGACTCACTTAACATCACAGAGAAATTCTGTGAAGGATTTAGTCTCAGTACACAATTCCCCACCACCATAACCACCAGACTCTCTTCTTTTCACCAGACCTGCACCTCATTTGTGATACATTTGTGACACACTTTGCTAATTTCCACAGTGAATAAAACAAGTGTCCTACAGACAATAGCCTAATTAGCCACCTATTTCTTGCACTTATTACTTTACAATGGTGGTTATGTAGCAGCAGTCCTACTTAAAAGAAAAAAAATCAAACACTCAAAACATAAATCTGATGGAGATTACTTTTTTGTTTGTTTGTTTGTTTTCCTGAGAGCTACTGTAAGTCCTGTCTTGGAGGTACAAGATGGTAATAAGCTATGTGAAGCAAAGTTACTCACTCACTTTGGGGGAAGAAGCTGAATTGAAACCTTCAGCCTTCCTGCCTATTGACCAACGCAGCTTCCAAGAAGTTATAAGTATTTTCAAGCATCTTAAGCCACAAAAATTTAGGGGAACATAGCAAACTTCTGCTTGTCTTTATTTCAGAGGGGTATCTAGTGTGGCAAGAATATAAACAGTGCCATATTCTTGATCCAAAGCAATGGTCACCTTCTTCCAGATGATTTATCAGGAACATCTCTACAGTCTTGCAGGAAAAAAAATCCCATCCAAAAAAAAAATTATAAAAAAAGAACAGCACTGACGAGACCTTTGCTTATTGTTTGCATATAAAAAGTGGTCAAGAGATAAGAGAGGACATGAAACATTTGATGAATCTGCTCAGTTGACTTAAAGGTTTCACTGCAGAACAAACCACAGTACAGAACACTTCCAGTCAGGATTTCACCCCAAATGCACGTTCCAAAAATGGTAAATACTGAGGCTTTTAAGTCGGTACAGAGCACTGCAGTCTTCCCTGTTCCTTCCACAGGCATAGATAACGTAAGCCAGAACCAGAGGAACACAACAAGTCACTGCAGCGCTCAAAGGTATTTTGAGCTGACTTCTGACACTGTGTGACAGACGCGCTCCAAGACAGGGAACCTTACTGTTGTTCCTTTTAAAAGATTTTTCCCATGCACCTTTTGCTAGAAAGGTGTTATTAGTTTTTCAAGTTTTAACAAGTATTGTCTGAAGAGCCACAAGTGCAGAGTTATAAGGGGAGACACCTACCCCATTCTCCCTAAGAAAGTTAAACCCAGGTGCAATTCCTATGTAGCTATAAAGAGAAACACCACAGAGAAAACCCAAACCACAAGGAAGTCAGAGCAATACCGAAAATCATAGAATCATAGAATAGTTAGGGTTGGAAGGGACCTTAAAGCCCATCTAGTTCCAGTACCCACTCCCCCACCACTAGATCAGGCTGCCCAAGGCCCCATCCTTCCTGGCCTTGAACACCTCCAGGGATGGAGCAGCCACAGCTTTTCTGGGCAACCTGTGCCAGAGCTCACCACCACCACAGTGAAGAAATTCTTACTTATGTCTAGTCTAAATCTGCCCTTCTCCAATCTATACCCATCACCCCTAGTCCTATCACTACAAGCTCTTGTAAACAGTCCCTCCCCAGCTTTCTTGTAGATCCTCTTCAGGTGCTGGGAGGTTGCTGGCAAAATGCTGGTAAATAAACTCTAAAACTCATTCTGGAGTTTTAGAAAGTTAGCATCCTGTATCAGGCCTGGGCAACACAAGAGTGATCTCCATCAACCACGTGCAGCAAGACAAGAGCTGTTACAAAATGTATTCCCCACTTACAAGCATATGGATAAATTTTCCCAGAAATCTTATGCATATTCTATTACTTTCTAAGGACTATTTTTAATATTATTATGAACTTCACAGCAGTTAAAACTGTTACTGGTTTGGAGGTGGCTCCAGCTCTGCCTGACCTTGCCTTGGAGCTGGGGAAAGGCTGCACACAGAGGGGATTGCAAGAGAAGAGACATCAGTTCAGCGCAGATTAGACTGGAGACAAGACGTTATCATCTACGAAGAATGGACAGTGTCTGGAGAAACACTGTCTGAAAGCAAACCTGCTGTCAGAGGGACATTCTGCCCAACTTTCAAAGAACACAATTACTTAGATGAAAGTTAACTTTACCTTAAATCAAAAATATTCCACTTTTTATAGTAGTAACTACTGCTGGTATCATTATGAACTTCACAACAGCCAGAACCCTTGCTAGTTTGGAGCTGGCTCCAGCTCTGCCTGACCTTGCCTTGGAGCTGGGGAAAGGCTGCACAGAGGGGATTGCAGAAGAGGAGACACCAGTTCAGCGCAGATCAGACTGGACACAGGATGTTAACATCGCCCAAGAATGGACAGTGCCTGGAATCACAGAATCACTAGGTTGGAGAAGACCTCTTAGATCATCGAGTCCAACCACTAAAAACACTGTCTGAGGGACAGTCTGTCTAACTTTTAAAATGCACAATTGCTTAGATGAAACTTTACTTTAGCTTAAATAGGAAACATTCCACTTCTTGTACCAGGAGGCGAGGCCGGAGGCGCTGCCCAGGCCCGAGCGCCCGCGGGGAAGGGGGAGCGGGGCCGATGCCGGCGGCGGGGAGGGACTCACCTCTCGCCGTGTCGGTCGGGTAGAGCTTCTGGGCCTTGGCGAGGAAGCGGAGGGCGCGGTCGCGGTTCCCGGCCTCCAGCGCCTCCCTGGCGATCGCGATGCACTTCTCGGCCTCGTCGCGGTTCCCCTCCATGAGCCTGTCCTTGCGCCGCCTCCGCCCGCCGCAGCGCAGAGAGAAGGGCCCCGAAGCCAGAGCGGCGGGGCGGAGGCCGGGGGGCTCCCCTCACGCCTCCCCGGGGCTCATCGCGCCGCAGCCGCAGCCCCGCCTCCCGCCCCGCGCCCGCTTCCGGGTCGGCGCCGCCGCTGCGCGTGCGCGAGCCCCGCCCCTCCCTTCCCCTCCCGCGAGGGAACGCGGGCGCGATGGAAAAGTACCGGCGGGGCGGCCGGGCGCGCGCCAGCGCTGCAGTGCGGGGCCGGCGGCGCCGCCGGGGGCAGGGCCTGCCGGGAGCGGGGCGGTGCTCCCCGCATCTGGGTCAGCGCCTCCCCGCTGCGGCGCTGCGGGAGCCGCTTCGTGGGAAGGACTCGGCTGCTGCTGCAGGGACCGGCGCCTTCTCGGGGAAGCACCAGGTTGGAAAAGACCTCGTGGATCATCGAGTCCGACCGTGTCCCCGAGTACCTCATCCACCCGTCTTTTAAACGCCTCTAGGGATGATGACTCCACCACCTCCCTGGTCTCTACAACCTCCTTGCCAGGAGGAGGTTTTCCTTACCGCTGCGACAGGGAGGCCTTCTCTGCGGGGAATGACCTTACAGAGAGCTGGAACAGTGCTGCTAACTGCGACGTGACCAGAGCTCCCTTTATCCTGCTGCCACCACTTTACCACCTTCCTTCAACTCCACTATCCGACCCCTCATAGCTACAAGGCTTCAGACTAACAGCACACCCCACTCCTGCAGCCAGGAGGGGTGAAGGGCACCCATAAACACCCCAGTAGGGGCTTGCTGCCTTCGGAGCAGGTTTTAGACTCTTCCAGCTCCCCTGCGATGAGCCAGCAGAGGCTGCTGCAGCACAGCCCTTGCTCATATGTAGGCATCTCTTCCTCATCCTCAAGAAGAGTGACAAGGGCAAGGCTGCACCTAAAGGGAAGTTTCAACATCTACTCACCTCCTCTGTCCTCCTTCTTCCCTGACAGACCCCTCCCCCCCTCTAGAGATGCTGATATTGGGCGAAATGGGCCCTAAGCAGCACCAGCCTCACCTCCACCCAGCCAAGGGCAGTCCTCGCACTACCAAGCAGCCTCACTTTGCAGGATAAAACCCCTCTGCTGCTCCACTGGATCATTTTCACTAATTGCAGCATTCCAGGACTGTTTCCAGACAGCCCCAGCACAGCCAGCAGGCGGGACTGTCAGAGCTGCATGTTCTTGGAAAGACTCTTTGGAAGCTGCATAGTTGAGACCAAGTATTTTTCAGTTAACCAGACAAGAAACAATCCATCTTCATATAACATTTATTGAATATTTCCACTCTAGTGGATGAAAAGTCTGTACAAAACCAAACATTTCCTTTACTTAAACCAATCTAAAACCAGTAAGCTCAATCAAAACCTACTACAAATACAATAGCTTCTTTGAAGCCATGGTAACACTTAAATACGGTTAAGACTTCAATTCAGAAATTTGGTTTGTTAGAAAGCTCAATGGAGCTTTAACTTCTCAAAGTTACAAAAAGGCAAAATTGTGTTTCACAGATACAGTCCACTGGAATCAACAACACTGGACAATTAAGTACTTAAGAGTCCTGAGATAACAAGGAATCCTGGTATCCTTTAGACAGTTTTCTGTTGTCCTTTCTTTCCAATGAGAGACTTGTGGATATGCGGTATTACACCTAGGAAAGAGCAACAAGACCAAGTTAGTTGTCTTTGACAATTTTGCTAAACTTGGCAGTTCAAATAAAATTACAGCATCAAGCAACCTCCACATCTGTTTTGAGTTCTGGCCACCCAGTTCCTCACAAACAACTAGCAGACAGTCTACATACCACCACCAGCAATTGTAGCCTTAATGAGAGAGTCCAATTCTTCATCTCCTCTAATTGCAAGCTGCAGGTGGCGGGGGGTGATGCGTTTCACTTTCAGGTCTTTGGATGCATTACCAGCCAGCTCCAGAACCTGAGGACAAGACCATTTTCAAACTGAGTTACACAAGTCAAGTGAGACAGCTGCATGGCCATTGCTATTTTATTCTCCACACCATATATTCCATTAACAACAACAAGCAATTCATCTTTCAAAAAGGGTTTCTCCTTCAGTACTCTGCATTTTGTAAGGTGTTTTACAGCAGAGATAATATGTTGTAGCAGCACATGTTATTAATTACTACACACTTCATCTTCCCTGTAAGTGACAGCCATTTGACTTGCACAAAATGCAGAGCAAAAGGTGCCATGCCTATTTCAGTCTCCTGATGATGGGCACAAGTGTGTTCAAAGTAGGTGGCCCAGTCCAAATTGGCAAAGTATAGTAGGCCCTGGTCATCACATTTCAGAGCTGACCAACTTGCTTGCACCTCTTACAGTAGCTTTACCTCAGCTGTCAAGTACTCCAGGATTGCAGCACTATACACAGCAGCTGTGGCTCCTACACGCCCATGGCTGGTAGTTCTAGACTTCAGGTGCCTGTGGATGCGGCCAACAGGGAACTGGAAAATAACAAAAGTACAAATAGGATATGACAGCAGAAACAGGAAAAAGAAAGCCATAGTCTAAGTGGCATATTGGGCAACAGAATCCCAGTGGCTAGCACTAGATGGCATTTCAACACTTCAGAACCCAGCTAAGGATGCTGCATGCCAAGCTCACATCAGCAATCTCACATTTTAACCACAAACAGTAACAGCAGCAACAAAGCTATTCACTCCCCTCCCACACAGATAGGCAAGAAGTCTGAAGACAAACTAGACATCAACACACTCAAGGACCAAAGAGATCCTCACACCACTCCAGACAACAGCCAAAAGGCAGACCGTGCAGGGTTTCACAAGGTACAACCAAGAGATAAACCAACCTGACCTCCATCCCCCCACGCCCCAGCCCTTGCTCACCTGCAATCCAGCCCGCTGAGAACGGGACACCGCTTTGGTCTTGGTCTTCCCAGAGTCCTTCCCAGCTTTACCACCAGCCTAGCAGGGAGAAGAGGCGTGTCAAGAGCCCGGCGGAGGGGTGGAAGGGGGGGGTGGTCTCCCTCCCAGCAGGGCAGGGCGCGGCTCCCACCGCGCATGCGCTCCCCTCCCCCGCCCTCCCTCCCCGCGGGTCGCCAAGGCGCATGCGCGCTTCCCGCCGCACCTGGCGCTACGATCCGCCCCCACCGTGCGCATGCGCGGCCGCCCCTCCCCTCTCCCCAGCGCCACCACTGCGCCTGCGGCACTTCGCCCCCCCACCCGCCGCTGAACCCCCTCCCGCCTCGTGCTGGCGCGCGCGCCGCCCGCGCTCCCTTTCTCCACCCCCCCCCCACCTCCCCGCGCGGTCTCCCCTCACTTCACCGATCGCACTATCCCGGTCCCCGCCGCCACCCACCCCCCCGAACCCCTGGCCCACAGCGCCGCCGCCGCTCCTCCCCTCCCTCGCAACTCCTCACCATCGCGAACCGGACCGTAGCGCCGCACAGGGGCAGGCAGAGAAAGGGAGCGTCCCGCGCGCACGGAGCCCGGCCGACAACACCGTCCGCCCCGGGACCCGCCGCGATTCAAACTGCGCCCGCTCCCGCCTTCCCCCGGCGCTTTATAACCACCGAGCGCGCCTACATCCGGGAACCCCGGCCTCGCCGCCAGCCAATGGCTGCGGGCGGGGGGGGCCGCTCTGCCCTAGCGACAACCAATCGCGGCGCGGGGCGGAGCCGGCCTCGCGCGCGCCTCTCTGCTGAGGGTTGGGGGGCGCGCCCCTATTTAAAGGGACAGCGCGGGGGAGGGGGCGGAGCTTTGGTGGCGGGTTTCCTCTTTCTTCCCCTCGCTCCCCCCCGCGGGTCTCCGTTATCTCGCCCGAGGAGCCCCGGTAGCGGCTCTCGCCCTCCCGGAGCTCAAAATGGTTTGATTTGGAAGGGACCTTAAAGCCCGTACAGTTCCATCCTCTCTCACCTCCCGCCAGACCAGGCTCCCCACCAGACTAGGCTCCTCAAGGCTCCGTCCAACCTGGCTTGGACACCTCCAGGGATGGGGCATCTTCCCTGGGCAACCTGCGCCAGTGCCTCACCAACCTCATCGTGAAGAATTTCTTCCTAATGTTTAATCCAAATCTTCCCCTTTCCAATGTAAAGCCATTCCCCTTCATCCTATCACTCCATGCCCTTGTGTAAAGTCCCTCCCCAACTCTATTGTAGCCCCTTCAGGTACTGGAAGGACACTATGAGGTCTCCCTGGAGCCTTCTCCAGGCTGAACAACCCCAACAGGCTGAGAGAGCCTGTCCTTGGGGCTTGTTGGGATTGCCAGCCTGAGAGGTGGTGGCCAGAAGCCTCCACGTGCCCCAGATCATTTATTAAGGGTTATTTAAGGAACCATTTTTTCACCATGAGGGTGGTTAAGCCCTGGCACAGGTTGCCCAGGGAAGCTGTGGCTGCCCCGTCCCTGGAGGTGTTCAGGGCTGGGTTGGATGGGGCTTTGGGCAGCCTGATCAAGTGGGAGGTGTCCCTGCCCATGGAAGGAGGGGTTGGAATTAGATTATCTTTAAGATCCCTTCTAACCCAAACTATTCTATGATTTACTCCCAGGTCTGGTTCCCATAGCGAGCCTGGCTCTGCCTCCCCTTATACTCCAGTTGCTTTAGGTCTGCTGTGCTGCTGGGTGAAGCCTTCTCCAGGCTGGGCTGGCCTTACCCGTCAAAGGAGGCTGCAGAACTCTGGCCCTTCGACCACAGCTCCTCTGAAGGGCAATTAACTTCTCCAGTGAAGTTAATCGGCTTAGCACATAGAGCACTTTGGAAGCATCCCAAAGGGGATTACATCCCAGGCTTGGGATGAGAAACCTATCATGCTGCATCAGTGGAGACACAGGGCTACCCAGAGCCATCTGAACAAGGATGAGGCCACATCATGATGCTGGGTCAGGGCAATGCCAGCATGGCCAACAATTCCACACACGTGCTCTGTTTTTTATTTTTACCTCTGTCTTATGCAAGAGGTGCATGATTACTAGGGGCAACCCTGCCTCAGACCCATTTCTCTCACTAATATTTCACAAACTATGGTTAAAAACTGTTCAGCATGAATTTGATTCTGAGTGAGATGTTTAGCTAGTGCAGTGCCAGATGTTCTCAACTTGGGTGCTTCAAATCCCTATCTGTACTTCCCTGAAATGAAGCCTTGGTCCCATTTTTTAGGTGCCATTTGCAGCACAGCATTGTTATTTCTACTTAAAAAAAAAAAAAGAAAGAAAAAGCAGGCTAGCTGTTAGCTGTTTCGCCTCAGAGCTCAGCTGGAGATGTTCAGTTAATCTACCTCTTTCAACTCCAAAACATAACAATTCCTTGTGCTGTTCCAGAACACCATGAATCTTGTGTATCTGAGAGACACCGAGTCATCTGTTGAGCATGCAACAAACTCAGTGAGAAACCTCCGCCCTCTGGGGCTGAATAGCTCTTTAGAGGGAAGACTGGCTCTATCTGTCATGTGCTTTACTAATCTAATCACAAACCCACCACTTTAGCAGGCGTTACTGTATCTATTTCATAGAAACATAGACTGGGCTGGGTTGGAAGGGACCATGAAGGTTATCTAGTCCAAACCTCCTGCAGTCAGCAGCAACACCTTCAACTAATTTTCAAATAATATCAAGGTATTTCCTTTACCTTGATATCAAAGGGTCCCAAGTATGATGAGCAGTCTTACAGTCTTTAATGGGAAATAGAGCTGAGCATAACATTGTCATGAGGATACTCTCCTCGCCATAACTTTTCTACTTTCTTCATATCTACAAGTGAAATACTCAGAATTCTAAGATAGGAGGGTACATGCTAATCCCTAGAGTTCTTCAAGGTTTTTCCATCTGTTTACTGATATGGTAAGGATTTGTAGCATTGTGGCTCTTCTGCTCCTACAGCTGACCCCAGATACTTGGTCTTTTGGTCACAAAGGACCCTTTGCTTGAGCCTTTAGACAGCCCAAGGCCATGTCCTCAAAGCCTTCAACATCTGAGTTTCAGTTCAGGCATTTTGTGTTGTCTGCTTCTGCTCCAGGGTGGGGAGACCTACTTCTAGGCACAGGCACAGAGAGGCAGGATGGAATCGAGAGCAGACACTCCTACATGCAGGAATCTGGTGGCTTGTGTTTATGTAACTGTCTGGTGCCTCTGCCTGTTTGAAGCATGAGCTGTTTATGCTCTCCTTCAGCAAGCAAGCAGGGAAGATAAGAGGGTTTGTTTTTTAAAAAAGTTTAAAAAAACAACCTCAAGATTTTACAGAAGCCTACATAAATTAAGATTTTGTTCAAATGTGTCTATAGTGTCTACAACAAGGATCCATTTGCCCTTCTCCTTACAGGGAAGAGCAGTCAAGTTGTAGGCCATAAGACCCTCTGGAAACAGCATTTGAGATTCTTTCCTTCTGTCCACAGAAATGCTAGAAAGCAGAACAAAAAGTCTTCCTACCAGATGGAGATAATCCTTGTCACAGACGTTCCACACTTCCCACGTGATTTTCCCCAACAACTCGTGTTGGGTGTATGCTTCCAGCTGCATGCGGCTCCTTGTGGCTGGGATTACTCTGGCAAGGCAGTCTAACACGGAAGGTTATGTTAACTAGTGCAAGTGTGTATATATACCAAACAGATTAGGTTAGGGACCTGTCAGGTGGACTACATGAAGTTAACATCAGATCACCCTACGCTAACTAACAAGCCCAACCTAAATTCCCCCCCAGCAATGTTTAAAGAGAGAAATTAAAACTGATTTAGGTACACCAGGAACGACCCCAAAGCAACTTAAGAGGCAGTCGTGAGTGCAGATAACTCAACCTCAATCCCACACGCACAAAAGGATCACCTACCACCTCCATCTTCCTATTGAAACCAGTACCTTAAGCTTAGCACCTTATCTGCATCTTATCTGTTTTTTCTCATGTAACTACCTCACAGGGGTTGGGGAGAGAGAAGGAAAATATGCTTCAAGAGGAACGGAATGGAGTTATTGGTCCATTTAACATGAGTAGGTGCCTTTAAGAAGGTGAAAAATCCTTCTCAAAGGAAGAATTATAGGAAACTTGGTGAGGAAGGATGCAGTCATGCAGTAGGTCTAGAAAGGGAATTGCTCATAGTTGGGCTTGCGTAATGGTATTCACACCCTGTGGTCTCAGTGGTGAGTTGTGCTAGGCTATCTTTTTATGAGCTCCGAAGGCCACAGTGATGAAAGGCTTTACATCATTTGAACTTGAGGATTCAGGAGGTCTTTTCCAACCTAGTGATTCTATGATCATTTACCCAGCCCTTGTACCACTGCTTTGTTTAGTTTATTAAGTTTTTCTGATGCTTCTCATTACAAGATGTAGTATTTGTACTCAACCATTGTCTTCGTTAGATATCCTGTGACTGACCTCCTATCTTGTAGTACTCTACACTTAATCCAATCGACAGGCTGCTGGTGTGGTGTCCTGAACTGCGGGTGCTTCACACTTCCCCATGAAGCTGGATGGCTTTGCTGGTGTACACCTGCCAGCTCCGACTGAGCGCTGTGCCCTGCCTTAGTAGGCTTTGTGCGGGTCCTCGCTGAGAGGCAGTCAGCCTTGCAGTGTGAGCTATTGGGTGAAGGTTACCTCCTCTTTGGAGACAGTGGGGGTTGTGGCTGAGGGACATTCAATTGCCTGGCTACATTCTCAGAGTACATTTTCCATGGGTAAACCGACAGATGTGATCTATCTGGGCTTCTGTAAAGCCTTTGACATGGTACCCCACAACATCCTCCTCTCTAAATTGGAAAGATATGGATTTGATGAGTGGACGGTGTAGTGGGTGTGAAACTGGTTGGAGGACCGTATTCAGAGCGTAGTGGTCAATGGCTCAAAGTCCAGATGGAGATCTGTGACTAGTGGTGTACTTCAAGGGTTTGTAACTGGGGCCAGTGCTGTTTAGTATCTTCATCAATGATATTGACAGTGAGATTGAGTGCACCCTCACCAAGTTTGCAGATGACACCAAGCTGAGTGGTGTAGTTGCCATATCGGAAGGACGGGATGTCATCCAGAAAGACCTGGACAGGCTGGAGAAGTGGGTCTGTGAGAACCTCATGAGGTTCAACAAAGCCAAGTGCGAGGTCCTGCACCGGGGTCGGGGCATCCCCATTTTCAGTACATGATGGGGGATGATGTGATTGAGAGCAGACCTGCAGAGAAGGACTTAGGGGTGCTAGCTGATGAAAAGCTCGACATGAGCTGGCAAGAAGCTCGCAGCCCAGAAGGTCAACCGTATCCTGGGCTGCATCGAAAGAAGCACGGCCAGCAAGTCGAGGGAAGTGATTCTGCCCCCTCTATTCCTCTCTTTTGAGACCTTATCTGGAGTATTGTGTCCAGTTCTGGAATCCTCAACATAGGAAGGATATGGAGCTATTGGAAGAGGTCCAGGAGAGGGCTACAAAGATCATCAGAGGGCTGGAGCACCTTCCACACGAGGACAGGCTGAGAGAGTTGGGCTTGTTCAGCCTGGAGAAGAGAAGGCTTTGAGGAGATCTTATAGCGATCTTCCAGTACCTGAAGGGAGCCTACAAGAAAGCTGGGGACTATTCATAAAGCCTTGTGGTGACAGGACAAGAAGGAATGGATATAAACTGGAGAAGGGCAGATTTAGACTAGACATTAGGAAGAATTTCTTCACTAGGAGAGTTGTGAGACACTGGAACAGTTTGCCAAGGGAAGTTGTGGCTGCCTCATCCCTGGAGGCGTTTAGGGCCAGGTTGGATCGGGCCTTGGGTAACCTGATCTGGTGGGATCTCCCTGCCCATGGCAGGGGGGTTGGAACTGGGTGATCTGTAAGATCCCTTCCAACTGTAACTATTCTCTGATTCTATGATTTTTCAACAAATCCGAGGAGAACTGGTGTGTGGTGCTGCTTTTGTTTCTACTCTGCCTACTACTTAATAGGATTTCCTTGGAGACTATCATTTATTTTCACTTGCCTCCAAACTATGGACGCATTCCTTTAAGCAGGGCCCACTTCTCACCCTCACTACTAGGCTATGAATGATGAAAATATCAAGACCCAAAGTACATATAGTTATAAGATATCAGGAACCTAGCAGATGAAAAGAAGATTTTTAACGTCGTGCAGGTGCTTGAGGATCTGTGTGTAGCAGGGATAATAGGTACCTTTTAAATGAAGAAGGTAGTAAATCTTATGTTTGCATGATATTACAAGACCGGAATAAGGTCAAGGAGATTTCACAGAATCATAGAATAACCAGGTTGGAAGAGACCCACCAGATCATCGAGTCCAACCATTCCTATCAAACACTAAACCATGCCCCTTAGCACCTTGTTCACCCATCCCTTACACACCTCCATAACAAACCTTTGGGCAATTAAATACTAAAAATCACACCTATAGGAGAAGATTTTAGATGTAAATATGACAACGCTTGCTTATTGAATATTTAAGAGGAAGGTAGGCATGCACGTAGAGATCTTTTACTGTGAAATCATAATGAAGTTTTACTTTGCAAGCAACTTAATGAAGTCTGGTTTAACAGATGCATTTATTAACCTGGTATCTGGAAACTGTTTTCCTAGTAGATCTGCAAATAACAGTTGCATGCTGATTTCAGAGAGACTTGAACTGCCCTTATAGCTATGCCGGTGTTCATTGTATGCTCTTGTATCTGCGATTAATAGTTTCATAATGACTAGTCCGATTAGATTTTTATCTTGCTCTTGCTTAGTCAGCTGTGAAAGGGAGCTATAGCTGGTTAGGCAAAATGAAACAAGAGTCTGTCAGAGACAGTGCCAGCCAGAAGTTGTTGCCCTCATCTTGCATGTAAACTTATCCTTTCCCACAACCTTTTTGTTGCTGTGAACCTTGGTTACCTGTTAACCGTATTTGAGGTCTGTTCAGTATCGTAACTGAAGTAATATTTATGCTGTATTTTGTGTTGTGCTATAAAGCCCTCAAATGAGTACTTACTCCAGTTGCGTTCAATTTGGGGAACTCTCAGGGTAGATCTAATTTGCCCTGTGATATCTCTGCCCTGGGGACAGTGTAATCAAATCTGTTTGTACCAGTTTTAGCAATTCGGTTATATCCATTTCTTTTCCTGATAAAGCAACCTGGAAAAAGCATTTTGGACTCTTCTTGTTGTTTAATCCACTGCCTACATTGTAAACACTGTATCCAAAGTGGTTAAATCAATGTGTTTGGTTTGAACTGGCAGCGTGCTATGAGTGTGTCTTATTCTGGTTCATTCTTTCAATCGTAGATAATTACTTCAATAATTGTATGCCTCTTCAATCAGTCTGCATACTAAAAGGTTTAAGTTAATTTGGAACAAGGAGTAGCAAACTTTAAAAACCAAATGAGAAAGGATGAACACAGTATTTCATGTCTGGCTTTCAGTGCAATGGTTTGAAAAGAAAATAAAATACTTATTCTTCTTTGTGGCACTTCAGTCTAGTCACCAGCTCTCCCAAACAGTGACTTTGTCCTATTAACTCTTTACACTTAGAACCATCCATTCTTCTTCCAGCACTTGACATCCACCTTTCAATTAAAATGGAATGTCTGAGTGCTTCTAGCCCCAACCATGCCAGTATAGCAAGGAGGAAAAGAAAAAAACATGTGATTAAAGAAATCCTTTGTGTCAAAAAGAAATGAAAGGAAAAATGTGTTTTCCTGAATGTGCCTGGTTTTAGGTTTTCAATCAAAATGCTCCTTTGTAGGAACTGGAAATGGTTCTTCACAACTTGTTCTGTGAAGATAAAAGGTAAAATAGAAATTCCATCTGTCCCTTGGAAAAGCAGAGGGAAAATTCCCTGGGGGCCTTGTCCTTTCCTTGCCATAGTTGTTGCAGGTAGAAGGGATCTGATTCTTCTTTGTTGATAGGAGTTAGCTACTATAACCATCATTTGTTTCTAGATCAACAGCCTGGTTTACTTCCTTGTGTTGTAAGTTCATTTTTGTCAAGAATTAAGTCAAGCTCACAACTGAAATATGACCCTGTACCACACCTGGCTTGTAACGCAGATGGCATAGTCCTCACTACATGATGTGTAATTAATATTAATATGTTCTCATTTTTAGTCACCTGCAACAAAGAACCACAAGCCCTAGGGTCTGTTTTACATCAAGAAAAGTACCTATTTAATGGAGCTAGGCAAGGTGTCAGTATGGATTTATTACTGATACACCTTTACAAGCAAAAATAAGAACAACTCAAGAGCTCATTTCTGCCCAAAATTTGGGATCTGCAGCTATAGGGTGTTTCATTCCCAAGACAAATGACTCCCTGAGGGGTGGTTTTTCTTTATCTTTAAATTCTAATTATTTTAGCTGAAAAAGAAAAAAGAAGGGTAAGCAGTTATTAGGTTCCTTGCTCTCTACTACAGTGAAGGTCCGTCTGCACTGGCCTCCTTTTAGTGATTTCTGAGTTATTTTAGTTACCTTAATGCAGAGGTTTGCACTGGAAGCAATTGATGCTGCAGGATGACTACTAATGTCCAATTAAATTTGATATACTGTGAAAAAGGTTTCACACTTTGACCAGGGGCATAAAAATGGATTGCTTCAACTCTAACAGGGCTATGACTGAGCAAATGAAATTGGCCCAATGGTGGCAGCAAAACATAAGAAATAAAATACAAAAGGATGAAGGTTTTCCTCTTCTGTACGGTTTTTAGTCTGAGTCATCACTGCCAAAGAGGTATCCTTGTTCTTTGGGGGTGGAGTTGCCTTTAAAACCAAAGCACAACTATTACCTTGCTGTAAAATTGGAAAAAAACCCCAAACATTTTATATTTCCTCACAGGCAACCAGACAAAGTCAGCATGAGATGGACCTTGTCCTAACACCATCCAGTTAAAAACCTCTGCTAGAACTTCAGAGCTGGAAAGGTAACATGCACTAGGAATCTTTTGTTAAAAACATATGTTTTCTTAGATTTGAATGCAAACCAGAATTTAGTGTCTGAAACTCACTAGGTGTAGTTACTGCAGATGGATAGAGGTGTAATTAATTATACAGCTATAATAAAACCACTGACTTTAACCAGTAAGCTTTTCTCTAGCTTAAAAAAAAAATAAAATCCATCCTGTTGAATTTTGTGGGGGTTTTGTATGTTCTGATAATGCCCTAATTATACATCATTGCACCTCTTCTCATTTTCTCTCCTGGGGCTGGGCCTGCATGTTCTTGCATTTGTCCAAAACCTTACACATCAGACCTCAGGTGCCCCTGGAGGCCATGCAATTGAAATAACAAGATACCAAACATTTGCAATGATGAGTAGCATTCTCACTTTCCTTTTCGTACAAAAAACAGGAAAAAAAAACTTTGAGTTGGTCAAATACAACGATTTACCAGTGGGGGCTTGCAACACCTGGGAGCAGTCTGAAGAAAGAGATAGACTCAGCACAGAGTCAAACGTCAATGATTTGAAAAGGTTTCAGCAGGAAACCTTTCCTATGGCTCTTTGATGGGATATGTGTCCATCCCTCTTATCTTAGTGAAGCAGCTGGAGCACTGCTACCATAAATCAGGAGAAAAACTAAGGGATGGTGATGGGGAAGGCTTACAGCAGGGTGGCAGCAGTGCCTGGCAAGACAGGGAGCAGACTGGGTTAAAAGGAGGTGCTCGGATCTGCTGCTGGAGGAAGAGATGGGGGACATGAACCCTGGAGCGCGGTGGCGACTGGCAGGAAGGGACAGTGCCACTACCTGCCAGGCAAATCCTTCTCCAGGGGTTAGGAAACCCTCCAGCTTGGCATGGAGCAGGTGGGAGGTAAGTGAAGGGCTGGGCTCAGGGTGGGAACACTGGCACTGAGATTTTATATGACACCATGCAGCCAGCTGGACATACTGGGAAGTGATGCTAGCCCCTGAAAGCCTCTGGTGCTAGGAGAGGTTGAGGACACAGGGAACCGCTTGCACACAAGAGCCTTTCAAATGTGAGTCTTGTGATGCCTTTCTAAGCACCGTGGCCTTGCCCAGATCTTATTACAATGTCATCGAAGCTTCTGCAGAATCCCTGGGGATTTCTTCTCACTGACACAGGGGAAAAAACCACAGGACTCATTGCTAGTTGTTGCGATGCAGTTTGCTAGCACACAAGTAATACGGCATCACAACCATTATGGGTGGGATTTAGGCATTGCACTTAATCACCTTTTTGATCCTAATCACCTGGCTTTGGCACACAGGTGACAGTGCAGGCAAGACTGCCAAAGCTGCTGCAGGAACCAGGTTGCTTAAATATGTACGCAGAGCCTGATTTGGCTCCTCAGTGCCTGGTTTGCTAGTGTAGCTCCACCAGTACCACTGGGCTTCCTCGTGCTTTATGGCAGCCTCAACGGTGCAAGGTCTGAATCATGCAAAGCAGTTTTGGAATGATTCACTGTAGAAGAAAAGTGTGGGGGCAAACAACTGATCCCTCTCCCTGAGACTACAAAGGTGGCTTCAAGGCTAGTGGTCTGCTTCCCAGCCCTGCACAGGGCAATGCAACAAAGCTGCCTGTGCTCCCGTGTTTGTGGTAGACTTAAGGCTGATTTTCTACCTGGTATCTCTGAGGAGCTCTTGCTTTGGGAGACTGCTGGTACACTGCACCTTTGGTTCCTGGTGTTAGCCACAAGGGCAAGGATCTGTGGACAACCAACCTGGAGGAAGCCTCTCCTTCCTTCATTCCTCCTGTGGGAGATCTCACTTCAGGCTTCCCGCCTCCTCTGTCAGCAGCTGCTTGAGAAACATCATTATGCTTCCCCTCTCTCTTGGTCTTGGAGGCATTTAAAACAGCACATTTATCTGAATGCAGATATAGTCACAACAGAGGACAAAGGAGTATTTTTGCTTACTAATGATGAGAAGGCCTGCTAACGTGTCTGCTTGCTGTAGGACTAGATATGTGCTTTTAAAAGCCTGTTCAGATATTGGTGGGTAGCCAAATGAGGACTGTCTGTGGTGTAATCTCTCAGAGCTGGCACGAGTGCACCCTCATACTTTGTGCACCTGCCTTTTGCTGTGCATAGGTCTCAGTCTTCCTTGCCTTTTCGGAAATCTTAGGAAAAGAAAATAGAAAATATCCCCACAAAACCCCCAAAATACAAATTAGAGATGCTCAGTGGGCCATTTCTAAAGGAACTGCCTGTGAAATGTCTCACTTGCCACATCTGACGGTGTTGCAGCCTAGCTGTAGAGGTTTCCCCTATTACCTGCACTACCATTCCCACCATATTCTTTCCGCTTTCGTTTAGAAATATTCAGTGATTATTTCACTGTTGTGTGGTAGATGTACCAGACCCTCAACAGGAACAGCTCCTCCCAAACAGCACATTTGCCACTTCTTTACCAAGTGTGTAAAGGAGTGTAAAGGAGATGCCACGGCCCTGAGCATCTTCCAGACCCTAGCCCTGCACCCATCAAAGCACAGCTATTGCCTCTTGCAGCATTTTGCACCCCACTTGTGCAGTCACCTGAACCATTCCTTGATGTATTCCAGCCTCTGCAACAGTGACAGCACAGCAAGGGTACAGTGGTAGACATCGCACAGTCATCGTGTTAAGCCAGCCTCTCCCTCAGCAGCCTTCTCTCTTCTACAGAAACGCTGCCCTTCCCTTTGCCAGAGATCTGCATTCTTCACCTGAAATGGACCCTCAACATCAACTGGCCTCCAGCAAGGAACACTTCTTACCATATTACTAGCCATCACAATTTTTTTCCCCCCTCTCCTCTTAAATAAGAGCAAAAGCATTCAGTTGTAACTGGATCAATCTATGACTTGCAGTTCCCCTTGAACTTGCCATTGGCTTATTGGGATTTAAGTACCCATCAGTGCTTTCAGGCCCTGCAGGTCCCAGTATGTTACAGGGGATTTTTTTTTTTTTTGTCAAAAGGTCTAGGAGTCATCCCTAAGTGGTGACATCACATGAACTGAATAGGGTGGGTATCAAACAGGACAGCAAGATTTCCAGCGTCTCTAAGCTCATCAGCCAGAAAATCAAACATTGAGGCATTTGCATGTTATTACTGCTTACTTATTTTATCTGCTGAATGTAATTAGCTAACTGGACTAATTTAATGCTCAGTGTTCACTAATCCTAATTAGAGGTGGGCCTGAACCAGGACTTGGGTCCCAATTAGGAGCTAACAAGCTCTTGGCAACCTGCTGCCTCCAGAGGTTGCTGCAGCTGATCATGGGAGAGTGAGGGTCTTGGAGCCCCCACGAAAGAGCAAGGAAATGGCAAACACACACCATTTCTGCCCTCAAGCTCTTTGGGCAGCTGAGAAGTATCCTGGTTTAGCCCCCTGCAGCCAGGTCAGTGGCTAAACTGGGCAGCTTTTAGTCCCAATCTCCTCCCCGCTATCAGGAAAGTGGAAAAGGGAAATGAGAAAGAGACTTACTCGTTAGAAGCTGACACTGAAACAGCTTTGATGAACAATAAAAGGAAGATAATAATGATAATTTTAAGGGAATAATTAAATCTATTCAAGTATACAAAACCCCAATTCAGATTCCCTTGATAACAATAAGTTACCAATGATGCTGCTGAGCAGGTGTGAGGAAGGTAGGGAGCTGGACTGAGGAACTGGATCCAGGAACACACAGATGGTTCAGTGGCAGACAAACAGACAAGGTCCTCCCTAAATGTCAGCTATTGAAGAAGAGAGGTAACCCTCCTCATCCCTAACCTTTTATAGTAAGATGTAATGGCATGGATTGCTTCGTTGGCCAGGCTTGGATCACCTGTCCTGCCCACTCCTCCCACCATGTGTGACCCCCTCCTTCACTTCCAGCTCTGGGATGACCTTACTTTAACCAGGAATAGGTGTAAGCAGTGGTCTTTGCCCACCAGTGACCCATTACCTTGATGATAACTATCAGGCAGTTTTGTAAGAGGCTTAGCTGAAAAGTCAGAAAATATGTTCTGCTTTAGCCCAAACCAGAACAGGACCTAAATACACAATTTGCTTTGCAATGGTCGGCATACACCTTATGTGCCATACTCCCCAAAAAGATGAGGGGTAGTTGTTTTTTGCACCCAGCTGTATCAGTCACATCAAACCATACATCTGTAGTGGCCAGAGGAGCCCCCTGGTGCTAAAGTTTTTGTGTCTTGTCATAATTTTCAGCTGCTTCTTGTCCCCTTGGCTGATTCTGAGCACGGTGACAAACCCAAATATACACTGCAGTCACTATTCACAAGTACCTGTAGCAATGAACTACGCACAGATGAAGAAGTGCACGTACCCTGTGGCAGTCATGGTCACCCAGACAGGACTTAGCACCCTTTTCTGGTTTGGCCATTGAAATGGGGCTGCTCATATCTGCTCTGCTCCTGTGTCCACAGGAGAGGGACACAGTGTGTGGGGATCCTGCAGGCACTTCGGCACATTCACATGAACATCAGATCCAAAAGTCCAGCATTGCTTGCCCTAAAGCTGCAAAACTAAAGGTCAAGGTATTAGCAGTCTCCTTTGGATCACACGTCAAACATTATTTATCTCAGCAGAAGGTTGCACTGAGAAACTTGATCGGCACTTGCCTTTGGTGTGATAAACAGGTGTTGCTTTCAAAGACCATTGTCTTCCACCTAGGACTGCGCCTGGCCTATGTCTCCCCATGTAGCAGGGAAACTTTTTATCCTCTGCAGAGCTGGAGCCATTAGCAAGATGCATTGCTTTTCCCCGCTGCAGGTGATGGGGGGGCAAAGGGCTCCTGGTAAAATTATGTGGGCAGGAGCCTTCTTGTGGAGTTCCTACAGCCTTTTCTAACCCTACTTCTCTTTCCCTGGCCAGGGATCTCTGACCCCACCAAGATGCGGTTGCTTAAGTTGCCATCTCCTCTCACTGGAAACTAATAGCTAGCTCACTGAACAAAGAGAATACAATTTGGTATCAAAAACATCCAGTCAAATTCTGGTCTCTCATCTTTTCTTCCTGCTCAATGCAGCACATCAGGCTTCTCACTGATTTATACCTTTGATGCAAGATGAGTTTCAGACCTAAGGTTATTTTGCTGTCATATGTGGACGTTGGCAACGTGTCCTCACTGTAACATGGATGAAAGGGTTTAGGAATCGTGGACATTCACAAAGGCAGTGTTCACGTCTATATGGCAGCGCTGTGGTTGGCAGTGGGCAGTGGTGGGTCGTGGACCCCACTGCCTGGGGAATGAGGCTCCTTCTGGCAAACCCCCTTGATGAACTGCTCATGAAACTCTGATGCTGCCTTATGATTTTTTTCCCCTTTTCTTCCAGAGGATCACTAGAAAATGAAATGACTGTAGTTTCCTTTGCTGTAGCAGAGCCCAAAGGGGTTGTTAACTCAGGAGTTGATCTGCTGTTTACTAAAGTTGTCGGTGCCTTTTCTGCTGGCTTCAGTGGGTGCTGTAACTGGCTTTCTATCAAAGGTGATTGATTTTCTGCGCATATGCAAGCCTTTCCTCCATTTCCAGATGAAATATCTGCTGTAACTCGTTCTCATATTCTTTTTCTCCTTGCATCCTGACTGCTCCTATATTTTACAGTTGGCAGCTGTAATCACCGCTAGCGTCCTCTTGCTGTACATCCTGCTGTGCTATGAGGACTTCCATTTCCACGTGGCTCATGTGTATGCTCGCCTGGGGTACCCCAACGCTCAACACATCCTGGGACAGAGGTATTTGCAAGGTAACATTTCTCCAGGCTGTGGCTAACTTGTTCCCAGAGTACATACAGGTATAAGCCAGAAGCAGAAATGTGGCTGCATGCTATGTATCACATCGCTGCACTGCCAGATTTTGGATACCATATTTTCTATCTTAATTATTACTCTGCTACCTTTTCTCACATCCAGGAGCTGGAGTGGAAAAAAATGAGGACATGGCCATGCACTGGTTCAGGTGAGGTGCAAAATAACCCCTCCTTGCTCCTGCTATAGGAAATTGCCCTCTCCTGGGGAAAGGCTACTGCGGTGTGGGAGGAGGAATAAGAACCGGCAGTGCTTTGGAGAGAGAGTTGCACTGAATTGTCCTGCGCTGGCAGGAGGGAGGTGCATGAGGTGGCAGTGAGGAGATCAGGAGTATCCAGCTTCTTGCTGTCATTTGAATGCTCTCCCATCTGCTATTACTATTTTTTAAATTAATGGGAGACAATTAAGTATCTAGACAGTGAGAGTGCAGAGGGATGCTGGCGCTGCTGTACAGCATTTGGGGTGGTTTGAGACACAGGTGGGCAGTGGGAAAAATGCACAGGCACAAAAGGGGAGAGGGCCAGGAGCTGCTGAGGCAGCAAAAAAGTTACAGCAGCATATTAATTTCCTGCTCTTGGCATGCACTCACAAGAGTTTTCTGCCATGTAAACGAGGCAGCTGTGCCCTGCGTGTGCATTTGCTGTGGTACCCACCATGATTACACCCATGTTGGGAGCATGAGCTGCATGCCCTGAAACCCTCCTGCTGAGAAACAGGAAGGGTGAGGGATGGAGGAAGTTACTGTACTATCTGAAATGTGAGGGGAAAGGAGACCCATGTTGGATGTTTCCTCTGTTTCTACTCAAGGTGTAGAACAGCATCAAGCTGCAGCAAGTTTAGAGGCTGAAATGACAATGCCACTGAGAGCAGGGGTTGTGAACCAAGAAGGCATCTTTAAGGACACCCATACTTAAAGAAATGCTGAGCTTTTTCACCTTTCTGAATAAGGACTTCTCCCAAATTAGGGCCTGCAAATTTTAAAGGGAGTCACAGTTCAGGACACTAGTTTATACATTCCTTCTTTGGTCTTACCTTGCTTTAAAACAATAAAACTCAGGTTTTCTTCTTCTGAACTTTCCCTTACCATTTTTTCTTGCTTCTCTCTTCCCCTGTGTAGGCAAGCTGCGGGGCAGGGCCATCCCCACTCCTCCTTCAACCTAGCAGTGGGGACACTCAGAAACATGACCATGGCACTCAAAGAAGGGTAACCTGATCTATATATTCTTCTTCCTTCCCATTACAGCTGCATTCTCAGCTCCTCCTGGGGAGAGAGGGAACCTGGTGCTGCAAATACACCACACATGCAGCTACTTCAGTGTTTCTAGTGCCATCTCCTTGTATTACCAGTAATGTAGCCCTACCTGTGGGAAGAAAACTGAAAAACCCAGTTAGCCCAACAAGGTCTTAAAAATTAGTTGACACGGTACCTAAGATGCCTGTAGTCTGACTACATATGTGTTTCCATTGGTGATTTCCTGGTCAAGTACTCCATACCGGTACCCATAATGGTATAGAAAGAGCTGTTGAAGTGACATACAACCTTTCCCCTAGAAAAACTTGTCTGTCTTTCTAGGGAAACCCCCTTTTCACACACCTTCCTGTCCAGTGAGGTCAATGAGAAATTTCCTGTTGACTGCCTGGAGGCTTAATTGAAGCTGTCTGGGACGCGTTTCTCTCCCTGACATGCCTGCACACACTGCAGAGCAGTGTTCCCAGCAAGGTCCACAGCCAAAGAAAACTTGCCTTGTGCTTTGTATGTTCACTGCAGTGACTCGTCCTGGGGCTAAATAAAGCTAAAACTACTGATGAGTTCCCATCACAGTGAAATTCAGTCTTTTCCTCATTTTTAATTCTTTATTTATTTATTTATTTATTTATTTTACTCCAAGTCTGAAAATTAAAATTGGTGCTGGGGAGACCAGTCTTAAGTTAACTGAAACTTAAAAAAGCAAGTGTTTGAGTGAAGTCTGTGTTGAAGACAGCATGTTTTTTTTCATTCTCCATTGCATGTTGCATGAACAGGCAGATTCATGTATTGTGTTACAAAGAGCATTGTATTTCAACAGCTCTAAATCTGTCTCTGCTTCAATTCAGCTAGGATGAGAAAATCGCCAAACCCAGAACATACATGCTCATACCAGAGGGAAAGCACAGAGAAAATCAGATTGTTTTCTGAATAGTGGGGAGCTGACCAGATGTGGTCAGCTGTGGACAGATGTGGTCCTTTTACAAAAGTCTATGTAAATAGAAGTCAGTTAGGAACAGATCAAACCTCTTCATAAATCTTCTTGATGAAGGTTTTATATCCTTTAGGGAAGTGGAAAAACTTCTCAGTGTGGCTGCAGCCCATGGGCTCACAGAAGCTCAGCAGCTTTTGGAAAACATCCTCAAGAGCAGAAACACACCCTGAATGCTGCAACACTGATACCTGTCCAACCTTGTCTTCTGCACTTAGCAACCCTGCTTTCTCCTTGCTGAGTCTCTAGTCTTCAGGCATGTGAAATATTCATCCAATATTATATTTGCTTTGCACTGTATCGCCACAATCAACTCTATGGCAGTGAGGTGTTGGTGTTCCTTCTTCTCTTGCTTTCTGGCTCACCGCTTCTGAATAATGCTGGAAAAGTGGAGTGGAGGAGATAAATAACCTTCAGGGTTACACTGATGATGGACATGCAAACATTGTTGAAAATAACCACTGCTAGTGTTGTAAAGAGGAAGCAAAACAGTTTTCCTTTGTCAAGAATTAATTGCCAGCTGGTGATCACACCTTGCACCAATTGATCTGCTAATACTAAGTTCGATCCAGATACTGATCTCAGCTTGATGTGTTGTTGACTGTTCATTTGAGCTGTGTGCATTTCATCATCTGCTTATGCATTGCAGTAAATGAGCAAGACTGAAGCTTTGGCACAGGAAATCAGCATGACATGCATGGATGATGTGATTTGTAATAGAAATGACAGTGATTTAATAGAAAATATAAATAATGCCTTCACTTAATAGCTATTGTTCCTTATCAACTTTACCATTGCCATGCCAATTTCTGGAAAAAATAATTAAATTTAATGGAAAGTGCCTTCATTTGCAGTGTGGTCTCTGTTTAAAGCCACACTGGGAACAGTTGCATTTCACGGGAAGTGCACTCACTAAACAAAGATCCACAGCATTTTGCCGGTAATAAAATTGTTTCCCAGGGCTGCCTTTGTTGGTGTGCAATCTTTCCTTCTTTTCCTATCGTGATTTTCCAGCTCACTTGTTGCATTACACAGGATCCTACTCTCCCATCAGGCATCTGAGGCCACACTGGTGGATGAGAGATGTGAGGGCTGCTGCCAAGGGAGCAAATGGGACAGAGGCAGAGGCCAGGCTTTGGTTTCTGACAATTGCTTTTGCACCATGACTTGTAGGTAAGGGCATGTAGGGTTTTGCCCAGGCTCCTGTTATCTGTTCCCTCTTGGATGTATCCCTCTGTCTTTCTAGGGCATGGTGGCAACACTGGGGGACATCCTGCAGGTACACAATGCTGGCACACAGTGCAGGGGCGGCTGGTGGCCACGCATTAAGTGAGGGATGGTCAGGCTTTGCCCCTGCTTCACCAGGCTGTCCCCAGGCTGGGCTCCTTGGGGCCATCTCTGCGTCTTGCTCCCAGGAGAAAAGGATGGAGTGGAGGCACCCTGGGGCCTGGCTGCCCTCCTGCCTTCCCAGCTCATCCCTGCCAGCACCTGCTGCAGACCAATGCTCTCTACAGTGCAGCCGCCTGCTCCCCCCGCCTGCATTTCTCCTTTCTCTTTTCCTTCTGCGCTCCCTCCCACGCATCCCTTTATTAAATCTGGTCCCACAAAACCCGCAGCAGAGCGAGTTCCTCTCTCCCCCAACACCCCCCCTCAAGCAGAAAAGCAAGACAGCTTTTGCCAGCTCAAAAAGGAGCTTATTTCCATGGTCTCTGCAGTGGCTGGGGACCAGGTCCTGAAGCCAGAACACTTCAAAAGCAGGGGAATATTTGCCTTGACACGAAGCTAGTGCTGCATCATGTCTCATACCCACATTTTTATTCCCCTCGTACAGTAAACACACGTGAGCTGTAGCTCCTGATTTGGAAACTATACCTACGTTCTATGTCTCATGTATAGGGAGACGAGATGCACCAGTTATGTGCAGCAGGCATCCTTTTCAGGCCTGTGATACCCTCCTTTTTGTGTCTGTGACCGGGAAAACCTTGTGTTTGTCCCTGCAAATCAGCTTCCACCAGGCAAATGGCTTGAGGGGCTGTGTCAAAAACTCACCAAAGTGTGGACCCATGGTATCTATTGCCTCTCCTCTACCCCCAAAATCATCCTCCTTGTTTTCTCTGTCCTCCTTAAACACAGCAGCAAACGTCAGAGGGGCATTCAAGCACGGTCAGGGAGAGCCATGCCCTGCTGTAGACCTGCAGCAATCAGTGATGGCTGAATTCACACCCCTTTCCTATTGCTACTGGGTCTGGCATGCTGCTGCTACATGCTCAGATTTGGCATGTGGCATTACCTCAGTGAGTACCAGGCATACTAACTTGGGTATTTGAATAGTGCATATTCCAAGAGTCTGGTGGGCAGCATCATTGCATTTCACAGTATTTAAGAAACCACCTTTTTCTGCCCCCTAGTCAATGCAAGCAAGCAGATTTTTGTGTGCTGATAAACTTTCCCACCTGAACCGCGTCATTGCCCAGCACCAAAATGGCCATTAACACCAACTGTGAGACTGCAGCTACCGTGAGACAAGTCAGCCTTAAGGTTCATGCTTTGGTGGCAAGATACCAGCACATTACTCATTTGCTAGTTATTTTGTTCACTTTCTCAAAAAAGCTGGTTCAGAATATGACATTTTTCCTTTATTTCAGCTGTAGTTTCCTTACCAGTACACATGGTCTTATACAATGGGTGAGTGACTTATCATCCAATGCTTTCCAGGTGGCCTCTTTTTTAATGAGTAGTAAGAGCTGGAAAATAAATTACAAGCAACCTTGCACATATATCAACACAAAATAACTGGAGATTTAATAAAGCCAGTTATCAAACAGCAGCTGGAGAAGGCTACTGCAACTCAATGTGGTGCCGAGACTTCACCAGGTTCAGGCAATTTGCAGAATTAGCGCTTGCATTTCTACTCTCACACCAGCTCCCCTGAGATCCTAGTTGCTGTCTGTATGATTTCGCCCTAGATTGACTTTCAGTCCAATCTCATGAAACATGGGGTTGCATTTGATGGCCAAAGGTGTTCACATTCCTCCTACCTTTTTCAATTTGTCTCTGCCGACTTGCCTTGCCAGCGCTGTGCTGGCTCATGGTGGGTACAGGAATCCTGCCTCCCCACACAAGGAACAGCCTCTGGTTGTGGAGCACTTGTCCTGTGCAATGCTGCCTGGACCTGCCTGGAAGCTGCCAACCCTCTCCTCCTTGGCACTGCCTGTACACAGGCAATTAGAAGGATTTTCTTTCCCATAACACAGCTCTAATTATAATCTAATTCAGCTTATTTGAAGTGCATTTTGGTAGCATTTCCATTATGCAAATATCAATTTATTATCCTCACATTATGTTTTGACTACAGTGGTGTTGCTAATTAGAGGCAATTTAACTGCTTTAAAAAACCCCATCCTTTCCTCTCCATGCACCCTTACCTCCTCGCAAACCACACAGAACAGACATTTCACATGGAGGCAGTGGTGAAAATCTCAGTTATCAGCTCCGTTTGCATCACTCTAATTGACTTTAATTGTGTTAGAAGCCACTTAGTGAGATTTTTCTGATTTACTTGCGTTTGGGAATGGAGGCACCAAAGAGAGGAGGGCACTTAACCCCAACAGCGTTCCTCTGCTCAAACCTTTGGGTGGGTTTGGTGTGGCTGCCTGCTCCTGGTAACCAGACATTCTGTAGCCTTTGGGGAGAAATTATAATGATGATCATGCTGGTTTGGAAGAGAAGATATGTTTCAGGATAAGAGGGAGGAAATCTGACTCAAGGGGTCTGGGTTAAAAACCTCCTAAAATGGGATATGGCAAAGAGATTTGTGTGCCCCACCATCAGGGGCCTTGGGAAACGGGGGCAATTCCTGTCTTCCCTGGCCAAGAACATCAGAGGGCCTGTAAGTTTTGATTGTGGGGGCTGCCCAGCTCGGTGTGAGCCTGATAAGATGGGCAATGGAGACTTTTTTTGAGAGGAAGTGATGCAGACGCAGGGGATTGTGTGGAAATAAGGACTGGTCAGTGGGAGTTTATGGAGGGCTGTGCGCCTGCCAATCTGTCACCAACATCCTTAAAAACCCCACAGGGTGATTCGTCCAAATGACCTTTATGATAACTGTGATTTCTGACTGTTTTTCTTCAAGAAACTTTTCTTTTGGACAAGTTAGACCTGTCTGCTACCACAGCTCCAGGCAGGATGGAATGCCCCCCACTATGTAGAGAGCATGAAAGTTTCTGCCTTCCAAAGCATCTCCAGAGACATCCCCATTTGTTGCATGTTTTCTGACTGTAGAAATGTTGTTTTACCAAACCTTTTGAGGAGCTCTTGAAGCTTCTCAGAAAGATGACTTTTGGCGGGGGGAAGGAAGCCTTATTGCCCATAGTAAAAGCCCATCAAAATGATCAAACTCATAAATGGCTAAAGAAAGTGTGCAGCTGTGGCTTTGAAGTGTGTGCTTCAGCAGCAGCTGAACATTAGGGGTCCCCAGTGGACTTTCAAAGGCTTTGTAGGAAGGGGAAAAAAAAAAAAAGAAAAGGAAAAGACTGAAGCCTTCCTGAATTTTTCTACAATATAAATCCCAGTACCCCACCCACCTACCAGGCGAGCTCTGTTGATACCAGGGGCAAAACAACAGCTTTAATGCTCTGACGTAAAGTGAAGACAGCAGCCGCTGCACTGTGTCTACAGAAACCTGGGGCTCCCAGGGAGGGCATTTTCTTCAAGCCCAAAGTCAAGCTTCAGAGCTTTCTGCCCCATTTTGACCTTAATTGCAAGTGCTGTGGCAGTGTGAAGGGTTCTTTTTATTTTGCTTGTTTCCCTCCCCTCCCCCTTTTAATTTATTTTCTTCAGAAGATATTAACTTTCATCTGTGGAGTGAATTCAGTGTTCCTGTAATGGAGGCTTAATGGCCATGGGCAGATGTGAGGGAAACTCAGCCACAGCAATGCCGTGCTGCGCCAAACCTCCTCTGGCTGGTGAGGAGCCAGGATTTTCCTGAGGGAGAGGAGTTGGCGACAAGTTTAGGCAGCTCGTTTGCACTGGTCACACGGGTGGACGAGGTGCTGAGGGGCATGGTTTAGTGTTTGATAGGAATGGTTGGACTCGATGATCCGGTGGGTCTCTTCCAACCAGGTTATTCTATGATTCTATGATTAGATGCCTTAATTGCATAGGGCAACCTGGACATCCCCTTGTCCCGCTCTCCTATGCGACGAAAAGCCATGAGCCCTTCCCTGGTGCCACAAATCTGTATCTGGATGGGAGTGAGGTCTGGGGAGCTAGTGAGGCTCTTCCCAGACCAGCTCAGTGCTGGTGGTACTGGGGACACTGCCCACTCTTTCCTTAAACCTCCAGTGAGTGATAAGTGAGTGTACCAGGCCAACACATTGCTGAGTCCTAGAAGAGTTCACCTCCAGCGTGGGCAGGTGGTGGGAAGCGGTGGGCTTTGGCTGATGGGAGCAAGATGCATATCCAAGCAGGTCTCATGCAAGCTGCAGGCAACCACAGGAAAGACATGGACCTGTTGGAGCAGGTCCAGAGGAGTGCCACCAAAATGATCAAAGGCCTGGAACACCTCTCGTGGGAAGAAAGGCTTGGGGTTGTTCAGCTTGGAGAAGAGAAGACTCTGAGGAGACCTTATTGCAGCCTTTCAATACTTGAAGGAGGCTTATAAGAAAGATGAGGAAAAACCTTTTAGCAGGGCCTGTAGGAATAGGACAAGGGGTTATGGCTTTAAACTAAAAAGGAGACGTTTAGACTAGATATTAGGAAGAAATTTCTTTTCATTGAGGGTGGTGAAACACTGGAAGAGGTTTCCCAGAGAGGTGGTAGATGTCCCATCCCTGGAAACATTCAAGGTCAGGTTTGATGGGGTTCTGGCAACTAGTTGAAGATGTCCCTGCTTACTGCAGGGGTGTTGGACTAGATGACGTTCATCGGCCCTTCCAATCCAAACCATTCTATGCTTCTATGAACAACATTTTGTGGAGTACACAGGGTTTACAAAAGGCCTCTGTGTCTTGGGAATCCTGCTTAAAAACTCTGTGTATGGTGTTGGTGTGACTCGGGGCACTGTGAGAGGACGAGATTGTACCTATGGTGCAGACAAGTTCAAGAAAGCCATTTTGTTATGTGTCCCACTGCTGAATAGCAGTGCTCTAAATGAAGGAGCTCCCCAGAAAGGGAAGTCACAGTGGATTTGTCTTCCTGAGGCTAAAATGCGTGTTTCGATACAAGTGTCCAACATGAGCCTGACAGCACTTTAAAGGGCTGTCATTTCAGTGTCCTGTGGCTGACAGCTCTGTAATTCAGCTCTCAGAGATTATTGCATATGATAACCCACATCGCTTCCCCTCGTAGACAGAAAAGGGATGAATACCACAGTGTTGTATCTTTAGTACATTAAGAAACACTTTGTGCAAAATAGATACATGATGAGCAAGATGACTGCTTGGTTGATATTCTGTGTGAGGTGCTTCCTGGCAGCTGCTCCCAACAGGATTTAGGACCTTTTGTAAACACACTCTGCCAGCATGAGGGTTAAACCCCCCATTTCCATTCACAGATCTGGTTTTTAACATTGAAAGGGGCAAAGTGGGCATCACATCACTGCCGGCTCTGCAAGATGGGCTGCTGCCAAGGCAATTTCAAACCACCTCAATCAAAGGTGGCTATCAGCTTACCTGGGAGTAACCCTTGGGCACAAGGCTCAGTGGTGCCGTGGTGCAGGAGATGCTGTGGCTCACAAGAGCTGTTGGCGTGGCATTAGCCCTTATGCAGCATCACATCCCCACAACACAAGTCCAGCCTTACAGGGACACACCAAGGTCTGTCCCACCTTGTATCTGCCCTAACATACAGGGTAGAAAGCTAGTATGACGCAAAAAACAGGCTGCATGGAGATCTCCATTATAAAATAAAATCCAAAGATTCTCAGATTGGTTTGGTTTCCCTGATGCCTCTGAGGGAAATTTTCTTCTGCACCCCTATTGCAGCTGGATTCCTGCGATTTCTCAGGATTGTCAAGGTGGCCTTCCCATGTAGCCTCATGTGCAGTGTGGAGCCCATCAGTTCTGAGAGCTGGATTGTCTTTATTTTGAATTGGGCTGCAGTACGGCCATGCCAGAAGAAAAATGTGGGTTCACAGCCTGAGAGGCAGTAAAATAAATCATGGATATTAATGTCAAATGCAATTGTTCCTGAGGTATTCCCAAAGGTGGTAAAGCATCTGTGATTCTCCAGCTCTGTGAACTTCATTACTATCAGGGATGTCAATACATACTCCTGACCATGCAAAGCCAGAATCTGTTAGGGAAATAGCTTAATCACAGCCAGAATAAGCATCTTCCAGTGTTACATACCTTAACTGGGGCTTACCGAAAACCTGGAAATATGACATGATGAAGCTTTAAGTTTTGAACCTGTCACCACCTTTTCAAACCCATTTCTGAGCAGCTGCTTCCCTTAGCCACAAGCCAGGGATCAGGATACCCTTGCTAGCTGTGAGTGTTACCTCGTACCATAAAAAAAAGGACTCATTATTTTATTTTCCATGCTTGAGGCGTTAGAAAGGAAAGGCATGGCACCTTCCCACCCAAGCCTCTCTTAGCAGTGTGGATAATTACCATCTGTTTTCCAGTTTGCTCATGATTAGGCAGGGGGATCTGATAAAAACTCGCCACATGCTGTGCAAACTGGCTGGAAAACACCTACCTGCGACAGGTCACTAATACTAACCATCTGTGACCTACTCCCTCCTTTCAAGGAGGGAGTGAAAACAGCAGCTGCTGTGGACCCCCTGATTCACCCCTCTTTGCTCCACTGAGTAGCCCCTGTGGCCAGGACTGGGAGGGTGATGGTGGCATTGGGAATAAGTAGGCTGCAGCACAGGAAGAAGTTCCAAAGTGGGATTTTTCAGGAGATTTTTTAGAAAATCCCCAGCATGTTTAGGAAGGCCTGGGTCAAGACCCTCTCTGGAATCTTTCTGGGGCTTGCTTTGAGCACGTGCTGCGGCAAAGCACCAAGGAAAATGGACAGCTGTGGCTAGGAAATCTTAGGGATAGCCACAGCTTAGAAGAAGCGTGATGATAAACAGCACAGCAGTTTGTACAGTCAGCAGCCATCCTTAAAAATAAGTGATGTTAGTGCCTGCTTTGCCATCAGCTGCTGTCCAACTATGCATACATCCCTGCTCAGAATTGATGATCCAGCCTCAAGGCTGCGGAGAAGGTGAGATGGGCAGGAGGGGATGGGAGAAAGTGGAAGGAGCCCTGGCCAGAGCTGTGCAGTGAAGGTAGATCTGCAACTGCAGCCTTGGCACTGGACCTCAGCTCAACATTCAGTCTTTGCAAAAGAGGTGAGGATGACTCAATCACGAAATCCCTAGGGAAAACCTCAGCAGGCCAGGGGTGGGACCCAAGCAAGCTATTAGGAGTGGGAGCGAATTGAAAAACAGATACAAAGGAGGGGGATGGGTTGCAGCTGTAGCAGTGACTTCCCAAGAGTGACACGCCATTGAGGTTCTGTGTAAGATGATCTCTAGATTGATAAGCTACAAAGCACTGAGTATTTTAGTGACTCAAACAGTATAAGAGTGATACCCAAATTTTTTGACTGTTTTCATCAGTGTTAATTTTCCTTACTTCAGTCAGTATGAACTTGCTATATGAAATCATATAGGGATCATACCCTGTGGTGGCTTCCAATTCCTGTGAAAATATCCCCAGTTGTCCAAAACGATAGGAAAATATTCCATGTACATACAAGTCATTACTCAAATGCACATGATCCTTTTCCTGGTCCTCCATCCAAATATAGTCAAAGCTTCACTAATTTCACTGGCCAAGGAAGAAGCAAAGAGATGCAACATACAGCGTAGTAAGGATGATCAGCAACATGGGAAATATCTCACAGTTTGATCTAAATGTGTCTCTATTCTGCTTTTCAGGGAACTATGACAGTATTGCATGGAATATAGATTTAAATCCTTACAGAAAGCCATGATGTTTCTTGTTGTTTTGCTGTCTAACAAAGAAAAAAGGCAGGAACAGCTACAAAAATAAGAGATTGTGTGAGAGCCATGCATCAGCAAGGCATGACTGTAGAGTAAGGCAATGCAGCATCCTGCAGCCAGAGCCTCCATTTTATGGTGTGAGATCCTGCAGAGCTGGATTAGAGGCAGAAATGTAAGTGTGGAAAATAACAGCGATATGAAACATGATGGCCACGAGAAGTGAGCTGCTTCCTGCATCGTATCAATCACTGCTTTGGCAAAATGGCTCCAAAAAAGAGAATGTTTTACCAGTAATGAAGCAGAAGATAAATGATGTTTGCAATACCTCATCGCACTGAGGGTTAACAGTGTAGTAAAACATCAACGCAGTGTTATTACCTCTAAGACATAACCGCATGTCATATTGCGCAGCACCTGCTGAGGATTAAGCGTCTCAATAAAGTCATCCCCTGACACTGAGTCCCTACAGCAATCATTACCAACCGCATTGCCTAAAAGCAGCTAGAAATGCCGCACACTAAAGCACTGGTGCCACGGCTGCATCTGGACCAGGATGGAAGGCTTCCTCCACTGGCAGCCCCGAACTCCTCACTGCAAGGAGGTTTTATTTTCCTTGAGTCATCCATGGCACTTTATAAACCCCCAAGACAAAATAAAAGTCCATCCTCAGGGGATGGTGTTATAATCCTGTTAAGCTAGACAGTGCCACATATGGAATGAGGAGCCAGCAGCGCTGGTCTTAATCAGTGCGGAGGCAGCTTGCAGGGAAGTGCCTGATGGTATCTGGGGTTCTTGAACCTGGTCACCCCATTGCAGATCAGATGTAGGCACTAGCTGAACAGAGGTTCCTCCAAATTCACCAAAAAAAACTGAGCCAGCTGGACAGGGGTCAATAGCAGACAAAGAGAGGATACTTTCTTCATCTTTCTGGATGTGGTATCCACCACATAATACATCAGGTGTTTTGGCTGAGAGTAATGCAGCAACATGGAGCCTATGGCTCAGAATATCCTGTTTTAAGGAAATGAATCTCCTCTTCTAAGCCTGGATAACCGCCAAGGGCAGATGATGCTTTAGCTCCGGGGCCTTAGAAATAACAGGTCCAGTTCTTCTAGGCTCAGGCAATTTTTCTTTCCCTAGGGTTTGTTGGACAAAACAAGCTACGCACAAGGCAAACAGCTCATACCAGGAAACATCACAGCTGAGCCTTCCTTGGCCAGGCGCCAGTCACGATGAAAAGATATTTAATTTATTTTAAGAGAGAAGCCAAACGTGAGATCCAGAGTAGCTCTGAGTGCTGTCTGTGTACTCACACATTGCTGCCAGACCGCCTTCCTTGCAGGTATCCTCCCGTCTCCGACACTGTCTGGAACTGCCGCAGACCTTCTTGCAAACCTGGTTTTCCTTCCCCAGAATCACTGTCCATCATCCAGACGTTAGTGAGAGGCAGCAGTTACGCATCAGCAATCACATCAGCTATGGTTATGGGGCAGTTGAATTCACTACCTGCACGTGCATCACGCAGGTACAGGCAGACGCACACCACTATTGCTTCAAGTTTCACCTGGATGTGGATGCTTTTCCCCAGTGAGGAGCGACTTGCACAAGAAACATTGTGTTGCCATCACCACCCCACATGAAATGATTGGAACTGAGTACTGGGGACCTGCAAAATCCAAATTGTGTGGGGAACCATCCTTGCCCTCTCCACTGATATCAGCTCTGAGTTTGCTGTCTGCTACTAAGGAGGTCAGATTCAAGGTTTTCCAGTTGGGTGTTTTCTCTGGTAGACCCATCCATAGAGGCAATCTCAGTCTTGCCCTGTCAATCATATGTTCACTGACAACCATAGAGATGACTTTCCAAAATGTTGGGTTTAAGTTATGTAGACCCAATGTCGCATCTTAGCGGTGTGAAGATAAGAATAACTGTATTCCTCACACGTGTGAAGTTTATAGCAATCTTTTTGGAAAAGCACTGTGAGATGGATGGACTGATGGGTTGAGACCCAGAGAAAGTCCTGGATACGGGGAGAAGGAAATAAGTGCTGTTTGAAAACTAGAAGCATAATTACCCTCCATGACTGGAATAAGCAACGAGTGGCTAGGGCAGGAAGGCAGGAGATCCTTGGGAGCGCCGTCTTCCTGTTGCAACCTCCCAGAAGAATGGTTGCATTTGGGGAGAACAGCCTCTCAGGGGTGGAAAATGTTTTCTCAGAGTTCAGGAAAAAAACCTTTGCTACCACACAGCTGATGCTTCTTCTGCTCCCTGTAAAGCGACCATTTAATTAAGGAGTCAGCTCAACAAAATTAGAATAAAAGCTGCTGGAGCTTAACATTGACCAGATCCCTTTTACTGCCAATTTTCCTCTGAAATGAATAGCCAGCCATCATGCTCTCCACCATGGCTGGCTCTAGCCTGGCTCTTCTCTGTCTACTGCTTGTGTTGGCAAGGCTGATTGCCTTAACAATAGCAAAACCAGCTCATTTTCCCCTTCTCCTGTATGGCTCAACCAGCACAATGATGGTTGATCCTCATTTGTTTCCCAAAATGCCGGTGTCCAAGTTGTCCAAGGTGTCCAATGTCTTGTCCAAGTTACTACCAACAGTATCTTTGTGAAATACTTCAAGCAAAATGTCAGTGGCTTTGCCCAAGTTCTGATAAGTATCTGCTTAAGATTAAATGAATCCAGTAGGTTTTCCCCCAAGTCAAAATTCAGCAGCACACTTAAATCCATGTTTAAATTATTTTATATTAAATTATTTTATAAAGTGGGATGAATGATTGAGTGAAGGCCTTGGGTCTGTCTGTGTGGCATGTTTAGCAGTTCCCAGGCTGTTTGCTCAAAGCTTGTTTGCAAAACAGCAGTAACAACTGTACTATAACTCACTTTTTCAGAGATGGGGAGAAAAACTCAGGCACACGTATTTTCCTTCTTCTATGAGGTGGGAACTAGACCAGCAAGTAGTTTCCCAACACCATTTGTAAGATATAATTTAGGATTTTTATATATATATATATAAAAATGTATATATAATGGCTGAAAAACTGTAGAATGAAAAGTGTCCTATGGATTCTCCAGCATTTTGAAGAAGATCATTAAAATATATTTCCATCAGGTAAAGGATGTGTGCTTGGCTAAGGGAAACTGTAAAGGAGTAGAGGATGGGCTACACGGCTGCTGAGGACCAGCACAGCATCACTGGTGCCAGCAAAGTCAGTCCAGCTGGTCCTTTCCTGACTGCCTTTACACCTGGCTGTATGAGGGGAACAAGCCTGGTGAACAAAACCCATGTTCACAACCTGTCAGGCATGCAGTCCAGTGCTCTGCAAGTTCCATTTAATAGCTAATGGAATCCAAACCAAGGAGCAGATTCCTGGTTGTTAAGTAAATACAGATCTGCTGTGATGTGTTTCCATGCAAACTTTGCTGGAGCAGCGACAAGTTGTCACTCAGACACGAACACAAATGAGTGTGGAAATGTTGCATATCTCTCCATATATTCCTCACCATCAGAGCTCTAGCACCCAGGTGAGCTGGCCAAATAGCTGGAGCACAGATGAGTGGAGCTAAATCCATCCACCACAGCATGTGGCATAATGCCTGCTGGAAACTCCTCTCAAAGCTTTTTTAATCTAACCTGCTGAGTCAAAACAACCATGGCAAAAGCCCTCCCCATGCCAGCGCTAATGCTGAATAGGGCCAGTCCATCCAAGCAGCGGGTGTGAGCAGTGACTCACTCTGGGAAGGCCTGGGGACTTTGGGAGCTGCTCCGATTCAACCAGATGATGTAATTATTATTTTGAATACATGTTGACTGAGCTCTGCAAAACCTCCTTCTTTCACATTCATGATCCCCTGCAGGAATCTGGGGGGCAGTGGGGAAATAAGAAAAATATGGTGCTTACCAACTTGGGGTCCCACAGTCCCCCAAACCAGCACAGTGCTGCAGTTCAAACAGTGGGAGCAGCAGGAAGGTGCAACTGGTATGTCCCCACTCTGTGTGAGCACACACTCACCTTGACCACCTGCACTACAAGGCTCTTCTAGAAAATGGATAATGAGAGACGAGCACCCAGGGCAAGACCAACTGACCCCATGGTCAGAGAGCCTGAGTGCACCTCAGGAACTTCTAGACCCAGACTTGCCTTGGAAAGCCAGGAAGGATCTTGCAATTTAACAAATTTGCCTTTTCTTTTTGAAAAGCTGCTGGATTTTTTTTTTCCTGCACAAGAAGAATAATGCCCATGTTGGAGCTGGAAGGCAGGATGCAGCTGGCACTGCAGTGCAGTGCAACCCCCTCCAACGCATATGGTACCCTACACCTTTTTTTTTCCTCCCAGGATCTCTGCCTCATTTGGCTCATGGGGTGGCTTTACAGGGATAGAAGACTGAACTTGCCCAGGGAACTATAAATGGCTGTTCTGATTGTTCAGTGACCTTTCAGCACAAGTAATCTATTCACATGCAGTTTCTATCAAAGGTATCAGCAACAGATATATCCACATCTCCTTTCTCATCCATGAGGATATCTCATAGAAAATGCTTTGCTAAGAGCCAGGACCTTGCTGCCATTGCACTTCTTTACTTGGATATCCTGGCCACCTCTTTTAGCCTGCTTTTCCTCTTCCCTGGCCCCATTAATCAGCCCACTGGCACATTTTGGGGAAATCTTCAAAAAGTCACACATCACAGCAGGATGTCACTTTGAGAAGTGAAGGCGGGGTGAAGCCCCAGCCCGTTAAGCTGCTCCAACAGCAGATTGCAGGGTAGGTGCTTCTGCACAGGGAAGCTCTTTAAAAGAATTAACTCAGTTTTGGAGCAATGGATAGAGAATGGCACAGAGAATGTTAGAGCTCCGGGAGGATTTTTCTCTGCTTGATGTTTTGCTTGCCGAGAGATGATGAGTTGGTCCTACTTTGTCAACGTGCTGTGTCTATCTTGTGAGAAAATTCGTTTTGTTTCCTTCTTTCTGATGCCCTGTGGGCAAGGACCGTCACATCCTAGTCTTTCTGGATGACAAGGAAATGAATTCAAGCTGAGGAATTAGATGGAGGGCTGCCTTATCCAGCAGCCAGCTCAAACAGCAGGATTTGTTTCTTACTTCACAACGTGAAGGTATATCACGCTGGTTTCTGCTCTCCAGTACTGGGCACGTTAATGTACTTCAGACTGAAGTAGGCTCCTCCAAGCTTAGCTTTGCTGTAGCGTCTGCAATCTTGAGTAGTTATCATTGCCAAGGGCTTCTCAGAGCTCAGTGGGAGGACTGCCAAGGCCATGCTGCTACATGATAGTCCTCCTAACCCACAATCCCTCTCTAATGGGCTCTTGTGTTTTTGACCCAGAGCACTGCCAGGAGAGCAGGGTAGGAGGAGGTCAGTTCACGACCCTGAGCAAGGTAAAGAGCTTACGCACCTTTCCTCCATTTGGAGGCTGTGGCACTAAGGCACCAGTTTGTCCTCGTTTCAGCACATCTCAGCTCCACTGTTCACAGAGCAGCTTGTGAAGCAGGGAGTTGTGGTCCCTGCTGGCTGGGATGATGATGCGCGTCCTTGAGAATAAGCAGAATTTCACACCACAGGCACCCCATGTTGAAAACCAAAACTGTAGTCTTTAGTGTCAACACGGACAAGATAACTTCTTGTATCTATAGGTAGGGCTATGCCACCAAGCAACTGCCACCGTGAAACTGGAAAGATGAGAGTGGCAGAGGAGGCTAACATCACATGGTGGGGCAGGAGATCCAACCTCTGCAAGTGATTCCACACCTGAAGGCATTGCTTGACATTAAACCATCATGAGTGTAAAATCCACTTGCACTCAGAGGGGGAAGAAGACATTTTCCTGTAGCGTGAGCTGTAGCTCAGCTGTGACTCTTCCAGCAGCTCAAACAAAAAAATAAGGGGGTGTTGTCAGGATTCTTCAAAATTCTGAAGAGAGCTAAAAAAAACAACCACCAGCCTGGGTTTTGGGGAACCAAACCATCAGCTTGATTTGCCAAAAAGGAACAGAGAAGCCCCTGGGACAGTTCTGGGGAAAGCTTGCAGGGGAGAGGCCTAATTAATGCTGCTCCTCAGGGGAGCAGAGGGATGTCCAGGGCGAAGCCCCAGGTGTGCCTCAAGGCCAGAGGATTTAGTCCTCCTGCTTTGAGAGCTGCTATGCACTTAGACTTGTCCCTGAGCTGCACCAGGGTCGGCTGCAGGGCTGGATGTGCTGAGGGCATCTCTCCGGTACTGCTCTCGCAGCACAGGGTCCTTCTGTGGCTGGGAAGAACCACAGCATGGGTCCACAGAGAATCCACTGCCAGCATCTTCCCTTGCCCACAGCATGGTATGCTAGAGATAACTCACCTCCGAGGTGCGCTTTATTGAGCTGCATTTCAGCTGATTAAACTAATTATTACTCCAAGATTAATGAAGTCATTCACCACTCGACTTTATTATAGCTGTTATTATAGCTGCCATCTAGGTGGCAAGAGGTTCACCTGGAAAGCTTGCTGCATTAACCTGTCTGACGAGAAGGTAGTAGCTGGTTGCTGAGGGCATTCCTGTGGCAGCCTTGAAACACAGGCAAGGTGTGTACTGCAGTCACCCTGGGTGCAGTGCTCTAGCTCTGCAGGCTTCTTTAGTTTTTTTTGGGTGACCAGAGTTTTCACAGGATCTTTTCCCAAAAGACTTGAACTGGCTCGATGAATTACAATTCCTCCTTCACCAAGAGCTGTTTGGGTGGGTGACTGGCTGGAATAGCTCTGAAAGGATAAAAATTATTAGTCCGTGGCTTTGCTAACCTGATTGATTACTGCTCATCTGGAGCACAGCAGTCTGATTCTTAAGTCCAGGAAGAACAACCTGCTTGTTTTTAGGCACCGAAAAGGCTTTCCATGATGTCCTGCTGGAATAACTGCAGCCACCAGGCAGTAAATCAACTTCCAGGAGAAAATGCTCAAGGAGCCCACAGGGATTCACAACTATTATGGAGAAATTAGACAAAAAAAAAAGTTGAAAGCTACAGGTTTTTAGGAAAATAAACATTTGTTCTGCCTCCCGCTTGGAAAGAGTTGAAAAAAGAAACATTTAGGCAAACAATTCTATTACTATTTACATAAAACATAGGCAGATACTTGCTCCATAATGCATAAACTGAAGAATGAATGGGTTGCATCCCCCCCAAAATGAAATAGTGCCAAAAATCCTGCTAAAAGTCTCCTGGCCCTAATGCAGGCCAGGGTGGAGGGGTTGAGACTGCCCTGCTGCTGCTCCCTTGGAAACGGTTCATATTAGCAGCAGGAGACTTCTTCCCTCCCTGAAGCCACCTGTGAACAATTCCCATCAGTGCCAGCTGGAGCAGCTCACCTAGTCACAAGCCCAGATTTGATCCCCTTGAGTTGAAAATGGGCTCTGCCACTAACTCGTCTGGGGCCACATGGAGCATTATGCTCATCTTACTTATATTTTTTTAACAGTAGCTATAATGATTTACCTACAAATGCCCACCATATCCCACCAGTTTGCCAAGATTTCCATGTGTGACCTTGATCCTGGGAACAGTAGTGATTGGAAAAAGCGCCTAAAGAAGAAAAGCTGAGAAGTGGGATTCCCCTCCCCCCTCTTTTTTAAAAAAAAAAAAAATATCTTTTCTGCTTAAGCCAAAGGAAAAATCTGAATTCACGGCCAACCCACCTGCTTACAGTGGCAAAGCTGAACCCCTCTCTGTGCATCACTAGGCTCAGGATATGTGGCTACTTGTAATGAAATGTGAGCTTTCAGGAGGCCTCATTTATCTTATGCTTTCCCTCCAGTAAGAGCAAAAAGCATTCCTGGTGTTTCACTTAAATACTTCTGTTGAAGTATTTAAGAGGTTGAAGTCATTGACCACAATTTCTGACAGTACATTCAAAGCAGGTTATAGTCTCCCTGTATGAAGTGTTGCACTACTGAATTATAACAAATGCTCATGCCTTTGAGGGCAATAAAAATAACTCCACTATGTGACAGAAAATGAATTATAATTCAGAATAATTCTTGGTAGAAAGCATACTTTTTTAATTACAATCATGACTGCTTTTTGATTCTGAGATTAGAAGTGGTTACCATAGTGACCCAATCCTTAAAGATAATTTTTGCCCAATGCTGAATAAAACAGTATGTGATATTTGCCTTCAGAGAAAGCAGTTTAGGAAGATGAGTTTTCCAAACGTTAGACCTTCAGTATGAAAAAGCAATGTAGGCTATACAGAAAAATAATACCCTTTTGGTTACTGCTTGAGGAGCCTTATACGCATATTTCCCTGCAAGTATCCTCATAGACGTTGTCTCAGATTTGGTGCAAGCTACAAATCTTGCTCAGCTTTCAATTCCATGCGGACTGCAGAAGAATTTCAAACTCCTCTGGAGAATCAGAAAACAGAGGAATGAGAGAGTGTTCGTCGTACAGAACAACCCAGCCATTATTGCCTATCATCAGGCAAGTTAAAAGAATTTTTTTACTTACTTTGAACGGTCTTAATGTGTATTTCTCTAATAGACCATCTACAAGCATTTCCCTGTGAAGATTTTGGGGAAACATTCTGAAGTCACAACCATTCTTATAGTCAAACAAAAGCACATTTTGATGCACAAAGTGAAATGCACACCTTGGTGAGACTAATGCATATTATTATTAGTCAATAATAACAACTTTTTGGGGCTCTATTGGTAATCCTTGACTATCTCCCTACATCCCTGTCATGGATTTGTAGGGACTGGTCTGCAGGGTTGTTTTGGGGATGCTCCCTATCCCAAGCCGTGTGGAGGGACAGGTGCTGTGCTCCCTCCCATCGATAACCCAACTATCCATCCCTTGTTGCAGCGGGGGTTATGCAGCCCTTTTTTTGCTGGGGTTCCCGTGGTAGCAAAACCAACTTACCTGTGGCCAGGCTCCCTGTGGACAACCACAGCCAGCATTGTGGGTCTGAAGGACTGGGCTAGTTGCTGGACCTCTGTCATCTTGCGGAGTCAAGTAATTTTCCTACACATAGCTTGAAATCTTTTTGGCTATTAACGATAATGATTCAAGGAGAGAGAGGCAGCACCAACCCCATTGGGGTGGCAAGTGGGTTTTCTCATGTCATCATGGAGTTTCTTGTCATCAGCGATTGCCCTGCAGTGGGCTACTTCTGTATACGATGTCCTATATTAAAATTACCTCACCTAAATTACTTTATGACACTTGCTGTGATCCCCAGTGCACCACTGATTTGGGAGAATACAGAGGTGACAACCCCTGGCTGGTGAACCATGGGTTTCTCACTTCCTGAAGCATCTTCCACCAAAAAATGCTGCTGGACCTTAGTCGTCCTGAAAATCCTGATGCTGTAGCTCCAGTTGATTAGCATACCAAACCAGCTCAGTTGGGGCTTAGTTTGAGCTGCTAGCTTTAACTGACATTTTATTTTTGGGAATGAACAGATGTAAACTTCTTCCTTCCTAAAATGGCAAAGGGGAGGGTGTTTCAGAGGTGCTGCCCCCACCTTGCTTCAAAACTGACATGCACAGGAGGAGATCAAGCAGGTATGTGGCCTTTTCAGCTTCCCTGCCATGTGCAGAGATGGGCAGGATGTTTCTCTCCCTCCCACCACTGAGCGACGAATATTTTCAATAGCAGCTTTAATTAAAAAGTGTTGAGCCTTACAATAAACGTCTCCCAATCCCCTGCAGTGATCGTCTTGCAGCAATGAGGAAGACAAAGCCTGATTGCCTTGAAATGCTTGACTTACTGAAAGCTTCCTTTCCTTTTCCTCTGTGCTCCTTCCTCCTTTGCCCCTGATAACACGCTCCTGCTAAAAGCCCCAAAATACAAGGGGAGCCGAATCTACTCAGCCAAACTTGGCTGTCCTTGGACCACGTGTGGACAGGGTTCCTGCCAGGCTTTTAACATGTGGGATGATTCAAACTCCAGTAAATCTCAGCTTAAATGCTTTTGTTTCCCAAAAACGTTGGGTGCAAAGGGCAGAGGTGTAGATAAAAAAAAAAAAGAAGCCTAAAAGAGATTGAAATTGCAAACAATGCTAAGGTGCTAGAGCAATTCAAATACTCATTTAATGTATGAATAATTAAGTAACTCATACCCAACAATTTCCAGGCACTGAATATGAGAAATGAAGGATGTAAATACAACAACCGAGATGAGCCTTTGCTTCAAGTCCCAGATTCAGGACCGAGAGAAACTGAAGTCATCTCCATCTGTCCTTAAACATCCAATACTTTGCCAATTAACTAAAAGCAACAGTAGTAATGACGGAAAAATTTGTAAGAAACCATTCTCCTCATGTAGAGCACGAGCTGAAAATACCTTTATGTTGCCTGCAACACTGAATGTACTTTCACTGTCCTCCTTACACCCAAGAGCACCCATGGGACCAGGGGCTGAAGAGCATCTCTACATCCAGCAGGGCTGAGGTGGGGTCACTGCCGCTCTCAGGAGCTCCAGTCATTCCAGTGGCAGACAGGAAGGAAGGTAAAACAAACTTTAATTTCATGTTTTTCACTGTGTCACCTCTTGATCTACACCCTAATTTCATAGCAGGGCATCAACACGTTTCTCCCCACTGCATTTTAAATGCTGCTGGTGGTAGTGAGCTTTGCAGTTAACCAGTTCTAGTGTGCTGCCTGGAGAGGGAAGGGGAAAAGGGCGATGTGGCATAAAATGCTCCCAACTACCTTCCAAAAATTTCACTATGAATAGTGGCACCTTCAATCTACCTCCAGAAATGCTCTGGGGAGCTTTGGATCGTGTTTCTTTCCATTAAACACCCTGTGCTTAAACCTGGGTTCAAGGTCCCCGGAGATGGGTCCAGAAAATGGGGGAGGACGTCAACAAATGGATTTTGGAGTGCTGGAGGTTAGGAAAGAGATTTGCAGATGCAGAAGGGTCTCAGGCAGAAGGAAAGGTGCCATCCCCAGGAGGAGAGCAAACCTCCTCCCACGCAGCGTTGTGAAACACAGGCAGAGAAGCAGCCAAACAGATGGAAACTTTCAGGCTTCAGAGACCAAAATAAGAATCTGAATTGTCAAGTTTTTGACCAGTTAAAAAAGAAGTCAAATATTTTACTTTAATTTTTATTACTATTTACTAGGGTTAAAGCTAAAACAGTCTCATAAGAGTATTCAGCAACAGACTAATAAATATTCAGGAGGAAGGGTAAGGGAAGTTTTAATTTCGTGGGAGTTTTGGGCATTCTTGGTGTTTGCTGTTAGCTACCAAACTAAAAGCTGCGTGTTTAGAAAGCACCAGTCCTTCTATGAGCCAAATCCTCATGTTGAGACCAGCACTTCCAGCTCCCATGAAGCTCTTCCCCATCTAAAAGCCAGTAAGCGTATGAGCAATCACAAGAATATAGCCATATAAACTCATGTGTTCAACATGTAGGCTGCAAACCAGAGGAAACTTTAATTAGTGAGTGAAGACCTCAAGCAACACATCAGGGAAGGCATGATCACAGTGGTCACCAACATGACTATCATTTTTATCACCATCAGCATCTACTGTTACCACTGAAAAAGCAAATTGTCTCCAGAGCCAACTCCTGGCCTCAAGGAGCAGATGTGGGCTGGTGGCAAGCAGCCCCATCAGTCACAGGGAAGTACACAGCTCTTCACTAGTGGGTGCCGATGGCATCTATCCTTCCATATTTTTGGAAGAAAGCATTATGCTGAAAGCACAGGTCTTTTCTCTAATTGCCTGCACAGCCAGGCGAGACCTACATATTTCACAAGCTCTGGTTCCACTGCCTGTGAACATCTCCATCTGCCAGCTGGCTGTAGCACTTTGCAGCTCAGGAGCTGTCTCTGCTGAGATACCTTTCCCCAGGTGGGAATCCTCTGCAGGGGTTTCACATCAAGTGTTTCTCCTTGGAAAATTGTTCTGTTCCATTAGTGGGGCTTTCAGCTTCTGGGAATGGAAACCTGTCTGTTCTCAAGGAGAAATAAACCAGCAGGGGCTTCAAATGCAGTTACCTACCTACTACCACTGGATGCAGTATACCCAGGGTTGCCCTAGAGGGCATTTGCAATCAGAATGATGTATTTTTTTCTGCACAGGGAGAAACAAAAGCAGAAGATGGTTGAATCATTACCCTGACATTTCTGGTCTATTTGTATTAGAAGATACAAGTTTGCCACGAGTTTTTCTATACAAAAAGCATTGCTTTCTTCTGTAAAGCAACTTATTAATGAGTATTTTTAAGACAGGAATCATTTAGTCCTCTGTTGTGGTTTATGAATTCCGTAGTTTGCGTATTTGGAAAGTTATACATTTACTTCTTCCAAGAGATCTCACAGAAGTTCAATCCAAACTGCTGCTTTGATTTTGTTTGCTTGTTCTACACCTGCTCCATCAGCAGCCTGCCATGCAAACGAGCCTTTGCCAAACCCATTAAAACAAATATAGAGCTGATGTGAACAGAAGTCACCTAGACGGGGAGAGGCTGGCAGCCAGGGGAGGAAGCGTCCCTGGTCCCACACCGATGACCCTTGTTGGGAGCATCACTATGGGCAGCCCACATGCTCCAGAGGGAAGCTGCTGCCTCTTCAAAGCTGTTTTACCTGGCAAACTGCTGCTGGGACCTCAACACGATGCTCCCAAGAACACCTACAGGTTTGTCTGCCCCTTGGCACCACTGCAGGACAAGCTGGTGTGGTAGCTCCACTACCTTGCTGCTCCAGCAGGATCTAAATTCTCTCTGGGACAGTGAGAAATCATGCACACCAGTTGTTTGAGTGAGCAACACAGCTAGGAAAGATTTTTAAAAAAGGAAATTGTAAATGCTCGATTCTTGATAACCTTCCTGTTTTCTGAAGACAGCCAAAACTACCTTCTTGTCCAGGCAAGAGCCCACCAAACACACTCCAGCTGAAAAAAAAACCTAAAACCATAAAAATCACACCCATGAGACACTCCCCACCAGAGCATCTCCCAGGTGAAGTGACATAAGAGGAAAAAACCCCACCAACAAACAGCATGTGGAAACAAGATACCAAACTACTATGTGGAAGGAGAGAGCAAAAATGCTGAAAGCATTATGTTTTAAGGTTGGCACATTATTGTGAATATGAATAGCTGTTATCTACCTTGTTTCCCACCTATATTATGAGAGAACTATTGTAAAATGGATGGATGCAACATTTTAGTCAAGCCCAGTTGTCATTGGGAAGATTATCTGCATGGTGGTAGGTTTATAAACAGCGGTTAGGGAACAGAAATAGTTTGTGTGCAAAAAAGCTCAGTGTGCCTGGTTGCAGGTCTCAGTTTATAAAAGCTGTACTCCCTTACCATGTGTCTGCTCCTTCTGTCTCTGCTCCAGAGGTGAACTTTATAAATCCTTTGGGCTGTTTCCCTTCTCCTTCATGAAGACGGTAAATCCTTCCAGAAGAACTGAGGCCTCTTGATGAGTGTTTTCACCATTGTGTTCTTATCCAGAACTATCTCAAAGCAAATTCAAAGCACTCCCACCCTTCCACCACATCTGCTGGATAAAGAACCTGAAAAAGTAACATCTCCATCCTACTTCAGTACTATTTTTCAGGCAGGTATGAGCATTTTTTGAGGGAAGTGGAGGAGCAGAGCGAGGGCTCTGCTTGCAGACCTGGAAGCTCTTCTGCTCCAAGCACTGATGTGCGGCTCAGGAACCAGCTGAAATCTTGGATAAAGGCAGGAGATGGATAGCTCTTCTGACAGGAATGCTACTTTTTTCTTTCCTTCTTTTATCCCTTTTCTTATAAGCAGGCCTAGAGAAACCTCTTAAGGGAGCACATCCAGGCTACTACTGTTATTTTTGATTGCAGACCCCCCCAAGCAATGGACCTGCTTGCAAATAAATAGCCCACAGAGTAACAAGCTAACAACAGAGTTATCGTGTACATCAGGATCAGGACAAAGGATTCATGGCTGTGCTAGTGCCTGCCTAAACTTGAGCTTTTGATGTAAGTAAGTGTAGATAGGCAAAAAATACACAGAAATTTCACTTTGTGTGCAAAAAAAGGCAGCCAGCAGCTTCCTCCCCAGAAGCATGACTTGCAATGAGGTAATTGTGCTAGCATAGTGGCTCCCAGGCTGTGCAGCTCACTGCTGGCACAGCACCCCAGCACAGGAAAAGCCCTCCCCATTTCGGAGCCAGCTCAGGTGTGTCAGTGTGATGCTGGGCTGCTCAACACAGAAACCAGACCTAGGAAATCATCCGCTGTCAGCTGAGTGTTTGTCACCATGCTGGGCTGGGCTGCTCGCTGCGCCTCACTATTTTGTGCTGCCCGTTGCACTTCATGCCCTGGCATTGCAGCAGTGTTGGGGTGACAAACCAGCTTCTCTGCTTTTGCAAAGGCTGATGAAATTCCTTGTTGGCGTTTCTCACAATGAGAGAGCACATGCTGGGCATTTTCATCCTTCACATTACAGAGTCTTTTCTAGCACCCTGTCAGAGCATCTCACAGGCTGAGAAATCTCAATCTACCTGCTGCATCACCTGCCTCCTACATCCAAATCAAACAGTACTGATTTTACTGCCCTGCACAGCCTGACAGTGTGTGGATACAGTGATGGCTGTCAGCCTCTTGGTGGTCTTTACCTCCAAAGATGAAATGCCCCCTGGCAGGCACGAGCTGTATATACAAAAAGCAAAGATTATTGTTCTTTTTCTAAGATCTCACAAAGGAATAAATAAAAAAAAACAAAGACGTGAGATCATTGAAGCAATTCAGCTGCCATCCCTCCCTTGAAGGTATTTTGGGGGACGGGTACAGCAGGTAGCAGGAGACAATGCTGGTTGAAGTCAGAGCACCAGCTGTCATTCCCTGCAGTGTGGAGGAACAAAGGTAAGAAACCAGTTTGTTGAACATCTAGAAATCTGCTTGGGGAGCAGCAACATAATCAGAAGTGTTATTCTTACAAAGAACATTACCTTCCTATCCAGGTATTAAAATGCATTAGTAAAAGGCATCAACCTGACAAACCAACTTTTGATTCTTAACTTGCCACTAGGCTCCCACATGAGCCCAGCCCTCCCCACCTGGTTGCTTCAGCGTATTGCTCAGCACACATATATAAAAAAGAAAATCAACCTGACTGAGAGCTCAGAACTGACATGCTGTAGGCTCATCTGGCTGGTATTTGGGGCCATCATTACCTAATGCTAATGTGGATGTGTTTTTTCTATGCAAGTTTATAGATGCTATCAGAGATGGCTTTGTATTGGGTCCCTTGAAGGAGAGGGAAGATTTGTACCAGAAAGTTTCACTGTTTCTCTGGCACTTTGTTATGGAGTGCTGGAAACTGCAAGTCAGCTTAACTAAAATTAGACCAGTTTTAATTAATACAAGAGATAGATGCAAATGACACGGGAGCTTCGTGGTGTTGACCTCATCTCACACTGGCTATTTCCCCAGCAAATGGGGCAATGATGCTTAGAGATGGTGAGAGGCAGTTTGGGAGGGTGATGCAACAAGTTTGTCTGCCAAATGTTTTTGATAAGACAGCTGGTGACAAATTGCACCATTTGAGCTGCAAACACTGCTTGGGGGTGAACAACTCAGAGGGGAAAAAGTGAAATTAGAGAGAGAACAGTTAATCCTTGTATTGTCCTTTAAAAAGATGACTAGCAGTTATAACTTCCCTTAATTTCAGTTTTACCTGAAGGACTTCAGGCCTTAAATGTGCTTTCTTGGGCATTGTGCCTGCAGAGCAAAGCAGGAGTAGGGCCTGTGTGAGCCTTGATGAGCTGCTGTCCTAGTCCCTGCTGCAGGTGCACGTGAGGCTTTGCAAAGTGATGCACTTTCACTCTCATTTTTCCCTATTGGTAACATAGGAATAATGTTACTCATTTCCAATTAGAAAACACAGACTCTAAGTATTAATGAGCTCCTTTTGAAAAGGATCTCTGAAAGCCTAGGAATGATTTAATTCATAATAGTTATGGTTTCTTCTTCCCTGAACACCATCCTCAAATACCTGGAACACTTGCTCCAGTAATTACGTTTATAAACTTTTCCTCGTTTTGCTTTGTCAGATACGCTGTTTATACTCTACACTAACTCCTGCTTCTTCCAACACACATGGCCAAAATAACTACATGTCAGACCCAGCTGGAAAATAAAAAAACACATATGTGCCTAATGACTGAGGCTCTGCTAAAGTTAGTGCATTGCCTTTGCATTGCAATGGAAGCCTAATGATTGTGTTCCTAAAACTGGCACAGTAAAACCAGCTGGTTAGGTGCCCTCATTTAATAACAATAATAATAATAGCAGCCTCCAAAAGCTGCAGTTTTTCAGACAAGGTTTTTACAAGTGCTAGAAAACAAAGATCCTTCTCTCCCCTTTCCAAATCACACCTGTGTCCTTGCAACAGTATCTGTCCTTCGGTCCCTCCCTCAGAGGGGCAGAATTTTATTCTGCCAGAGGATGCATGGGTACATAAATACACACCTGCTTGCCCCAAGGATACTGCAACCCCACTGACTTCTTTGGTATCAGGATTTCTCCTCCTTATATTTTGGGTTTAATTTACAACCTCTGCAGGGATGGAAAACTGAGTGTTTGGACAAAACTTCACTCTGCCTGACTCAGTCCTGCTGTGTTAAGATGGCCAGCAGTGAGAAAAGGTGTCCAGAGGAAGGCAGGGCTGTGTTTCCAAGCCTACACATGGCACGGGGTGACTTCTGTGAAAATTCCTGCATGCTCCAAGCTCTGTATGGCATGCCAAGGGCAAAACCCGCAGGCAGCCTCTGCCATCATTGATATTTAGGCATGAGAAAATTGTTTCTTTGAACCTTTGAAAGCCCAGAGCAAAGAGACAGCATATTTGCACTATTTGTCCATTAAAAGCCATCCCTTACCTTTGCTCCCAAGACATTGCTTGAAGCAGCAGACTGAAACCTTCCCTGTGGGGCTTACTCTGGCCTCTGCTGCTCCTTCCATGTCTCTCCACCTGAGGGATAGAATCCCACCACCTTCACTGTGTCGTGCTCCTGCACATGCTGCTTCTTCAGGCCAGTAAAGTTGCAAAGAACTGCTAAAATGGTTTTAAAAAGAAGTTTAAAAAATGATGAGATTTGAGAAAGTATTTAAAAGAGGCAAGTATCTTTCCAGATTGTGTTTCATGGGTTGTGAAGCTAGGCGCAGCAAGCAGAAATTTGGGCTCTAAATTTTAACCTTGAGTTCAAAACGGAGCCCTTAACTGTATCGTTTTAGGTACAGAGTTCAATGGTCACTGTGTGAAGAGGGTTAGGCAGTGGCTATCACAAATAGGTCTTCTCCATGTGCAGATGATGGCATGGTTGTATGAAGGCAACTGATACATCCTGGAGAGATGTGGGTGCACTTCTCCCTTGTAACACCAGGATTTTTTGGGAGAGAGCAAAAGCAGACCACCCAAGAGAGGAACAAAAAGCAGCATCTCTCAAGAGAAAAAACGTGGCTACAGGAAAAAAAACAGCTTTACCTGCTGTAGTTACTTGGTGAGACACACCATTACTCTGTGCCAGCAACCAGGGACTGAGATACCCTTGAATACTGCCCAAACCCTCAGCAGACTCCTGCTTCCAGTGCTCAGCCTTCTTGCTCCTAAGCCAGCAGCCAAGCCTGGGCAACTGCTGGGGGCAGAAGAACTCTGTGCATTCAGGTGTTTAGAGGGGTGGAAGATGTCCCAAAGTCACCATTTTCTGCAAACAGCAGCACTTGCTGTTGTAGAGGAGAGTGTAAAGTAGCCCCAGCAATAAGAAACCTACCCAGGAGGGAGGGTGGGCAGTGCACGGGGCCAGGTTCCCCTGGTGATCACACAGGAACAGCACCTGGAGGCAGTAGTTAGTAGATAATTAGTAGTTAGTAGGTAATAGGGACACATGTGCCTCAGGGCCAGTACCCCGTGAGGTGTCTCTCCTGGCCCCTTGGCTAAGCACAGTATGGCACAAGGGCATAAAAGCTTGCCATGGCTTATAAACCACCCAGCTTAATCAGCACAAAAGCATAGTCTGGTCCACACAGAAGTCCCATTTTATCTCTTTCTCCCTGAGGTCCAAGTAAGGATCTCGTGCAGAACATTAGTCAGGGGTTAAATCACTGTAGTTCAATAGGATTAAGTCAATACTGTCCATGTCTGCAATGAACGCTCATGAATTTGGGGATGCAAGGGAGGGACCTGGGAAGGGCATGGGAAACAAGCCTGGCGGGTCTGGGGCAGATACGCTGCCCTGTTCAGCCATGCAGGGTTTGTAGCTGGGAGGTACTTTTCCTCCTGATGCCACCTCTGTGCCTCTCTGCCCCGAGCAGGGCCTTTGGCAAAGCAGAAGTGAGTATTTAGGGGTTTCTGTCACTCACCTTTGCAATTTGACCTACAAGTCCAAGCAGCCCTGATGCTCAGAACTCTGTGCAGAGCAGCTGCAGGCACCTGCAGTCACGTCCTCTCTGCCCTTTTCTTTAGGTGCCTGCTGCACTGTGGTAAGCCATTAGATTGCAGGTGAAAAGTCTCCCTCCAATCCCATTTTGGATAGCAGCAGCTCTTTTCTGACCTCCCGCTACTGTATTCTTTGGAAAATTATCCATGGTGTTCATGAAAACAAGATTAAAAGTAACTGAGTGTGATCAAACTGGCTGGTGTAGGGCACCTGTGGACGTATCCTGACCCACAGCAAATGGCACTTATTGTAACCTGCGGGCTGATGGTCAGACATGTTTTTGTGTCTTCTGTGGGTTTTTCTTGGGGTGGATGTGAGCAGCAGAGTTCAGCTGTGCAGGTTTTGTTTGACATGCTCTTCCTCACCCTTCCTCCTTCTCTTTGCCAGCTAAATACAGACAAGGTGCTCATACACATAAAAGCTGTCAAAAGAATAACTTACAAGTACAGGAGCTAGAAAAGATTTGAAGTGTAAAGCTGGCAGCCCCAAAAGAGCTCCAGAGACTATCCAATCCATCTGGTGCTCCTGGGTACAGAGTAAACAGGCTTTTGACTAGTTCATAACCGTGGCACACACGAAAAGCTCAATTATTGCTTCTTAGAAAAAACAAATTATCTCCTGGAGTTGGAGACTGACAGCCACACAGTCTCTGCAGCGTTATGCATGGCTGAATTTTTGCCAGCTTATTCTCTGCTGTTCTGTAGTGCCTGTAATTGCATTGCATTTTAATTGTTTAGCATCGTCAGAACCTCAGCCCCGGGGGCAGCGGAGGTGGTGAGAGCTCAACACATCAAATTACTGCCCAAAGAGCAAGCAGACAAAAAGCAGAGCGGGAAGGGAGGGAGGGAGACAAATGAGCCGTGTTCATTAGACGTACAGCAACCCTGGCTAGGGAAGTGTCCTACTGATGTAAGAAGAAAGCTGAAGGTTGTTAATAATAATAAAGAGCACAATAACACAGTTGCTTTTCTATCAGAAAGCACCATATCTGGATAAAATTAATGCACTGTGGAAGGCAGAGATTAAAATGATGAAAACGTCCCTTGTTTGAATAGCTCTGCCTTCCCTCCCAGTTTTATGTAGTGGGCTTCTTTGTGGGGGTGAGCTCTGTAGTTGCACTGTTTAGTGCTGTTCGCTTGAGTGCTATGATGTGGCCCCAAAAGCAACAGAAACTCTGCTACAGAAATGCTGCCATGTGAAGCAGTGAGGTGCACTTTCCCACAAGCAGACTTGTCTTTTGCCCTTGGCCAGCCAGAGGACCCGACTGGCGCTCCTTTCTGTTCCCCAAAAGGTGCTGCAGGTTCAAATCCCCAAGGCAGGTTTTAAAGGAAGGGGCTGTTTGCATTTTGTCCCGTGGCAATGGGAACAACAGCAGTGTTGGGGCAAAGGCACAAACCAAGGGAGTGGGATATATGCAACACAGTTCCCCATGCTTGCACAACTTGGGTAGAAAGTGCATCTATTTTTTTTTAATCCTCTGGAAATTCTGTCCATGGGGACCAAAAGGGGCTGGATCACTTGCTGTTGGGGCAAGAAATTAATTTTTCCGCCTGTGACTGTCCTAACATGCATCAGAGCCCATGCTGGGGCTGTCCTGTTGAGGCATTGCAGTAGCTTTAACCTCAAATAATGGACTAAACTCTTTGCAGCACCTGGAGCTGCTTAGTACTCTTAAGTTACAGGAGATTCTTACAGGGAATTGGTACAGCACAACGTGGCAGCCACAACATGACAGCCACAGGATGAAGGCTTACTTGTAGCTGCTTGAAGAACAGCCCTGGAGCTGCCCACCCTAGCAGGACCTGATGGGTATTGCTTGCAGGCCACTAGCAGCCTGCTCCTGGGTCTTTCTCCTAGCTACCTGCAAAGTCATGGGCTGAGAAGATCATAGAATGATAGAATGATATGGGTTGGAAGGGACCTTTAAAGGTCTAACCCTCAAAATGAAGGCAAATAGATAGACACATCAACAGGCATAGCAAGAACTTCCAGCAATGAAGATGCTGGTGGTAGCAGAGAAGTTTCTGACTTTGGCTCAGGTGCAGCCCAGAGGGGAAGCCTCTGCTGTGGATCCTCATGGAGGTGCATGTGCAGGGTGGACATGAGGGAGCTGAGAAGACAGTTCAGCTGTCTATGCTGGATATTTGGAGGATATTGGCATTTAATGTCAGGTGCATTCACTGGGGTTAATTAAAGCCTGCATTACAGCGACTGCCCTTGGCCATAAACTGAAAAGCTGCTTCAATTGGGAATCAATAGAATAATCTTTAAGCTCATTTATTTTATTAGATACAGAGTGCTAATTTGAAGAAACTAAGGAGTCATCATTACTGGCACCAGAGAAGTCCAGAGATGTATGTTTAAAGCTTCCTGAGGAGAATGCTTTACCCTTAGGCACAGTGTGCTAGAAGTGCTTGGCACGCTGGAGTGCAGCAGTGGGGCTGGTGAATGCTCTGGTGGGCAAGCGTGGGGCAGCGCTCCAGCACTGCAGAAATCCAACAGCAACTCCATAGCCAGCTCACTGTGCTGCTTGCTTGCCCAAAATCTGAAGAGCAGGCTGCGAACAGCAGCGCTACCACCACGAGGCACAGCAGAAAAGCCAGATCCTGGGGTCAGCAGAGGGCTGCTAGCAACCAAGGTGTCCCCTCTTGCCTGGGGTGTTGGGGGCCTGAATGATTCCTGCGATCCAATAAGCAAAGTAATGAACGAAAGACTAACTGATTCATGAGCAGCTAACATGAGGCCCCTAGCCAAATATGCTAAAATAAGTATTTAAGTATTTAGAAGGCTAATAAGCTGCTTGCAGGACTTTTAAAAGCACCTAATGCCTACCTGTTCATCCCTCCTTTTTAGAAATAACTATTTTCATTTTCTATGCTGTTTTTGCATTTCTGTACCTTTTCTCTGTAAATAATGATCAAAGTACTTTTATTTTTGGTATTTTTTCTCTTAAGTGAGTCAAATAAGTTGCTTGATACAGCATCTTGGTGTAGAAAGCCAACAGTTAATACACTGTACCACACCTTTTGTTTGTTTTCTTTAGTGTCCACCTCTCCTGTTTGGGACTTGATCGAAAATCCCAATGTGCTGCAATCGATCACTCCCAAAATATTGCAAGTCTTTTAACTGAACAGAGTTAGGAATTTGGAAGGGGCTCAGGGAAACTTTTCAATCCTTGAAGACAGTGATTCGCCTTCCCAAATTGAGCCTGGGTTGAACAGCACTGAAAACACCTTTCTCCTGGCAAACCTGAGCCCTGAGGCTTTACTGACAGTGACTAACAATGACCCAAACAAAGCTGCTGCCAGCTAGTTTTGTTCTTTAGTCTTGGATTGTAACATGTAGATCAGAATCATACACTTGACCTAAAAAATTGTTTAACTAGTAGCTTGTAAGCTGAACTAATTTGAAAGTGGATCCAGTTCAATCACATTCACATGACGTGCTTATGCCTTACTGAAGTGGATGTCATTCACTTCTGTAAAAAATTATGACACAGAAACTGAAGAACAGTCAGTTTAGGTGGGATTGTCCACAAAAGAGTTAGTCAAACTTTAGTGGAAAGTGATTTAAAGATGGAGATCCACCTTCCTAGGCATCCTCATAGAGACAAACCTCACACGTGTTTTTTTCCCCTCTCCATGGTAGTGACTAGAAAAACTCGAGTGGATCGTTTAGACACCTATTAAACTAGAGCTGTTGAGCCAGACAACTGGAATTGATTTTTCACCTGTTTTTCATCTTCCTGAGCCACTGTGCGTAACTTCTCTTCTTTAATAACTGAGTTCCCTCTGCAGTCAGTTCATCACCTCCAATTAAAGCCAATTCCAGCATCTCCTGCTTTGCAGAAAAAGCCTCAAATATTCTTCCAAACCCTTTCTATGCTTCGCAGATATCCTTCAAGCAAATCTGTCTTCTGTCCTTCATATAAATATCAGTTCCCTCCTTATCCTTCAGAAGGATGAAAATTCAAACTTTCCCTTCACCACAAGCTCTCGTTGCCTCAGGGGTTGAGCATTACAGGTTCTTAATTTCTGCTCTCCATTAAACCCTCCTCTTTTTCTTCACACACACTCACACAAGCCAGTTACTTCAAAATATGCTTTCCAGCCTTCTGATAAGAACTTGGTTGTCTGCCATGCCCCTTGTCACGAAAAGTCCAAATATCTTTCCATGTTTTGGTGGTTTTCACTTTTCCACTACTGAGATTTGCAACGAGCCCTGCTTTCTCCTCATCGACTTTTGCAATGAGGAGGACTTTTTTGTACTCCACTTGCCACCCCTAGCATGCCTCCTGCAAGGTCTCATGCTCCCTCTGTCACCGCCATGCCCAGAATATCTAATGTCTACTCTGGAGGCTCACTCTAAGAGTTCAACTCACTCTGTGCTACACAAATGCGAAGTAATGAATAATAGTTGTTGGGTAATGAATTGCATTTCTGCAAAGAGAAAAGTACAAGATGCTTAATAAGAAGAATAACTTTTAATAGGCAGTTAAATTTTTCTCTTGACACACTATAGTAGTTTCTGAAAAAAAATTGTGCAAACATGTATATATATTTCACAATCTTTCTGCTTTTTTTCTACTGTCCTTTCAGTATGATGCAACATGCTACAAAACACTTCTTTTTTTTTTAAATCAACATGAAAACCACAATGATTGCTTTTTTCATTGGAAACTTCTGCAAACAGGAAACTGAATAGTTGCAGATGTCAACTAGCACATGTTGGACGGCCTGACCAAAGTAGGCATCCAGGACTCCTCTACTCCTGAGCAACCCAAGTGATCCAGGAATACCTGAAAGAACTAGATAAGTTCAGCTATATCATAGAGAACACTTGTTGGTTCCCCATCTTTTACAGTGCTTCATCAAAAGTTTCTCTTGGCGCTGCTAAGACAGAGGATTATTATATGCATGAAAGTGGAAATCAGAGCAATGGTCAAGCACAGGGAAATGAACACTTTCAGCTTTGTGTATAAACATGAATAAAAAATCTGATCAATCTCTTACCATACTGCTAGGTAAGTTTTATTCTTTCATAGGTGGAAATTAAAGAGAGAAGTTCCTCAAAAGCATTGTATCAATAGGCATCAAAACTTAGATCATCATCCTGGCTCTTGGTCCTGCACTTATACCACCAGTTGTCTTCTTTCCATTCACCAATAAAACAACGGAGGTTCTTGGCATGCTACCACAGCCAATGCATTGAGACTGAGCAGATGCTCACAGGAATATAATTTTCAAACCTTTATAGTTGTAGTAAAGTAGGATACATGCAGGTAGAAGCACTACTTGATATTTTTGAATTGCCAGCTCGGTACAAATTAAGAGAGTCTGTAATTAGCACTTGAAACACTCTTTAAACTTCCAGAGTTATTCAATGACCCACCGGAATCCCATGCATTACTCAGAAAAGAGGGAAGAAGGTTCATCTGTAAAACTGCTTATCTCGCTGGTCCCAACTGTGCACCCCAGGCTGTATAGGAGATGCCTTTCTAGCACATGTAATGCAATTAGCAAGGAACAGGTGAAAATAAACTATGTTGCCTGCTACATTACAAGGACTAAATCCAGTAATTTACAGAACTTCAAAGAGCCTCAGTGCAAGGTATACTCCCCCTTTCACAGGAAAAAAACACAATTCAGCATTTCACCCAGGCACCCCATCCTGTAAACATTTATGATAAGAAAAGTTTGTGCTACAGTGAAGAGTCTCATGGAAATCACTGAATTGATTCTCATAGTGGCAATTTGCCCAGTACTGTTTCAAGGGTCAGACCCTGTTTGTATTTTGCTACATAGAATTAAAAGAACTCTATCTACCATAAGTTCAACTAAGTATGCTAACATATTCCTCCTGTATGTGCAGAGAACATTTTTAGTAAGTACTACGCAAACATCACCTGATTTTACATTATCTTCCACCGTCTTGAAAGTTTTCCTGCTTTTACTATATGTGAACATAATAAATACATATGATATAAGAGTTATTAAGCCATCACAAAATTATGTGTCATTCCAGAAGGGACAGGATATACTTGAGATTTAGAAGTCAAGAGCTGGTCATTAATGCAAGTGTCCTGCCTGGTAAAAGGCTTCAGCTGCTCCACATTTCCTTTGAAATTGCAACTTTGGTGGGATATTCCCATGTATTGTGATAAAACAGGATGCTTCACATCTGAAACGACAACAGTATCTCAAGATTATTATTCCAGGTAAGGTTGTTCAGAAATATAAGAGTTAGATTAAATGGATGACACATGGGACAGACAACAAGGAGTGAGTCCATTGTAGAGGACATTGTCCTGCATCTACACAAATGGAACCACATCTGGGTTTTCAGCAACGTAGGCAAAATTGCATTCTGCTGCTCTAATTCACGAAACAGTGAAGGTTATTTTGTCCTTACTGTTGGCATCAGGAAAGCTCAGTTTGTACATCCTGGGGGAAATAAAAATAAGCCAAAACCATCAAAGATGTTTTGTAAAAGGGTCTTTCCACAGTTCTGATCCACCAGATCCCTCCCAGTGGGAGGGGGTGGGAACCATTCTAGAGGGGCATCATCCTGCAGTAGTGATGGAAGGCTGGGCTTCCTCTGGGTGCATCATAGCTGCTTGTGTCTGGTCCCTCCCACATATGCTGTTCCTTAGGCCGTCCTTCTCCTCTACTTTCCTGCACTACCATGGTCACACCTTCCTGTAGCCTACCCCTTTCCCACAGCTGCTTCCTTCTCCCATCATCAGCAAAGGATCCTATTTCCCCATAAACAATGGAAGCAACTCCATGGGAAGTGGAGGTTGTGATGCCTGAGAAAGCTTCGTAAATGAAGGAATATGCAGCACCCATGTCACAAACAGTGGGTTTCAAAGGTGCTCTGACAGTCTCTGCCCTTGCACACATAAAAATACTGTCCAACATTTGCCAGTTTTGCATGTTAGCCACTAAGGATTTCAAGCCATTATAAAAGACCTCGATGTAAGTTCTTGCCTTTGTGTGACATAGAATGGTTTTTCATGGATACCAAATTCCATTTTTATCAGTAGCCTTTTGGATATCAAATTCCATTTTATCAGTAATTGCCTTTAAAAATCTCTTACTTTTCACAGAAACAAAAAGAAAATTCACCTAGGGATTTACAGTCAGGAAATGCTGAACAGTTAAAACCAAATACTACACCTGCAAAGTTCTGCCTCTGTGAGGTGGCAGCTTCTTCAGTTCCTCAGTTTGCCTGGGATGGTGTGCTGCAGCTGAGCTTTGTTTAAGCCATTACTCCTTGAGGCTGCTGCCAACCAAAATCATTGCTTTTTTTGTTTTGCGTTTTTAACCTTTTTGTTTAGTTAAATGTCACAATACTGAAAATAACAAGTATTACCCAAACTAAAAACCAATAATGTTATAGGGCATAAGACAAAAGCAATAAACTTACATATTTATTGCTGAGGTGTGAAGAGCTGCCGAGTTTTATTCTTTCCCTGAGATGAGTGCTCTCCTAAGAAACAGAAAATATATTTGCATCGGTTAAACATGCAAAGACAAAAGGACAAATGAGTCTAGCGGGAACACATCACTGACTACCATACAAGCTAGCCAGTCTCCTTGTCAGACTTAACCAGTAAAAACTGTCCACACAATGGATTTTTACTACCCTCTCAGTGTTTCATTGCTTATTTCCCCTATGGTTTGCTCTCATATGGTGGGTTACTACCACAAAGTATTTCTAAGGGAGTTCTCAAGGGGCTAGAAAAGGCTTAAGACTTTAATTAATTTTAAACTATGATTAGAACATTATTAAAAAAAAGATACAACTATAAAATTAATTTTTGCTGATACCACTGACAGGAACTCAGTTCCTCCAAAGTAAGAAAACGAGCATTTAACCACTTCAGTTAGGGATTATAGACAGTTCTCACTCATCCTTCCCTGGAAAAGCAGAGCTGCTGCCAGCTGTTATAGGCAGACAAATAAGCCTCCAGATCAGAACCATAGAATGGTTTGGCTGGGAAAGACCTGATAACTGAGTCCAGCTGTACCTGTCCACTAGTAAATGATATCCCTGAGAAACTCATCTACCCATCTTTTAAATACCTGCCAGGGATGATACCTCAACCAACTCCCTGGGCAGCCTGTCCCAGTGCCTGACAACCCTTTTGGTGAAGATTTTTTTCCTGATATCTTATCTGAACTGCCCCTGGTGCAACTTGAGCATATGGAACTGTTGGAATGGGTCCAGAGGAGGGCTACAAAGATGATCAGAGGCCTGGAGCACCTCTCATATAAGGACAGGCTGAGACAGTTGGGGTTGTTCAGCCTGGAGAAGAGAAGGCTCTGAGGGACCTATAAGGTCCTTCCAGTACCTGAAGGGGGCCTACAAGAAAGATGGGATAGGACTGTTTACAAAGGCTTGTAATGATAGGATGAAGGGGGACGGCATTAAATTGGAGAGGGGCAGATTTAGACTAGACACAAGGAGGAATTTCTTCACAATAAGAGTGGTGAGGAACTGGAATAGGTTGCTCAGGGAAGTTGTGGCTGCCCCATCCCTGGAGGCGTCCAAGACCAGGTTGGATGGGACCTTGGGCAGCTGATCTAGTGGGAGGTGTCCCTTCCCATGGCAGGGGGGTTGGAAGTGAGTGATCTTTAAGGTCCTTTCCAACCAGAACTATTCTATGATTCCATGATTCTATAATCTACAGGCTGGCATTGAAAATTGTGATACAAATTAGGATTATAACAAATTCACTGATTAGGCATATAAATAATTAGCAGTCAAAATAAGTAGTTGCACTCTTGAAGAAAACAGAAAAGACTCATCAATCGTTTTCAGACAGCTTTTCTTGGCAGAAAAAAGGGATCTTAAATTTAGTGCAGCCTTTTGGAGATAAGTAGAAAACTTGGGATGTAATGGGGTTCAATGACAAACACTAGAAATTGCTCAACAATAATGTTCTGGAATGCTGTTAGCTCTCTAAGTATTCAATTTTGCATAAAATGTTTTAAAACATTATAAAGTGTTGATAAATTAGAGCTTCAGAAGTTCTAATGATGTTAAATTTCATCTAAAAAGGCCTCCAGCAATTATTTCAATAATTCATAATATAATTTTTTAGAGAAATGGAAAGCACACAATTCTGGTAAAAAAAAAAGAAACATTTCAATGATATTTATACATTTTTAGTAGATGAAAAGTTTTTGTTAGATAAAAATCTTTTGAAAACCTAAACTAAATTGAACCAGTTCAAATATCATATAGTTTTGTTCTAACAAAGCAATGAGATTTTTCAAGAACTCTCATTTCTTTTTATATTTCTTTTAATGTATTTATTCCTTTATTATTCCTTCCTTGCTCAATACACAGAAACAGAAGATTTAATAGGGTGTGAAAGGGAGAAATTGGCAAGATTGTTTGAAAAAAGGTGTAGGAGAAATTAATAGCAACATATATTACCACAGAGAAGATAATATTCAGTAGTTGTAATAAGTATCAATACTTTGTTATCAGTTCCATTCTCAGCTTGCTGCTCTGCCTACACTAGAAATTAGTGAGACTTACATGGAAGACTAATAATTTGCGCCACAGGAAAATAACACATCTAATGACAAGCTCCAGAGCCACCGTAGCTCCTTGGATAACATCTCATTGATGGCAGCAGGTTTTAGATCAGAATATGAAATCGGGGAGGCAGTGCTGGCTGCAGGTAGCAGGCTGCTTGAGCGGAACCTGCCAGCAGCAGCGGTCAGCACCGAAGTGGTGAATTTGCCTTATTGCAGACTCTGAGAACACAGCACACAGACACTCACATGCCCTTGCGGACTTCCTGGTGCTATGCACATAATCCCTGGAAATAGTTAACTTCTATAAACTATTGCTGGGGTCAATGTCCCTCTATATGATCAGTGATTGTCTGATGAGAGTTCGATGCAGGCAGGGATGTTCTGCATTGCTTTGCCACTGTGCTCCCAGGAGGGCAGGAACATGCAAGAATTCTGAAACAAAACTGAGATGTCTCTACTCTATGACTGCAAAAAAATCCAAAGATATTTGCATTACAGGGACTATAATTGTTAGCGCCAACTAATAGTTCAGTGATGAAAAGAGAGTGTTTATGTACTGGAGAAGAAGTGGTCACCCAGATGCTCTCTGTTCAAGAGCAACAAGGATAACGCATAGTTTTAGATACATGGCTGCAGTATGCCTTAAGACTGCACAGAGAGGTGTCTAGAATGATTTTGGAATCTAATGGCTTAAGAGCTTGATGTTGTTCTAAATATCCAGCTGCAACACAAAAAGCAGGTTAACTGCAAGTGGGAAAACATTTTTATTGATCTCAAAGTAGCCTTAACTGTCAGAAACAAATTCCAAGACTGCAAAAAACCAAACTTGTCTCCAAATCATCACCCACTAAAACCAATGGACTAGACCTTGCTTACCACAAGGGAAATGAAAAACAAAGACTTGTGTTTAGTATTTTGTTAGAACAGGTGATTATAATCATCTGAAGAAATTATTTCACACCGAGCTGTTTAGACAATGAAGAAAATATGCAGTGTGCAATGCTAAACTAGTCTAGATAGATGGATGATCTGCACGCTTTGAAGGCTGTCCTCGAGAGAGAAAGGGTGTAGTTACGCAAAATATACCAACAAGAGTAAAATTGCAGGACAACATTATCAGTGAAAAACTGGCTTTTGTTGATTCTAGATTATGCATTTAGTGGAGCGTGACACACTTAACCCCTACTGCTGCACACTAGGAGATGGAAGATATCAAGAGAGACTCGAGCCATCATCTCCTAACAATATAGTTAAACAGCACTTTGCACAAAGGCATCGGTTAATCCAATTTTATAGGTGCTACGGCAATAATCCTCTGAGAATGGGTTGAAAATTCATTGCATGTTTGTCTACTTTGGTAAGCAAATGAATAAACTGCAAAAAGTGGGAGATGAAGGGAACTGGAAGAAAGTATTTGGTGCAGTTAAAAAGGCTCTGTCAACTGCAGAGCTGCAGCTGCGTGACCCCCTTTACCTGTAGTCCTCCCTTGTGACACCTCTCCTGCTGGAGGAGGAGCTGTGGGCTCATATAGATTGGCAGAGGGCAGTGAGAAGCCAATTTCATATATATCACGCACTTCTACAGAAACTGAAAGAAATGATGCACAATTTTGAGAAAGAAGCCTTAGGCAGAATATTTGGAAAATGAAATCAGATTGATACTGACACGGAAGTTTTAGCTGACAAGCAAACCCGTCCATTAAACCTTTTATTCTTCCTCTCATCCTCTAATGTTGTGCCTGTTTGTTGAGTTTTGTCTGAAACTGGATTGTAAACACAAAGACATAGGCACCATGAAGTCTCTAAGTATTACTGTCATATAATACAGACAGATTGGTAGTTAAACTGTCTAACTTATTACCACAGGAGACTGCGGATGCCACAGCAGATCCATGGAAGTAAAAGCCACCGCTGCAGCAAAGATATAACCTCTGGTTCAGGATATCTCCAAGCCACAGACTGCAGGAATTTTATAGTGGAGGGTGGATTAATATACTCTTTCCCTATTTGTTATCCTTGTCTTCACACCTCATGCCAGCCACGATCAGTAACAAGATTTGGGGCTACATAGATCCAGGTGCAGCTGGCTCAGATCACAATTTCTTAGTTTCAGTATTAATATAAGGTACTCTAGCAACTACTGTAATACAGGACTCGTCTTCCATACGCACAGCCTCCCATGTGGCACCCCTCAAACACTTCCGCTGAAGTTGCAATTGCCAATTCATCCAAGTAAATTAGCAGGTTAGGAATACACATTGCATACATCCTCCTCTAACACGTGGCCATGAATAAAAATGATGAGGACAAGGAAGAAGTAATAGGAAAAAGTTTGTATTCATTCTTTTCTCTCAACATATTTGTTTTAAGTGCACGGGAAGCAGACTGAGTAGACAAATACTGAGGACTCTCCAAAGTTAAATGTTTAAGCAGGAAAGAAATAGTAGTTCAATGAAAACACAGGGTTTTCTTCCTAATGAAAATTTCACTTCTGCAGTATCTGATTTGATTTTTCACTCTCACAAATGTACTCGTTTCTATTAGTGTAGCATTCTGATGCCAGTATATGTGAATAAGAAATGAGCACATAATCAACTGAAATTACAGATTGTATGAAATCAGTTTTGGAACTCTGAAACTAAAATTTCTTTGTCTCACCTTTGTGGAAGGTTATTACATTAATCTCACTGTAATTTCTTTCTCCTCTCCATTTGATTCAGAATTGGAATATATTATTCAGAATACATATACACTGCAGAACACGATGATATAAAAGAGAGTTAGCAGGTCATATCAGTATGTGTACAGGAAGTTTTTGACCTGAGCAAAGTGCTCTTTGACATTATTGGGAAAGCTGGAAGAAAAAGGATATAAGTCTTTGACATTAAAAAAGGGTTGTACTGCATCTCAAAATACATTGTACATAAGAAAAAACCAGTTGCACTGTTATTGCAGTATCTGCTGCTGAGAAATTACTTATAAATGGCAAACTGGTTTGGAGCAAAGAATTAAAGCAAGTTTTTCACAAAATATGATTAAATAAATCTATTTTTTAAAAAGTACAAAACTACCTCTGCAGACATAGGAATCTAAGTGCCTAGTTTACTGTGCTGAACTGAAAGAAGGAGGCATGCATTACAGGTGTTGGAGAACAGCACTGAGTGGGACCCAGTGCTTGGACGGACTGGCTGGGTTTGGTGTGGGACAACGTGTCCAGCAGCGCTCCCCTGCCACCCACTTCACCCACGCCCCTGCAAACCACTCCTCGCCACCGTCAGCAGGACAGAAGGGTCTGTACAATTCACCATGGCAGAGAGTGCGTATGGAAGCCTTCAGGTGAAGGGTAGGAAGGCAATCCCTTCTGAATGGCCAGCAAAAGGGTGGGAGGTGGGTCCCCCAACAGAGGAACATCTCAGAAAGCTACAGGTTGTAAAGTTAACAAATGCTTCAAAGGTGAAAATGTCATCTGACTCTCAGCAGTCTCGGACTGTAAGAGAGCTTTAAAAACTCTTGCAAATACGCACAGCTTACAAACTGAATTAGAAATACAAAGGGAAGCATTCACTCTTTAAGGCGTTTGACTACACATTTGCCCAAAAGTCTCAGCCACAAATGCGTGCATTCAGATCCTTGTGGTGTGAGTAAACACAAGCAGAATTCAGCCATGAGGTGCAAAAAGCTGAAAAAGTTTATTCTTCAATTTCTATGAAGAAAGAAAACACAACTTCAGGCCATTATACAATACAAGGTTAGAAATAATAGAGTATCAGAAAAAGAGAAGGAAAGGGAAGCAGGTACTTGTTTCATCTCTTTGTTGTGAGTTGGCTCTTTTCTATGAAGCACCTTCTAGGTTTTCTACCTGCAGGGAAAAAATAAGACAGTAAAAGTACAGCTCATGATAACAAAAAATAAACAATCAATATCATATCCTCACATTAGTAGGAATACCCATTCTTACTGCTCCTAAACATGCAGCATGCCAGCAGACTGCTCTCTGCTGACCTGCATTGCTCGTCTTTCATGTGAGAGGAGGAGGGAATGGACTTTTCAGTGATGTGCCTCACCTACAGACCTGGCATCTTCATCTGCTCCTAGAGGCATCCACCTGGCTCCTAGGCAAAATGAAAAAGAGATGAAACTACCAACATGTGTTGAAAAACCCATGTCCTGCTATGGAACCATGCCCTCTGGCAAGGGTAACTTTCCCTAGATTGGGCCCCTAGTGAAGTGAAATAAAAGATTTCTTACCTCCTTACGTGCCATGCTCCATGCTCAGATGTGTTCAGTGTAATAGAAGCTGAGGAGGAAAGGTTGTCTACTCCAGTAGGTTTGTCCTATTCTATCACAGGCATGATAATTAAACAGTTTCGACATTTGGAGATTCTTGGAAAGCAGTGATGAGGACATCATTGTTCAACCACACCATTTCAGAAGACCACAGGATTTTCCAAGTCCAAATCCTAGCACTACAGTGGACTGTCTCGTCAGGTGCTGAACTTGGTGTTTATTCCAATGACCAAGGCAAGATTTGTTGCTGAATAAGAACAAGAGTTTGGTGTTCTTTTTGTTCTGTTTCTTTTGGTGCTTGGTCTCTATGAATAGTCATCAGCCTCTGACATCAAAGGCTAGGAATCCTCAAAGCCTTTATGGAGAAGGCTTTGGAAATTTAGGAAGTCCAGAGAAACGCTGCAGGTACAAACAGCAGGTCATCTCAGAAGTGACTGAAGTTATGGGATACAATTAATCTATGCCATGAAATCCCACATATCTTCAAGGTAGGCAGCTCATCCTGTGCAAGGGGTGCACCCAAGAAATGTTATGATAATCTACAGGCAGGAAGTACATCCCATTGAAGAGGGTAAAAGCTCTAAGGTTGTGATTACTATTAATCAACAACAGCTTTCGGAAGAGATGCGAAGCACATGGGGAATGCTGATTTTTCTACATCCTCTAGTTCATACTATTTTGTACTGTACTGCCATCTGAGAGGACCACTACGTATTGACTTATCCCTTTCTCCAATGTGATTACAAAAAGTTAAGAGGGTTTCACATGTGACAGCTCAGGTGTCTCCTCAAATATCCATGTTTGCCTGGTATGTTTCCCCAGCTTTGTTTAGGAACAACACTTGAATTTTACTTCCTGTCCACAGTTGGTGTCTTGGAAAGCCCTATACGGACACGTACCATGGACCTTTCCCCAGCCATCTTCCATTCCAGGTACCTTACCAAAATCTTAGCCACATCAAGGTTTGGCATATTTAACATTCTTCCAGCAAATACAACACAGGACTGACAATACCTGTAGAAGCGAAGTAAGTAATATCCTACCCTATTATCTCAAAAGGGCATGCACTGGTTAGAAAACACACCTTCATGAATCAGCTTATCCTTATATGCCAGAATTATATCTAAGAACTCTGAAATATGATGTCACCTGCCACATTCTTATGAGACTTGATATTGAATACTGAAGAGGTGCCCTGCTACTAAAAAGGCCCTTCATACATTTTACCTCCTCTAGAATGGGTACTCCAGACACAGGCCATAAAAGAAAATTGTCAAGTCATTACTCATGTATCAACACTTCAGTCATGCATCATTCATCTGCATGAAGTCAGTCACTCCAATATCTGTTCTTCAACCTTTCTTTTACTGATGAATTTGCATCCCACAAAATTCAGTGAATTATGCAAGAATCCTTACTACAAAAGGTATGCAGGTTTTCAAGATGGGCAATCATCAACATCATCAACATGGATGGTAGTGATCTCTTAGTCACCAAGTAAAAACCCCCATCTTATATTCTTAGGAGACGTATCTACACTAACAAGACAAACATGCAGTTCTGTGGCCTATAGTGAATCCCAAGCAAGAAATATCTTTGAGGGTAGATTTTCTAGAGCTCTGTATTGTGGAACACTATTTATTATCCCAAGGAAAAGCCATCCTAAATTTGCCCATATTGTCAACATGGAATGGCTTTACCAAATCCTCTATTTGCATATCAGTGTAAAACTTTTGAGACTATTCACTACTGTGACCGTTTTTTATGCAATTTGAGTTTTTACATAAGAAGCACACAGAGGCACTTATCTTGCACCAGATGTTGCAGTTCACTGGCAAATGTGCATGAAAAATTCAAAGTGTTTAGCACAGTATGTTTGATTTTTTTTACTTTACATCAGTTTTCAACCCGCAGCGCCTTAGAGCTCATAAGCAATCAGTAACTCCACTTTTCTAAGAGTTTTAAAAATTACACTTTTCTAAGAGTTTTAAAAATCTCAGCCTTACCTAGTGTTCCTGATGCAATTGCTCAATTAAAAACCATTACTTTAGTCCAAGGCTTCACTGAAGACTGTTCTTTTCCTGTATACTTTTACAGTAATTGTAGATATTTGAAATAATATCCTTGATTAATTCAATTATGCTTCTGAAAAAGGAGCCCTTCTTTTTTTATTTTAATTTATAATCAGAACCTAATTTTAGAAGTCCTAAAATGGGATCTTTCAATAGTCAATGGACCTCCATAGGTCAGCTCATTCCACCTCAAGACATACATCTGAGAAAGACGGGATAAATAGCCCTCTGGATACACATATCTCTTTCAACTGACTAGCTAGCTTGTGTTTTAGATAGATAAAATAAGACAACATTAAACTCAACATAACATTTGATCAAGATATATCATGCACAACACTGACACAGGGTTTTTCTAGGTTGCCTGCTTGAGCAGTTTGTAGATCATAGCCTTACTTGGTTTGCATATATATTTTTTACACATTCTTGAAACAATTATACAATCTCAAAATCTTGTTTGGAATAGTAAAAGTAAAAATTGAAAGAAACCCATAAAGTGTACTTAGAATAAATGTCAAAGTAAAACTCTGTTGTATGTATGCTTGACCTTTGAGAGCTGAGCAGCCAATTAATACAGAGAGGATGATGTAAAGTACAGTAACGTAAAGTAATGTAACGTAAAGTAACATAATGTAAAGTAACGTAAAGCAACATAAAGTAAAATAAAGCAAAGCAAAGCAAAGCAAAGTAAAGTAAAGCAAAGCAAAGCAAAGCAAAGTCTGCTCTTAAGAACCTTCCAGTTTTAGTCAAGACTTTTTATGGTTTTGTTGGTACAACTGGAGGCACCTATAACACACACTTTCTAAACCACTGGACAATGAATTCACCTTTTAAGTGACCTGGATTTTGTGTGTATAAAAAGGAAACTGAAATACACAGGTAAAAAAGTTTTGCACAGTGCAATTATTTTTGGTAGTTGTAAGAGGAACTACAAATCAGACATTTCTCAAGTTTCTATGTGTACCATAAGGAACACTTGTCTTTATGTCTGAGCTTCTAATGAAGTAAGAAAATCTCATTCAAATGGGCAGGCATCCTAACATATTCAAAAAATACTTGTATGACTGACAAATATTTTTGTAACAAAGCAGGCCCTTCTTTCAGAGTGCTTTTATTTTAACAAGTAAAATAGACCTAAAAACCTGGGGGAAAACAGGACTTCAATTTCTATGAAAGCATGTTTAATTCTGAAACATATAAACTTGTAAGAATTCAAGAGAAAATGGTAGATAGTTTAAATATGAATTGTATTAATGAGAGGAGGGCAAGAATCTTGTCTTCTAAGTGGTTATGACTCATACCTTCCAATTATAACATGCATACATCATACTTCAGTAAAAAAGAATATCAAGCATCATCTGTATGGAAGAAATTGAGATACTTGGTGAACCAGTTGCTGATTAACAGACATTAGACCTCATGTTGTGGAAAAAAATTCAACCAAAAAAATAATCCGGTGATCCTGAGTCTTTTCTCATTTACCCTGCCGTAAAACACAAATAATTCTGCTGTTGCTAATGAAGTTACTTTATTGTTGAAACTATTATGAAGGCAGAATCAATCAAAAAAAAGTCTGTGAATTCCAGTTACTGACTTCATTCAGCTTTCAGAAGAAAATAGTATGATTTCAAATGTAATTATAGACACAACTCCATACTCCCTAAAATAAAGCTAAAAGTCCATTCCCAAAGACACTTAAAAAAAAAAAAAAGAATCCCAAAGCTCTGACGTACTTAAGTGCCAAAGCGTAGTTTGCATTTGCTCAACAGCAGTGAGACAGAATGATGCAACCTGCAATGGAGCATGTTTCTCCTCCTCCTGTGACCTGCCAGCACGCTGCCCTGTGCCTGCAAGGTTGCAAGGGCTGCCAGAACTGCCCTCCCTGTGTGTCCTTTGGATTGCACAAAAGCTCCTGGGAATTGGAGAGAAGGCTGGGAAGTGCACACTGTGCCTAACCAGGAGCTAAAAGATAGTTCAGATCAAGTGCTGTGTTCAGATGACTTCTCAAGAATGTATAGGAAAGAGGAGAACAGCTACAGGGCGACCTCTAAAATGTTGCAAAGGTAAGAACTACGTGGCTGAGGAAGCAAACTGCAACGGGTGAATGGGAGGAGATTCACCGTGAGTAGCTCTACCATGAGAGGTTTCAGTTTTTCTTTGTTTATTCTTTCTGTTGAATAGCTGGGAATCAGATTAGTCAGAATTTTGTTCTGCCTCAGTCTTACTTTGAGCTCCTCTGTTTCTTGCAGAACCTGTAACTGCACCCATCTCTTAGCTGATATTGAAGAGATTTTGCTTCCTTTTGTGCTTATTATCTATAACCTTTGTTCCTTTAGGTTTTATTGAAAACATATTTTTTCAAGAAACTGGATCAGTGAATCACAGGAGAGAGGAATTTGCAGTGAGTAAGATTTTGATTGCAAAAGGTGGTTAGGTGCAGTGTTGACTGAACACTGCCAACATCATCTCCAGCAGAGCCCCTTTTACATACAGCACTGACTCCCAAACATTTTGAACCCTGGGACATTATCAGTCCTCAAACTTCCTTGTATAGCCAGATATAGCTGATAAATACCATGATCACAGTAACTCTTGAACATGCCTAGAATCATAGAATCATAGAATAACCAGGTTGGAAGAGACCGACTGGATCATCGAGTCCAACCATTCCTATCAAACACTAAACCATGCCCCTCAGCACCTCATCCACCTGTGCCCTAAACATCTCCAGGGAAGGTGACTCAACCACCTCCCTGGGCAGCCTGTTCCAGTGCCCAACAACCCTTTCTGTGAAGAATTTTTTCCTAATGTCCAGCCTGAACCTCCCCTGGCAGAGCTTGAGGCCATTTCCTCTAGTCCTGTCCCCTGTCACTTGGGAGAAGAGGCCAGCTCTCTCCTCTCCACAACCTCCTTTCCTTTCAGGTAGTTGTAGAGAGCAATGAGGTCTCCCCTCAGCCTCCTCTTCTCCAGGCTAAACAACCCCAGTCCTCTCAGCCGTTCCTCGTAAGGCCTGTTCTCCAGCCCCCTCACCAGCTTCGTTGCTCTTCTCTGGACTCACTCCAGAGCCTCAACATCCTTCTTGTGGTGAGAGGCCCAGAACTGAACACAGTAACAGCCTAGTACAGCCTAGCTGTAGATCTTTTACATCAGTCATGTTAAAAAATTATTTTCCCTAAAACAGTCAGACTTCTGACTTCTAGATACTGAAGCCACACAGAGTACCGCAGCACTGCAGTTCTAACATGGTCCCAGTCTGGGGGTTTGCACTGTAGAGGAATTTTTTGCAGCGACTATGACCTAACAGTAATGGAAGATGGTTTTACTGTTGGGAATGATATCCCCAAACTGCTCCTCTCAGGGCTCAGAGAGACAGACATACACACAGAGGAAACACTCACCATTCTCGGGAGAAGTTGTCTTCACAGAAAGAAGTTTGACACCTTCTTTATCTGATTGGGCCCTGTTGAAGTCAGAAAACATTTAAGTAGACAGTCACCACACAGCTCAGTATGCATGTCTGTCAGACAAACAAAAGTCTTAAGATCATCATTCAATTTACACCGGCAGGCTTCAAATGGGCATTTCATGGGATCATGCATAAGTCTTGATGATGGGAAAGACCATATACCAGTATTTGTGAAAATATCTTTCCCTTAAAATATGTAATATATCAACTTGCATGGCTTGAAGTTCAATCTAGTGCTCCACAGAAGTAAATTGTGGGAAAAGAGTAAATTTTTCTGTGAATTCAAGGCTTTTAGCCACGTTGAATTGTAAGAAGGACCACTTCAGATGTCCAAGGAGTCAAGGCTAGCAAGTAAATCAGCAGCCCAAATGTTGCTTTTGGGCATGTCAAAAAACAGATGCCACAGCTAGACTCAGTGACCTCTAGTACATATCTTCTAATGGATCTTCCTTGGTTTCACTCTCCTGAAATTCCTTATGCCAATACTCTTTTAACTAAGCCTCTGCAAATGGACAAGTGGAGAGAAGATGTGACAAAGTAAAATGAAATAATAGAAGGCACAAGGAAAAGAAAAATAATCTCGAACAGAAAACATTCAAAAAAGAAGAAACATGAACACAAGAAAGTGGGTGGGAAAGGTGTGTATGTGGGGAGTGTGACATAGACACAATCCGTGAGGCAAAAAAGGAAAATAAAAAGAAAAATGACAGGGCCAATTTGCCCTGTGGCACTACATAAGTTATTTATCCTTTTCAAAAGGATTGCCGGCAAAACAGTTGAGAGCCATGCTGGAAGAGCTGCCTGTCATGCATACAGGTGTACAGTAACTGTAAGTGCAGCACTTTCAACAGGATATTTCTCTTTGGGGCTGCAATCACTTATTATTTTTAAACAGAGAAAGATCAAAGAAAATCTCATGCAGAATCTGCTGCATTCACAAGCACCCCATAGCAGATAGAACTCAAAGCAGTGAAAAGACAGGATTCAACCTACTGTTCAGTGCCGTTCTCCTGTCTCTCTGGAAGAAGGAACAAAGTTAACATCATTTTGACTGCTGAACTCAATTAATTAAACATTTAGACATACCTATTGAAGTTACTAGCAGCAGACATACTTGCAACTTTGCAGTGTTGCATTATGTACATTAACACAAGCAACCAGAGTGAATGGTAATCGGTACTTTTCTATTTTGTCTTCCTAAAAGATAACCACATCATCTATGGAAGTGAACTGATATTGCTCAGATTAATACTTCTGGCATCTAGGGTGAAATGATATGTGACTTGCACAAGAGCACAACAGAAGTGCATTTTTCCATGCAGTTCCCAAACCCACAGGTAGCTGGCACAGAGGAGGTAAGCATGGAACAGTTCTCAAGTTTAACTGAGCTAAAAGATGCAGGGTGAGGAGAATGAGAGAACAAGCTGCCAGACTCTACATTCTAGGGGGGTTTAACCTGCCATGACATCTGAGAACAGTATGTCACCTTTGCCTGTGAGGAATGGGTTTCTCCTCAAAATAAATCATATACCGAGCATATTTTGCACATATTTTATTCTTATGTGCAGATATGGGCAGATAGACTGAGTTGAGGGTTATATCAGAGGCATGAAGTGAATTCTAGCCCTGTGTCACTGGGCACAGGGCTCTCTGTCTGTGGGGGAAACACACTGGATAGAGCTGAACAAATCCTGCAGGAAGCATTGCAGGTATTGATCTACTTTAGCTTCCCAGTGAAATTGCTGTTACTGTGCCTGTTGGCATTTATGCATGGGGGAAGCTGATGTGCAAGTGTTCTTCACCTCATATCTGTACCTTTTGACACCAAATACTCAGTAATTTCCCAAGCAAGGAACACATCTTGCTCTGTTTACCTGGTTCTGCTTTTCCATGTCATTGGCTAAATTGGTTGTGACACACAGTTTGCCTAGGTCTACAGCTTCAACACACTGTTTTGATTTTATATTTCCAAGGCCTAGCGATTCCACAGCTGAAGCTCTACACGGGTCTCCTAACTCATGCCAGCTCACAGGAAAAGACAAACACAGTCTGGATTCAGATCTGAGTTTTCACTTAATGGAGAATTACACTTACCGGTGGCCCACTCAAGCAAACGTTTGAAACATGTGGCAAATGCAATTTAGTGCAATTAAACCCTCCAATTATTTTAAGTGTTTCATGGACAGCAGCAAAACAGATATTGGCTTTAGCCGATCTGTCAAAATTACTGTTTCTGAAACTACTGTTTGCTGAGGGATTTTGTGCCCATATGCAAACCTTACTTTTATATGTATGTGTGTATCTTGTGTGTATGCATTTATCGGGTATTTCCTAAAAGAAAACATTGATATTTCTTTGCCTGCATCTAGAAAAGACATAAAATAAATACAGCTACATTGTTAAACATTTCCAAATGTAGTTTTCACTGTCTTTTCCTCCCTAATTAATTGATTGTGTTAGTGCAACTGCTCGTTAGCTTTTTGTAGCTACAAAAGCATGAACAAAAAGCTTATGGAATTACATATTCTTCAAAAAACAGAGATGTTTTTGCTCCCTATGTTCTTCCTACTGATTTTGAAAATGAAGTGTCACTTTCCCACTTTAGGCAAAATACTTTGAAACACAAGAAGCTTTCCTGTCAGACTACTGCAATATCTATGGTTAAGGTATTCTGAAAAGACCCCAGAGATCTTTTAATAATAGAAAGCATATTGATCTTTCTCCCCCAACAAAGAAAGTAAACCAAATACCTGGAGTTTTCTTCTGGCACATTCTGTACAATGCCACTAGTGAGAAGACACAAAGGGTAATGACTATCAGGGTGATGACAATTGGCAAGATAACACCTGCAAAAGAGAGAGAACATGGTGTCAGTTTGGGGGTCATTGTTAATGGCTGTCAAAAATTTTGTGAAATAGCCATGTTTCAGGAATAGATTTTTGATACATACATTCTCTTTCTTCTTTTTTTTTTTGAAAATAAGACTCATCTGAAATTCAGTAACTGAAGTGGTTATTTCTCTTTTAACATTGTACACACAGAAAGACACTGAGGACTTACATAATCCAGTAACATTCCCCACAGCACTTACAACTAGCGATAGAAAATGCAAGATCTCCTTTTTAAATGAGGACATTTCTTTCCTTTTATTATTTCCCACCATCTGCCATTTCCTGACAGGTGTTTCCCAGCCAAGAAGCTAAAAGGAAAGAATTATGTAACGAAGAGAAACTTTCCTGGGGAAATATATAAGCCCAGTTTCTCCCCATTTCTCTTTTTTCTGGTAGCACTGGCCACATTCAAATTTAGCAGGTGCTCCCTTGCCTGCTGCCCTGCGCCCTGTGTCGGGGGAGGATGCAGCTGCATTCCCACAGTCTTTCTCAGCATCAGCTGTCATGCCTGCCCAATGTTTAGAAATAGCACCTTTGATGACTCTATGCAATTAATATTTAATATTCATATAGATACGCGTGTGCATCTATGGAACTAGAGGGAGAACCCAGAGACAAGTTTACGGTGGAAAAACATCAAACATATACTGCTAAGCCTGTACTTTGGGTAGGAAATAGCAGATCTGCGGCAACACTCTTACCCTAGAGATGCATAATATTAAAATAAAAGATTAAATAACACGCATCATGCAAATATCAAGTACTTGAAATGTTTACAGAAGACTCCCTCCTCGTCCTTATCTCCCACGACACTATGAACAATATATCTGTATAATACATTCATAACAATATATTCATATTATATGTACACATAATGGTATATCAACAACATTTCCTTATGTTTTCTTGTGTCTTCTCCCACAGGGGATGACTCAGTTCACATATTTTTTCTGTTTTATCACTTTGACTTCAGACCTTGTGCTGCTCTCCAGTGAGAGTGGTGTCAACTTGTTAAATTCTTATTTCTCTTTGAGAGGAGTTCTATATCAGGGAGTTAAATTGAGTTGGTAATAGGGTCTATGTCTGGTAAGGCTAGAAATAAACCTGCCAGTTTCATTTCTCTGCGACTCCAATCACTCATCAAAAGCCACACTCATTCACTGAAAACTCAAAGGTTGGACAATAAAGCAGGAACACTCACTAGAATAGTGGATGACATTCTCTGGTGCTTCATTGTTTCCAGAACTGTTTCCAGAACTGTTTCCAGCACTGCCAGAAGCTAGATTTGCAGAAGAAATAATGTCTTTCAGGTTAACATGCAACTGCTAGAACTCCCCAGATAATTCCTCCCTGAAGAATTACCCTCCCCAAGCAACTTCTGTGCCCCCAGTTCTGGAGTCATTTCACGTTCCATAGCTCTAGTTCTTCTTAATAATACCTGGATAACTTGGCAAGAGGGGTGGAAGAGGTTATCTAGAAAGACCTAGAAGAAACACACACTTTGTGTGGGTGCAGTCTTTCCTATGATCATCTCCTTGTCCACTTACAGGTTATGACCTACAAACATTTTCACGTGTAGGAGGTTAAGGTACCTTTCAGCATTAGAAAGGATCTCTTAACAAGCAAAAGAGTGAAAACTAGGCCTGCCTCCAAAAGAAGAAGGACCAAAATTTTTCACTGCTAATTAAGAAAAACGCTAATAGTAGGTGAAGGAATCTGAAGAGGTGCAATATTAGTAGCTAGTGATTTTCCTGATAGTTGAGTGCTACAGAGATGTGCATGCTCTCTCTGCCACATCTGAGACCGGCAATGACTGTTGGGAGCCTCTGGGCATTTTTTAGGGCAAGGTTATAAAGGAATGCGTTTCTACTTTCAGGTGCTAATCTGAATTTGAGTCAGGTATCGACAACACAAGATACCTATTACCTGGTTGCATATAGTCTGTGGAAAACCAATCACTGAACTTCAAGATAGAAAAAAGGAACAGCAAACATCAATGCTTCCCTACTTAGATTACACAGCATCCAGAATTGTATTCCATATCAGGTGAAGGCATGAGTAGACACGTGCTTACTGCCACTGAAGAAGCCAACCAGCTGGACAAATGGATAGCTAGATGCCTAGCACTGAAATTGCACTGCAAGGCTGAAAATTTTCATTGCTCATTTAAATACCAGAAATGTCTCTTAAACAAAGTCTTCTGGGGAAGGTGGTCTGTTAAGCAGGTTTTCATAGTAGAGGGTATAACTCTGTGTTTAAGTAGCAAGAACATGATAGCAGCCACTGATGCTCCGATCCATTGCTCAGGTACCCATTCACACATCATACGCTCACTGGGGTGCACAGAGGAGGGCTCAACTTGATGGGCAGAGACTACAAAATTAGCTGGGTCATTAAAACCAATTTCCCAGGGCCATTTTGAGGGCTAAAACACAATCTTGTTCTGCCAAGTCTCTGAATGACAGGCCCATCTTTTTTACAGATGGATTTTTTACACTTTGTATAGACAGTACATGCAATTCTAGTTTGCTGAATTAGAGTAAGAAACAAGGTTTGTTTGTCTCAATCCTGTTGGAGTTTCTTGCTGTGTTGATTTTAAGAACTCAGGCCCACTATGTTTTGGTGATTGCATTTTTTCCATTATTATCCCTCTGTCGATATTCGTATTCTTGCAACATACTGGTCTGTTCAGATATGTAAGAGTAAAGCAGGCAGCAGGCAGGGGCCAGCTTCTCCACAGGTTTGCTGCATATGCCAGTACACTGGATTTTCCAAACAACTAGGAGCCACATGGCCCTACTTAAAAATTTATGTAGATTGACTGGTAGCGCAAAAGGAGAGACTCTAGAGACCTGAGTTTTCACTTTTGTTCTGCTGTTGTGTAGCTGTGTGAATCTTGGGCAGACAGTCTAGCTTACCTGTTTTCTTCTCTTATATCCTCCCCCCTGCTCTTTTTTTATGTCCCCCTGAGAATATGTCTGGACAGAGACAAAAATGTCCTGAGGGAAAATGATCACTCGCTCACTGTGTGATGCCTAAACAATACAGCCACAGGTGAAACCTTCTAATGATATACTGTAAGAAACAAACACTGTCAGAGACCCTTATCTCTGAAAAATCACTGTTTCTTTAAAGCAGAAGTTCTCTCTCCATGGTGCCTGTCTGCTGAGGGGTGATAATGTAAGGATGGAAACTGTGAGCCATCATCAAGTGACTGAAATAGTTCTTATGAATTTGTAATTCCATGTGATTTCTTTAGACTTCCCAGGGAAATACTACTGCCCTTTTCACTACCTTACCTGATATAACGCATGATATACAGGGCAAGCAGCAGTTATCACACCAATGACTTATCCTAGATACTGACTGAAAATGCCAACAAAAACAAATTACACTGGAAAACATGAATGTGTATCCCTGTGTCTCTTCAGGAGAGAAAAATTAGTAATGCAGGAAAGACAAATCCATAGGTTAGCATTTTAAATACTTGAGACCATCAATGAGAAATACAGTAGCTTAAAAGAAACACTGCTGAATGAACAAAATGGATTAAGGAATTAAAACCTTTGACTTAGTTATGCACTTAAGTTTCTCACACACCAGCACATCATGTCTACATTCTCTGGGTCTGGAAAGTGAATAGGGAAGCTATTTTCCAGTTATGGAACAATCTGGGGTTGGAATAACAACCGTAGTAATACATCCATCATGGCAATGGGAGGGACAAACTTTTGCTGGCAGCAGCAGCAAGAACTGATAGGGTCAGTACTGAAAAGACTGTTTCCTGATAAGCCCAGAAAAAAAGAAAATAGGACAATACAGGTTCACTAACACAGGAAACTCTTGCTTTACTCTGGGACCTGCTGCTCCTAATCATAGGGCAAGGAATGAGAGCTACTGACAGGAACAAGGTCCTTGGTAAACACGCTATTTATATCACTTTCCCATTGCATCACAAAATACGCCAGGCCTGATTTTTTTGTGCTCCCACCCTGGGTTTTTTTTCAGTATCTGCTAGTCTAACATGGCATTCAATCGAAATCACAGGAAAGTTACTCATTGCTACAAGTCAAGAATCACTCCTCTGCTTCTCTGTACTACACTTTAAGTTCATTCTTCCCCCAAAGTCTCCTTGTTCCCTAAACATTTTGCCCCACTCCCACCCCATGCCAGCTCTTTTCATCAGTGTGCATGGAGCTCTTACTTGTCAATTCTGTGGTTGGGCTCACGTGAAGACCTGCAATAAAAGAGAAGGAATGGTTTTGTAAGCAGCTGTTTTAAGGTTAGATATCCAGAGTCTTCACATTCTTCACATCACACAAACTGTCAGACTCCAGCAATGTGCTCAGTAACCCCACAGGAAATGCTGAGCCAGAACTGGCAGGATGACGCTATTCCCAAGCCCAGAAAGTCTGAGCTGTGAAATTCTGCAGACATCCCTTATAGATGAGAGCAGAATCCAAAGTGTAGCCTATGCTGGGTTATTATTCTGCTTAAGAGGAGAAAATCCTGAATTAATTGATACATTCCTAAAAAAATTCCTCCTGCCAAAACCAAATAAGTGCCTGGAAGTGAATAGCTGTAATTTAACTGACAAATAAGTGTTTTAATAAAAGAATCTAAAGTGCTAAATTGAGACATGTCTTCAAGTCTTAATCTTCATTAATTTTCTCGGTGCCTTTGACCAGCAGGCTGACAAACAGCAGGAGCAAGAAGCATTGGTAATGAAGAAATGGACCTTGCAGAGTGCTGTGAACAATGCTTACTGACCTGCAACTGTCAGCTTCACCTACCTACAAGTTTTTGGTGCAGAACACTATTTTTTGTCAGCTTTTTGTTAGTATGCTGCTGCTTCTGTTTGTCTAGACTGTAGCATGCTTAGAAATTAAGGCAGCTGTGAATACTTCACACTTGAAGACTAGCCACAGAAACCACCAGTTCCACTGTGATTTTTATTACATTGCATTAAATCTCTCCCATGATCACTCTAAAGCAAAACGGAGCTGGACACCTAACTTGCCTGTATCTTTGAGAATATCCACCTGTGTAAAGTGGCAGTAAAAAATTTCTCTGTTTGTACAAGAAAGACTGTCTTTTGCCAAGAGTGAGTGACTGGCACTCTGCCTGTCTGGTGAGGCCTCTCACACTGGATTATTGGAACTACCATGGAAAAATTGCTAGTTTTTTTGAGGTATAAATTACAGCATTTGCTTGCCTTCCTTTAAGCTGGAGGGTACCATAAAAGTCCCCTGTTGTGTGTCTTCACGGTTTACTGCTGCCACAGCATCTGCGGGGAACGTGGTGTACCTGACCCTGGGCCAAGAGTTCTATGGGGGGATGTCACCCACCAGCACATCTTCCATGTCTGAGCTGTGCCAGGCTGGGATGCCGCAGAGGGAGTGGCACGAAGGCAGCCGTAACTCTGGGCAGGAATTGAGCCTCTCCCCCGAGTGCCTGAGGTTGCATCATTCCTTCTCTGACTGGGGTCCCCAGGGAGTATAAATCCACTCTTACACCCCTGCTGCACTTTCTGTGCTGCGGACTGATGCTTTGCACAAAGACAGCTCCTACCACCAAGATTTAACACAAGTGAAGCACATTATTTACTGCTGTGAATGTACTCTTTGAAAACCAGAATGGCTGCCCTTGGATTTCCTCCTCTCTACACCTGATTGAAAACACGGATCACTTGAGCTACTGGGGTGCAAATAACCACTTTTGCTAATGGTATATGTGACAGAAATTTAGCTGCATTTTAATCACAAACATGCATGAAAAGCATGTTCCGGTTGAAAAGTGCTTAAAAGTCAGCAGTAAGAGCTCTCCTTGAACATACTAAATATTAATAATGCTAAGTACTCTGAAGGTACATGATTCTCTTACTCGGGCTTCCTAGGATCCACAGGAGACTTTTTTTCCTAAGCTTTTTATCATCTCATCAATCCATCTGCAAAAAGCAGTGTCACCTTGCTCACAGAGCATCTCTGTGATGATTCATTAGGCACTGTTTATAGCATGCTTGGGCAACATTAACAACAAGGGCCAAGGAAAAGCTTTTGGGAAGTCAATAACTCGCCTGTCAAAGGGTATTTGGAATGACACACAGTACAGAACATAGCAGAACACATATTTGGCACAAGGAAACATCATAAAATCATATGATTTCTTGTTACCCAAATAATACCTTTCCTTCAGCCCATAAGGAATGGGATTCCATGGAAAAAATATCATGTGATCACACAGCAATGGTTGAAGAAGCAAACAGTAAAGCCCCGTGTGTGCGTAACCTTAGAGAAAGGCAGAAAACCTTGTCAAGTCTTACCAATAGGGCACTTATCTAAGAAGCTTCAAGCCTTGTATCTGAAGCCTGTGGAGAGTTGAGCATTCCTTAGAAGACTCCCCAAGATTATAACAAAATTATACATTTTCCCTTAACTTCATTGTTGCAAAAGAAGTGAACCACCTTGGCTCAGCTAGAGCAAATGAATAAATTGAAGAAACATGTCAAGCCCAAGCCTGATGTCCAAGTTTACCCCAATACAAATAAGTTTGTCAAAGCTGTATGCAGATGACATTAGGCTCCGTGAACAAGAACCAAAACCCACACTACTGTCCCAGCCAGACTTCAACACTTTAATAAACCCAGACAGCAGAGTTGATCCCAGGTAGGAAATATGACAGCAGTACCTTGCCCTTCCTTCAAGGACTATAGGAGCCTCCTGAGCCTTTGTTATTTTTCAAAAACTGCACACAACTACACACAATAAAACTACAAGCATCTTTCTCAAAGATATCACACGCAGACTCTGCTAGAGCATAAAAAAATTAAATAGGAAAAATCTTGTGCCTTTCTCTCTCTCCCCCACTCTCCAGCATGCAAGTAAGTCTCACGCTCCGTTCAGAGATTGCTCAGCCCTACCACACAAACAAAGCTGTGCTTATCACAGCGGTTCAGCAGGCACTTTCAGTTTGCATTTTCTAAATAACCATCCAGTGCCCTTTTTGGTGGTGGGCTCATACATTGCTGTTCTACAAAACGAGAAGGACAGAAGGAAAGGCAGCATTTTCCTTGCTAACATAGTTACTGTAGCTGTTCTAGCTGCTCTGCATAAATAACGTGGGAATATTTCCAGATTCATCATGAAAAGTGAGGTGTACAACACTGGCTGTGCTGAGTACTTATTATGCCATAAGGAGGACAAGGATAAAAAAATTGGCACATGATGGTGATTTGATTTGAAAATACCTGCCCGAGTCAGTTCAGTCCTAGTTAGAAACTTGACAGATGGAGAAGAGACCAATAACTAACCTCTCCCCACTCTGTTCTTCAACAACCACTACCTAAGCAGCCTGGACACCCTGCAGTTAGCTGCTTCTGGTTTTGGAGGGTAGCCACATTAAACTGTGTTCACTGGCAAAACAAATGAATAAATTTGGCTGATTACACAGAGGGGATACCACAGTATGAATCAAAGCAAAATTAAGAACTTTAAAAAACCCTCCTTGCCCTGAGCATGCTATGGATTTGTAATTGTGCTACCTGAGGTTTTGCTGTATTTTCCATTTCCCAGGCACTTCAAGTTTTACGTCTCTCTCTTAGTGAGGAAGCTGAAGACATAGTGGGTAATTTTTACCTAATATCACTATCCAAAGTTACTACACAGTTTGCGTACAGAAAGAGTCAAATCCTCTTTGTCTTACTCATAAGGATTTTTGTAAGGGAGATGCCTCCCATGAATCAAGTGAGTAGGAATTATAATTGGAGGAGTGCAATGAAGATATCAATAGATGCAGCAGATTGATTCATCTGACAGTTTATTATAATAGATCATTTGATCTTACCACCCTGCTGGGTGAACTTGAGCTTGTATTGCTCCATTATTTTTTTTGTTGTTTAGGTCACAGAATAAAAAGCTACAGTACCTGCAGATTCTCAGATGAATTTAGGCTCTGACTGATCCATTAAATCTCAAATTTTTCATTAATTAAACAAAAGGAGAAAATTAAATATTAGCAAGCAATCCTCTGTGGAGGCAGAGAATGAGTAGGAGGTACATTATACATGACAGCTGAAGTTAAAGTAAAAGAAATGTATGTGTCAGTGGCACGCATGCAGGTTGACCTCTTTGTTAAAAACAGTCCCTATTGCCTTCTCTAGCCTGAGTGAGAACTCTGCAGCCCCTTCTTTGTGGCTGGTGGTTTCAGTTTTCTTTAATACAGCAGTACTGTTCTCTGATGTTTCTCGAAGTTCTTTCCTAGACTCCCCCACTCATTTCAGTCACTTTCCAGCTCTCTGTGGCACTCCTCCCACACCCTGATCTTTTGATAGGACTGATGAGAAATTTCGCTTAAAAATGTGATTTTTTCTTTCTCTGCAACAAGAAGGGAATTTTTTACCAAAATGGCATTTTTTTTTTAAATGGAAAATGGTCTCAAAACTAAATATATTCTTTCGCATTGAGGTTAGTCAGCTGAATTATTTTGGTTGAGCATACCAAATAGAGACATTCAGTTTCAGGTAAACTTCATATTCATTTGTCTTCCCTTGAGCTCCCACGCAGAACCTGTGGCTTGGGAGCTTGCAAAGTCTGCTGTCCCCTATGGGCTGCAGCACCAACCTGGTTACACATACCAGTGTCTGCTCTGGGGAACAAAAAGTATCCAGCTCCTATAGAAGCCAACGAATGGGAAATTGCAAAGAGACAGGTAGACATAGTCTAATGGTAGTGAAAGGGTCGGTTCTTTAGGGTGCTGAGACTAGAAGAACCAGGGTTCTTGTAGTCTCAGCACAGAATGAAACAACTGGCTTGTCACTTGCATTACTTTAAAAGTTATTAGGATGCAGTACACGGCTTCCCTTGGCCCTGAGCAATAGCACATGGGAGAAGAAATTTCAATAGAAACCAAAACGCTTTTTCTTAAAGTCTTTAATGTATACAGAGAATAAGGGAGCAAAGATGGTCTAAACGTGCACCCATTTGAGATAAGCTACCTAACTTGTGGGAATCCTGATGTGGGAGGAAGTGATTTTGAAATGGTGGTTTTATGGGACCTCAGAGTACTGGCAATGCCAAGCATGTAGACTGACTCCTCCTGGACACAGGGCCTTTTCCTTCTCACGCAGGCAATTATAGCCCTGGCATCTTGGGTAGTACTGTAGCTCAAGAAGATTTATTGGTTCTACGGTGAAGTGAGCTGAATAAGATTGACTTTTGAGAACAGACCCAAGAAACATTGGAAAACTTTCTGGGCAAATTTTGAATGTAAAGCGTAACTGTACAGTGCAATAGGTAATTCAATACATGGGACCCTTAGCCAGATATGTATTACAATTCAATTTTAACCTGCAGAGTGTACCTGTGTAAGAGAACCTTTAATTAAAAAACATTGTAATTTATTACTTTATTGCAGTGTACCAGTGGTAAGGTTCCCATACCACACATGTCTGCCAAGAACCACAAAGCCTAACAGAATAATCAAGTAACTACAGCTCACAATGTATACATTATGGGGCATAGGCTTATTGAAATTATTGCAAAAAATCCTCTCTATATCAGTGGCCTTGGAATAAAACTTAAAATATCCCAACTTCCTTAAAATGCTTATTATTATATCTTTCCTTGCATGCTTCTAAGAATTTCAATGTGTGCCGAGCATATAATATTACTCTGCTTTCATATCCAATCCTATCCTGTATGAGGAAAAATCACAGTACATGCATGTCCTTATCTCCAACAAACACAATCCAGAGGCTGTAAAAAAGTCTTGTATCCCCTGGGGAATGTCGAATGTTAATAATAATTGGGATATGCGAATAAAATCAGTGTCCTTATTGGATTTGCATGCATGTAGCTGAAAGCAAGTATTGAGTGAAGTGAAGGCTTGAGACACCTTAAGAAAACCTGAATAAGTGGGTCTTCAAACTCTAGGAAAGTTAAGTCAGTTAGAAGCATGATAAAAACCACACTCATGACCTGGCATCTAGGTTTACCACACTCATGACCTGGCATCTAGGTTCACCACAATGTTGCTTAGGGGATAAATACACCGAAACACACCAAAACACTAGACTGGAGTTGGGAAGGATCGATATATTTTTGACCTTGCATGTGACCATGTTGTACTTCAAACAATGTCATTTTATTGATGAATGCATTAACACACCCTCCAGTTTTATTAACAATTGTAAAAATTATAGCTATTTTCTCCTTTGCTTTGCAGCCAGAGGATTTATCTTGATGATTTCCTCTGGCAGTCAATGTTACGCAATGACCACATACAGTATATATAAAGATTGTCATTATCTTTAGTAATTTATATTCTCCTGTAACGACATTGAATATCCCAACTGAATGTTTTGAAGTTCACTCATCACTCACTGCAACTTCATAGCTAGATGACACAGACACAACATACCTTGCATGAATAAGGAGGTGGCCCTCATTCCAGGAAAATGCACAAAAAATGAAGAAGAGATTTGAAACTGTTTGCATCTTTTTAACTGTTTGTATACGAAAATAGAGTGTAAGTTTTCAAGACTTACCTGAAGTTCTGGGAGCAGAAGTAGTTTTTTGTAGAGAGATTGTAGAAGAAAAAGATGATCCTTTAGTAGATGAAGCATCCAAACTCTGATTTTGTGCCAATTGTGTTGCATTTGCTTGTGTAGCTGGAAAGAAGGCAGATGTTCAGGTAAGACACACCTGAATAAGCATTGTTTTAGATCCTGGACCATACCTCAGACAAATGTTCCTGCCATCATAGAAGAGATTTAAGATCAGAAAACACTATAGCTTCTGGTAACTGCTTGTCAAGCGACGAATCATCCCTATGGAGTTGTTACTACTGGCATAGTCAAGCCATCTTTAAAACACATCGTAGCATCAGAAACAGCCTCACATCTGTGCCAGAAGACAGCCTAGAGCTGATACTTGGGAGCCCAGAATAACTAGACAGTCTTGCACCAAGAAAAGCATGAGCAGAAGAAAGAAGCTCGCTTACTGCCCTTTATTTTTAATCTTAATTTAAAAAAAAAAAGGCAAGAAAAGCAAGTTTCATCCGCAACTGTCACATACTGTGTAAAAAGTTTTGGGATTGTAACTAAGTGCAGAGTTAATTGTTTCATTCTGTGTTGTTAAGGGCTAGGAAAAATAATATACCCCTAAAAATTAATGTATGAAAGATTAAATTGTCTTATTTCTGCTCTAATAGAGTCAATAGAGAGTCAAGGCCATCTGTGTCACGAGAGTTGCATCCAAAGGTGAGTCCAAGATGATGGTGCAAGGCACCGCCTGAACCCATGGAACTGAAGGTCACTAAATGACAAGAAGAAGAATTTAAGATCCTCCAGCACAGCTGATAATTCCTATGTCTACTCTCAAATCTCAGCATAACAGGCAAGACAGTATCTACTGAATAAAACATAGGGGGTGCCCAAGAGTAACCTTATACTTCCTTTCTGATATAAATCAGAGATGCGACTGAGCTGTAAACTGTTTCCAGTGCCTCTTATGAATTTCAAACACTGAAACTAAGACATGTTTTAGTCATGCAAGGGCAATACCATGTACACACAAAGATATGAATCTTGAAGAATGCTTCATCACATGCTTTATTCAGAAACTCTGATTACCAGTTTGCCCCCTCAAAGAGGGCTTTTCTCAGGAAAAACAAATCCCAGCACCCAAAGCTCCCTATTCTTCCACCTTTAACTCGGCACTTCCCTTCCTCTCTTGTTTATTAAGTGCGATACCTTAGAGAGGCAAGCTTCAGAAATCAATGAGCTACGAAAAACTGAGCTGAAGCCACACTGAAGTCAGGGGATTCATACAACTTTGGTGACTGAGAGGAGCTGGACAGCCAAGGACGGTGTCTTTGAAGGTCAAGGCATGGAAGGAAGCTGTACTGAAAATTATACAAAAGAACCTTAATTGCTTAAACTTTTCACTGGGATGAGAAGTGCATGAGAAGTGATGAGAAGTGCAATTTCACTGTTGTCTCCCTCTGGAGACCTCAGTATTGTACCCTGTTCCAGTGCCCTTCACCTTTTGGTGAAGATATTTTTCCTGATGTCTAATCTGAACCGCCCCTGGTGCCACTTGTGGCCATTTCTTTTCATTTTATTGCCTGTCATTTGGGAGAGAAGACCAACACCCGCCTCACTACAACCTCCTTCCAGCTAGTTGTAGACAGTGATAAGGTCTCCCCTCAGCCTCCTTTTCTCTAGGCTAAAAAACCTCCATTCCCTCAGCTGCTCTTCTTAAAACTTGTTCCCCATTCCCCTCACCAGCTTCATTGCTCTTCTCTGGACACACTCCAGGATCTCAATGTCTTTCTTGTAGTGAGGGGCCCAAAACTGAACACAGTATTCGAGGTACAGCCTCATCAGGGCTGACTACAGGGGCACAATCATTTCCCTGGTCCTGCTGGCCACGCTGTTTCTGATACAAGCCAAGATGCCTTTGGCCTTCTTGGCCACCTGGGCACACTGCTGGCTCATGTTCAGTCGGCTGTCAACCAACATCCTCTCCCTTTAAGATGCATGGGATTTTAACATTAACAGCCACCACCTTGTGGCTCCCTTATCATAAGTCAGTAAAAGCTTTATGGGAGACTGTAAAGTAAGGGAGAGTAACAGTGAGCCTTCATCTGCAGGGACATTTGAATACAAACGTGCCTTGTGAGTACTGCAAAACAGTCAGGTGTGTGGGAGACATGAGAAGGGAGGCAGCCAGTTGCCTCGTAACCCTATAGAGAGCTGTTTTCCCATGGGGATCACACATTCCGGGTGCCCTATCAGTCCTGGCAGCCGCCCAGCCCTGGGTGCTTCTCTTGTGTTTGGGAGTTGTGAGAACACGTTGTTGGGAACACGGGCTGTGCGCTGGATATGCCTTGGTGGGGGATCAGGAGAGGAGGAATTACAGTGGTTGCATTTAATTTTTTTTTTTAATTCAGCCTGGGTAAGATTCTCCCAGCGACTCAATAGCACCAGCTATGACTCATACCTTTACCTTCACAGCTTGGCATTAACCTTGTTGCATTTATTTCAGCAGACTGTAGAAGAGCCTCCCCACTCCTGGTGTCTAGGGGTAAAGTAGGCATGCTACGGTGCAAAACTCTGTGTGCCAGTTTTCACCACTCCCAAGATGAAAAATGGAACATGGTTGTGAAGGTTCCTTTAATTCCACTGTACTTCTGCAAGATTAAATCCTAGCAACCGAATTCTCTGCTAATTTGTGGCTTTGAAGTGGCTTTTAAGCAGCATCCAAGCCTTATGCCTAATACACAGCATAGGCTTTCCTATCAACACACTTAGCTGATCAAAAAGCTTCTGTGCCAAAAGCCTGTGGGAACAGAAGCATCCATATCCAGCAACTGCTCGCATACACAATGGCAGCACTGACAGCACAGTACGTCTGCTAGGAATCTGCCTTTTTGGTAAATCCCATAACTCATATCTATGCAAGGTTTAATTTGATCTCAACAGGAGGAGATAGCACAAGTCCTTACCGCAGTGCCTGTGCCCTGCGCGGGAACAGGCGGGGGACTCTGCGCAGGCACACGGTGACTCAGTTCTGCCATCCCCACTGACACATTGCTGCAGTAATTCATCACGCTCCGGCTCAGCCAGCTACAGTTTAGATTTCTGCCTGCCTGCCAGGGGGAGGCCTGGGCTCACAGAAAAGCAGCACAGCAGAGAAGGGCTGCTGCTGCTGCTGCAAAAGCACTCACATCATTCACTAATGGGTTTGTTGTCAACAGCTGATTACGAATAAAAATGGTAAAGCAGTAAAGACTGTAAAATAGCTGTCCGAATGGGGATGATTGCTGCAGTGGCAGAACTCCCTGATGGTGATGCAGCTCTCCCTGCTGATTTTTTGATAGGATAAATGACAGTGTGTTAACATGGATTTGTCAAAGGGATAATCAACAACAGGGAACCTGAAGCCACTCTGCAAAGCTGCTGTCTGAGGCTCAGGTATTTCCTTACTCATTGTGCTCTGAAAACCCTTCACTTTAACCAGCTGAAATTTGACACATATCCTCACTTGATCTTAGCATGATTTTCTACTTAACCTATGTATAAGCAGTACTTTAAATTTTATTTACAGCAGGCTGTTACCTAACTAACTTGACATCATAAGATGCTTCAAGTAAGTGGCAGGTAGTCTGTGTATATGCACTGCAAAGAATGCAGACATCTGTATAGGTGTTAAAATCTTACTCAACCAGTCAATGAATCAAGGAAACACCTTTGCAGGGCAGAAGGAACCGCACCCAAACCATGTGAAAACACCAGCATGAAGGCTTTGTTAGATGCAAGACTAAACCTTCTCCCTTGAGCTCACTCCTTTAGCATAAACACACATCTAACTGTTACCCCGATAATCAACAGCCTAAGAAAACATTTGCATTAATGATTGTATTTCATTACAGCTTTGAAAAATTCTAGTATAGTAAAACCAATTCAACTTCATGTCCATTCAGAGGAATAGGGAGGTAACCAAACAGATTCCATTCAGAGGAATAGGGAGGTAACCAAACAGATCTCGGCTTTAATATTTACACCCATAGCTGATTGCAACTGCTGTCTGCCCACTTTACATTTTCTGGTAAGCAAAAACCCACAAATACTTAAAAATACATGTTTTAAAACATCTCTCCACCTAACATGTCTCAGCAGCCAAATATACTCAGTGTTTACCTACAGCACGCAGTAACAACCTGAGGACAACTGAGCAATACATAAACCTTTTTCTGGTAGTTTTACTGAAGTGCAATTTCTTTCTTCATTACCAGTAGTTTGTTAAAAATAAATAAATAAATAATCTCCTCCACTCTTTCCTTTTCTCACTTTTTAATATTTAGTATCTCATTGCACCATGATGTATCATCATCCAGAAAACTCACATGAGATACATTGGAAACACAACAGCCAAACCCCCACTTCTACTTGTAATTTAATACCTTGACCACTGACCTTATACAAGATGCTTGCTCCATATCCAAGGGAGGAAGAACAGAACCTTTTGTTGCATTTCATTTCATATTCTCTTTAATAACTCCAGATGACCCAGGATATGAAATCCTCATTGCAGATGCAACTTGCTACAGTGTGGCACCATATAAACTCTTGTTTGAGGGCCTGGAGTGCACAAGTGAGGCCACCTTCTGACTGAACATGAACTATTGGATTTGACCCCTGATATTAATAAATAAGAAGGCTAAGGAGACAAGTGTAGTTGCTGGCTTCCAGTGTAATAAACAGGGCAGGAGGGCAAAGAGGGAGAGATTGTAGTTATGGCCTGCAGAGGAAAAGAATACTGAAGACTTTAAAAAAAAAAAAAAGACAAAGTTGTCTGCATGATTTCCCAGCGTATAGAGCACTGGGGGCTTTTGCTGAATCTATAATACAAGGTGACAGCAGCCACAGAAATTGCAGTGGAGACGGGAAGCCCTGTCAAGTCTCTGCTGTATGAATGTGATTATTCGCTGAAGCTTTTAGTAGGGGTTGAAGCAGATAAAGCAATAGCCACCATCACAAACCAGCAGAGGCACCTGCTTTTCATTAAAAATCAGATGTAGTAAAGGTAAATATTGAAGTGTCAAAAAGGCACTGCCAATTTCTGCCCCAGACCCATCTGGCCAGCCCAAAAAGGGAGAGAAGGGAGCACTAGTAAAGCGTTGAGAGGACGCAGTGAAGCCAGCGTGTGAGGTGGAACTGGAGAGATGGCTGTAGCTAGCAGGGGGGGCTGTGGGTTTTCTGCAAGGGCTGGCCACATGTCTGCACAGCCCCTGTGAAACACCCTGTCCCAAAGCCACTACCTCGTGCCCTATCCCACTCCTGTGTGCTGAAGTCAGGGCCACAGTTTTCTTGAAAGGTAAACCAGAATTTTGACTTAAAACATGCTAAAACTAGTTTTCACATACACAGTTTTCCCAAATATTACTTAGCACTGAGAAAATACAAAGTCTCTTAATACAGGGCAGTTACCAATGTCTTATTTCATTTTCTTTTTTATGAAGTGGAGCGAGAGGCAGGTAAGCCCTATTTTTAGGTTAATTTATCAATCATTTTTATCACCAGTTTAGGAGGGTATCTTAAATGAGGAGTTTTAAAAAAAAATTACAACTCAAACAGGTAGAGACTGAACTCTAGCTGGTGGGAAGAGAACACAAAAGGAATAGCAAGGAAATGCATTGGTGAAAACTTCATATCCAGGCCCATTATACCTCCAGCACCATCATACCCTGAGCACTGATTTTTCAGGATATCAGTGCAGAGCTGTGTCCAAAGCTAAGCTTCACTGGCAGGCATGCCTTTCCTTGTTAGCTTTCCTTCCACTGCCAAGAGCTTTACCTGTCACCAAGGTTTAGTTCCAGGTGGCTGTGCCGCTCCAGTACCCACAAGCCAGAAACCTCCGCCAACGCGAAAGGACTAGGAATTGCAACCATAACAGGATGCATCATGCTGTGGGCTTTTGACAGGCCCACAGGGTCACAAATGCAAGTTAAAAAAGTTTCTTTGTACTCTTCAGTATCACTTCAGCAGCTTGTGCATCGGCCAGACTGTATTCTGTGACTCACTGAGACTGACATTTAAAGGCCAAGCCAAAAACCAAAAGACTTCAGGCTGACAGTCAGAGTGCTCCCTACACCAAAAACAGCAGAAAAGCTGCATCAGTAAGATGTAACCACTAAATGACAGGGTGACTGCTCTCCAGGAAGCTTAGCAGGCTCAGGTTCATGAGGTTTGTCTTTAAAAGAGAATTTGCACAAAGAAACATGCAGACCATTTCATAGGAGTCTCTTTTTAGTCAAGGCAACCAAGGAAAGAGAATTCAAGTTCTAATCACTTGTCACAGTTCTATATACTTTAAATATCAATTCTGAGAACATTGGTGCACCACTGACTGCTGAGTTAAACACCCAGATTATTTTAAAATATAAACAATGGAGTATTTCAAGGCTCTGGTTCAGCAAAAGACTTGAACAAATATTTACAGTGTGGCTCAGAGACAAAAAATAGAAGACAATTTCATCTGAAGTTTACTGAGCTCCTTTTGAATGTTTAAATTTAATCCAACTACTTGCTGGATACATGGGAATTTTTGTTTTAATCGATTTTATTTTTCTGCAATCCAAATCTGATGCATTGGACCAACACATAGGTTATTCTGAAGACTTATGGGGAATAAAAGTATTTCCTAAGATTAATGCAAGGTAATTAGTACTACCTCTCTGCTTTCAGTACTGTGACTCATAATATAGAGCATAATCAACGGCAGCAATGCAACATATAGAAAAATAAAAAAAAACCCAAGGATTCTGTTGTGACACCACTCTGCTCACATAGATTAATTTATTTTTGATGAAATACTTACTAAAAAAAAAAAGCAAAACACAAAAGAAAATAAAAAAATTAAAACCCTTCCAAACGCATCTCTCCTGGTTACAGTGAGATTAAAATCCTGTGCAATGGCTTCAGATTACCTCCACAAGGGCAAGATTCATTAAAGATACATATTATAATTTGTAGGATAAATAGCTCTGCTTCTCAAAGCCTCCAAATCCATAAGCCAAACTACTCTTTTTGACCTCCTTTTGTTGCTCCACACTGCTTTACATAAATGTAGCATACAATGAATCAGAAGGGGGTCAATGAAATTATCACTTACTGTTTGTTGTGTTGTCACTTTTATCTTCTGCTGTAGTGGTCACTTTTACTGGTGGTGGTGTTGTTGTATCTTGTGGTATTTGCTGGGTATCATTAGGTGTGGAAAGTGTGCGGTCTAATAAAGAAATGACATTCAAATTATATCCTCAATTCTGCATATACACACACACACAAACCACACCTTTTGCCCTGCTTGCAGCCTAGTTTTAAATTATCAAAAGAATATTTCATTTAAATTGAAAATCCACATGGACAGGGCTCCTTTCACTGTAGAGAAGCGAATCTCTGTACCCTAGGTGGGTCATATCACTGCTGCGATAATGCAGTTACAAGGCCTGCCTTGGAGCTGCTTTAAGCATGACCAGGAAGAAGCTCCTGTGCACACCTACAAGGTTTCACCAGAGTTTACTATCTGTAAAACAAATTCCCAAGCCAAGAAGCACTGCTGCTTAATTTCCTGAACATCCACTGGAACAGTATCAACAATTAGCTGAAAGAAATTATCACTTACTGCTTGTGATGGATTCCTCTGTAGCTCTGCTTGCGGTCCATGTCAGCACTGATGCTTGCAATGTTGTTGGTTGTGAAGTTAACACATTCACAACTTCCATTCCTGCAAGAAAGGCATTCACATCTTTATTGATTTATTTTGTCATGCATAAAACCCCTAGTTGCTTTCTCTCACAAAAGCAATGAATTTCTTCTTAAAGTCTGTCTCTTGCAGAGCTTACTTACATGCACATTTTTAAAGAGAATTCAAAGTGCATATCTGCAAGTTGCCCACTGCAAGTTAGAAGCTGTACCTTCCAACCATCCCCTGAGGAAGAGTCATACGCTCTTTGGGAGTTATACAGAGGTGCTTGGTGTGACTTCCAAACTGCTGACCAGCACTTTGTCACATACCTGTTTAACAGGAGGTGGGATGTAAACTCTCCAGAAAGATGCAGAAGTGACACATGCGAACACAGCTTATATATTAAGGAACCAAAGGGGAAGAGACTCTACCAGTCTGTGTTCAGTTTTTATCTCTCCTCCCTGCTGTCCATCTCAAGCCCTGGCTGAGTCTTCTTCTCTAGCTAGTTTTCCCAGACCCTGTTCCTCTGCACCCGTTTTTCTGGGGAAAAAAGAGCAGCTGGCAGGGCTTCCTTTGAAGTGTGCAGCAAAGTTTAGGACATCGTGGATGAGATGTATAGTATTCTTTTGTAAGCGATATTCTCCAGGGTGAACATGGTACCCTTTGCAAGGTAACTCCCGGTAGTTCTCTTCTCCAGAGGGGTGAGATTTGGAAGCTGGGGGCGGGGAAGGACTCCCTCAGGCAGCAGGGATCAGTTACAGCTGCTGCTGGTATGGAAGAATGGGGAGTAGAGTTGTGCAAAAATCACTAAGGCAATAACAAGCTTTAAACCAGTGTGACTTGCTCTTACGGATGGCACAGGGCAGGTCTTATGTGTCCCTGGTACATACTTCAGGGAATGGACTAGCCAAATTGCTGCCAAAGCATCTGGGCTAAAAAAATTTTGTAACTAATAATTTTAAGAACCTAGCTTTCATTTCTGTAATCTAGTACAAACAGAGAGTTAGAGAGGCTCATTTTAAACCCTGACAACAAACCAACATGCGTCCCACTACCTCTTCTAGCACTTTTCATGGATGGAATACATAAAAGGATAGGAACAAATGATGATATGGCATGTCATTTTCTCTCACATGACTTGAGTATTTCAAAATACAATGTTCACATCAGAACTTTTAAAACATAACTTATACTCTTCCTCTGTTCTCAGTTTTCTAGCTGTTCACATAGAATAACAGTGCCTGAGAGAATGGATCTCCTTAGGAGCTTACTCACACTCACAAAGTGCTTTAATCTCATTGTGTGTTTCTGATATTTTTCTCATAGACAGAAATAACAATATTGCTTTTTCTTCTGTGCCAAAAAGCTGCAATAGAAATTTTAGTGAAACATTTGAAGAATTCATACATTATGAGGTTTTGGGCCTCAATGTTCCGTGTCTTTGAAACAGACACGAGCATCAGGGTTTTTGAAACGTAAAAGAATTGCAACACAATTTAAAAAAGGACTAATTCTGCTGCTGTAATAAACATAACATATGCGTACTTCACCTGGCTGGTTCTTATTTATCACCATTACTAGCACTTCTAGTGTATACATTATCATTATTCCAGTGCTTTCAGCTCCAAAATTAGTATCTCTAGTTATCGAAAAATAGAATCCCGTGTCCAAGTTTTCTTTTCTCATGTGCATCCCTTACTTAATGCAGAATTCTTCAATACTCAGACTAATAAAAGAGTTGATATTTAGCTAAGATTAATGAAATATGGTCAATATTGATTTTTCTTAACTGCAAAGCTTCATAATAAAGAGAACTGAATGTGCCAGTTGAAGATGTAAATCAGAATCGAAGACTTTTACCATCTGAAGCAGTTATTTATTGGTTAAGTCTTCATAGTTTTAGGACTTAAAGTTTGATCTAGTTAAAACAATCACAAAGGAGAGAGAGAGAAAATGTATCTTTTGAAACTGAGGGCACTGGTGCCACTCCCTTACTCCCAAATGTGAATCTTGACAGGAATAGTTTCAAGTAGTCATCAGTAACGTTTTTGCAAATGACAACTTTATGCAAATGTATTCTTTCCTATTAACTGAGGCCCAAAATTTACATATATTGTGTAATTCTGTATTATCAAATTCACGTCCTCTTTCGTCACTCCACAGCAAACCAGCTACTCCCTGCTGCCATATCCTTTTATCTAAGCTATTTCCCAAGTTATTCTCAATCTTAAAACTTCTTGAACTATGAGTCTTAGCTAATCTGTTAATATCTGATCACACTTGTACAGCTCCCCAAGAGCACAGGAACTCACAGAGTTTTAGCCTTTCTTGCCTGAAACAAAACATGCAGCCTGCTCAAATTAACTCTCTTCTTGCTAATTTCCCTAAATCCTTTCTTCTCAAAACAGAATCATCTTACACGAAATAATTCACCTGATTTTTCCCGGCAGTTGGAAAAGCTGAAAGCTAAAAAGGCAATGGCAGCTTCAGAATACCAGATAACAGTGAATCTGAACTCTTACCAGATTTTGATGCTGGTGTAGGAGTGTTTGTACTGATGGTACTGGCTGGAATACCATCTTCTGAAATAAACACATAAAGTATCATATTACTTCAGCTCCTTTCCAGATCTATTTAGCACTACATAGGTATATGAAGCAGGGATCAGCAAGGACTTTCATGGAAAATCAAGTTCAGAATACTATTAGCAGAAGCAATCAAATCATATAACTCTGCTGGCAAACTCCTCAGGGTGTATCTTAAATTTCTTAGCTTTGCCCTCACTGCTGTAGTGGGGAACATCTACTATGCCACCCTCCCCCTTCCTCCCCCCATTGCCCCTTCTTGGACTGCAGTTTGTTTTCCAATAGGCATTAGTGTCTCCAAGACTAGTTTGGAGGGGTGGGAGGAAAGAGCAATTAAAAGGTTTTTGCTAGCTCCTCCTGCCCTTGAGTACAACTGCAACTGCTTTGGATCTTCAGGGTGGAGGATTATCAAAAATAACTGGCTGCAGGAGTAAGCAGCCTGCCTTGAAGGAACAAATTTTTCCTAGGTAGTACAAGCATTTCAGAAGGGGTTTCCAGCATTGTCCTGATCCCTATGTGTAAGAGGAAGAGGAGGAGAGAAGAATTCACAAAACACAGGCGGGGAAGCACCTGGTTGAGTGATGACTGACTTTCCCCATTGCCCTCAAGGTAGCAATCCAGCTGTTGATAGTTTGCTGCAGTGAATGATGCCAGTCTAAAAATCCTAGATGATTCTATGAAGTTAGTAAGTGAAAATTTCCAATATTACAAAACAAACAAACTGTCCAATAAAACCCCCACCAAACCAAAAGCAAAATAATTTCTGTATCTTCAGGCTGTGCTGAAAAGTTGTAATAGCATAACTCAACTAGAGTTTTGGCTTCAAATAAGATTTTCAGTCTTATTGCTGAGATGTTCATATTTTTCTACTAAAAGAGGAGACAATAGGGTGAAAAAACTACATTGAGTCAGAAACAGTGGCATTTCTCAACTAATTTACACCACTGGGAGACAAAGATGCATACATTTGGGAGGAAGAGATAAGCCCTATGACTGAATGGGAGAACAAAATTGCACAGATTAACCCCCCCAGTACCTTCAGTTTTGGAGCGTGACATCCTGTCATGCTACATTAGCGTGCTGCAATACAGACATTGCAAAACTGAGTCAGGACAACATGTCACTATTCTTGTGTGACTCCATTCACAGTAATATCTGCTGGCATTCTCTCTTTTTTTGGCTACAGGGCAGAACAGTCAGCTCTGTTCCCTTTGCTCAGTGTGCTGTGCTCCGATTAACATTTCACGAGCACCACCCGAGGCCTGACAGAGTCACAAAGCTAACCTGAAAGAAAAATAATGCATAATACAATTGTGAGAGCTCTGCAGGCACATATTACGGTCTAGTCAGATAAGCCCTTACAGCTCCTCTTCAAAAAGTGTAAGGTGTTATCAGCCCTCTTGGCACCTGTGTATTTCTAATGGGTCTCAGCTGGGATGTTGCCCCTTTCCTGTGAGCCCACTTTTCTTGGGTATCTTTTCTAGGTGTACTGCTGCCTTCATAATGCCTTGACACAGCATGTGCTGACCCAGTTTGATATGGACACATCCCATATCAATTTAAAACAGTTCCATATTGGCCTGCTGCAGCCCCAGCCCTACCCCCAGGACACAAATACAATCAGGCTATGCACAGCCTCTTGCACATTGCATTTAAAATACATTTTTTCCTACCATTTAGCTACCCAGTCAGAATTGTGCCTCATAACCCACTCTTAAAATACTTTGAAAACAAATTTTATCAAAAGAAACAAAAAAGCAGTCTTGTTTCCCTAAACAGTGAGCATTTTTACCATCTCTTCATTCTCATTATGAGCTGCTGATAAAGCTTCTGTTATTCCCCATGCCACAAGGCCACAGCACTAAAACAGAATGTTTTTTCAACAGTGCCTACATTTCATATGGTTTGTTATAACATCTCTCAGTAACTAGCATGTCTGTAAAAGCAGCTGCATGTATGAGAAGGCTCATTCCCTAATTCACTCTTCCCCTAATTCTTCTCTTAAATCAGCACAACTTTGTAGAAATCCCACTGTAATACTTAGATTACTGATCCTTTAATGATGTTATAAGCATATTGATAAGCCAAGATTTCCTCATAAGTAAAAAAATTTGTAATATAAGCCACAGTTTTGTTATGACTCACAGTCTGCTGATTTTATCATAGGCTAGAGATAAACCAAGGTAAATTTGATTAATAGAGTAGAATAAAGTAGAGTTTTGTGTATTAACTATTTTCTTAATATAGTGGATAATTAAGTATACTTCAAAAACAAGTTGAAAGCAACATGCAAAGATGCTTAAAACTCACCAGGATTTTGGGGCAACTGGTTGATTAAAAGAAGTGATAAAACTGGTAGTTTATTATCCTCTTATTTGCAATTTTAAAAAGTTGTGACTAAGAAGAATCCTATTGGGAATAAAAGCAAGAGATCAAAAATGATTGAGAAAAGAAGTTGGGCCCATTAGAGACTGTTGCTAGACAAAGACAGAGACAGAAAGATTCATTTTTTCTACTCATGTTAGGTTGGCTGCAGCCTCAGGTGACAGACAACGAAGTAAAGCTACAATTGCATGGGTTTTTGGCAATTTTTGATTCAGTGATCCCTTTGATACGAGAGCACCACGATGTACTCTCATGTGGGAACTGCAAAAATGTACTTAGCAATTGATTCTGCACACAACCTCCCACATTTGCCATGGTTTCTGGCAGTAAACATAGCCAAAAGATCTTAGGTGACCTGTGATGTAGTACCCTTGTTTCTGGAGAAAATGCGTGGAGCTAAAAGGTGCTCAGATATGACACTGGGCTAAATAATGAAATGATGGTGGTGTTGTTAAGATCCAAAAAGAAAAATACATGTCTGAAAGTAGATAACAAGGTGAGAAGAAATCAGAATTGGGAGAAAGATAGCAGGACAGAAATATGAGAGGAAGGGCAGAAAGGCCCAGAGACAGCAAGATGATAAAGGTGGCAGGGAAAAATAAGAAAGAAATCAGAAGAGCTTGAAAAACATTTGACACATGACTACAAGGGCAAAATGAAAAAAAGAGTGATATTTTTTTTTTTTTCTTTCAGGTCCACAGAATTTCCCTTTATTGTAATTTCTGGCTTGGATTTAAATGGTACATTTATTCTAAAATTAAAGCAACAGTACAATCATGTATTTGGTCCTCAGATGTCATTTTGAAATGAATGAACTTAAACACTGAGCTTACTTTCTGTTTTTAAAATTCAGGAGGAGTCTCTGAATTCAGCCAGGACTGACCAACAGCTGCAGTTGTCCTCCAACTGCAGCTTTTGATGCAGGCTTCAGTCTCTAAGGTCCAAGCTTGGAGCTCTTATCATTTCTTCCTTCTCTTTCTCTCATTATTTCTAACTTTACACTGGGAAGACTAAGATAAGCATGTTTTGACCTTGTGTTAATTAGGTGCCTTTTATAGCTATAATCAAGACAGAAAAAAAAGGCAGAAATGACTATGTGATGTTACATCAGCAGTTCTGTTTATAAACTATAGAATACCACAGAGTACAAACCACTAAGTTTAAAACATCATCTGAAACAGATACTATAATACTGAATGCCTAAAAGTCAAAATAAAAACATTTTAAAGATTATTAGATTGTTCAAAATACATATTGGTTCTAATCATTACATGTATTACTGACTATAAATGCTGTCTGGTTTGGTGTCGATATCTGATTTTCATAGAATCATACAATAACCAGGTTGGAAGAGACCCACCGGATCATCGAGTCCAACCATTCCTATCAAACACTAAACCATGCCCCTTAGCACCTCGTCCACCCATGCCTTAAACACCTCCAGGGAAGGTGACTCAACCACCTCCCTGGGCAGCCTGTTCCAGTGCCCAGTGACCTTTTCTGTGAAAAATCTTTTCCTAATGTCCAGCCTAAACCTTCCCTGGCGCAGTTTGAGGCCATTTCCTCTTGTCCTGTCCCCTGTCACTTGGGAGAAAAGGCCAGCACCCTCCTCTCCACAACCTCCTTTCGGGTAGCTATAGAGAGCAATGAGGTCTCCCCTCAGCTTCCTCTTCTCCAGCCTAAACAACCCCAGCTCTCTCAGCTGCTCCTCATAAGACTTGTTCTCCAGCCCCTTCCCCAGCTTCGTTGCTCTGCTCTGGACATTCAAATGGATGGAGACAGGATGGACACATGCTTCTTGTGGTGAGGGGCCCAGAACTGAACACAGTATTCAAGGAGCGGCCTCACCAGTGCAGAATACAGAGGGAGAATAACCTCCCTGGACCTGCTGGTCTTTGTATGGAAAAGTCACTATCATTACAGAAATAGTAATTAAAATGGCCTGTTTGACATATTTTTCACTTGACCTTGCACTGGGTAGATAGGATCATATGTTCATATTTAAATCCCTCCACTCAGATAAGCCACGACTGAAGTAATCATTGGTCCAGCTTCAGAAGGCTGTTGAGAAGGGTAAGGATGCCTGGTGCTGAGTAGGGTTAATGGAGAACCATAAAAAATCAAGAGTCTAGAAAAAAATATGACCTTTCAGGAAGGACTGCAAAAATTGGATTTGTTTAGCCCAGAGTGGGAAATATTAATGGAAGGCGTGATAACAGCACTCAAGTAGGTTAGTGGCTGCAAAAAAGACGGAGGAATAAACTTCTTATTACATCCATTGAGGATAAAACTAGAGGCAATGGACAAGGGAAATTTGGACTAGAAACTTTGCAGGTTTCTCGGTGCCTGTGTCAAGCTGATGGTGTAACAGTCAGAAGCTAGCATTTCAAACATTTCCTGATGAGGGTATATGATATTCCCACTCAAAGCCAGACCAATACACAAAAGGCTGTTGCTGAGAGAAAAGAGGTGTCCTGAGGAAACCTGTAAATGTTAATTCCCTTCTTCAAGGCTATACAGCACAATCTACAGGTAATATTGTTATATTACATTTGTTTCTTGTATACCACATTATGTTTGTTTGAGTGACTACAATTGCCTTTGAAGTGATACCCAAGTCATGAAGAAGTCAAAGTTAGTTTCTTGCTTTCTGTCTTTCCACAGCATCAGAAATAAATAGTGAACTTTTCCCAGGAAGCAAGTGATAATTCTGCCAGCACCCACGACCATGATAGAGCCTCCTGTAACAGCTGCTCCAGCAGTATCTGTGGGAAGACTGTAGACTTCACCTGATGTTTTGTCCTTTCTGGAAGAAGTTATAGCTGTCCTTGTGAGAAAAGGTTGTACTGATATTCTTACAGCTCCCAATAAATAGCTGCTACCTGACAAGAGACATAACCTGTTTACTCTTGCCTTGTAGCAACATTGTCTATTATGTTTATTTTTTCATTTTAATTTACTGCTGCTTCATCTCTTCATTCTCTAATCTGATCTTCTGCCAAGCTCAGTGTAGTTCTTGCACTTCTCTTGTTTCTACTTCTATTCCTCCCTCACCTATCTATCCTGGTTCATGACCTTCTACCATAAACCTTGAGATACATTTCTTTCTTCTTTTGTAATGCATTTTTGTGCAAAAGATCCCACATTCTCCAAAGGAAAATAAAATGTGTTTTTTATAGATGAGTAGTTCATCTCCCATCAACCAGTCATTGCACAAATACTACTCGGATGTGCGGAGAGAAAAAAAGTTTTGGACACTGCTCAAACTCTACTCAAGCCCACTAAACAGAACTCAAGTGCACCTGAATACATTTCTTTATGGAACAAACTTAAGATTTAATTCCTGATGTAGAAACAGGCCTGCAATGTTAAGGTTTAGCTTAGGAACTTCTGGTCTTCCCTTCTTGTAATGTTTTCAGAGGCCTTGGGTGCACTTGCAGCTGAGAAGGAGAAGGCAGAGTGATACAAGCAGTATTTGGGAAACCTGGGCTCAGCTTCCAGCCCAGCTTCAGGGCAATATTCTGCCAAGATGCACAAAGTAGCTGGCACTGATGTTTATGGCTAGTTTGTAATGTTATAGTGCTGGCCAGTTCTCCAAGGATCTACCTGAGTACCAGCATGCCTGTGGCATCCATGCTGCAGCATTGAGCTACTATAAATTGTGTGTGAGCTTGCTGGTTTACAGCTCTCCTGGTTATATCACCACAAATATGATAAAAGGCTGTGACAGTGGAGTGGAGATTACTCAATCCTCCCTGAATGTCTACGTAGAACAATGCAATTTAATTTGTTTAGATGGAGCTTCTGGAACTTAATCTGCCTCATTCAGATCAGCTTGGGTATTTCTATGCATTCTGCCACATAGACACTCCCCGTGTCCCATTTTCCATTTAATAAAAGAGGAATAATAGTATGTTCCTATTTTCTAGAGGGCTACAAACTGCAATACACATCGGCACCATACTCTAGCATTAATGGAGTTACACAAGAAACAGAGAGATTTTCAGGTCATGATCTCAACTGCATCTGCAGTGTTTATCATTTGGATCTTCCATAAAAATTAATAAGGGTGAAAGCTATAATGTTTTTATTTGTAGCTGATCTCAGATTTCTAAACATTTTGCTTTGTCTGAAGCATGTGTTCAGTGCAGAATCAACCTTCTGAAAATACTGCAGAAAGCTGTAATGTAGGACAGAGCAAGGAATGGGATTAATTTTAGATAACTCCTGTTATTTCAGTCTTCCCTCTGCATTTCTGCATCTTAGTTTATTTCCACTATAAAAAGTTCCCCCCCTCCCCCCCAATTGCACACATAAGAGCTGCCTAATAGCAAGAGAAAAGCATTGCTGGGAAATCAGCAGATTCAAGACAGGCATGTTTCTAAGAGCAGAGAGGTTTATCTACATAATTTTGATAAATCTGAAGAGCAATTTCATCTGGAATATATTGTTACAACTGAAATTGTGACATGAAACTTCCCGAAAATAAATAAATAAAAAAAAACAGTGCTGAATTGTGGTTGTAGGCTAGTTGTTGGTTGGCTGAAAATGACTAACCCATACTATGCAAATTATTTAGAAAGCCAGCAAGCACTGCAAGTAATCTTAGAGGAAATGTAGATGCTTCCAGATCACAAAAACTTCTGTTTGGGATGTACTATTAGAAGAGGCTTAAATGCAATTTTAACAGTATTGTCTGAAACTATCAATTCATTTCTTCCTATTCAAAACCCCTAAGATCACAAATACAAAATCTATAAATTAAACATTCCAGAATTTTAAAAAACCCACATAATAAAACATTAAACCCTGTGAATATTGTGTTCTAAAAGAATTAATTTGATAGAAGCAACGCTCTGTTTGGTACATTTAATCCTTCAGGACTCATGCTTTAAATCTTTCCTCTGTAGTCATATCAGCTAGAATTTAAGTGGGAATCAAGGTTCTGATGTAATCCAGTGAATAGCTGGGGCTGATAAGAGTATGTAGTAAAAGATGTTAAATTAAACAAGTCATTTTCAAACTTCATGAATTTGGAACAAACTCAAAAAGCCACACAGCCTTCACACCTTCACATTTTTCAGTATACTTAAGCAATACACAAGGCATGGCTAACCTTGAACATACATTCAGATGTGTTTGTAATAGTGTCTTCACACAACTATTTGCACTGTGCCAGTGCTCAGTGAAAGGAAAACCGTGACCCTAAAAATAGGGACAATATTGTGCAATATTGTCACAAGTCAGAATTATGAAGGCATGTTTCCAGCCTGGTCTCACGATGTTTTTGCACTTCTGCAGATGTTCTTAATGCAGATTCCTCTAATATAAGCCATTTTCCTCCTCAGAAGTTTCTCAGTTGTAAACATCTCACAACAGCAACTGGAAGGATTACATGGAGTCTGAATAATGTTATACTGGTTATGTTTGAGGTGAACGTCTGTGAAATGAAGTCAGATACTTCAAGCAATGCTAAGAACCATAAGGCAGGGAGAGAGGCCACGTTCTTTACTGCCTGATGCCAGCCACCTCGAAGCCTGTGACTCCCACTACCTAGGGAGGTGGGAAACCACCTCCCATTTGCCAAGCTGTTACCTTCCTTTCAGTCATGCCTCTCTTGAGCAGCAACCCAAAAATATACTATACAAATCATACACATTGAGAGCTTACATTTAGCGTCAACTTTCTACTTCTCCACTGTAAACCCTAGTCCTGGTTGGCAGGCTGGTGTTGCAGGACAGGGACAACCTGCTATAAAAGAGCTGGAAGAAGCGTAGGCAGGAGCATGGGTGAAGACACCAAGGGAAAAAGGAGAAGCTCCTGGGCCAGAAGGGCGTAGCACCCTCCCTGCAGAAAGCAAAAGCACGTGAAAACAGGAAAGAGAGGAAGACATTAGGGAAGGGAGACCATAAATGCAAAGCCCCGTAGCTGGAAAAGGAGACAGGGCTGCTCCTGGGAACAGAGAACAGCAACCAGGGCAATGTGGGACTTGGGCTCTGCAAAGGAAACACAAACTGGGTGGGCTGGAGCCGCCTGGCAGCAAGAGGTGAAGAGAGGAAGGAAAGGGAGGGAGCTGCTGCAATTTCTCCAGCAGGGAACAGGGAGAAGGCAGGAAATGCAGCTTTGGTGCCAGCACTGCCCCACTGCTCCTCCTGCTCGCCCAAGCACGTGTCTAGCATGACCCAACGCCAAGCACTGGCAGAGAGCTAGTGGGAATTACTAATTCCCCAAGCAAACAGCCCTGTTTCCACAAAACCTGCTCAAAGCACTCAGAAAACAGCTCCTGTAAAAGGAGCCACCACACAGAGAAATACCGAAAAAACCAGCTTCCAAGGACCAGCCTCAGCTAATGCAGGTTGCCCCTCAACAAAAACAGTAATGAGAAGGGCTGAATATTTCCCCCCATGTTTCACTGAATGTCAGAAACAGCCGAAACATAGCATGCTTTGCCTCTCTGCATGCGTGGACATAGAAATCTGGATACTTACCAGCCAGTTCCATGGTTTCTTTTATTGACTCAGAAAAAAACCCCCGCAAACTCCCTATCAAGGGCTTTTAATCACAAGCATTCCCAGTGCACTTTCTGCTCCTGTGGTGGATATCCTTATTACCATGTACTACAGAGGGATGAGCACATTGTGTGCACTCCATAAAATAATAAATATGCTCAGCATGCTCATCAGCACTCCAGACTGCCTTGGACAAAGGCTCCAAGCTCTGTGCTTCTCTTTATTTAAACCTGTTAAACCTATTTAATAGGTTTTAATTAAACCCTTTAAAGCTATTTAAACCACCAGATTGTCACCCTTTGATGGTGATATATTTTCCTGTCCATGTGTAAGATAAAGGTAGGAGTTACTAAGAGTTATTTTATAGTATGAAAAACAAACCACCCCCCCCTTGTGTTAGTCATGCTAAATCAATTTGAAAATGTCTTTTATGGGTGCAGTTTTATATAGAAAGAGCTTTTTACATATTGTGCACTGCTGAGTAGAACAAGAAAAAGAAAGAAAGGAGAACCCCTTCCTGTGCAACAGGAAAGAACAGGAGCATTGGTGTAAGTCACCTCCACCCAGAAAGAAGAGAGAAAACGACATCCTTCTCTGGGTAATGCTTACAATGCTTTTTCCTTACTATGCTATTTGTGAGCCTATTTTTGTTTCCCTGGAAAGAGTGTGTTAGGGTAGGGCAGATATAGCACAGCCAGAGGGGAAGCTAAGCCCAGGTCAATCAGTAGCTCCGCTTTACAGCTTGCTGGAGCAGTAAGTAAAATCATAGTTTTGCTCTATATTTGTGATCCAAATGCGTCTCCAGCAACATGACTAATTGTATAATTCAGGAAAGGGTCACAGCAGTGTCTGCTATGATGTACGTATTTTTAGCACATCCGGGATCAACCTAGACACCCATTTCAGCCACACCCATCCATGCCACCCTGTTCCTGACAAAGCTCTGGAAGCCTCTGGAGCATCAAAACCCCATTCCTGTTGGAAAACTTCTGTGGAAATACTGTAAACTGCTTCTAAAATTCTTGTAAATCCATGAGAGTTGCTCTTCATCTTTTCAAAACTGCATAGAACAAAAGTTAAATGGTACAGAATATTCCAAAGAGAAAGACCAAAATGGGTTTTGCAAGCCTGAAGTGGAGATTTCTGTAGCTCACACATGTAGCTGATGAAGACCTATTTGTCTGTGGGTGTCTTGACAAGCTGACTGAATACTCATGTTATTTTGAATTTCTACAAATCTGACACCACTGCTAAGCTCAGATGTGAAACTGAAATGCTTTTCTCATGTTCTTTATGTTCCAAAGTATTCCTATTAAAGAAATGAAATTGTTATTAGGAGAGTCTGTGATTAAGCAGAGGGTCAGCAGTGAGGACCTACACTATTGAAGAGCAGTGGGAACTGCTGCAATAGCCAGGTAGGCAATCGTGCTGATAACCAGCTTCCCACTGAAGCAGAAAGTGAACAATATTCAAGATGCTTAGGCCTGTCAAATCCCCAGGTCCTAGTCAGTGCACTGGGAAGTCGTGCTGAGCTGAGAGCTGATCATCTAATGTTGGTGAACAGCTATGGACATCACCTGTATTTTTCTTAGCAATTAGTGTAATTTTATCTCTCATGACAATTACAACTATTGTGAATCGGTCGTTCCATTCCTAATCAAAGCCTCCTGCTCTTCTTCGCTCCCGGCTGTTTCTTCCATAAATGACCAATGAACATCTTCAATTTTGCATCTGAAAACACTATTTTCTGCCAGTTCTTGGGAATGCAAGGTGCAAGCAATTAGGGAGGAAGCAGCCATTGCACTACACAAAAGTGTCACTAAGCCAGTAAGATAAATCATGCACTCGTTCACCTAAATTCAACAGCATTAAGATGTGCAAATGGCATGCAAAGGGAAATAATGGATTCCTCTGAAGCCATTTGAACTAGACAGGATAAAATGTGCAGAGAAACAAAGAACATTTCTGCACTGGAAGGGTTTTGACTCTAATACTTGTGCTGTGTTCTTCCCTTTCTGACATTGGCATATCTTGGGCATTGGGTTATTTGGTATAGAAGATCTCTAATGAGTTCTTCCTCTTGTTACATATTGGAAACTACTCCAGCAGTTTGTTGCAAGTGAAGCCCAACAGTTTGGTAAATATATTTGCCACCTTCTGAAGCACAGCAAGTAAATGTATTCACTACTCCTATAAGAAAAATATCTTCCTAAATAGAACCTAAAAGTGCTCTAATATAATTTCCAAGACCTATGTATTTTGTGGCAAAGTGGAGTTGAATTCTGTAGGATGTCCAGAAAGTGCCATAACTTAAAGAATTTAGTAGTTTATGGAAAGAGATTTTGACAGAAATAACTAACTACAACTCTGCAGAAATAACTAACTAGAATTGAATTGCATGCTGGCCCCAAACTTTTCTTTTGACACACCACAGACCATCTGCCTTTATGATCATCTGTAGGAGTCAAGGGGAAATGAGGTTTGGAGAATTTGGTAGGAGTTTCAGAGAGTCTGTAATTCCTGGGGGGAAAAAAATGCCCAGATTTTGGCTTTTGCACTCCTTGAATGGTAGTGCAAGCATTACCCATGTCTCATGTCCAAAGTCACCCCTCTATATCGGACATGACATGGGGCATTTGGGGGTGAAAACATTTTAAATTCTCACTTCTTGTCAGAGCAATCCTCAGCTTTTTTTCCATTTCACCTAACAATGTTTGCTGATATTTTTTCTTCCACAGCCTTAGAATGAGTTCACAAACACTGATTTTACATCATCTATATTGCTGTGATATATAACCCATGCTGAGATGAAGAGGGGTAATTAATCTGCCAAAGTAAGATGATTTCAGAGTGTCCTCACACTAGAATAGATAGCACTACACGCATTAGCATTTACTAGGTTATCAACACTGTATTTCCAATAGGAGTCTAGACTTAATGTTAAGCATGCAAAGAAGTAGGAAAACTAGTAAAAAATGAAGGAATATATGGGACTGTGATCACTTCAAATAATTATCATGCAATGAAAACACAACTCAACAAGCAAGTAAGGTATTTTACAGAGGAAAATAATATTAATCTTTTTCCAGGAAGGTTAGTATATCTCCTGGCACTTTTTTCCTCAGAGTAACTAAAATCTAAAGCTTTTGCCATCCTGATTAGTTGTTGCCTCAATAGCTAAACCTGTCAAGCCCAAATATGATACCAATCTCCTGCTAAAGATTATGAAAGAACAAATCTGCATGAAGCATAAACATCTTGTTGATATAATCAAGAATTTAATTTATTTAACTCTAAAGTTTGGATTACACTGACTCCTCAAACCAAGTACCACACTGAGAAATCATGGCATTAAGACAAACAAGATGTGCTTTTTTGAAGGATTGCATATCTTGTGGAAATCTTCAAACAGCAAGGCTGGTGTAATATTCCCATCCTGACAAAATGCATAATTTCATTAGAGTGATAAGACAAGGCAGAAAGATTATCACAGATAAATATGATGCAAAACTATGGTGCCACTTGCTCTGTGGCTTCAGCAACCTGAGATGCATTGCTATCTACAACATACAGCCAAGACCCAGAAGCATGTTATTGCTACTGGAAAAAAAAGAGATTAAAAATTGCTAAAAAAATACCCTGTTGATAAATAGGCTAGGATTTTCACCTGTACCAAAGTCAGGCAAGTATCTACTTTCCACATAAAAGCAGTCAGAAAATCCTCGATCTGTTATTTGTTTCAGATGCAACCTTGGGAGCATTAGCTAGTTAGCCTGGCCTGAAAAGGTCTGTTGTCAAGCCTGGCTGCTGAGAAAAAAAAAACCAAAAAAAACTTGGAATTAATTTGGACCCCTCTGGACCAGCCTCTAGTACACGTGAGGGTGGCATTAGGGAGCTTCCTAACCTGTTTCTACCTCTCCTGCATGGTGGCAATACCCTAACATATCACATCTTCTGAATTTTGTTCCCTTAGAGGCATTATATCGGCAAGTGATCATTGCAGCACAGCTTTCTTACATGTGGAGGTAGTTCAGAAGGCACAGAATAGAGATAGCATCATGTTAAATTGTCTCAAACCCCTTTTTCTGTTGCAAGTAGGTCTGTTTCATAGAGCACGCTTCTCTTAGGGCATCCAAAGATCCACTTTCACAAGATGAATGCCAAGGTATCGCTACCTGATAGCTCAGGTGCTGGGACAATCACAGTGGCTTGCATGGCAGGACATTGTCCGACTCAGGGTTTTGATTCTTCTGTTTAAATCTGGGACACCTATTTTTAAACTGCTTGCTGAAACCAAAACTAAATATTTGTCTTATAGGGGAGCCAGGTCTTTAATTCTTGACTTGTATTTCAAAATAACAGCTGCTACACACACAAATCCAACATTGTGCCTCTTTTTACAGAATTGCAAAATAAAAATATTAAAGTGTCTTCCTTGAGCTGTCTTAGCAAAAAAAACCTAAACAAACAACAGTCCCCCTCCGCCCCACTTCATGAGGAACACAAGTAATAAGAATGTCTTTCCCATGTGATTTTACTGAGAGGCCTTACTCATCTTTAGACTGTGAATTTATCCCAGCTATCAAATAGTAGCAGTTAAAAATACCTCCTTCCCTTAGGTTAAGAGTTTCTTAAAGATTATTTTTAATTTGTGTTTTTGCAGACTTTTCACACAGGACTCAGATGTATAAACAATTGGTTACCAAATTCAAAGTCCTTTGCTAGTTAGAAAAAAAAAACCAAAAAACCAACCCAAAACATAAGACTCAGCAGATTTTTATTCCTGATTTATAAAGGATAAAGATTAATAAGAACTCTAGGTTTTTATCCAGATAGAAGAAACAGCTAAACAGAAGAGAAATCATTCTGGTGATTTTTCAGAAGAGACAACATTTCATAGGGCATGTTATGTGGCATTATGTATTCTCAGGTTTGGAGCCAAATGCTGCAGGCAACTTGCCCTTCAAATTCAGTTTCAATTTATTTTGGCTGCAAATCATAATTTTGTTATCAAGCAGGTATCAAGCCATCTGCTTCTATCCTCAGTAAATGTAATAAAATGGCATTTGGGTTTGGGGACAGAAGAAGCAGTTTTCTTTTGCCCAGTAGTGAATACACCTTCAAAATCCATTAGGCAAAATTGGCCTAATATGAGAAAGCTCTAATGAATGAAAGGAATGTGGCAGTGGAGGGCTTGGGGAAGAATGAAAAAACTCTGCACAGGAACAAAAAGTCAATTAAAGGCTACAGTAAGTCCAGCACTACCATTTGATTTTTGTGAAAGCTAGTATTGCAAACTGCTAGGAACAGCGGAAACACCCAAACCACATTTTTTTTTCCCCACAATAGGCAAACTTTCAAGACACTCAAATACTGGGTTCAAGCAAGCAAAAGGTATGAAAAAGCCCTTGTCTATCTAAAGCCTATTCATATTTCTTAAATTTTCAGAGATGAGACAACAGCCCAGCTGTGATGGTCTGTGCCTTGCTGGTCTCTCCCAGAGAACAGCCATGAATAATAACCCAGAATGAGGGGAGACCATGCTCAAAAGCTTTACCTGCTCAAAACAATATAGCTAGTATTTAATTTTAAAAATGATTTTTTTAAGAGGCTTGAAGGCTTGTGAGCTGAGAGCATGGAAGATGGAAAAGGCTATCCATTTCATCTAGTTAACATCAGCAAGAGCAGAGTTCAGGCAGCTGCAGATGTATGCAATCACTGCAGGAGCCCTAGTTTAGTGGAACTTTTCTCTAGCTATCCGCTTGGGAGCCAGGATTAATCTGATGTGTTTTATGGCTGGGATGATGTCCCAGGCACCACAGGGAAGGGGTTTGGGAAGCATGTAACTTAGGGTTGATCCACAGTGTAATGGAACAGCTCCAGATTGCTTCAATGGCCTTTGGAAGAGGCTCTCGGTGCCACGGTTTGCTCCTACCTTTCCAAATTAAAAAGCATCAGTGTTTTTTCTGTAGTGCCATCAATTTTGACAAGAGCACTCTTGGAGAAAGGTACTGCTAGCTGTCAATAGGGGTCACTAATCAGACATTAATAAACCCAGTCATTGTACATGTACAACACAAGACGGTATGTTCTAGCTCCTACATTTGGGTGCATAACCCAAACACATCTAGGCTGATGCTAAGAGGAGCGCAACTCCACTCTCTTCTGTTGTCATTTCTGGAAAGAAACCTGGGTGCCTGAATGAGAAAGAAACTAATGTGCTACAAGCACTTTTTAAAGGGCATCTGCTGTGCCTGTAGCCTTAGCTATGATGTATTACAAGGCCAAGGCACAGGAAGACATAACCTCTAAGCACTTCTGTTAAAAGCACATGCCAGTTCCTCTCCCCTCGTATTTTCAGAAGAATAAACTTACCTTCACACATTCTTAAAAGCAATTACATCTTAATGCAGACTCAAAAGCATTTATAATTGATTACTATCCTTTGGCAATGTATTCTTTGACCCATGCCAGTGCTGTCTGTTGTTTGAAGCTGGAATTGCTATGAACCAATTCAGAAAGCATTTCTATTTGAGGTACGTTTCAGAACAGGTGAGAATAAAGGGCAATATGCAAGGAGGACTGAACACCTTGAGATAAGCATGGAGGAATTCCTGCTTTGAGCATGTCATTTAGCTTTCCAAGGGTCAAGAAAAGCCTTGAAAAGAGGGAAAAGCTGTCAGGAGGCTATTGGTCTCCACATCTGTACATAATTGAGCCTCTAGTAATTTGCTGACAGAGTAGATCCCACCAAAACTTTAGAGACTTCTAAGGGTGCAAGATCCCAAGACGAATTATTGAATGATGAAGAAAGTACCACCAGTATCCAAGCTGAAGACAAGGGATGAAAGTTGGAAGCCCTGCAGAAGACTTGGCACATTCTTTATTAAAAACAATAGAAACATCCTTGTCCACTTCTTCATGGTTCACAAAAGGTACAAAGACAAGCAGCCTGGGTGTATTGTCTGAACAGGCTGCAAGCCCATACGTTACTTATCTTGGTAAGCTTTGAAGACAAACTACCCCAAAATCTGGAAGAGAGAGTATTAAGACACTATGGGGTAATGTGACCTTCTCTAAATTTTACTAAGTACAATTCTAAAATACTAAAAGTGTTTTTAAGCAACTGTAGGAATGTCTTGCTGCTGTCTCAAATGCTCAGAAAAAGAGAGACTGAGCATGAGGGAGACTGGTGTCAACACCCTTAACATCTATTCCTCTCTTTAGATTATACTATCCTACTATTACAGCCCAGATGTCCAGGACAGTTCAGAGATAACAAACAGTGGAAATCCAAAGACTTTGGTCAAGCATCGTATAACACACAATAAACTTGCCTCTGTCTTGACAGGCTGATGCATACAGTAGCCTGAAGGAAGCTTCATCAGATTATATGCTTTCTCTTTCCAAAGTAGATAAAGACATACTCCATATTCCTCCACACATATTCTTTGTTTTCTAATGTGACTTTATCAACACCACTGTGTCTACTTCACAATAAAGCATTTAAAAAAAACCAAAACAACAAACAACAGACTTCTACACATCTACAATTTTCCAGAGCAAATATATCCTATTTGAAATTTGCTTATTCACTGTCATCAGTTCTGCCACATTCCTATCACGCAGAGGAGGGAAAATCCTTTTTAAAGAAAGGATTGTATAGAATTGACAGAATTCCTCCCACCTTTGCATGTTGCTTTCTGATAAGCTTTATGGATTGTTGCATTCAATATGCTTCTTTTGATCCAACTCCACTTTGCTTTTCAGAAGTTGTGAAATTAAAGGTTTAACAATGACAGGAAGGCTATTTTTATTAGAAGTAGCAGACAGAGAATAAATAGTACCTCAACACAGACTTTTCGGGTTTGTATTTACTTAACGTAGCTTTAAAAGCACTTCTTTCTGTAGCACAATCTTATTTTTATTCTCCCATATTGATTTTTTTTTTCTAACAGCAGTAAACCCAAGCAACAGCATAAGTTACACCACAAAAGACATTTCTAGATTGTAACACACAATCTGAGCAAAACTTAATTAACTTTTTTTAGATCAGTTAATCTAGTATTATCAAATTTTAAACTTCCGATTCATAAAATTGCTTACGGGCAATATATAGGTATTTGTGGAAGCTTTGGTTATAAGTATTCACACCAGTGGGCCAACAAATGAAAGTACAGGTAAAAAGAAGATTTGACTTCAAAAATATCTTTGACAAAGTCTATGACAGACTCTGGCCCTTTTTACAGTTTCTCTCACCCTTGCAGGTTTTACTAGTTAATTTCACTTTAAAAGCATGATCTTTCAAGCTGAAGAATAATGAGAACAGCAGTTCAGTGACCATATGAACACCTCAAAGTTTGATTAAATCGGTGCATTGAGAATAGGTTTTAAAAGATATTGCACTCAATAACTAATATTGTCCTTAGGCTTGTATCCCTCATTATTTGACTCTCAGTAAATTCTGTACGCCCCTATATCTTTGGGGGTAAAACTTACATAATTTCTGAGAGGTGGCCAAACTTATTGCTGGCATAGTACAGGGAAGTCCATCAGGATAGAACTGATTTGCAAGAGCAGCATTTGCTAAAACTAACAGACATTCCAATTCCTCCCTTAAAACTATCTCTACAAAAGATGCCTTATTTTAAAGCAGAAAAACAGAACAGAAAACCTTTGTAAATACACCTCTGCTTCTAACTTCTCTCAGATTGATGAGCTTCATGACACCTAGAAAGAGAGCTGTCACAATAATACAACGGCAGGAAAGTTTTTCACAGAGCACACATAACTCAAATACTAGTTAGAACCTTCTCCTCCAACACACAGTCTTTCTGAAGGAGAAAAAAAAAAAAGGTATCCAGCTGCTGACAGCAAAGCTGTTGCTCACAAAACACCCCACAGATGTGATAAGTCTATCCAAAAAAGCCAAAGAACTTACCTCCCACAGTACAAATACAGCACAGAGCTAACAAAAAGAAGGCAGTCCCCAGGAGCTTCATGCTTAGTGGTGGTGCTGTCAGCTCTCCCTGACACAGCTGGGCAGGGACTGCTCTCTCCCTCTGAGGCAGGCCTTAATTACTCCATGGAAAAAGGTGTGTGGAGACTGTGCCTAGTCACTGCCCATTCCTGCTTATTTTGGGGACTTTGATAAAGAACAGGAGGAAAAACAACATACTCCCTCTGGGAGTTCAGTACGGAGGAGATTTATTGTTTCAGTCCTTACAGGAACTCCTTTTCTTTGGCAGTGAACCATGTTTTTGTTAATACATTATTTTGTTCTTCTTCGGCCACGAGGTCAGGAAGGTTTTTGAACAGAAGCAAGTCTTTCTTTAGAATACGTTATACATCACCAACTTTCATACCGTAGCTAGGGATACTTTTAAAGGAGCATTTACGAGCAGCAGAGAAGCCCAGGTAGTGGGAGATAACAGCCAGGAGTGGAGGAGCAAAACAAGCAACGGGAGCCCTTACCTGCCTCTTTGTGTTATGTAAGGTGGCTTTGGGGAAAAATCACAGCTGCCTCACATTAAAGGCAGAGAGAATATGTCCCTGAGACAGCTGCCATTCTGCAGCTGAGAGGATGTGGGGGACCACCAGCACAGGGTGAGCAACTAACTCCAGTAGGTACCCTGGCAAGGAGATGTGGGGTTTTTTTTCTTTTCAATGAAAATTAGGATTTTTTTTCTTTTTCTTTCTTAATTTGAAAAGTTGCAATTAGCCTTGACTGTGTCTGCTCCATTAGTGATGGAAATGTTTGTTGTTTTTTTTTCTTCTGTGTAGGTACTTGCTGTGCCATGGGATGGGAAATAGAGTTCCCAGCATGAGCATCTTACTTGGCCTGTCTAATATGCTAGTGCAGAATCGCTCGCTTCTCGGGACCACCTGATCTGGGAAACTTTGGTATCTCTCCTTCTTACAGCCATTTCTCCAACTTCTGTGGAGGGCTCCCAAGCAAAGCTCTAGAATTAAAGGCTATGAAAACATAACCTTGTAATATTCTTGTGCGCTGCATCTTAATGATTCGAGGCAGCTGAGAGCAATTGATCACAAAACTTCAACAACAAGAATGTGGTGTAGTATGTTTGCTCATCTCCCTCTCTGCCAACTCAAAAATTTGGCAGAAAATTTGACCTTGCAAACAGCATAACTCATTAAACAGTCAACCCTACTTATTGCAGTAATTACAGTTTTCATTTTTTTTTCCTCATGGCTGTTTCTTGCTATAGGGGCAAGTTTTGGAATCGCTTCACATACAGGAACTCCCAGGAGCTAAGCTTCCAACAACTGTACTGTTGTATTCGTGGGATGTGGAAAATGGTAGCAGCTCAAGATAGAGCGTGAAATAACTTCTGTTTTGTTGAAGAAATTGCATTATTACATCTTAAGGCTATGACACATCCTCTGCCAGTTGTAGGTGAGAGAATATGGTGCTCAATAGAAGTCTTTTGGTATTTAATGAATTTCTGGCCCTTCATTTGGACAAACTTAGGTGTTCACATCCGTGAGAGATACAAACATGTAAGTTCTCCTTAGCAAGACGGTTTTCACTATCATTGGAAAGGATCACACAGTAACACAAACTTGACTCAGAGTAAAGGTGGGCCACACAATGACACTTTTGTCAAATTGGTCGAAGCATATGGCAGGGAGTTAGTGCCAGTGCTCTGGTTTTGTGTTGGTTTTGTGTTAGTTTTGTGCCAACGCAGGACCTAAAGTTAGAACAGGCAAGAAAAGCAGTAACTAGTGCAGCAGAAAGCCTTCAAGGAAAAAGATAAATATGAACACAGAGAGTGAATTCATCCCAAGTGAGTGTTATTTCTAATGTGATAAGGGACACTCTAACCTTTTATTTACTTTTATTTACCAAAGTACTACCTGAAATGTTAATTCTAAAAAGGATACAGAAAGGAATGCTATTTTATTGACTGAAATGAAACCTCTGCAAAATCTAAGAGGCCTGAGGACAGGAACTCTTCCTTGGGTTTTGACATGCAGAAATGCCCAAGAGAGTATTGAGTCAGTTCAATGGTGTTTATCTGAGTAGCAGCATCCCAAGGAGTCTTCGGTGCACTGCTGCTGTTGATAAAGATGAAGACCGCAGTGGTTACCTACAACTCATGGAAGGCAGAGAGGGTGTGAAGTGTTGCAGCCCTACAGTAGCTACCCATATGGCAGGTACAAGTGTGGAAAAGTCTCCCCAACTTCATGCAACGGAAGGAAAGAGAAAGGACAAAGTGTCTTTTCCTTACACCACGTCATGCAACGTGACTTGTACCTTGGAGAGTCTTAAGGCAACCTACTGCCTCCCTGAAGCTTCAAGAGAACTGTGCTCCTCTGAGATACTAACGACAACATCAAAGGCAGCTACCTTTTGCTAGATCAAACTTGGTATAGGTAGCAGCGACGTGCACATTAAGGAATAAAAGGAATAGAAGGGGAGCAGCTCAAATAACTCACTGAAAGAGAAACTCTGACCAAAGCCGTGTTGTAGCTTCTGGCTTGGAATATCAGAGCTGCAGGAGATTCTCACAACTCTTGTCAATGAAAACATTCTTTTTTTTGTTAAAAAGAAATCATTTAAGGATTTAAAAACTTCCAGTGATCCTTGTGGCAAAGGATTATTCCTATATGTATTCACTGAATAGATATCTTCTCTTTTTCTCCCCACTGGCAAATAAGTTTTGCTTTATTGAATAAACGTTTTTCTTCCTTTCCACAAACCAAGAAATTTAGCTTCACTGCCAATGTGTGCTTTGTTTTATAAAGAGAAATTTGGTCATCAGTACTACTGCCAACTGTAGCACTGCTGCCAGTGCTGGAATATCTGGAGTTTCACTTTGAGCCCCAGAACAAGTGACTGTGACGATCTCAGTTTCCATATTTCTTCAAGTAAGATTTTAGCCCTCCTTGTTGCAGAGAAAAACTTGAAACATGACCAAAGAGCACTCAAGAGACTGAGAGGACTCTATTTTAAAGTACCATTATTTTGTAGTCCAATAATGGTTGAGGTAGCCTGAGTTATATATTTATTTTTGCCAGTGTGGTATTTCATTATTAAAGGGAAACCATTTACTGCCACAGTGGATTTGCAGTTACAGATTTATTGGTCTCAGGCTGTATTTATATATTCTCTCTTCGTTCACATTGCTTGGAGCAAAACATTGCCTTTTTATGCACAGTTCTCCTATGAAGTTCAAATAATCCCCTTCAGGTTTAAAGAATGTAAAAATTTTACATATCGTTCAATATTCTTGAAGCACCACTGAATAAAATGGGGAATAATATGGACAGCCACGCTGCCTTGCTGTGGGCTACTGGCAAGTTCCAATGTGGGTACAAAGAGTGAATTTGTCAAAGTCTTTACAGAAGCAAAAATAAAATATACAAAACATAGGTGGTCTTTGATGATTTACTAAAGTGAAGGAAGAAACACACTGACTAAATTTGCTCGCCTTTCCCATTGATGCTTGCTATCCCTTCCAATGATGGTTATTTTGGCTCTTACAGCAGAATAACAGAAAAAGAGCAAGATAATCACAAACTCCTATTGTTTTGCTACAACTATATTTCAGCAAATATATCTAAAATGATATTTTATCAGATATTGCCTGTGACTTACCTGTACATTTGCTTATGCTCCCATAAGCAGAATAAATTTACATTGAAAAATGCAGTTGTAATGGTATAGAAGTACATTATTTAGTTACGCTTTCTGTTCTCTTATAAAATTATTTTTAAAAGTACTTTTTTTGGTCTATTACATAGACTAAAATTTTAATATAAAGTAGAACTCCAAAGAACTTGAATACAGCAGTATGAAACCATGATATTTTGATGCTAATGTGTAGAAGCTACTCTGAAAATTCATGCCGGGGGACATTTTAAAATGTAGATATTTTGTTCTGAATTTTTTATGGAAGCATTGGAACACCTCGGGGAATAGAAATCACAGTGCCCAAATACCTCTGCACACAATAACATTAAAAATATGAAAGATCAGGTTTGCAAGTATATTTAAGTGCCTAAAAAACCCCAAGATAACCACCTTTTCTTTATAGTACAGAAATGTTTAAATCTCATTGATTTTATTCAGACCCAGCTGCTAATGTGAAAAATTTCACTAAATCTCTAAGTGCCTAGATACCTTTATGTAGGTACTAAAGAGCAAAATGCATTTAGTCTGTATTCAGTACTCTTTTTATGAAAGATTTGTTTAAGGCCAGATCTAATAGCATTACTGCAACTTTAGCCATCGGGCTTGAGGATTGTTTATTTGCAATACCAACAGACTCTGTAAGGACATCCGTTACCGCAAAGCATGTTTTTCCTACTCTTTCATATCTGAGACTCTACTGATGGACTACAGAGAGTGAAAATAGGTCCGAAGGAACTGGCTCCATGTTTATTCCCTTGCAATCAACACAAGTCAGGACCATATTTGTAGAAATGTCATTGCCACTCTGCTAGAGGGCCAGATTTCAAAGGATGTTGTATGTTTGAGGTATTTCGTAGATACAGGTCACTGTCAAAAAGGTGTAGCAGATTTACAATCCTGAGCTACCTCTGTCCATGTCTCTCTTACCCTATGGTCCCATTGCTGCTGCTAGCAAAACACAAGATAGAAAGAGGGCTCTGCACTTGCACGTTTGGTGTTCCTGTTTCCCAAATTGTACTTCCATCCTGAGCCAGTTTATTTCACCTTCTTAGTCGTCTTGGGTATCAATAAAGACAGACTTAATTTTGTGCTTGGTCCTTATTTTCCAATCCAGTAATACTAAATCCTAATGGAAAGACACAAATTTACCCTGTTCCCAAGGACCCAGTTCACGGGCTTCAGGCATTTCTCAGATCTGAGTTATATACTTGAAAAGCTGTACTTGGCTGTTTTTGTGACTAGTCCCTCTGTGCTCAGCCCTTGACTTTGTGGGCTCCTTGCTTGGAGTTGCAATGTGCTACTTAACAGCTGAGGTCCTTCTGACACCATTCTAGGTCCATTCTCTCTCTATTGGTGATTTACTGATGTATAGATATTTTAATCTTGCTGATCAGAGATAAGGTTGAGCATAACTACAGTAGAAGAGAGAAGAAAGCTATGGAGGGAAAGGTATTACTGTTCCTAGTCATATTTCATGCTTACATACAGGGAGTCAAGAGAGCTGGAAGAGAGAGACCATGAATAGTCATTCCAGGGATATAAAATAATGTGGCCTTGCAAACTTAGAGCAAGAAACTTCATGTCATGTAAAGATTCACAAAGAATGTGTTTATAGGCTTTGCATCCTGTCCTGAGGTAATGAAATGGGAAACAGTGAGTCAGTCTCAGTTTCTCCTGTTATTTGTGAACGTGTGGAATAATTACACGATTGGCTCAGAGAAAACAAAACAGAAGTATGTGTTTGAACCATGCTTTAATTTTCCAAAAGGCTGAATAAATCCAGCCACTATCTATCCAGACATATATCTCATCTTTGTTGTGGTAAACTGCGATGAGCTCATTCTTCTTGGGCCTGTTAAAAAAAAAAAAGACAGCAGTATGAGACAGAAGTGGACCTCAGTACTGAAAAGCAAGATGTACTTTGTGTTCCAACTGCAGCTGTCAGTTTTCTTGGGCAAGATTTTGTTGGGCAACAAGCTTCTGCTGAGCTGAATTTCTGTGGCTTCTCTTTTCTATTTGTTTTCCTTTGTGCAAGCAGCGGAAAAATGTATTAGGTTCCTCACCAGTCCCACAAGGGGATATTCTGTGCAGTGGTCTGTCTAAGCTATAGTTTTTAACAGTGTCAGCTTTTGTTTTCAGACCACTAGTTCCAGAAAAGAACATCTTAGAACACTATAAAATATCTGTTATAAAGAAGCTATTGTACTTAAAATACAAGTATCATAGCTTTCTCAGCAGCTAACACTATGGATATTCTAATATCACAACATCTTTTATAAAACTCTGTTTTCACTCATAAAAGGAGTGAAAAAAAAAAACCCAAACATGTCCAGTTTCCTCATTGCCCAGTTCTGTTTCTGTCGGTCAGCATTCTGAGATTTGGGGGCTTGGACTACTTCTTAGAGGACCCTGGGAGCTTCTGAGCTTCAAGACATGGGGCTGGAAAAAGGGAGAGTTACAGGAGATTTGGTAGCCACACAGAACTTGATGTCAGGCAGCTAGACAGCAGGCAGCAGCTGCTGGGCCAGCACACTCATTTCCTGCATCTCTTACTCCATCGAGAAAGTAAAGAGTCGATTCATAATGAACAGTTTCTTCTAGAACTTGTAACCAGAAGCCAGAATTCACATACTATGAACTTGAGAATAAGTTATGCCCCAAGATAATGTCTAGGAGACATTTTGTTCCATAGATCTTCTCTCAAACTTGAGATCATTCCTCTCTGCTTGGTATTTTTTCTCATACCTTTTTTTTCCGCCCCCCCATAGTTATCTACTGTCTCCTCCAAACCAACTTTCAGCATTGCTAGGCTTGAACTCCTTGTGGCTTAACCTTCTTATCCAGGATAGCTATTACTGCTGAACCTCAGTGTCTGGCCTTCCAAGCCTTCATTCCTTTGGTGTATTTCAGATTTCCTGTTGTTGCTATCAGAATGAGTCCTGCTGGCAAGCGCTTTTTGACACACGCAAGATACAATGCATGTCCGGCCTGATAAGGAAACAATGTCACCCAGAAAAGTGGGTAAAATCCCTGTGACAAAATATACCCCCAGCATTTCGGCTTCCTAACAGACAGCATATCTGCACCTTCACAGATATCATAAACATTTTCTTATTCTTTGCATTTCTATTTTCCAATTTATTCAGCAATACAGGAGGGACTAAATGCTTTCCACTGCACATAACAGTTAGGCAGTAAGTAGCCAACTGAAAATAAAAGCATCATGGGCACCTCCCAAAAGCAAGTATTCTAGATCATCTACAGATAGCTGGAAAACGTACACAAATTTTCACATATACATGCTTTCAGTAATTTATTATATTGCCAGTTTGTCATCACGAATGCACCAATTCACATTCATCTCTGCTTGCACTCAACCTAAATTTTTGTTCCAGACAGCTGGGATAACACTAAAACTTTTTAAAGAAAAAAAACCACTACCAACAGCTAAAAATTGACTACCAGCATTCTGCGCTGCCACATCCTCTACTTAGTAATGCTCAATAGCAATGGGAAATGCTAATTCTTGTAGTAAGAAAGAGCTGTTAATAAACTACTACATATTACGCAAATCACCTTTTAAAAATAACTTTATGGTATGCACTGTCATATATTTGGAATCCTGTAGCTATGCTCAGGAACACTAGCACCATGGGTATTTGGAGCAACAACATCACATCTCAACTTAACATCAAAAAAATGCTGATTTGGAGTAAAGACCTATGCAAATAAGTTCGAAGTACCATTAAAAGATGGCTAATCAAAGAATAGCTTTAATATTTTCTTCTCTCCTACAGGACCACATACAACCTACACATTACGCTCCAGCAAAGTAAGATGAAGTATTTTCCTTTACAGTCGGATCAAGTTAGGAAACTGTTAATCTCCATGGCTCAGCTGAACAGCAAAAGCCCTGTGAGCTCCTGCAAATCACCTGGAGTTATAGTCTGAAGTTCAGCACTTCAAACATGGAAGTTAATACTTTGCTTTCATTTTTGTTCAGTGCTGGGAATAGCAGGTGGATATCAATTGCTTCTACAGACTAGTTATTTTTGATTCTCGAGGGATGATAAAAAGAAGGGAAGAACAATGGTATAACTGGAACAATGCAGTCCCCACAACTACAGTTCCAGTCCAAGTTCCCTAATCACATTCATGAAGGAAGTAAACATTCAATAAAACTATGGCCTATTGTTTTTATTTGACTTTCTACTGTTAGAGTAGTTTGGCTGAAGACGGAGAGTATTGCCATCACTGAGAACATATAAAAGCAGATTAAATATATTAGAGATCACACACCATGGTTTGTGGCAGAGATCTGGCTCCTGTTTCTGTAGGACCCTTGCTATCCTGAGAGTATGTGAGATAACGATACCTTTTCCAGACTGAAATTCTCAAGTTATTAATCCACTGGCTATCTAACTTTTGTAATCATCCACAGATATGGAGGCCTATTTTCAGGCTGTGTGTGTGGACCACAGGTGGGAAGACTGGGTTAGTTCATTACAGCGATAAGATGTATTGTAAAGTCTGTCAGGAACTAGCTGAGGTGGCAATTCCTCATACACAGACTATCAAATCCATGTGTCAGCAAAAGATGGGTAGAAATAGCCCAAACCTGTGAAGTGGCATGTTGTATTATCACATTTACTGGAGCCGATGCAATTAGAACACAAAACTGTTCCTTTACAGGCGAGACTGTAGGAGTATTACTGTACTGACAGAAAGTTCACTTTGGCAGCATACCTTGATCCACATTAGGAGATATGTAAAATACAGGCAACTGTTCAAATACTCGTTGAGGAAACCTAGGATTTTATTTAATTTAATTGGCATAACCCTTTTCTGTCATCTTGAGTTTTACACAAAGAGAGTGTTTCAACATATCTTAAGAGCTGCTGGATATCACTATGTAACATGATGCTAGAATCTGCTGTACAACTAAGATCAGTACTTGAAAGAAAAAAAGCACACAAATATTTCAGGAAGTAATATCTAGACATTAATACTGCTGCAGCAGGAAACCAATGAGCAAGGGGCAAGAGAAGCAATACCTCACTGCCAACCCACAGCCAGCCACTCCTCTATATTCTCTTTACTTTTGATGGAGTAGTTTCTAATAATCTCCTCTTGCTTTAGGTGGCAGGGGTGTGTTCCTGCACTTCAATCCCTTAGTGGCAATTGGTTAGAAAGACTTCCATTTCCCTGGGATCTTGTTTTTTGGCTGGGAGGCCCTGCCTGGGGTGAGTCACTGAGCCACCCACTGCAAAACAACAGGAAAACAACAGCCGCAAAATCTTTCAAGAATAACAATGACCGGGAGGTGTCTTCATCCAGGCTAGATTGCTGGTTACTGACAACATTTGCAACTGCATTGAAGATATGCTTCTTTCAGGCCATATTTTTGTTTTATTCCCCCTTCTAAAATGGATTTTTTTCACAAAACCTTTCAAACAGTAGAGCTGATGGAACACCATATATCAAGCTGGCTGTTTAGTGAGGTTTTTTACTTCTTGTTGAAAGATTTATTTGGTAAAGAATTTTTTTAACATTTGATCATCTTCAGAGCTGGTGATCTATATCCTTTCACTACATGTTTTAGAGAGTAAATAGCACTATGTACTGAGGAATTTAACTGGAAATAATGTTTTCTGGTTTTCAGCCAGACAAGATTGGCTTTCAAGCCAGGGCAGATCTGCTCTCTAGCCAAAGTTACAGGGCAGATTCTTCAAACCCTTCCAGACTGGTCTAACTCTGTTCCCAGTAAAGTAAATAAAAAAATAATTGAAAAAAAACACAACCACCAAAAACCAAATCAACCTTTCACCAATTTCATTGAGCACTATTAGGGCTGATTACTTTGGAAAATACTGCTTGCACCTAGGCTGCGCCTATTTTAGTGACAGGTTAGCAAATCTGTTCTTTGAGTGCATAATGATAAATACTATTAAATTCAGCTGGACATCTTAACATACAAACTTATATATGCAAGTCCTTACAGAATGGAGAAAGAACTGTGGCATGTGACTACAAGTCCTGTATTCCTATTTTTTGCAAATCTCCTGCGTCCTGCTCCCACCTCATAGCACACTCCCATACTTATTAGTACGTTGGCCTCGCTCAGAGCAGGAACTACATGGGCCAGGGATTATCTTTACTTTGGATTGAGCCCAATTTATGGGGCAGAACAGAACATGCAAGTTAGAAACAACACCAACAATGGGAAGTTTCTATCACTGAACCATTGTCCCGTGACATTCACCGTGTATGAAAATGAGTGAGCATTAGCAGTATTAAGTAGCAAGGCATAGAACAAGAAGTACACAACACATTTACTTTAAAAGGTAAGGCAGATGTGACCTACATGTCAATGAAAGCACACAATATTGCCCTTCTGCAATTCAGCTGCTCTTTATATGGGAATGAGCTGTCACTTAAAACCACACATGACCTTGCTTATGTGACTGGCAAGTATCTGAGTGCCTAACTGTTAAGAGTTATGGAAAAGCAACCCATTGCATATAGACTTCTCAGAGTAATTAACAGAGCACTTACACTAACATGGCCAATTCTCTCTGGTTTGTGCACTTCTCATAACACTATGGGACTAAAGACTTGGCCAAACGCTTCTTTTTTTGTCTTGCTTTCAGTTTTGAGAGACCTTTAACATTTTGTTTCCTGGTTCTCAAGAGTTTTGACATGCCTTCCATTTCCCTGCAACAAGCATTGCTTCTGTTTGTTTTCTCCTTGCCTCTGTTGCATCTTCATACACTATCAAAACTCACTTCTCTCCTTTACCTGTACAGATAACAAGTAACAGTCTTCCTTGTTTATAAAACAGGCAATGCAATATATACTCAGCTGGAGTGGGTTCTGACCATATGACTACCTGGCAAACCTACACAATGAAGATCTGACTAGCCAAATTATTCTCTTGGAGATCATAAAAACAGGAGAAGTAATTGGCCATGAGAGACAAATTAAGACAGTGCTTACACGTCTACATCTGGCTGAAATTCCTTCTCAAATTACTATGGAAAACTACTTCAGATGTGGAAAATCTGGCATTATTTTACTGCTAAACTCCTCCTTCAGTTTAATACAGTTATTACCTCTCGGCCAATGCTTTTTCTTGGTCAGTAAAAGCAGGGAGAGCAGCTGGCAGCCTTCAGCCAATATGTCTGAACTCCTGTATTGTTTGATGACGGGCTGTGGGATGGGTGAGGGCACGTGTTTTGCAAGCACTATGTATTAACACAAGACATGACGTTTGGAAATACTTGGGTTTGCATTTGGAAAAAACTTCACAAAAATAAAAATACGTAAATCAGGAATGGACTAAAACACAGCGTCAGCATGCTTCAAAAATGGGTGTCTAATGTTAGGCTCCTAAATCCTTTTTAGCCACCAAGATTAGAGGCTTGATCTTTGCCACTGGTAATCACCCAACAGGTTCTGGGAAAGTAGCTTATTTAGGCACCTCATTGTGGAGTTTCAGAGCCTAATTTAGTCCCTCAAGTCTGAAGTCTTGGCCATGCATTCTCAACCAAGGACAATTAAGAGTGCCAGGATTTTCAGTTACTATTAGACTTTTACTTCCATGTTAAACACCAAATCAGAAAGGTTCTAATTTTCTAGTTTCATTTTAGATGCAAACCCAAATTTCACCATTGCTATAGTTATTCTGTAGGTGGAAAAAGGAAGGATGGCAGTGCCTGTGGCAGGGCCCCAAGCATCAAAACAACCTGAAAGCCACAGTTTTGCTTCCTTTCTTCCCTCCAGCTGCTTTTGAAGTTGTCTCAGGTCTTGCTGCATTTCCTCCCCAGTTGCTTCCTTCCTTTCCTCTTGTTATCTATGCAAAAGCCACTCATAGTCTATCTGTCTGCCTAGCCTACAGCAAGGTTCTATGGGCACTCACAGAGCTTTCAGCCCATGCAGTGGCACCATTGCCACCTCCTGCAAGACAAAGGACCCCTGATGCCCCAGGGATCTCCAGCAGCCAGAACTACCCACCTTTTTCTGCTGAAGAAGTGGATTTATTTCTGCTATGTAACTTGTAACAGGATGCCTTACAGGGAATTGGAAGATAAAAATAAAAACAAGCTAGTTTAATTGGCTATTTCTGTTTTCCTTGTCAAGACCCTCTGGAACACAGAAAGCATAACGCCAGGGTATAGTTACACTTGAAACCAAAACCTAGGCTAAATGCTAAGCAGAAGACAAAGACAAAGCCAAACCAGAAGCCCAAATTGAAACCAAATGTGTAACTCTATTCCTAGAAAGTCCTCTTTTTCAAATAAAAATGTAACTATGCTATTTTCTCAAGACTTGCCTATACACAAAAGCTGTCAACATTTTACTAACTCCTTTTAGAAGCTGATCTTTATTTTAATTATGATAGCGTTTTTGTGTCCTTTTAAGGTTATTCTCAGATCACCTTACACTGATTTGTCTTAATTCATTCCTTACAGACCAGAGCAGCTTTTGTCTCTGGAGTCCTCAGAGTGAACATACTATATATTTTTTTTCTGTCCAGACTATTTTAATGACTACATTTGAATAATTTTGTGAAGAATAAGAATCTTTCTGAGTTCCCTGAATTCCTTAATTAAATTTAGTGTAAGACTTGTATTTCTAAATGAACTCATGTAAGTTACTCTCCGCAGGATTGCAATGTGGACTTCAGGATGATAGTGTTGACTGGTCACAGAAAGGTAGGGAATTTATCCAAATGGACACTAAAAACAGTATGAGGAAGAAGCTTTCTTGACACTGTAGCCACTCTATTTAGTGAGTAGGGAAAGGTGGCAAATGTTTTTGCTGACAGGTCTTAGAAAGATTACAAAAAAAAAAATAAAAATTAAAAGACAACTGACGTGAGCTTAAACACTTAAATATCACTTAGATAAAAGCAGGAAACATTTTCACAAGAAACTCCCACTTTTTAGAAAGGCTTCAGTTTTATTTCCTAGAACTGCTGTCCCTCTGAAATCCACTACAGCAGAACTAGCAGGGGAGAAAATAGATGGATAACAATGTGAGACAACATAGATTAAGTGAACAAATGCAGTGCACTGCTGAAGCTTACCCATACACAGTTATTCCAGAGATTTTAGTGCACACTTGTGCCCAAGTACAAAGTTAAGAAACTTTGCAGATCAATTTTCAAGGGCTTCACCTTGGAAGATCCAATTTGAGCACTGCCATGGATGCAAGCCTCAGATTAAGAATTCAGGGATGGCCACATCCTGACTTTGGTTTCACCATCCTCATTGATAAAATATAGTTAGTAAACTGGTAAGTACTAACTAGCAGAAGATAACTGCAGCAGCTGAAATTTGAAACGAGCTAGATGTTCTTTGCTAACATGGTTTATTTGGTGGACATTAAAGAGCAGTTTAACATTGCAGCAAAGGAAGCTATATGAGCAAACAAGATTACAATTGTGAAAACACCCCACCTATGATTTGCTTAAAGCAGAGCCCCACAGTAATTACTAGGGCCTTATGTGTGTTTTCAGTTCTTTCACTAGTCAGAGGCTTAATGAAACCTCTCAAAATAAAGCAGGAAGGGCTGTGCACTGATTCTTGGTGATTCACCGGTTTCCTTCCTTCCATCTCCAGCTAGAGCTTTACAGAACAAGTCTGCATGGCAGTGTGTACAGCACTGCAGGCAAGTAACACAAGATAGACCCACCAGTCCGTTACCTACCTTCCACACAAGAGCAGTAGCAACACCAGCACTGTCCTCCACAAACAGCCCCAGAGCCCTTTGGCAAACCATAGTTGTTCTCTGAGGAATAATTCTCATTTTAAGTGGCACTCTTCATTCCCGTCCAATGAACCATGTAGCAGACGAGCATGCCACCACCTTGTGGTTGCCAGCCTTGTCTTGCTTTCATGGCCTGACAGACCTCTCTGGTTTCTGTGCCTGGGAAAAAGTGATCAATTACCAGCTCAGACTACCAACTACAAAATCAAGTTGTTAAACAAAAAAACGTAAGTTTTAAATACATCTGAAGGTGATCTCTGAGCTGTCACACAGGTTTTCTCCAAGGCATCTCTTAGCTGCACTAGTTCAGATAAACTCAGTAAATCCCTCCTACGAAGCCCTGGCTTCCATATTCCAGTTAGATCAGAAGTACCTGCTAGGGTGTCACTATGTGAACATTCATCTTCCAAGCAGCTCTTGAGTCCCAATTTCTCCTTTGTTAAAAAAAAAAGGTGTTTAAATAAATCAGTCTAGAGGGAACTCAAATGTGTTCGTGGTGTAGATGAGATTGTGAGGTCTGCAAAGGTATAAATGAAACAACATTCCAAACAGTCCTGGAAAGGTCCTGCCATAAGCTGATTCCTCCAAGTGTATCCCAATGACTGGTTAAAAAAAAATATCAGGCAAGGTTCACAACATATTTAATGACCATGAAACATGTCATGATCCGCATGTCTCAGCTGAAGTTTTGCCTGATAATTCATCTGTATGCCTGGAATTGACCTGTGTTTTAACCTGTGTTTTTGTAAGTCCTTGATTATTTATGGGCTTTCATTTACTTTGATAGAAAAGATCAAGAATTATTCAAGATGTCTGGAATAATTTTTTCAAGCTTCTTAGGCACTAACCTCTAACTACCTATGTGTTTTTAATACTGGTAAGAGTAATAACAGTAATTAGATGTGTCACTGCAGTCAGCCATAGAAAAATTAGAGAGATGGGGACCTTCTTGAAAAGTTTTGTCTGAAGCAATTAACACTGGGGAAGGACTCCCTCTGGACTACGGGTTGTAAGTGAGCTTTGGTGTAGATTATGGTCCTTTATACAGCACTTCCCTGACCTATCACTGGGGAAATCCACTTCACTTGAGAAGGAACAAGGATAAATCCTTGCTGAAAATGCCACCCTTGGTCTTCTTTTTATCTTCAAACAACCCATGTAAGCTCAGTAAGACTATTTCGAAATAAAGTTTTAACATATAAATACTAAAAGCCACTCCAGTTTCACTGCACTGCATTTTCAACTCATTTTTCCTTCTGTATCTTGGCTTTTCTCTTGCAGCAGTTTTTACACAATAAATAAAAAAAAAGGCTAAATATTATTTCTGTGTTACAAAATGAGTGGCATAATTCTTCACTATCTGAACTCGACTGGAATTCTCTCGGTAATGTAAAAAGGGACGAAACTTGGCCTCTAACTGCTATAGCACTTGCCCTGTTAAGAGCCATGGCACAACAGCAGCTGAGTTTAATGGAATCTAGAGCTGCCCTCAGGTTCCTAAGTCCTTTATGTGCATTGCAAGAATGATCCAACTGCCCTGTTATTTTTTCCTTCTTTTGAACATGATCCCATCACCTGTTCTGGTCCAGACTTTTCCATGTATCCAGAGTTCTGTATACTCAATTTCAGAGACCTATCACTCAGTTTGCAGTGGCATAATGCCACCCTATCTAGGAAAAGGACATGGTTCAGCTCTCAGCAAAATTAGTCAAATCATTTCCATTGGGAACCCAGCAATGTGAACCAAACAACAATCCGTAACTGTGAGCCTTCCTCCATTGCCTCTCAGCTCTTTAGCCTTTAATTCCTGCAGCCTCTCAGGAATTCTTTCTGCTTTTTCTTCCAAAGCTTTCAAGACAGAACTGATAAAATGATTTTTTTTCCCCTGCATTTTTTCAAGGTTCTTTAGAAAGAGTAACCAAACAGTGAATGAAAAAAAAAGATATTAGCATAATGTTCTGTAAACAGAGGTCACAGAATTATTGTTGTGAATAAGATAGGAACTGTTAAGCCAGTAGCCTCTGGATTCTGTGGATTACAGATCACATCTAATTGTCAAGCATTATTCCCACATACTTTCCTCCAAATCTATAGGTGCACAAGATTTTATTTTTAAACTTTTTTTTTTGTGCCTGTGAAAGTGAAGGGAAGTTATAGCCCTGGCCTGAACAGGAGGCCATAAGGAAGAATCATATCCCTACGGGTTTTACACAGCTGTTGCAGGACATTGAAGATCCTGCTAAGATTTACAACTGTCTTCTTGTCCATCAGAGGTCCAGCAGATCGGTAGGGATTAGGACAGCACCCCTGGAGCTGTTAAAGGGGACACATGGACCTGACTGCACTCTGTAACTCTATGTGTCTTTGTATTTCACAGGTCCTTGCTCCTGAGGAGGAGTGCCTTGCTCTGTTCTTATTTCAGACTGACATAACTTGAATTAAATTACTTAGAAAAACTTCTGTTTGCTCTAGTCCCATCACTTGGGTATTTTGTTGAGAGGAGAAAATTAGCTACTTGTTCTTCTACACAAAGTGAGGAGCTCCTCACTTATTTAAGCTGGCTGCTTGCTGTCATTAACCCAAAAACTCATTGCAAGTAGCAGCAGAAACAGCATCCTACACTTTTCCCTACAGGTGAAAGTCCCGAGTCACACTTCAATTCTCACTCATTTCCAAATCCCACTGACTTCCCTCACTTCAAGCAGCTCAGGATGTGATATCATGCGTGTAGTGGATGTGCATCAATGTGTTAATGTGTATGTTAATATCTTATAAAGCAAACTAATGTTTCAGTACAAAATACTGTCATTTTTCAGTTTCAAAGGCAATTTTTTTAGTTAAAATGCTGATTAAGTTTCATTCTTCCCTTTTTCTTTTCTTGTTGCAACTCTTCCATTCTGAAATCAGAGATGCCAAGCTTTGTCCTGAAGGACTTTTCCTAGCTGAATTGTGTCCCCAATACTAATAGTATTAGTATCATACAAGCTGGATAATTGGCAATCCCAAAAGAAGTGAGAGGATCGGCTGCCTATATATTACTAGCTCAGGGCTATGTTGTGGCCAGCACTAATTGATTTACTTTCTTTCCAGTCATACAAGTATAAATCGTATTTAATGATTCTCTCAAGTAATTACTAGGATAGCAAGTATCTATAGTATGCATCCTGCCACTGTGAGTAATACCTTTGATATTCTTTCTTCCTAGAACAGACAGAAAAATATCGCTCTCCATCCTGTCATTAAGCACAGACCGGAAATTTAAATATGCTAAACGAAAGCTCAGATTACAATGGTGCATGATGTATAATAAAAGGGACTGCATATACATGAGTTCCATTAAAAAACCTCAGACACTATTAAAATGTAATGACCAAAAAGCAGCCTCACTGGCTCTCACTGCACTCAACTATACTTAGGAAGGCATACAATGCAATGATAGCTACCCTCACGAAGCTTTGCATAGAAAGTTTGTCATAGCTGAATTGTGGAGTTCTAGGACTTTTAAAGCTGGTTAATTGGACCTTTAAAATGTATTAAATGTCTATTGAAATGCAGGCCATAACAGCCCCTGAAGGAGAAGGGCTTTAATAGCTTTATGTAT